>NW_025726060.1:2590148-3790148 GCF_021461395.2 Schistocerca americana
CTGTCTGAATACATGTAGATGCCATGGTCATTGTAACACTTACGCATATTCTTCTCCACACATGCCCTGATTGCATAAATTTTAGCTTGGTATACAGAGGCCAGTTTTCCAAGAGAGATGATGCCCTCCAGTCTTGTCTGAATCCTGTACACCCCTGCCCCAACGCCTTGGTCTGATTTAGTCCCATCGGTGAACCAAATAATGTCCCCCATACGGCGTCGAACTGTTTTTTCCCCACTGCTCCCTACTTCCAATTATTACATTGTAATGCTTGCTGAAGCAGTTGGGAGGCATTTCCCCAGCCATTCCAATGTTTACCTCACACACTATGTTAGTGTGTGATTCTAGATATCCCGATGAGATCCAGCTTTTGCCAGTTTTACGTCTGTATGCCCTAGCTGCTGCCTCCAGTTTGACCCAAAGCTGTAGTAGAGGCATGTCCCGCATGGCTTCCATCCCAGCGGTTTGTGTGCTGCTAACTCCGCCTGTTATGGCTAAGCAAGCCAGTCTCTGCATCTTAGCAAGCTCCTTAGCTGTAACCCGCTGTTCTACCTTCTTCCACCACACTACGGCCCCGTAGGAAATCCTAGGTCTAACCACTGTGGCGTATATCCAGTGCATACCTCCGGGGCATAGGCCCCAGTTTTTACCACAAGCCCTTCTGGTACTCACTAGAGTACTTTTTGCCTTGGAGCAAATACTCTTAATATGAGGGGTCCACGTTACTTTCTCATCTAAGGTTACCTCTAGATATTTCACTGTCCCCTTAACAGGTAGAGTTTCATCGAAGAGCTTTAGATTCCAACATGAGTGTTGGATATGCCTCTTCATAAATGGCACCACAACATTCTTCTTGGGATTAGCCTTCAGATATTAGCCTTCAGATCCTATTTAATGCACCAATTTTGCACAATGTCCAATCCTCCTTGTGCCATATTTCTAACTGTGTCAGTAAATTTGTCAAATATTACTATGACAAGGTCATCAGCGTATCCTTGTCAGAAGCATTGTCTGGAATTTAGTTCCACCATGAGTTCGTTCACCACTAGATTCCGCAATAAAGGGGACAGAACTCTTCCTTGTGGGCAGCCTCTAGTGGTCTTAATTACCATCTTTTCATTCATCATGGTAGCCTCTACCTTCCTGCCACTAAGCATGGCCCTGGTACACCTACATATAGTGGTCCCTATGTCATGCACCTCTTCTGCCCTTACCATGGAATCGAAGACCGTGTTATTGAAAGCCCCCTCCATATCCATAGAGGGCTATTTCTTGGAAGTGAAGTGCTTCCTCCACTCTCCCAACGAGTTGGTGGAGAGCTGTCTTACATGATTTACCAGGTTGATATGCGTGGTGGTTTGAATATAGAGGGACCCTAATTGCCTCCTATCCCCAATGTGAACATTAACCAGTTTTTCCAGTGTTTTGAGAATGAAGGAGGACAGACTGATTGGTTTCATATCCTTGGCCTTGGTATGATCAATTCTCCCTGGCTTTGGAATGAAGACAACCTTCACTGTCCTCCAAATATTGGGAACGATTCCTACTGCTAGGCTAACCCTGAATAACCTAATAACCTGCATAGGACTCATATGAGATTCTCTCCTGCCTGTTGCAGGAGAGCTGGAAAATTTCCATCTGGGCCAGGTGACTTGAATGGTTAGAATGTTCTCAATGCCCATTGGATTTTATTAAAGTCCACACACTCCTTGGACGATTCTCAGTCCTCTCTTCGAGTGCCTGAGAACCATTGTCTCTCCAGGATCAAATTCTGGTCTGTGTTGTCCGGCAGAGCATATTGAGGAAAGTGAGTTTTGAGGAGCAGTTCCAGCGTCTCATGTGCTGTCTTTGTATATTCCCCATCCTCCTTCCTCAACGTACCTCCTGGATTGATTGGTACTCTAGTGAGGATTCTGTGAAGTCTGCCTTGAGCAGCCGTGCTCTCCACTTCCTCACAGAATGCCTTACAAGATGCCTTCTTTGCTTGTCTGATTGCAAGGTTGTAGTTGACAAGGGCCTCACGATATTTAGCCCATTGTCCTTTACGCCTCTCAATGTTAAACACTCTTTGTACCTGTTTTCTTTGAATTTGCAAGTTATTATTCCACCAAGGCACCCTCCTATTTGTGCACTTCTTGGTGATTGTGCAGTTGTCCTGATATGAGGTCACTATCGCAGAGGTAACAGCCTCTGCTACTTCCTCAAACTCTACTGGATACCTTATCGAGGTTTTAATTTCCGATAAGCCTGAGTCAAGGTCCCTCCTGTATGTCTCCCAGTCTGTTTTCCTGGGATTCCTATAGAACATGGTCTGTCTGATTACCATTTCAACCTTGAATTTAATGTACATGTGGTCCGATGAAGATGGCTCTAACACCACATGCCATTGTTTGACATAGCTGCCCATCATCACAGAACCAAAAGTTATGTCAATTGCTTCTTCCCTTCTGCTATTCCTGACTGTAGGTTCACTGACCCTATTCAGGACCTCGAAGTCGTTGTCTAGAGGAAATTCAAGAAGGTACTCACCTCTACTGTTGGTGTCCTTGCTGCCCCACCCTAGGTTGTGGGCATTGGCATCGCATCCCAACAGCAGTTGGTCACCTTGCCGATGGCAAGCCTCTACCAGTCTCTTCACCTCCAAAGGAGGAGGAGAGCTGTCTTTGTAAGGAAGGTATGCTGAGGCCAAAATAATTTCCCTCATTATACCTTCCTCACATTGCTGTATTTTAATGGTCACTAGGTCCCTGGAGCAGAAACCCATCGTTGGCATGAAAGAAATTCCATTTCTTACACAGATGCATGTTCTGGAGTTTGTTAGATTTCTAGCACAAATCAGCTTACCTCGAGTGCCACTGAGGCCCGGTACGCCCCCTTTATATAAGTAGGGTTCTTGTATCAGGGCCACGACAACTTCCTGCCTCCCCAGGCAGTGGCTCAGAGAAGCAGAGTCCCCTTACTGTGCTGCAGATTAATCTGTAGCACCTCCAGTCTCCGTCTTGCTGCCATCTTTGCCTTTGAGGTCTTTGAGAACCCTGACGGCGACCTGCGTGAGCCTTAAAAGCAATTTCAGGTCCTGCTCTCGCATCGCCTTCAGGGACTTCTCTCCGGCCTCCACCACCAGGGTTCGTCCTTCCGGTACAACCTTCTGGTTGATCACTCTCCAGTCTTCTCTCGAGAATTTTGGGTTCTGAGCTACTATTTTCTCGAACAGAGTCTTAGGAGAGACATCCTTAAGTATCTTTGGTACCCATATTGATACCTTTGCGCGCGGGTTTCCGTGTTCGATTCCCGTCGGGGTCAGGGATTTTCTCTGCCTCGTGATGACTGGGTGTTGTGTGATGTCCTTAGGTTACTTAGGTTTAAGTAGTTCTAAGTTCTAGGGGACTGATGACCATAGATCTTAAGTCCCATAGTGCTCAGAGCCATTTGATACCTTTGCAGTCTTAAGAAGTTCCGCTGCCGTCTTGACCAGTAGCTTCGCATCTTCTCGCGGGGATATCATGGGCACCTTGCCCTTAAGTCATTCCACCGTGTGCCCCGCCTCACAGACAAAAATGAGGGCATCACGCTCTAGATAGACCCTCCTGAATTTAGGTCCTGGACCAGTGTCTTTTAAAAGATGGCCATCTGTACAGATTCCTCCTGCTGCGAGGTGATGGCCACCTATGGATAGCCTTCCTGGATAACTGCCATCTTAAAACCCGAGACTGCAGGACTATAGGTCTGTTTCCCTGTTCCTTGCCCCGTTTTTTCTGGGCTCGCTTATTCAGGGAGGAGAGAGTCTTAGATTCCTCCTTTGTCCTCTTGCTGCCTGTCTTCGACGTTGTTGGGGTCTGCATATCCCCTTCAACCTGAGACAGTTTTTTTCTTGGGGGATCTTAGGTTCAAGTCCCTTTAATTCCCTCCATTTGTCTTTAACAAGCCATTCTTTTCCTTCCTTTTTCCTCTGTTCACTGAATAGTTTGCTCCTCTGGGCCCCAGACAAGGCCAACTCCTAGTCAGTAAACCTATCATCACTGACTGCTGTGTGTCATTATTAACGTACAAGTAACACTGCCGAAACAAAGGAAAGAACCGAGTAGTACTGAATGCAAGCTTGAGGGCGATGAGTAAAACGGGCATATCTGTTGCCAACAGCCAGTACCGCCAGTGAATGGAGACAATTTATTAACAAACAAGACACCCAGCACATAAATTCGACATTTGCACTTTTGTGCAAATGCACTGACGGAAAAAAAGTCGTAACACCGAGAAGGAGTTGTACGACATAAACGATTTCCTAGGAGTGTTTCTACATCTGAAAGATGGCGTGTGTTCAGATGTCTTGCCACGCGCGTAATACTGGCGCTAATAGTGCCACTATGAGGATGTAATGCAGTTTTGCTTTATAAACACGCTGTAACGGTCGTGAGTATTAGTTACTTTTGAGACTGGCCGTGATGAGTTGATGTTAGTCAAGACTGCCTTTAAGGTGACAAAAGTCGCCGTTATCAACACCTCACTGACTTTACCGAGTGAAGTGGCGCAGTGGTTAGCACACTGGACTCGCATTCGGGAGGACGAGGGTTCAATCCCGCGTCCGGCCATCCTGATTTGGGTTTTCAGTGATTTCCCTAAATCACTCTAGGCAAATGCCGGGATGGTTCCTTTGAAAGGGTACTGCCGATTTCCTTCCCCTTCCTTCCCTAATCCGATGAGACCGATGACCTCGCTGTTTGGTCTCTTCCCCCAAACAATCCAATCCAAATCCAATCGACTGACTTTAAACTAGGTCGTGTAATAGTGCTACGAGAAGCTGGACGTTCTTTTTGTGACACTTCAGCGAGACTTGGCACGAATGTAGGCACTGCACATGATTGCTGGCAACGGTGATCACCGGAATGCACGGTCGCAAGAAGACGGCCCTCCGGAAAGCTACGTGGCAGTATCGGAAAGGAAGACCGTCGTGTTCGGCGTATGGCTCTGGCGCACCGTACTGCAGCTGCAGCAGCAGTTGACACCGCAGTGACGCAACGAACTGTTACAAATCCGTTACTTCAGGGACATCTCCGAGCCAGACGCCGTGTTGGATGCGTTCTACTAATCCCAAACCACCACCATTTGCGACTTCAGTGGTGTCAAGCGAGAGCTCATTGGAGAGCAGGGTTGAAGTCTTTGGTATTTTCTGCTGAAAGCTGATTCTGACTCGGTGCCAGTGATGGAAGTGTAATGGTTAGAATGACTCCAGCGGAGGGCCTACAAACAACCTGTCTCCGTGCTAGACACACTGGACCTACACCTGGAGTTATGGTCTGGGGTGCGATTTCGTATGACACCAGGAGCGCTCTCCTGATTATCCCAGGCACTCTGACTTCAAATTTGTACGTCAATTTGGTGATCTGACCTGTTGTGCTGCCATTCATGAACAGCATTCCATGGGATGTTTTCCAACAGGATAACGCTAACCAAAATACCGCTGTTGTAACCCAACATGCTCTATAGAGTGTCGACATGTTGCCTTGGACTGCTCGATCACCAGATCTGTCTCCAATTGAGTACATATAGGACATCATCGGATGACAAATCCAGCGTCATCCCTGTATTGAAAGACCAAGTGCAACAGGCATGGAAGTCCATCCCACTATCTGAGATCCGGCACCTGTACAACATAATGCATGCACATTTGCATACTCGCATTCAACATTCTGGCGGTACACCGGCTATTAATACACTAGCACTTCAGCCGGCCGGAGTGGCCGAGCGGTTCTAGGCACTACAGTCTGGAACCGCACGACCGCGACGGTCGCAGGTTCGAATCCTGCCTCGGGCATGGGTGTGTGTGATGTCCTTAGGTTAGTTGGGTTTAAGTAGTTCTAGGTTATAGGGGACTGATGACCTCAGAAGTTAAGTCCCATAGTGCTCAGAGCCATTTGAACCATTTGAACAACTAGCATTTCCCACTTGCAACAGCTTATCTCTCAGATTAACATGTGATCTTTCAATGTTTATTACCTAAATATGTTACCTATACAAGTTTATTCCCTGAAATTTCATTACTCTACAGTAATTACTTCTTGGTGCTGCAATTTTTTCCGTCGGTGTATATTCACTGCGGAAGCCTGTGCTGAGATTAGCCGTAATTAGATATGTATGACGAAGGCAGTGGCTGTCTCCTTTTTGTGTTTTGAAAAGAATATAAGTTCGTAATTAGTAAAACTGTGTTGGTATTCCTTATTAACATACATTCAGTATTATAGTATTGAACAGGACGAACTGTTTTTATCCAGACCTGACCTGACCGAATAGCAGCCCAATATTTATTATTAACATGACCGTGAACCTAATGGGGCTGGTAATCGGAATTGGCTGCTACGGAAGTTGTTACTTTCCAGTTCGTCCTGTTCAATACTATAATACTGAATGTATGGTAATAAGGAACACCAACACAGTTTTACTAATTACGAACTTATATTTTTCTCAAAACACAAAAAGGAGACAGCCACTGCCTTCGCAATACATATCTAATTACGGCTAATCTCAGCACAGGCTTTCTTCATTTGCCATTATCGTCACACGCTAATCCATCACTGCATCCAACAATGCATTCCAAGGTTAGGCCGGCGCGGTAGACGCGAAACTAAATATCGGCACTAGTAACCTCACTGATCACTTTTATAAAAATACTTCATCACTTTCCCGGCATTTATTTATTATTTAGGAATCTAACCACGGCGATGGTGACACCCTTCTCGGTTAAAAACCCTGTATTCCAATAATGGCCTCCACACACACACACCATTCCCGCCAACCACTCTGGCGCATCTCGACACTCGCTCTCGCAACACGTCACAATCGATTGTTCGCCCTATCGACCTGTGCCGAGTGCAAAGTTATAGTAAGGGCCTACGGACCCCTTACAACTGATACAAGGATAAATGGAGATGAGAAACTGACCGAAATGTAATTACTCTGTAACGGTATATAAACAGGTTGCTTTCCATTGAAACCGTTGTACCCAGCGACCGTGATGCACTTCAGGCGGAAAAGAAGTCCGCTCAGTGAACAGTTGGCAGTGAGAAGCACTCAATTTCGGAGCTTTTTAAAAGCCAGCTGCTTGGCGGCAGAGGTAACTTCGACCCAGGGTGAAAGTATTCATCCCATCTTGTTCGTTCGTTCTTTTGTCGTGACTCTTGATAGCTTATCAAATGAAAACAAAGTATGTGGTTGTAATATTATGTTGCTTTTCCTCTAACTATTGGTATTATCTTTGATAATAAAGTTGTCAGAGTTAATTCAGGCCGTTATATATGTAAATGAACTGTTAATTAACCCTTTGTAGGGAGCTTTATTATACTCGTGTCTTACTTCCTCTCAACAGCCGTGAAACTGTAGTTAACATGATTTATCAGATAGGGATTTAGCATGTAGTTTTTGGTATTTTATACAAGACACTGTAAAATAAAATTTTTAAAAATTAGTAACTGTGATTTGCTTACCAAGCTGTAATCATGGTTAATACTTTTTAAAAAATTTAACACTAAGTCACATATTTTAGATCAGGGTCAGTGGGCTGTTCGTTCTTACATTACCTTGTCATCTGTTTTATACAAAACTGCTGCTTTTTTATTGTTGTCTACTTTTATTTAAATACAAAATTAATTTGAACTATTAGTCATACATAGAAGTCATTGGTGACGTATATGACATACACTGTGGCTGGTTGTGTAGGTCTGCAAACGGCAGCCTCGGTTTCAATTAAACTGTGTTAAGGCCGTGTAACAGCATGTGCATTTACAAGCCTGTCCACATGACTCATTTCATACCGTATATTACTTATTATGGATTATACAGTTCCGTATAACTGTGTTTAAATTTCGTTTGATGCCATTCAGTGTCTGATTCCTTTGTATTTATTATATTTTCTAAAGTGATGCTAGCTGTACTGCAGCTGGAATCTGTCTCTGCAGTAAAGTGCACACTGAACTGCAACTGACTGCAGATTTGCTTAACTGCCACATACCTTATCAACGATTTGAGATTTTTTTTAAAAAAGAAATATTATCCGATTACAAATGTAATAGTCTTGCGTTAAGCACTCCTGGAAGAATAATCATCTTTTTTTCCTGAAACTTATACGTACCTGCTGCTCTGTACACGGAGTCAGCGCTCTACTTGCTCGTGGCCTCCTAGGAGGTAACCGGAAGGATCGCGATAGTTAATACGCCCTAAACGTTTCTCTTTAAAATGTCTAATTAACAGGATGCAGCGCCTCCTTGGGCTACTGTTCATGTGTGTGATCACCTGGAAAGCTTTCTACTAAAGTCTAACGTATTATGGGAGAAACAAATGTGATACGAAACGGACGCTGTAGTGTATCCTACAGTTGTTCGGTGGGTTCTGTAGCTTGGGCGGACTCGTCTAGCATATCCACAGGATTTACTTTGAACCACAAAATGACGGTTCCGCTCTGTAGAGAGGGTAATTATCGTACTGATAATGTGCGATTATAATCTGTTGCCAGAATGAGGGTAATCTGCTGTTCTGTAACAAATTTTTCTGAAAAATTTTACACGTTTTGTCACCGAATAGAACTTATGCAGTCTTATAGGGCCGTTACCCATCTAGATGAAAATAGATCGTCAGGTGGATAACATCGGAAGCTCCATTGTGACTGTTAGTGTTCGATACTGTTGTGTGTAACAAAGTCGCAATGCCCTAAAACTGTAGTGAAATGCAGCTGGGCCTGTACAGGAGCGCTGCTTGGTGCACGGACTGGCAGTTGACCCTCAGTATCAATAAATGCAATGTGTTGTGCATACATAGTCGGAAATACCCACTACTATTTCTATCGCATGATTCGTTATCAATGACTGGAAGCAATAACAACCGCAAAACCACTGGGAGTATGCGTACGGAGCCACCTATAGTGGAACGACAACGTAAAACTAGTTGTAAAAGTACTCATACATGGCAGACTCAGTTTCGTTACAAGAATACTAAGTAAATTAAATTCACTCAAGAATGAAGGAGCGAACAAATCGATCGTTCAACCTATTCTTGACTATCTGTTGCAGGTTGTTACCGTCTAGGATTAATACGGAATATAGGAAGATCCAAAGAGGGTCAACGCGTTTCGTTATGGATTCGTTTTGTAACCACGATGGCGTAACGGAGATATACATCAACCACTAGCGGCATATGTAATAAAAGATGAACCCTTCACCGTAGAGATGTTTAGCGTTAAAATGCTGAAAGCGTATGTATCCGACGAGTCAGGCAAAACACACATCTCGCGAAATGATGGGACAGTAAGAGTAATTGGATGTGTTGAAACGTCCCCTTAGAAAAATTATACATGACTGTGCTTAAACTGACACGCAATATTTTTTTTAGCGCAACGCATTCTGACTTTCAGTAATCCCTACAAGAGAATGGCCCTGACTTAATTAACCTATACGTTTTACAAATCACTTACCTCACAAAAATCTTCGTTACTCGAACTACTGCAATACAGCGAGTGCAACTACTGCCAGCTAAATAAAAGATTCTAACTACGGAAGGCTCTAACTACTGATAGGCATAGTTAGTAAATGAAAGATTTTAATAGAGAACAAACAATGTATTTACCTTACTAGTGTTCAAAAGTCATAATATATATAGCAGTTCATGACATCCATTCTTACAAATGTACTGTTTCTGATGGACACACGTCCAGATCATCCGCTCTCAAAAATCCGCCATCTCACTCCCCCACATCCACCACTGCTGGCGGCTCACCTCCTACTGCGCAACGCTACGCGCTGTTAACAGCCAACAGCCCAACACTACAATAGCGAATATTACAACAATGCCACCCAGCCACAGACTGCACACAGCACGTGCGCCAGTGATTTTCATACAGAGCACTACGTGGCGTTACCAATATAAAAACCTAAATAGCCTACTTACAGTGTTACGGGGTCTTAAAAAAAGTCGTCCTTCTCGCCTACCATTCTGCCGCAACGAAGTAAGCAAGAAGGGAAATGGTAATCACGAAATACTCTCCACCAATTACAGTAAGGTAGCATGCTGTCAATATGTGTAGATGAGTATGTAGACAGCAGCAGAAACGTGAGAAAACCGTCCGTCGGTCCGTCGCAACGAGCGGCATGGCGCTATTTTTAGTACTCAGGTGTCCGTTGGAGAGAAGTGGAGATCTTACTCACGTCCGACCATCTTGACCTGGGTTTTCCCTACTCGGCTGCGACAAATGCCGTGATGCCTTTCAAAAGAACACATTCGATTTCCTTGGAGCGTCTCTGATGATCTCGTCGTCGACTGCACGCTCAGTCTTAATCTCCATTGAGCGAAACGCAGGAACTTACAAATTGCCGCCAGAAACATGAATTATGTATGTATGAGGGCCCGCTGAAAAGTAATCCCTCCGAATTTTTTTATGTGAAAATCTTTAAAGCTTTTCAGCGAAAATAAGCGTTATTAACATTTTACATCTTTATTCTTCATGTCTACATACTTGTTTCTCAATATGATCACCCTGGTGACGAACACGTTTCTCGCAATGAGAGACCATTTTGTTGACACCGTGACTGCAGAATGTTTGACATCGTTGACGAAGCTACAACCTTATCTTCATCACTATCAAAGTGAAGTCCTCGAAGGCGCTCTTTAAGTTTTGGAAACAGATGAAAACTAGATGGGACAATCTCGAGACCGTATGGAGGAAGACGAATGACAGTGAACCCAAGGGGTCGGATTGTTGCAGATGTCGCAGGGCTAGAGTGTGATCTGGCATTGTTATGCTGAAGGATAGGGTGCTCCATGTGTGAACGAGTGCTTCATGCTTCATGCTTCAGATGTCTGAGCGTGTTGCTGTATATCGTGCAGAGCTTATGGTGGTGCCTTTAGGCACGAATTCCAAATGCGCTACACCTTGAACATCCCAGAACAGTGTGAGCGTGATTTTGCCTGCTGATGGCTCGGTGTTGAATCTTTTTGGCGTCGGTGAGCTCTGTCATACACGTTGAGGTTAGCCACCACCGTTTCCTTCATTACGAGCACGAAATCGGGCACATTACTGATGCCGATACAGTCATCATCGTATACAGCTTTCATTCATCTATGTGTTTCAGTTGGAGGCACATTTTCTACGGTTCGAAACTCTATTACAGCACGCTGTTTCTGACGCACTGACTTAGCTACGTTACGCACCGCCATGTTGCACACTACAATTAGGAGCCTCCTAGCGGCAGAGGATTGCAACTTGCGCCAGCGAAGTAGGAAAGTAGATCGAGTAATATGCATGACGTGTAATACCTCCATCGATATTGAGAATAATAAAAAATTCAGAGGCATTACTTTTCAGCACGCTCTCCTACGCTGTCTGACCCGCAAGTAGACTACAAGTGCTGAACTACCACTGCAGCCTTTTACATTACAACGGCTTGGTGTTCTAGATAATCCAAAATAAAATCTACAGGAGAGAAACAAGTAAATAAGCAGACTAAAAATGTGTGTCCAACCGGTACTAGAATCTAGGACCTATGCCTTCAGTAAGCATCTACTTTTTTCCGTAAACACACGTAACTTTATTAAAATATTGTAACATGTGGAGAGAAAATCACAGTGTTGATCCATAAATTACACATTCTTTAAAAAATTAAATCATTACTTGTCTAAAAGTAAACGTTAGTAGAGAATCTGTTCCTGAATCAGCTCTCATAAAATACGTTGATAGAAATACCCACATGATCTATAAGACAACATACAGCAGTGCGAAGAGGTGCATATATGTCAATAACAACAGCCACTTCATTATTCTTTTCATTCTGTAGTGTGTTAAAATCCTTTCATAAACACTCCATAGTTATTTACGTCATTCACTGAACGCAGTTGCACGAAGAAATATCGCACAAGTGTGTGTGTGTGTGTGTGTGTGTGTGTGTGGAACAATTGTTGCCCAAATCTTACAAACAGATGATTAACTACTGTCTACAGACCTTGAGGCAACCAGAATTCCACAACAGCAGGAGTCTCCTGTGGTGGTTTTGCCTGCTTCCTCACCCAGACAATGCAATTCAATACTCAGTGCACTCGTGTATCAACAATTATTCCACCTACTACACTGCAAGCCACGTCCTTTTAGAGATGTGTCGTTTTCGGACCTACAGCAAGTTGCCTGCAAAGACGTTCAGCATCATTTGGAATAACACCTCCAGATGCGCCTTTCAATATCTGTGTAGTGTTCTTAATGTAATTAACCTTACTCCTTCAAAACTCGATAGGATATAGCAGTTCAACCAGTCTTTTATCATCAATGACTAGTATATTAGGCACTGAAAGACGATGTTTTTTTAGTTTCAGGACTGCAGCGTCAATAATTTGATGTCTTGTTTCGCTCGACAGCATCAACAAGATGAGGGACTGACACCTCATTACGTCTGGGGCTGTCTCCTCACCCATACACATGTCCAACCCATGTTGTCCACAGACGCAGCTCTTTTTTTTTTCAGCTCACATATATTACCTAACACTTGTTTTCTGTTTTCGGGTTACCATTTTCCTTTCTTCGTCCGGTCTGCATCATGTGAATCAATTATGGCTGCTTCTGAATTTATCTGTGTATTATCAAAATATTTTGATGTCCTACCTTATAATTTATTTTCCCGTCACTTCCTTTCTTCACAGCAGCTGGCTTTTTAACTTTTCCGTTTCCTTCGAATTTTCTATCATATCGCCTGTTTTAATGACCTTACCTCTGTTTACCATCTTTGTTTTAATTAATCTCTTCATTTCGTTACCACACTCATCTTGTTTATCTTCCAACTTGTCATTAAGTACACAGCAGCAGCGCCCTTTAAAAGACATTAGAAATTACAATTAGTGCCAACATTTTCCAACACGTAAAACATAGCTATGACTATCGACTGAGTTGTCCAAGAACGAGTGACAAACTGCCCCCAGAGCTATACTTCCACCATTACCTCTTCAGGCTAGAGTCTCGGTCCGGCACAGAGTTTTGATGTGTCAGGGACTTTCAAATGAGCACACACTCCACTGCAGAGTGAAAAATCATTATTGAACTTGTCTTTATATTTGAAAAAGGGTGTTGCGGTCTTCTAGGGAACGAAATGACATATAAATTATTGAAGAAGCGACCACAATATTTTCACCACTCTTTCCACGGGCTTGCCTACATAGGACGGGACAGCCTCTGACGACGGTAACTTCTGGTCCTTTCCTTGAATTATAATTGTAGTTACGCAGACTAGAGATAAAATTAGCCTCGTCCGGCTACCTTTACATACGAACTGCCTGACAAAAAAGTGAAGCATTCAGAAGTGGAGGAGGAAACGACATGAAAGTTCACAGGTTGACAGGGTATGTGATGTTATTTCAGTGATTACAAAATCATAACAAATTTACAAAGAAGTTGGTTGTATAAGCTCACTCATCTGGAGGACATTGCACCCCCTCTGTCCTAGATGCATGCCCTGATTCGGTTGCGAAGAGTGAGATAAAAACGTAGTATGCTCTCCTCAGACAAGTTGTTGTAACTGGTCGTTGACATCGTCGATACTGGCACTGGAACAGAGCTGACATCCGAGCTGGTCATGCACATGTTCTGTTGGGGACAGGTCCGGGAATCTTGCTCGCCATCACGCAGGCAGTTCATAGGGACACGTCCAATATGTTGACGAGCATTGTCGTGTTGAAAAACGGCACCACGATGCTGCCACAAGATAGGTAACACATGAGGACGCAAGTCGTCCATCACGTACTGTTGTACAACGAGAGCTCCATCAATCACTTCTAGCCGTGACCTAAAGTCACAGCTGATGGCTCCCCACACCACGACTCCAGGAGTAACACTGTTGTGCCTCTCGCAATAGTGCAAGAATGGACCTCTCCCCAGGTCACCGCCATATTCTGAGACAATGGTCATCCAGGGTAATGCAGAAATGCGATTCATAGTTGAACAACGCATTGCAATTTATCGGCAGTCCATGCTTCCCGTTCAAGGCACCACTCCAAATGCAGGTTTTTTTTTTCTTGGCAGCCTACTCACATCACGGTAACTGCCTAGCCTGGCTCCTGCTAGACTGAAGAGTGACACAAAATATTAAACGGAGACCGCAAGTTGTTCTCGGATGGTGGGTGTAGCTGTGGAGGGGATGGCTCCTCCCTTGTGCTGGTCAACATGCCTGCCCTCATTTTTCCGTCAAGTCCGATATTGGGTCACTGTCACCCCTTAATGCCCCACAAATATGGGTATTACAGGATTGGACCAGCTGGAAAAATGGAGACCTACAATGAGGCGCCTTCAGACTGTCAGGTGTTAATAAGACTGTCTCTCACGAATTCGCGGCAACGTCTCACGACGTTCACACCTTTTATATACCCTATCAGGCCTGGTAACAACACTAATGCGCTCTGAAGGCTATGCTACCTTTCACACAGAACTGCAACTCAAATCGCTTACATAGTCGCTGGTGACGTGTACGTGCATTAAGTCACATTGACATCCCACCAATCAGATTACCTTTTATGAAGTATGGGCCAATTACCTGCGTACCTAAAATATGGCACCAAACGCTGACACTCCATGGGCGTTGAGTTTCAACTTGCCTTACCCAATGGGGATTTTCCACTGACCAGTAATACATATGTCAATTCACTTGACCACGATTCGTAAAGAAAAGTATGTGTGAAATGAAATTATCATTGACTGCCAGTTGTTCCCGTATCCAGCTGCAGAAAGTCAGGAAATTGTGAAAATCGTCACCGCGCAGTTCTTGATGCAGCGATAAATGAGATGGATGCCATTTGTGTGCATGCAGTACGCATAGAACAGTTCTTTGCGAAATTCGTGAACCTCGCGCAGTTTGCCGAGAACTAATGTGAGGATTTGCACCAACCGCAGCTAAAACGTTGGCTGTGTTATTTCCGTTTGTCACAGGCCGCAGTCGGACTCTTTCTGTAGGTTTAACACTTCCCGTTTCAGTTAACAGGTACACGATACTGCGAAACGTCGCTGCAGACAGAACATTCCTATCGGGCGACGAGATGTGTACAGTCCGAATCATTGAAGTACCAAGCACGATTTGACGGCGGAGTGACTGCATGATCACGGTCTGTGCTTCGTTCGGTTGTGGGAGGTGTCACATGAAAGCATTATCAAATCTATCAAAAAAGTACTTCGATTGTCCTAATCTGGCCTGTATTTGTTTGAAATAGTACCGTTTTGCAACAACTGTGATCTCATTTCCATGTTTGTCGATTGCAGAGCCATCTACCACGAAACGAAATAAACGTTTCATACAAAAGGTACATATTTTTTTCACGGAGAATCCAAATCTGCAATAAAAAATAGGGGTTCCTATTTAAGACTTGCAAGTCACCTCACTCATGCCCCCAGGTTGGTGCAGGGAGGTCGAGCGTTATGTTAATGGATGTCCCTCTTCGAGGTGAACAACATTTATTACCACTTTCTTTTAATCCAATGTATATTTCGCCAAATATTCCGACAAACAATTCTAAATGCCTCACCCTGTATTACAAGAAATGACTTTCTAGTTGGTTCAGAGATTATGGAGGATATAAAAAAAGGATACTATACCCTTGGAAATTTAATTAGATTTCCTTAATAGCTTTTGTTTGTTCTTCTGTTGTAAACGGTCAGCATGGAAATTTGACAACGTTCCACGAAAGTATCAAATATTGGACCAGCAACAATTGGAAGAGCTCTTTCGCCGTTGAAATCCTCTGTCCACAAGAAGCAGTTAAACTGAAGCCGCGCAAGCTGCAAAAGTGGCGTAAAGTTGAGATTGTTGCACCAAGTTGGCGAGCCTACACTTTTACATCAGATCACTGGTAGACGCGTAGTTTTCCGTTGAACCTGGAGCTCTTGTTATCAGTTAAGGGCATGATAATATGGATTCAGTCACCTGATGTAGTGGGTCCCTTGAAAAATCTCAACACAGGCTTTCCACAGCATTTATGAAATTTCGGGGAGTATCCGCATCTACATCTATATTTTTACTCTGCAAGCTACCCTGAAGATGCAGTTCACAGTGGTTACGTCCCATTGTACCACTTATTAAGACTTCTTCGCGCTCCATTCATGCATGGAGCTTCAACACCTCCGTAAAAGCTGTAATTTATGATCTTGAGTTAGATATCCCTACGGCAGCGGTACGTAGGGAACTGTAGTATATTACTATGTTTCTCACTTAAAGATGGTTTTCGAAGCTCTTTAGCAAATTTCCTCGGGGTAGTTTGCTTTTACCATCGAGAGTATGCGAGTTAAGTTTTTTCAGCATCTCAGTGACTCTATCCCATGGGTGAAACAAACGTGCTGCCCTCTTTGTATACGTTCACTACCCTTGTTAGCGCTATTTGATAGTGGTTCCATAAATGAGTAGTATCGTTGGATGGGTCGCTCAATAATTTTGTAAGCAATCTTCATTGTAGATTGATTGCGTTGCTCTAGTTTTCTATCAATGAACCGAAGTCTGGTACCTGCATTATCTATGACTGAGTCTATGTGATAGTTTCATTTCACACATCCCCAAGTATTTGTATGAGTTCACCGAATCCAACTGTGATTCGTTGATATTGTAGTTGTTAAAATATCCCGCTTTTCCGGTTTGTGAATTGCACACTATTACATTTTAGAATATTTAAAGTAAGTTGTCAATCTTTTCACTACTTCGAAATTTTATCAAGCTGTGACTGAATATTTGTGCAACTTTCTAACGCTTCCAATTGTCGAACGTAAGACTTAGACGCCTTCATAACCGTAAAAAAAGTTTCTAAAATGCCAAAGTCAGTGTTCTCCTGGGGATATCACCGAGCGAGGCTGCGCACTGGTTCAGCTGAGTTCGGATGGGAGATGGTTCAGATGACCCTCACCCCGGCCATCCATATTTTTATTTTCCCTGAGTGGATAGCCGGCATGATTGTTTTGACACGGCAGGGCCGATTTTCGTTCTTATCTTTGCCCTATCCACGCTCTTACTCCGTCTCTAATGACCTCGACGTCGAGGCGCCGTTGAGCCATAATCTTCCCTTTAGGGGGCGAAAACGGAAGGGTTTTAAGCAAACGTTTCTCTTGCTCCCTGCGTGGAGCACTTGCTTCGGTTGATTTACAGAACCACTTTGAACCGACATATTTACCTGCACACTTTTAAACCTCTACCTGTGGCGCACTACATTTCACGGCGTATGAAAATTTAATTGCCAGCTCTCGGCTGAGCTGCTTTATTGGTGACATTTGCAGTAATATTTGGCGGCTCACGATGTACCAGGATGTGGCCCGCAGCAGTGTCTAGCAAAACAATTATTATGTTGTGCCACATCTCAGCACTTAAACCTACGAGTAAAGTGGGTTTCAGATCTCAGTAATATGTCGCTTTGGGTATGCATGAAACAGCGGTTTTACACCCGGGACCTCAAACTGAAACTACCGCGCTAGTACCAGACGCAAAGTTTTATGATGTGCTTAACTCAGTTTTACATTCAGTGCTTCCCTATGCATCATTTGACGGCGATACAGAGAATATTAACTTAGTATCAATAGCCTGCATTTAGGAACACTGTTAACACTAACCAAAACCGATGAATAATGTTTTCTGAATGATACGTAATTTGTTCCGGAATACGTTGTCTTTTCGATGTTCGTAATACAATAAATAATGCAGGGTTTGTGGCTACCACCTTAATCGCAATCCTCCGATAAACTCCGTTCTTCATCTTTTTCCTGGGTTTTATCCCTTATCTTCACGGGCCGGCTTGTTAATGAGGAGTTAGTGATGGTTGTAGAGGGTGGCCAGATGTCCTTCCTATGGCCACCAGCCCCCTTCCCCCCAACCCATGTGAAAGTATGACAAATTTTCCATGCGTCTGAGAATCGTAAAACTGAGGCACGACGTGGGTACTTGACTCGATGTGGGACACCGCCTGAAAACCATATCCGGGCTAGCTGGCAACAGACGCATCTCCGCGAATACCAGAAGCGCGTACTATCACGCGTGGCTATCCGGACGGGTCTACTGTTGGCCTCTCGTATTATTTAAGAAAGAAAACCCGTAGAGTAGTTGGAAATAATTCATAGATATTAGATTAAGGCAATAATAATTAGTTACGTTATGTAACACTCTCACGATATATTATATATCTTCAAATAGAGCTTTTTCTTGAAAGATCAAGTTAAATTGTACAGCAAATCTTAAGGCGGCATTCCTCTATATTACGAACAATGAATTTGCCACCACATTGTTGGCGAACTCCAAGCGCTTTCTACGAATAGATCCACTACCGCTTCTTTTCTTCATTCAGTGAAGAAGCTATTTTTATATCTACAGCACAGAAATGTAATTTTATTCATAACCCACCCATTGCTGAATGAAGACCAGTTTCGTATTCTTCCCCTACACTCTGTCCTGAGCCATCGGGTTCCAGCAGTATTCTTGATGGTGGTATATCTTTAGTTTCCCAGTGTTTCTTGCCATTAGAGCATTATGATTTGGGACAACGTAGTATAGGTGCGTCATCCAGTTAGTTAAACTGTCACCGTTTTACTTTCCCGTAAGAAATTTGCTAACCGACTCAACATGCATGAAATAAAACCTGCAGCCGGTTTTGAAGACAAGGCAGTTCAGTGACGGCAGCTCTCCGACGTACAGCAGATCCAGGAATGTTTTGAACAGAGGCTGTGCAACATGTACTTTACAGTACAGTATCCTAAAGTGACTGTTCTAGTGTAATGTAATCTACGACCTTTTGCTATTCAATGAGTGGTAATAGAATATCTATGAGGAACCTGACTCACAGTTAAAGTATCCTCTGCTAATTATGGCTGCAGTCGTATGACATCATCGATGTCACTGGTAGGAAATTCAAAAATTAACTACGTCGAATGATGGGAAATTAGAAAATCAGTGGAGGCGGATGGCGGGAAACTGACAAATTAGACATGGCGGACGATGGGAATTTAAAAATTAAAGCTGCCCGATGGTGGAAAATCTAAAAATTAAAGGTGGCATATGGCGATAAATGGCGGGAAATATTCTTTAGCTAATCACATTGCAAGGTGACGTTGGTGGGGAACATTTTCACAGCCAATGAAATTCTGTACCTTGTTCAAAAGTATTCTCTATACGAAAAACGAAACACTTAAGCACCTACAATTCTTTCTCATCAGTGAATTCCATCTCTATCTTTGAAATATAATACAGAAGAGAGAGTTGGAGAGAAAATCAAAGGAAACAAATCTGTAACTGAACTTTGCTAAAAAAAATCACATTCCGAAGAAAAATTAGATGAATACTCTGGTTATTCAGATTTTAAATTTTATAATTTCTTACGTTCATTGTTTTTACACTTTTCACACAGTCATCATCAGAGCAATTTCGATGGACATTTCTTTATCAAAAACAAACTAATTTACATAAACATCCAATTTATCAAAAAGTAAACATCATACCTAAAAACAGATGAACTCAACATCATGAATACATATTTTCCTGGAGGTTAATGTAATTAATCAGAAAGGAGTATGTGAATTCACATCAGTTATAGAGGTGGTAATGACCTTAAGCTACAATTTACAACTACAAATACAATTTTAAATTTACGTTTTACACACATACACACACACACACAGTTTTCATTGTTTACATTTTTCAGTTATTTACATCGTTTACGTTTTCAGATATTTACATTAACATCGGATGGTGGTGACAGTTTCATCTGGATATAAGAGCCAACCCGAATGAAAATCGTGAATACTACTGGGGCATTTCAGATCTACTTCTAAAATGTACACTAAGTTGTAACCATCCGGAAAGTATTCAAGTCAGAAGTTTCAACACTCCTTGGACAAACATATACAAATTTGGACACTGGAAGATACTCCAACATCAGCCAGCTGCACAGGCTATTCATATCGAGATATATGAGGCAGAAATCGTTAATTTTTGTTACCATAGCTGGTCATAAATCTGCTGTCGGCAACCACGTCTCTACAAGAACAACGTACACTGCCTCTAATACAAAGTAGAGTTGTTGGCTATCGGTAATATGCTGCAATTTCACTTCTGTAACTTTTGGCAGAGTATCCCAAGCCGAGCAAAGCGAAGTAACGCAACGCACAGGATGCAATTCGTATGTTTTAAGGCAAAGACAGCGAATGTTTTCGAAAACATCAGTAAAAAGTAGCACGTCAAATTTCAAAAATAAACCAGAATAATCTCAAATTTTTTTACACTTGAATACATTCCATACATTGCAAGCTCTTTGGTACTTGTCTTGTGTTATCGTTTCGTCTCTTAATAAACTCCTAAACTTTTCGACTGAGGGTAGGCGATCTTCCAGTGAACTCAATTCTTTGCTCACATACTCACACGCAAAAATTCCCTTCTGATTTCCGGTATAATGCACGCGTAATGAGTGAACATGCCAAGAAATTTAGGGAATCGACAAAACATTTGTATTGCAGTGCTTCTCTTGGTGCAATATTGCCATACTTTTCTTAAAAGATTTATGTTACTCCATAATAAACAGCAGAAGAGAAACGCGAACTGGATTTCATTTGACTTATACATCGCCATCTGTCGTCTTCTCGTTGCAAATGATCGTGATCAAGAAACGCCGGTCACAACTTCTCAGATTGTGGAATACAACTAGGACTGTATAGAGACGACTATAACTGGCATTGCAACTGCAATGTGCACCGCCTCAGTATGCACCGATGAAACGGTCTCTGTGTTTAATATTTCCTTTCTCAAATGGTTCACTGCAAATACGGCAGACCTCTGCCAAGCAAATGGCCAGAAGTGAACATGTAATCGAACAGCCTGGCTGAGGCTTCAAGGAGTCATGACCTGAGTAGTGGAGGGAAGTGGCAGCGGAAACGTTGCAGAGGCAGACCAAGGATTAACCACCGTAAGCAGGTTGAAATTGATGTAGCTATGGAGAGATTCCGAGGCTTGTGCGGGATAGACCAGCGAAGAGAGCTGCAGCAAACCAGTCTTTGGACTGCAGAGAACAACAACGACTACTGCTACAATTTTCATCTTTGCATTACTTATTTCTGTGGCTAGGTGGAGAGTGGATCTGGTTTCATATTTGGACATTAGATCCGATTTCGCTGTCAGTATCTCTAAAGATATCCTCTGCTTGATTAGGGTATTTATACTACGCTCTTTCTGCTACAAAGAATTCTCAGTGATCAGAACAAGAGTTTCTATTTCGTCATTCTCTTTCTAACATTGACTGCAAAGTTTCGCTTATTTTCTGCATCACGCGTTGTAATCACCATTAGGTCGCACTATCAAGTCTGTTCATTTTGCATGTGTTCAGATTGTGAGATACTTCCGTTGCTACATCGTTATTTTTTTTAATCTTCTGTATTCATTTTTCAATAAACTTTCTCTTTTTCTGAGGTTTTAATGTGATTGTAATCTGATAAACTTTACGGCCCTATAACTATATGGGACCATACATCCGCTCCTATATTCCGATCTTTCTATTTACTTACTATTTATAGACTGCCTATTCCGCTAGCTGACTTGTGTGTTCTAGAAGTATATCCTGGCTTGGTATCGTTAGTTACATTCCCCGTATAATATAGATCTAGGTTGTGTATGAGATAATTGGGTTTATCACTTTTACTTAAATTTGGCATTTGATCTATAGGTGATAGTACGTAGATTAAACTTCCAGCTAGTATAAGAGTTTCAAAATTCTCCCCTACTGTGTCGACTACATCGGTGCTATAGAGTGAGCGTCTTTCGATTTACTGTGTTTTGCTTTCCTGGTAGGATATAAATATTGATGGTATGTAATCTGTCAAGCTATTCCACACTCGTTTTGTAGCATTTCTATTTTTGTTACTGCGATTTAGGCCTTTACCAAAATGACAGTGCCAGTATTGAACCCGTTAGCATAGTTTTCTGTTGTTTCGTATAAATATATCTCGTTCAGTCTTGCTGTGGACACCTCCTGTGTTAGCATAATGTCGAAAGATGTTGCGGACAGCTGTTTCTTCAAATATTTTATTTTTAGTTCTCTTCGAATTCCGTACATGTTGAACGTAGCTAAACGTAGCAGTGTGTTCAACATGTGGTTTTTCTTTAAACTGGTGCTTCTTTCTCGTGTTCTGTGTCGCGTTGATACTTTTTGTTTGTTTTATTGTCGTATTACGTTGCCTTGTTTCATTGATTAAGTGGTTTGCATTCGGCCCAGTGACCTGCGGTCTGCTATCCTGCCTTCAGGTTGATGTCAGTATCATGTAGTCTTGGCACATTGCCCTGTTTTACTTCCCTGTTCCAGGTGTGCACCGCGTGATTACTATGCTTGTGAAGTTTCCTAGTTTTTATACGCTTCGTGTTCAACAATTTCTCTTTTAACTCCGATGCAGAGTCTTCTGCTCCTCTCTTTGCGTGCCTTCTTTTTCCTGTTTCCACAGTGCTATCTTACGTTTTTGTAACGTCTTGTAATGATACGAATTTGTCTGCTGAATCCATGTTTGTTTTTACAACATAACCGTCTTCTAGTGCATTCTGCGTACGCGCGAGTTTGTGTTGCTGCTTTCCATTTACTTCGCGATAAGAGCGTCGGCGCCCCTCTCGGTTATGTGCTCAGCGGCAGTCTTACTCTTTTCATTTAGCGGCGATTCGTCTGACAACCTTCGCTGTATTATTGTGAGTCATTCTGGGTTTTCCACAACACTTGCTGATACGTTATCCTGTCTTTCGCTGCCCATATTCACGAAAGTGTCAATTACAGCTCCTGCAGTTGCGTCATAGCTGTTTGTTTCTTTTTTCCTTTTTTTTCGGTGAATCAATCAGTCATATGTTGCTTGCTTTATCTTCTATGTTTTTATCGTAGTTTTCTGTTTCTTTCGCTGTTTTTTCTGGCATTTCAGATGTGACATTTTTCTTAGTGCCTACTGGTTGGTGGGCAGATTTCTCTATAATTGTTTCGCTTACATAACAGGTCATAGGTATCTCGTTACGGCGTAAGTATGTTACTGGTAGTACAGCGGTTCGCCTGTTGGGATACTCCGCTGTTATGTGATCTATCGTGCCATACTGCGCAAACGTGCGGGGACGCCCGTTATAAATCACTAAGGATTTACGCCCAGACACAGCTACACTATGTGATCAAAAGTATCCCGACACCTGGCTGAAAATGACTTGCAAGTTCGTGGCGCCCTCCATCGGTAATGCTGGAATTCAGTATGGTATTAGCCAACCCTTAGCCTTGATGACAGCTTCCACTCTCGCAGACATACTTTCAACCAGGTGCTGCAAGGTTTCTTGGAAAATAGCAGCCCATTCTTCTCGGAGTACCGCACTGAGGAGAGGTATCGATGTCGGTCGGTGAGGCCTGGCAAGACGTCGGCGTTCCAAAACATCCCAAAGGTGTGCTATAGTATTCAGGTCAAAACTACGTGCAGGCCAGTCCATTACAGGGATGTTATTATCGTGTGACCACTCCGCCATAGGCCGTGCATTATGAATAGGTGCTCCATTGTGTTGAAAGATGCATTCGCCATCCCCAAATTGCACTTAAGCAGTGGAAAGCAAGAAAGTGCTTAAAACTTCAATGTAGGCATGTGCGGTGATAGTGCCACGCGATCAACAAGGGGTGCAAGCCCCATCCATGAAAAACACGACCACACCATAACACCACCTCCTCCGAATTTTACTGTTCTCGCTACACACGCTGGCCGATGTTCACCGGGCATTCGCCATACCCACACCCTGCCATCGAATCGCCACATTATGTAGCGTGATACGTCACTCCATACAACGTTTTTCCACTGTTCTATCATCTAATGTTTACGCTCCTCACACTAAGCGAGGCGTTCTTTGGTATTTACCGGCGTGATGTGTGGCTTATGAGCAGCTGCTCGACCATGAAATCCAAGTTTTCTCACCTCCCGCATAACTGTCATAGTACTTGCACTGGATCCTGATGCAGTTTGGAATTCCCGTGTGATGGTCTGGATAGATGTCTGCCTATTACACATTACAACCCTCTTCAACTGTCGGCGGTCTCTGTCAGTCATCAGACGAGGTCAGCCTTTACGGTTTTGTGCTGTACGAATCCCTTCACGTTTCCACTTCACTGTCACATCGGAAACAGTGGACCTAGGAATGTTTAGGAGTGTGGAAATCTCGCGTACAGACGTATGACACAAGTGATACCCAATCACCTGACCACGTTCTGAGCCCGTAAGTTCCGCAGAGTGCCCCATTTTGCTCTCTCACGATGTCTAATGACTACGGAGGTCGCTGATATGGAGGACCTGGCAGTAGGTGGCAGCACAATGTACGTACCATGAGAAACGTATGTTTTTGGGGGTGTCCGGATACTTTTGATCACATAGTGTATGTGGGACAACATGTGCTTATTGAGTGTGTGTATGTGTGTGTGTGTGTGTGTGTGTGTGTGTGTGTGTGTGTGTGTGCGTGTGTGTATGTATGTATGTGTGTATGTATGTGTGCCTTAATGATATTCGCACACCATTTGTCACATTTGATTTGAGTTATGTATCAAGTGGTTTCAGGAACGTCGGGATTGATTCGTCACTGACTCTGAAAGGGACTTTCAAAATTTGGAAGCGCTTAGTTCACAAACCTAAATTGTTTTTACCACTTCACTAAAACAGTGTGCTGAAAGTGGCGAGAATGTAACAGTGAAACAAGCAAATGAAACTAGTAAACACAGCACGGAAATAAATGGTTTGCTCGATATGACGTATGCACATGAAGTCATGACAACGTTACAAGACTTTTAGTGTCTAAGGCAAAGTTTATTTTACTTTTTTAATTTATAGGCTTTCGTGACGTGCCCATACAGCCATCTTAACAGTAGAATGTCATTCCTAATTATACGAACGTAAGGACAACACAGCACCTAGTCTCCGCGCGGGGAAAATCTCCAACCCGGCCAGGAGTCGAATCTGGGCCCCTTCGGTCAGCAATCCGCCGTGCTGACAGCGCAGCTACTGAGGCGAAATACGTTTATTACGAAACAGTGAAAGTTAGGCGAATATTTCGAAGTGGTGAACTGCACACGTTTGATTTTATCATCGTTCCGGATACATAAGTAATGGTAAATAACGTTTCGAAAACAAGTGTGTCGGTCGTGGCCCTCCAGTACCATGGCCTCGCAGGTCCTCCGACGTGAAACCGTTACATTTTTTTGTGCCAGGGTATTTAAAAGCTTTGGTGTGTTCCAGCCCTGTTGTTAGTGTCGTGAAATATGGAATCGCATTGTGGATGGTTGCTCGAACATGCCTGAGATTTTGAAAAGTATGTGGACATCGATGAGGAGACATGCTGAAGCCTGCCTTCACGTAAACAGCGGCTACGTGGGAGACTTCTTATACTGTGTTTGTCCTCAACTGCGTACCTGCAGTTCAAATCCTCAGGGACTCTTATCAGGTGTACATGTACTCAGTCGCAATATGTAGTAAGGGGAAAACTATTGGTTTATGAACCTATGTACATTAGGATTGTTTGCTTGTTTCATTCTTTTCTACTCGCACCTTTCGCTTGTGCCTGTAACAATTAAACGTCTCTAACTGAATTTTAATTTACCCTCTGAGGTCCGTTATTTGAGTCACGATGCTGTGTTCGTTTTCACAGGAACACAACCCTGACATGAATGTAATTGAATTCCGTAAATTTCTTCCTTTTTAATTTAACTTTCTCAAAAAGAAATTGTTAAACTTCATATCGGGACTGCCTTACGAAGGCTCTGTATTTTCTAAACCAGCCTCAAATGGTTCAAATGGCTCTGACCACCGTGGGACTTAACATCTGAGGTCATCAGTCCTCTAGAACTTAGAACTACTTAAACCTAACTAACCTAAGGACATCACACATATCCATGCCCGAGGCAGGATTAGAACCCGCGACCGTAGCGAAACCCATGTCCGTTGCCGAGATCGCTAACGTACGCTTGAGCGTTGGCGGTAGATCCCGGGGGTGAGCCAGGTCGACTCCTAGTGTTGGAAAAATTTTCATTGCTGGTATTTGGCAGCAAGCAGAGGAGAGGTGCTGGCGTGAAGTTCCTGATCATAAGACTATGCACCAACGTCCTGGTTTAAATACCAAACCTCTCCGCAGTCTCTCATCAAGTGAGGGCATGTGACACTTTTGACAGTGATCCGTCCTTCAGATTGGAACGTTAAATTTGGCGGCCACCTTGGTGCTATTAGCGAGGAGAACGCTATTGTGCAGGCACCGCGTTTCACCCTCTCCATTCCTCATAATAATCATCATTTTACAACACAAATATTACACCACACACACACACACACACACACACAAACAAACAAACAAAATACATACTTGTTGTATTACAAATAGTGTGTAGTGGAGCACTCTGTAAATAAACAAAAACTGCCGGCCGCGGTGGTGTAGCGGTTCTAGGCGCTCAGTCCGGAACCGCGCGACCTCTACGGTCGCAGGTTCGAATCGTGCCTCGGGCATGGATGTGTGTGATGTCCTTAGGTTAGTTAGGTTTAAGTAGTTCTAAGTTCTAGGGGACTGATGACCACATATGTTAAGTCCCATAGTGCTCAGAGCCATTTGAACCAAACATAAACTGTATTTTCTATCGTTTCTACTGAGTACACCACCGCAGTGACTTACTGTTTTCTTCCTCTGTTCTTTAGACGGTGAGTACCTGAATCACGTCTGCTACGCCGCGCTGCCTCCGTAGCAACTGCTGGTGCTCCATTCTCGCCTCGACTCAAAGGTAAACAACGCAGCGCTGCTTCCGCCATTTGCACTTAAGACGAGCGCCGGCAATGGAATCGGCTCAGCTATCGAGACCCGCTCTCGTAGCTCTATCTCTCTCCTACACCAACGGAAATGAGAAGTGAAGCATTGGTTTGATCTTAACCAAACTTTGCATCGACTGATGTTAAATGATTAAACTTTTATTTCATTCGCAACTGACGTCCGTCATGAATATCAGTATTAAGTTTGACCTCCGTAGGCAAGAATATACTCATCTTGGAGCAATTCTTGCCATGACCGAAATACATGCTGTGTGAGTTCGTGAAGATTGAATCTCGAGGTTGGTATTAAAGAATACGTTAGTAGTGGGTGTGTACCAGTTCTACCTCAATTGGGGGGGGGGGGGGAGCATTGTTTTCTTATGTAAACAAACCTGCCAGACGCGCTAACCTAATTTAATGAGCTTTATGGAAACGAACTGTTCACTTGGGTGAATGTCTTGTTTATTTATGACATAATTAAAGGGTTAGAACTGTCATACAAATTACTATAATTTATGGGCAACAGATCGGCCTTGGTTCCTGTTTACCCCAGTGTCCAGATGCTTTGAGCTTAAAGTGATAGCCGTAATTTTTAATGGTGATAGTTTGTGACACAAAAAACACGACTTCCCGCCCCCGCCCCCCGCCCCCGCCCCCGCCCCCTGTATTGTGCTGCTATTGTGCTATTGGCCACGTCCCCACCACCGCCCCCAACACTCCTTAGTGTCCTTCGAGCATCCATCCATTATTCTTAATGTGGACCAAAAAAACTGACATCTTGGTTCAAATGGCTCTGAACACAATGGGACTTAACTTCTGAGGTCATCAGTCCCCTAGAACTTAGAACTACTTAAACCTAACTAACCTAAGGACATCGCACACATCCATGCCCCAGGCAGGATTCGAACCTGTGACCGTAGCGGTCGCGCGGCTCCAGAATGTAGCGCCTAGAACCGCTCGGCCACTCCGGCCGGCAACTGACATCTTCCTGTCCCCACCATTCCCTACTATGCTTTCATTGACCACACCCCCACGACTGCCTCCACTGCTTCTTAGCATACTGAGACTATCATTCATAATCTGGGGCTCCCTAAAGCAGCAGCGTCAGTAAACTCAAGCGATACTACAAATTACCAGCATAGCATAGCATAGCATAGTACTGGTCTAGTTTTTCAAATGTTCCGCACCGAACGCTAGTTTCTACAACATATGGAGCTATTTACAGCTTCATGGCTTTTACCATTTTATGAAGACGCACATTTCATTGCTGTCTTACCGATTTTAACCAACTTTTTCAGAGACTACATGTAATCATGGGTTTCGTTGCTGTTTTTCCCCACATTTTAATCTTATCTGATTTTTTAAGGCTAAGCACATAAATATGTATTTCGCTGCTGTTTTATCGATTTTCAGGAAAAACATGCAATATACATAGCTTTAAATATTTAAAATCTAACACCACCATTATACAATGCCGCAAACAGTTCTTAGGCAAATTTTATGAATTTTCCCTCAGTATTCGCCAAATACCTCTGATTTTACCGATTTTTTTAAGAAGACACAAACAAATATGGGTTTTCTTTGAAATTTTATCGATCTGCTAAACAAATAGATACTTTTTTCGGGAAGACACACGTAAAGATACTGACGAATCACTATATCGCATTAATCTAACAAAGTACTTGGATATTCAGCATTAAAAAATTTCTATTTTACAAAAAAGCACGTACCAGGACGTGGATAGAGGGCTAACAACACTTCTCTATTTAAAACTGAGGAAAACATGTGACGAGACCTCTGAGGGTCCGGTGCTCCAATCCGCACTGTCCGCACGCAGCCGTTAGATAGACATCGACTGGAACAGCGACGCAGCAGCGCGCGTCGAAGACGGCTTGGCGCTGTGGATAAACCAAACAGTACGATTACAGACCTCGAGTCTTCTCGACTGGTGGCCACGCTTTACACTACACCACTTGCGGCGGGTCCGTCCTGCACTGCAGCCAGCCTGTATGAGCGACATCCATCCAGACATTTCTCGATTAAAGAAAAACGAGTAACCGTGGTAGTCATATGTACTGTAGTACACCACAGGCACTAATCTGCATCCCCCCTAGTCGCTTGCAGTTTGAAGGAAAAAGAAGGACTGGATCTTCCGCCTCGCAAATGCTAGTCCAGTGCATGCGTAAGTCCCACGCCATCTGAAGCCCCATCCGCGTCTGCTCCCATTGCTCAATGCTGCACTGCAGTACGGCATGGTCAGTCGGCCAACCACAGCCACACTACTTAAATGCATGCACATACTCTAAGAAATTTTAGTTTAAAGTGTCTCTCGGTTCCATAAACGAGACTCTATCAGTGCCTCATCACTACGACACAATTTTTCTCAGTAGCAAGCCACGTACAATAGGTTTGTTAAGTCATCTGTACTGCCAATGTCATTGCGGCAGTGTATACCATTTATCTTAACAGAAGGATGGTATACCATTTACGCAGCATATGACATCAATTCAATGTGACACAAAGTCTGTATACGTTTCTAGAGCTATTTGACTACATATGTATTACGAAATTCACTATCAATTGCTGTTTGACAATTCCAGTATTTATTTTTCCTCATTTCAACAGAATGTGTTCCAATTACGCTCCAATTATGCCAGATGGCTCTCTCTGCATTTTAAGTTTCACTGACGTAGTGTTCAGATATCCAGTCTGTCACTCCTAGGAGTCGTGAAGTATGTTTGTTTCTCGCCTGCAGTTAAGGGGGGTAGTACGTCAAACGAGCCAACTTGGAGCAGGAGAGGCACCACAGGACATTTTAATTTCCACTGTCTATACTTTTACAAGTAAATTCATAAAACTTTGTCAGCATGACCAGGAAGGATTTAGGATTCACACTCGTAGCAGCGGAAGTTCAAAAGCATAATAAAATAATTTTTTTTACATGTGAAATTTCATCATTTTTTCACTTACTATTGGCTGCATTTGTTGCTATAGGTACACTTTTCTTCGTAAGTAAGAGAGACTGTTCGATGAATTTTGCACAGCATACAAACCATACCTATAGGTGTTTGAAACCCAAGAATCTATTTAATTTATGAGAAAATGAATGAGCTGTTACGTTTTAAACTTTACGTTTAGAAAAAAATCAAATTTTGTAGTTAATTATCTCAATTTTTACCACAGTTTTTAATAGATTTGGAAAATTCTAGACTTTTATACACCTGTAAGTATGGTTTGTATGCTGTGCAAAATTCATCAAAGAATCTCTCTTACTTGTGAAGAAAAATGTACCTATAGCAACAAATGCAGCCAATAGTAAGAGAAAAAAGATGAGATTTCACATGTAAAAAAATTTATTTTGTTATGTTTTTGAACTTCCACTGCTATGAGTGTGAATCCCGAATCCTTCCTGGTCATGCTGACAAAGTTTTAAGAATTTATTAGTAAAAGTATAGACAGTAGAAAATAAAATGTCCTGTGGTGCCTCTCCTGCTCCCAGTCGGCCCGGTTGACGTCCTACCCCCTTAATACCACTCGTGAATTGCATGCGGAAGGAATGTCTGCCTGTTGGTCAGAGTTTCTGTACTGCAGAGTAATTCCATAACTTTATGGACAGAATTTTATCTACGAGTCAACAACATAAATTTAGTCTGCCTATTAACATATCAGTCCATCCCTTTATAGGCACCCAAAATTCAAAGAAGAATGTTGTCTCATTTATTGCGAAAACAAAAGACGGGATTTCTGCTTCTGAATGTCTCTCGTTAGAAACCGTCATATTAGCCCCTAATTTTTTTCACTGCCGTCATTCTGAGAGATTTTGTGGGAAGAAGTAATATGTTTGCTCAAAAAACTTAGAAGGACCGGTAAAGAGCTCACCTTTTGTCAGGGTATCGTTTACCCCACATATTGTCTCCACTCACGAATCTTCCAGTCTTCGGTATATAGCAATTGCGTCTACCTGATTTTGGCGAGTGAACCTGGCTCTAGATGCCCCCAGCCCTGCTAATCCTCTCGAAATCCCATCACGTTGCGACAGTGCTCTCCATTATTTAGCAGGCTGTCTCGTCCTCTACTTGTCACTTGCTATGAAAAGAGCTGTGATAACAAGGTAAACAGCACATTAACGTGCAGGAAGAAATTCAAACCATGCGAAGGCTTGTGTCCATTTCTTTTACAGTTGGTGCTGCTTCTAGGGATTTGTGGACCGTGGCGTGACGGAGCAGTAGGTGGGCTCTTCGGTCATTTAGATTCAACAGCTAAATTTATTTAAATACAGTTCCTGCTCACACCAGTCTTCAATCCTCTGCAAATCGTTTTAGCCTGCCAGTGTCCCAGTCCTCCAATAGAGAAGAGCCTACATCTAAATACATATTCCGCATAACACGGCTCGGTGTTGATTATGTCGTAGCAGTATTATCGATGTTTTCGTTCCTATTCCATCCATATTCGTAATGATCGAGTAAAAATCTTTATATGCTTCTGTGTACACCCTAATCTCCTCTACGATCGCTACGCCAGATATAGATTTTTTAATGGCCAAGGAAGCCTTACCGCTGCACCTTTAGTATACGAGGACAGCATAAAGAAATTCAAAGGTATAATACTTGCAGATCATTCGTATCGAATGATTGTCGATAAATATGTCCCTGTATGTGCCTTAACATCCTTTATCGCAATGCTATTCACTAAAGTTATATGACACATGGCCGTAGGCGACACTCAAACATTCTTTCTCTCCCTGCAGCACACCCCAGTACACAATCTAGTCGCAAGTAGCTCAGTAGAGTACATGTACAAGTCGGAAAGCACTTATTACCAGCCGCGCGGGATTAGCCGAGTGGTCTAAGGCGCTGCAGTCATGCACTATGCGGCTGGTCCCGGCGGAGGTTCGAGTCCTCCCTCGGGCATGGGTGTGTGTATTTGTCCTTCGGATAATTTAGATTAAGTAGCCTGTAAGCTTAGGGACTGATGACCTTAGCAGTTAAGTCCCATAAGCTTTCACACACTTATTACCAGATCATGTGGAACTGTGGAGCACAGTTCTGTGCTGGGGGACGAAATGGTCTTTTTCTAACCCGATGGGAGAGTACGTACGTTGACAGAACGGTGTTATTGTCTGTCAATTCTAGACCTGTTAGTGATTACATGGTTCGTACTGGTGAACACGATTCGATAGCTCAATACTAAACAGTCATTCTCTACCATTCACGTGAGTCCACATTTGTTCATGTAATGTAGCTGATCTCTGAAGCAAAAGCACCATGTGGATGCTGCTAGGATCATATAGATTGGTAAACTCCGTTCTAATATGTAATAGAAAAGAAATCTATGGGAAAGACGACGTATTTCTCCCAGAAACTTAAGAGTGGATTAGAGGTATGTTTGTCTATATGCCTCCAATCATTTCTTACTCGGTTAGTGGGCGAGAATGGGATGTCAGGGTAATCGATAATACTGTAGCGATGTACTCTCCACCATACACTGTACAGTGGCTTCCGGAATTTTTTTTTTTAGATATAGAATGTTCGCAGATGATGGAGTTGTCTACAAGCAGGCAGGAAGACCTGTGCCGGGGCTGGTAGCTGACATGAACGTAACTGTATCTATTGCACATCAATACATCTATAAATCCCATATCCTGTCATTGGAAGCGTTAACCGTAGTAAAATGACTAGGAGTAAGCATCTGTAGTGAGCTGAAGGTGAATGCATATGTCGAGCACGAATCTTAAGGAAAGTAACCCAAACACTAAGAACTGACTGGTTGACTTAGGTGTGGCACGAGAGCAGTCGCAAATCTCATCCGCATGCCGTCTAACTAACATAATGACTTCGATCATCGCGTAGGTACTGCTGGTTTTGACATTAAGTACCACTACACGGATGCACACTGCCAACTGCTCTAGCCGGAATACGATACCATGGTCAGCCCACTCTCGATTAGCGTGTAGCGGTGGGGGCGGGGAGGATGAACAACGCTGTGATTAAACACTAAATCTTTCCCTACTGTTACAATAGTCTGAATTGTGCTTGGTTGTGCTGAACGGCTACATCAATGTAACTAATTCCGTGGATAATGTGCTGGAAGGTCTGTAAGGCTGTGTTTCTTCCCTAAAAACGCTATGTACTCAACGAAGAATCTGACACAATTATGGCATCGCAATTCTAGTGAAGCGACCATAAGAATACTATGAAGGAGATTATGATACGTATAGGGACATATTTACAATCATTCGATATCACTAAATTGCAGGAATTATTCCTCTGAATTTCTTTCTGCGGTTCTCGTGTACTAAATGTGCAGCAGTAAGTCTTCCTTGGCCGTTAAAAAACCTGAATCATTCGTAGCGATCAAACAGGGGATACAGACATACAGACAGTCATTTTTACTCGATCAATACTCATATGAGTAGAACAGAAACGAAAAAATCGATAATACTGCTTCGACATAATCCTCACTGTGCAATGATTTGTGGAATATTTATTTAGATGAATGCTCTTATCTATGGTAGAGCTTGACGCAGGCAGTTTATAGCTATTTGCAGAGAACTGACGATTGGTGGGAGCTGGAGGTGAATGTAAAAAATGTTGTTATTGAATCTAAATGACAAAAGAGAGCTCTATGTTCCATTCGCCACAAACTACAACTCGCTAGAAGCAACACCAACTCTAAAATACCTGGACGAACGCATCGGCATGGTTTGAATTTCTTTCTGTACGTTAGTGTACAATTTTTCTTGTTGTGATAGCTCTTTATACAGCAAGTGACAGGTAGAGGGCTGGACATCCTGCTAACAAATGGAGAGCACTGTCGCAACGTGATGGGATTTCGAGAGGGTTAGTAGGGGTCTGTGAGTTGGCTGGGAGCATCTAGAGCCACCATCACTCGCCAAAATCAGGTAGATGCAAATGGTATATATCGAACACTGGAAGATTCGTGAATCGTGACAATATGTGGGGTAAGAGATACTCTGATAAAAAGTGAGCTCTATACCTCTCCTTCTAAGTGTTATGAGCAAACTTATTACTCCCGCCCACAAACATCTCGCAATCCGTTGTGGCCGAGCGGTTCTAGGCGCTTCAGCCCGGAACCGCGCTGCTGCTACGGTCGCAGGTTCGAATCATGCCTCGGGCATTGATGTGTGTGATGTCCTTAGGTTAGTTAGGTTTAAGTAGTTCTAAGTCTAGGGGACTGATGACCTCAGATGTTAAGTCCCATAGCGCTTAGAGCCATTTGAACCACAAACATCTCGCAAAATGACGGCAATGAGAAAATTATGGGCTAATGTGACGGTTTTTACCGAGAGACATTCAGCGGCAGAAGCTCCATCTTTTGTTTTCTCGATAAATAAGAGATAGCATTCCTCTACGAGCTTTCGTGTATATACGTGGATGGATTAACATCTTAATAGGTAAACTAAATTTGTATTGTTGTCTCGAACATGTCCGGTGAATAAAATTATAGCATTGCTTTGCAGCTCAGAAATTTTGGTTCATAGACAAACTTTCCTCCCCACCCACCAGAAAACAGGCATATGAATGTACTAGCAATGAAAGCAAGTTCTAAAGTATTTATATTTTATTTAATGTCGTTAAATGGTGAGTATGTAATAAATAACGCCGGACAAATAGCCTGAAGCAGTTTGCAGCATCAAGCTAAATAGACAAAGATCTACAATGGTCTTTGCGATGACTTGGGGAAGAAAATGTTAAAAAATCATCGACTCATAGTTTACTTGTAATTTAACTTTTTCTTTTAACTGCTCCGTTATGCAATATAATTACGCTGCGTCTACAATTATTATCAATCCTAAGTTGCAGTAGATACTTCATGAGTGATTGAGAAGAGTGGATGGATAATGAAAATTCTTTCATGAGTACCGTTGCCAATAAATGGATGAGCTGACGTCTTAGTAGGGAGACTAAATTTATGTTGTAGACTCGTAGATGAAATCCAGTGAATAAAGTTATGGAAGGAATTACTCACCAGCAAACAAATTCTGTCCAAATGGCACACATTGCTTCAGCGTGAAATTCACGAATGGTATTAACTGCAGACGAGAAACAACCATGTTTCACGCATCCTAGGAGTAACAAACTCAATATCTGATCACTACGACATTGAAACTTAAAACGAGCCATCCACCGCAATAGGAGCGTAATTGGAAAACATTCCGTCGGAATGAGGGAAAAGAAATATGGGAATTGTCAGACAGCAATTCAAAGTGAATTTCATAAAATATATGTAGTCATACACCTTTAGAAACGTATACTGTCCTTGTGCCACATAGAATTGATGTTGTATTCGTCGTAAATGGTATACCAGTGTTCTGTTCAAAAATGGTTCAAATGGCTCTGAGCACTATGGGACTCAACTGCTGAGCTCATTAGTCCCCTAGAACTTAGAACTAGTTAAACCTAACTAACCAAAGGACATCACAAACATCCATGCCCGAGGCAGGATTCGAACCTCCGACCGTAGCGGTCTTGCGGTTCCAGACTGCAGCGCCTTTAACCGCACGGCCACCTCGGCCGGCCCAGTGTTCTGTTAAGACGTACGCTGTGCACTGTCGCAATGACATTGGCAGTACAGGTGACTTAGCAAAGCCTACTGTACATGACTTGCTATGGAGAAAAAACGTGTCAGCGTGATGAGGTGTTCATAAAGCCTCATTAATGGAACTAAGAACACGTTGCACTAAAAATTCTGAAAATGTATGCACGTGTTGAAGTAATGTGGCTGTGTTTGTGCTGGAGCAGAGGATGGCGTGGGACATATGCATTCACTGGACTAGCATTTACGCTGGGGAAGATCTGGATCTTTTTTTCTCCTTCAAACTACAAGCGACTAGGGTGGATGCAGATTCTTGTATGCGGTGTGCTACAGTAAATATGGCTACCACCTTTACTCGTTTTTCTTTAATCGAGATATGTATGGACAGATGTCACTCATAGAGGCTGGCTGCAGTGTAGGACGGACGCTCGCTCTGTCACCTTGACTTATCTCCCTCTGGGCGCTGACCGAGTGAGTGGGGTGGTGTAGGGGTGGGGTGGAGAGTACAACCACCAATCAAGTCAACTCTAGCTCTCTGATCGTAATGTTTTGTTTCTGCATATGCGGGGACAAGCCTCCTTCGATACGCGCTACAGTGGTCCCGAAGTACGGAAAGTTATTGTTTTCTAGTACGGTGCATAGCTCTCCTATTCTTATCTCTGGCGGTAGCAGAGCAAATGTGGAGCATATTAGCGAAGTATATACCTTTCTCTGTAGAAACGATTCACCCATTATTTTTTTCCAAGTCCAGTATAATCTCGTAGTATTAGGGGAGCTGATAGTTACGTCACACACTAGAAGCACAGCTGATAGTTTCGTTTTAATTGAAACGTTGGACTGGTACGTCTTTTGTTCTTAAATAAAAATTGTATAACGCGGAATATTCATGTAATTTGTTACATTAGCGCTACTTGGTGACTGGCCCACATTTTTCCGGAAAAAAGTAGCCATTTGTGGAGCAAATCAATAAAACTTTCACAAAACACAAACATTTACGCATATCATTTTAAAAAATTGGTAAAATTCTAGGCGTTTACGGAATACTGGGAAAATCCATAAAATTTTGCCTAAAAACTGTAAGCAGCGTCACATGTTGGTGACGTTAGTTGTTACGCCATGAAAGCTATGTATCTTATGTGTGTTTCCTGAAAATCGATAAAATAGCAATATTTATATGTATCTTTTCAAACAGTAGGGGAAAATAGCAACGAAACCCATATTTATATGCATTCTCTTAAAAAGTGCGGTAGAATCAGTAAAATAACGATGAAATGTGCGTCTTCTTAAAAAAATGGTAAAATTTAGCCACGAAACCATAAATAGCATAGTTTGTTGCAGAAAATATCGCTGGGTGCTGAACATTTACGAAAAGTAGGCCAGTAAGACTGAGTGCTATACTATACTGGAAATTAGCAATATCACCTGAATTTACTGATACTGCTGCCTGAATGAGACCCAGATTAAGAATGATAGTCTCGGGACACTAAGGAACAGTGGGGGCATTGGTAGAGGTGTGACCTATTGCAGCGTAGTGGGGGTGGTAGAGGTGCAAAGACGTCATTTTTTATCCATATTAAGAATGATAGTCTCGGGATGCTGGGAGGACACTAAGGAGCGGGGAAGGAGGGTGGGGGAGGCAGTGGTGGGGCTGTGGCCAATAGCAGCAGAGTGGGGGCGGTGAGGCGTTTTCGTTTTTTTTTTTTGTCAAATTATCTTCAACAAGACATTAAATTTATCGTTTTAAGCTAAAAGCATCCAGACACCTGGGTGAACATGAACCAAGTCCACCACCTTGTCCATAAATAATGGTAATTACCGTGATAGTTATTGCCCATTAATTATGCCCTAAATAAAAAGGCATGCACTCAAGGGAACAGTTTGTTTACATAAGGATCATTAAATGAGGCTAACGCAACTAGCTGGTTTGTTTACACAATAGAACACTGCCCCACATTGAGGTAAAATTGGTGTGCACCCCCTCCTTACGTTTTGCCATCTGATCGCAGACATTATCGGCGAGTGGATAATCAGGGTGTATGGCAGGCTAGTGAGGGATTCGTACATTCATTATGGAGTTCGTGCCACTTACTGGCCAGAATTCAGCCTCTCTTGAGTAGTTACCAAATCAGTCCTGTTATCACGTCCAGTAGCTCCCCACACCATTATTCCACGAGTTAGGTCTCCAGAATAAATACGTACAGTGATCTTGCACATGGCCGTTTACAGACACTTTAGTGGCGATATGGCTGTCATAAATGATATCGACAGATGTAAAGGTAATATCTGGAGTAGGCCAGTAGAGTGTGGCTAGACCTTTATTCTCATTCGAGAGGACAACGGTTCAAACCAGCGTCCGACCATCCTCATTTAGGTTTTCTGTGATTTCCCTAGATCACTTCAGGCAAATGCCGGGATGGTTTCTTTGAAAGGGCACGGCTGAGTTCCTTCCACATCCTTCCCTAATCCGAGCTTCTGTTCGGTCTCTAATGACCAGGTTGTCGACGGGACGTTAAACACCAATCTGTTCCTCGCCCTCCTCCTCCTACTGGACTGTTACTGTTTATAATGTATATGAATAATCTGGTAGAAAGCATTGAAAGCTCTCAAAGACTGTTCGCAGATAGTGCGGTAGTCTACAAGAAAGTAGTAACGCCAGAAGACATTATAGAGTTGCAGAATAATCTAGAAAGGATTGACGAACTGTGCAGGCTCTTGTAGATGCCCCTGGATGCAAATGAATGTAACATACTGCGCATACAGAAGAAAAGAAATCCACTGCTGTACAAATACACTGCTGATGACGAATTGCTGGAAACAGTATCTACCGTAAAATATCTGGGAGTAATTGCCCAGAGCAACCTTAAGTGGAATGGCCACATAAACCAAACAGTAGGAAAATCAGATGTCAGACTGAGATTCATAGGAAGAATCTTAAGGAAACGTAACTCAGCCACGGAAGGAAGTGGCTTACAAGGCGCGTGTTCGAAGGATTCTTGAGTATTGTTTATCGATCTGGGACGCTTACAAGGTAGGACTGATCGAACAGATAAGAAGATCCAACCAAGAGCGGTGTGTTTCGTAACGGGACCGTTTAGCCGGTTCGAGAGCATTACAAAGATGCTCAACGAACTCAAATGGCAGACGTTACAAGAGAGGCATTGTGCAATACGATGAGGTTCACTACTGAAATTTGGAGAGGTTGCTTTCCGGGAAGAGTCGGGCAGCATATTACTTCGTCCCGTATACATCTCACGAAATTAACACGATGAAAAAATTCGATAAATTGGAAGTATTACAGAGGCTTACCGACATCATCTTCCCCACGCGCCCTTTGTGAATGGCACAGGGTAAGGGGTATCTGTTAGTCGTATCAGAAGTACCCCACGCCAAACACCGTTAGGTGGCTTGCGGTGTATGATGTAGATTTATTTAGAAGCGAGACTCATCGCTGAACACCGCAGAATGAACCAGGTAGCTCTGGCTCAACACCATCCAAGTGTCTGTTACATGTTGTGTGGGGTCAGCGATAAACGACGCATGCCTACTAAACATCTCAGCCCAGCTTCCAGTAATCAGTTCCCGACGGTTTGTGATGACGCTCTGTCCGGAGTTCACCTGTTCATCCGTCTATTCGCTAGAGTCAGACGATCAAGATCTTAGTTAGGTACAGTCATTCTTGATGGACCCTTGGCCGCTCTTCCTGCCGGGCTATTTCCCAGTACCATCTCGTCCTGACTCTTTATCCAGCCACTGAACGACAGCCAACTGTCGGAGCGATGTTCAAATGGTTCAAATGGCTCTGAGCACTATGGGACTTAACATCTGAGGTCATCAGTCCCCTAGAACTTAGAACTACTTAAACCTAACTAACCTAAGGACATCACACACATCCATGCCCGAGGCACGATTCGAACCCGCAGTCGCGCGGTTCCGGACTGAGCGCCTAGAACCGCGAGACCACCGCGGCCGGCCCGGAGCGAAGTACACGGAGCCGGGTAGAGCAGTGGTTAAAACACTGGACTGGCATTCGGAAGGGCGACGGTTCAAACCCGCGTCCGGTCATACTAATTTAGGTTTTCCGTGATTTTCCTAAATCGCTTGAGGAAAATGACCTTAGAGAAACATGTTAAATATATGTACTATAATGTCAGGCTTCATAAGGCAGTTTTTACTGCATGAACAGCGAAAATGTAGTAAGCGATAATCTTCTATCCTTTCGTCATTTTTTGGGCCTTCAGAAGGGCATGGCCGCTTTCCTTCTCCATCCCTCCCTAATCCGAGCTCTTGCTTAGTCGCTGATGGCCTCGTTGTGGACGAGACGTTAAAAACTAATCTCCTCCTCTGTGCGATCTCCCGATGAATCGACCTTTTTTAAAGTCCACAACGTGGCGATAAACTCCACATGCACGTACTGTAGGCGTACGTTGTCGCTGTCGTAAGTTGAAAAATAGCAGCACCGTCATACACACCCAACAGCCATCATGTACTCAAACTTACACCACTTTTCAACCGTAGGAATGGGTTTCTTCTGTGTTGATAATGCTGACAATAACCTAACAAAAGGATGAAATTTTAATCAACATATCCCACTCGTATGGAAATGCTAGCGCATCATTTTCGTAATGATTGGTCAATCTGTTCATGGTGCAACACTTTACAATTCCGGGACTTAAGTTTCTAAATCTTCGCACTAGTTCTCCTGCTTAACTAGCGGGACTAGCACTCCCGGAAGAAAAACATAAATGGGTTAGCCACAGCCTAGAGGATGCTTCCAGAATAAATTTCCGCTCTGCAGCGAACTGTGAGCAATTTGAAACTTCTTGGCCTTCCCGATCTGGCACTCAGTTTTAATCTGCCAGGAATTTTCCTAACGTTCCTGCAGAGAGAATTATTCTTATTTGAAAGAACAAATACTGTCTCGATAACATGGAACCGCGCGACCACTATGGTCGCAGGTTCGAATCCTGCCTCGGGCGTGGGTGAGTGTAATGTCCTTAGGTTAGTTAGGTTTAAGTAGTTCTAAGTTCTAGGGGACTGATGACGTCAGATGTTAAGTCCCATAGTGCTCTGAGCCATTTGAATCATTTTTTATCTCAATAACGGTTTATATGATGGCACATTATGAAAAGTAAATCAAGAGTAATGGAACGTCGTCGATAAAAATCAGCTGATGCAGAGGAAATTACATTATAAAATGACATATTGAAAGCGTTCAGTGAGCTTCTCTTTCCTATTTGGAGAGAAAAATAGTTGATGGTGGCAGAATGAAGAAGATATATGAAGGTGGATCAAAAAATAATGCCTCCCGTGTTGTAAAAAAATTTAATGATTGACATGTACCACTGGAATTAGTACAGATCATAGCTTCAACTGTCATCTACACATTACTACTGTCCTACATAATCACCATCCATTTATACACACGTGCGCCATCATTGAACCAAGCCATCAAAATCCAGTCTGGAAAATTCAGCGCCGGCCGGAGTGGCCGAGCGGTTCTAGGCGGTACAGTCTGGAACCGCGCGACCGCTACGGTCGCCGATTCGAATCCTGCTTCGGGCATGGATGTGTGTGATGTTCTTAGGTTAGTTAGGTTCAAGTAATTCTAAGTTCTACGGGACTGATGACCAAAGAAGTTAAGTCCCATAGTGCTCAGAGCCATTTGAGCCAAAATTCAGCGCTTTGATTCTTGCCCCATAATTTGAAATTCATTTTAACGTCATCCAAAAATAAAGTGTATGGGGACGCTATAATAGACATCATCAATGTTGAGCGTTGAGTTACAATGTTTGGAAACGAGGAAATGGTTTTTTTGACAAGCCCGGCTGATAACATCTGCCTCAGATGCCAACCGCCGACGTCCTTATGAATTCATTCAAGAAGACAGATGCGTTAGAGCTCACAATCAACAGCCAAATCTCAGTTTTTAAAATAATCGGTCAAGAAGCAAATACCAAGAAAATATTTCCTGAAAAAGAGAAATCCATATGCATAGGTATTATAAAAACGGATGTACGTATGTAGGTATTTACATGTGAATGTAGGTATGTGTGTTACACATTTCGTACTAAACCACTGGACCGATGTCAACCAAACTTAGTATACGTATCACTTACTATCTGGAATGAATCTCTGTGAGGATAAGACCACCTGCCTATCAAAGGGATGAGAGTGGGAATGAAAAAGTAGCGTGGCTCGCGACACGCAAAGACTCAGACTAATTTTTTCCATTATTTGAGAATGAGAGCAGTTAGAGACTTGCAACAAAGTTTACACACAGTTTGAAGCCCTTAAGAAACTTTTTCTGGCTGACAACGCCCAGAAAATGACTACACGATGGGAGATTACCGCTTACTACATTTTCGCTGTTCATGCAGTAAAAACTGCCTTATGAAATGGTTCAAATGGCTCTGAGCACTATGCGACTTAACTTCTGAGGTCATCAGTCACCTAGAACTTAGAACTAATGAAACCTAACTAAGCTAAGGACATCACACACATCCATGCCCGAGGCAGGATTCCAACCTGCGACCGTAGCGGTTGCCTTATGAAGCCTGACGTTATAATTTATTATTTCCTTACTACTGGCTGTATTGGGAACAAATTCTGCAGACGGGATTCGCACATACCACTGAATGTGCCAGCAAAATCATATCATTGTACGACACACATTTCAAGATATATATGACGTCATAAATATTGAGCTGCGGGAAATGAAACTGCAGAGCAAATTTCAATACAGATAAAGGTGAAATATGTCAACAAATATGTGAGAAACATGTTAAATATATGTATTAAGTATATGTACAATACACACTCTTGTTCAGAAAAAACAGAACACCTTGACCGACTACAGTTAGGACATTCATATTTACAGGACACGTACATTAGTATGTTCTGCAGAAATGATTAGCATTTCAGTTACCTCGGTTCAGTATGTGTCCTGTTCCATAGTAGGCACTGGGTTCGCCATGGGCCTTCATAACTTGTTCCATACATTACGTTATTGACTCGTATAAGGCGCGAATGGCGTCCTCTGGTATAGCCATCCATGCTGCATTCACCTGCTTTCGAAGTTCATCTGCGGTGGTCGGCATTCGGTCACAGCGCTGGACCCGTCGTTTCACCATATGCCACACGTTTTCAATTGGCGACAAGTCTGGTGGTCTGGCGGCCAGAATAAAAGGCTGACATTCTGGGACACCAAGAAGCCACGTATTCGTGCAGCAACATGGTGGTCACGCACTGGCTTGCTGAAAAATGGCGTCTGGGGAGTTGCGTAGAAAGTGTATGGCTACGGGTCGCAGGATGTCATTCACGTAGGTCACACTGGACACGCACCAGCTGTGGTTTGTGGTTGTACCCGTAAGTTTTCGAGTTGGCGCTTGTACGTCTTGTACAAATGCAATCACTGTGATGCCACTCCCCCTGTCTGAGGCGAACCAAAATGCGGTCATCATTTTCAAACAAACAGAACCTGCACTCGTTCGAAGACACTATCTGATGTCATTCCTGTCCACAGTGACGTCGTTCCATACAACATTGCCGTCTAGCATGTTTCCTCACATTCGTCAAAGGTAGGCGGAGAAGTGGACGACGCGCAGGTAACCCGTGCCGTAATTAACGGCGACAGGCTGTCACCCTTGATAGTGTACGATTTTCCACTGCTGCGCCAGAGCCGAGGAGGACGCAGATCTGTCCTGCAATGCTATTAGGACGAGGTGCCGATCCTCTCGGGCAGTGGTCTGGGTGGTGCGACCTGACCCATCTCGGCGTGTTCTACGGCCTGAACCATTCTGCACACACCCGCTGCACTGACGAAACATGTCGTCCTACACCAGAAGCAGTGCCGCGCAGAATGGCCGCGCGGTTTATGGCACAATGTCACGGACTGCGCGAATCCTCCCCCCAGAGGTTCGAGTCCTCCCTCCGGCATGGGTGTATGTGTTGTTCTTAGCATACGTTAGTTCACGTAGCGTGTAAGTCTAGGGACCGATTACTTCAGCAGTTTTTTGGTCACTTAGGAATTCACACACACACACGAGAAGCAGTTTCCCGTATGTATGCGTCACATTCTCTCATGTCTATAATGCGCCCTCTTTCAAACGCGCTGATTTGATAGTACGGTTCGCGCATACGTCCGCGAGGCATCCTGCACGTCTGCTCAGGCCACACTGATCCATTACCTATGCTTTGTAGCGACGAGCGCCGCATGGGCATTTTACCGGTGGGAGGTGTTGCGCCGCAATATCGCCGTTGACCTTGAACCCGTGGGCCGACGTGGTTCAAATGCTAATCATTTCTCCAGAACGTACTAATGTAGATGTCCTGTGAAAATGAAAGTCCTATCTCTAATAGTTCAAGGTGATCTGTTTCTTCTGCACGCGAGTGTATGTGACAAACAGTACACATAATTCATACCACTTTTCCCTGGCAACCACCTCAAAAAGATGAAAGAAAAAAAGTTTATCGCTTACTACATTTTCGTTGTTCGTACAGTAAAACTGCCTTATGAAGCCTGACGTTTTAATTTATTACTTCCTTACCACTAACTGCATTGGCGACACATTTTGCAGATGGCATTCATGCATACTACTGAATTCACCAGCAAAATTATATCATTGATCAGTACGTAGTTCTGGAGATACAACGTCATAAACACTCAGCTGCGTGAAAATGGAAGCGCTCGGCGAAATTCGCTAGATACACAAGTGAAATATGTTAAAGCATTCGCAAAGAACAGAAAACTATTACGTCCACGTCGTTGTTCCTGGATCACACTAAAGGTAGTTGCTAACCGGACATTGAAATGGCGAATCATGTTGTACTGTACAGTCAAATCTACAACACCAAAGTAAGTTGTGAACATGAAAATCAACCGTTATAACAAAAAGGATTACATTTACATCGTAAATGAAATCTACAGTCAAATGCTTTGGTTCTTAATTGCAAACAGAGGCACACTTGATGTTTTTCAATTAAAGAGCTTTCTACCACGAATGGGAAGCAATGGTTTGAATAAACCGTATATAATAGTGAAACGTAGCTAGCAATCAGGAAACTTGTATTTATAGCTTACCGGCTTATGATTAGAATACTACGACAAAATCCGAATTTTGTTATGGTCTAGTCCAGAGACTGATTTGATGCAGGTCTCCATGCTGCTCTTTCCTGTGCAAGCCTCTTCATCTCCGAATAACTACTGCAACCTACATCCTTCTGAATCTGCTTAGTGTATTCATATCTTGGTCTCTCTCTACGATTTTTACCCTCCAGGCTTCCCTCCAATACTAAACAGGTGATCCCTTGATGGTGTCCTACCAATCGATCCCTTCACCTGGTCAAGTTCTGCCATAGATTCCTCTTCTCCCCGATTCTATTCAGTACCTCCTCATTAGTTACGTGATCTACCCATCTAATCTTCAGCATTCTTCTGCAGCACCACATTTAGAAAGCGTCTATTCTCTTTTTGTCTAAACTAGTTATCGTCTATGTTTCACTTCCATACATGGCTACACTCCATCCAAATACTTTCGAAAAGAGTTACTGACACTTAAATCTATACTCGATGTTAACACATTTCTCTTCTTCAGAAATGCTTTCCTTTCCATTGCCAGTCCACATTTTATATCCTCCGTACTTTGGCAATCATCAGTTATTTTGCTTCCAAAATAGCAAAAGTCATTTATTACTTTAAGCGTCTCATTTCCTAATCTAATTCCCTCAGCTTTATCTGATTTAATTCGACTACATTCCATTATCCTCGTTATGCTTTTGTTGATGTTCATTTTATATTCTCCTTTCAAGACACTGTCCATTCCGTTCAGCTGCTCTTCCACGTTCTTTGCTGTCTCTGACAGAATTACAATGTCGTGGGCAAACCTAAAAAGTTTTTATATCTTCTCCACGGATTTTAATTCATATTCCAAACTTTCCTTTTGTTTCCTTTACTGCTTGCTCAATATACAGATTGAATAACGTCGTGGTCAGATGTCCCTTTCGCACCCTCGTCTCTTGTAACTGCCATCTGGATTCTGTACAAATTGTAAATAGCCTTTCGCTCTCTGTATTCTACCCCTACTACCAATAGAATTTGAAACAGAGTATTCCAGCGAACATTGTCAAAAGCTTTCTCTAAGTCTAAAAATGCTAGAAACATAAGTTTGCCTTTCCCTAACTTGTCTCCTAAGATAACTCTTATGGTCAGTATTGCGTCACGTGTTCCAACACTTCCACAGAATCCAAACTGATCTTCCCCGATGTTGGCTTCTACCACTTTTTCCATTCGTCTGCAAAGAAATCGTGAACAATAATCAATCCTCAAAGTCAGATGGAGAGTAAGAGGTGATAGACAGAGGGGTGTGAGGAAATGCAGATAGAAAGCGCAAAACAGGAAATGGACAGAGTGAGGGAGCGGGAGGAGATGGAGAGGGAGAGAGAGGAGGAGAAAATGGACAAAGAGTACGGGAAGAAGGAGGATATGATGGATAGGGGCAAGGGAGGGGGGGAGGGAAGGAGGTAAGGACGTATATTCATATTCAGTTCTAATACATGTCGGAAACGTGTGCTTTCTGGTTTCTTTCTTTCTCGTTTAACCAGACTGAGCCACAGCAGCACGTGGCCGGGAAAGCTAGTATTAGTGCAGAAGATAAATACAAGCTTTTGGAAGTAATTTGGTGAACGGTAGCCTTTTACGTGTGTGAAACGTGCACGGTAAAGACTACGAACAAGAAGGGTAAAGATGATTTTGAAATGAGGCCCTACTGCAGAATTCTGAAGTTCAGATAGCTAAATCTTATAACTAATGCGGAGACCCTGAACAGAATCGGAGAGTATCGAGTCACTGGCGAAAAATATTTATGACGCAACTTGAATGAAACAATGGACGGTTTGACCGGGCACATTGTTAAGTATCAAGGAATGATCGGAATGGTGTGGAGGCTGGTGTGGGGGATATAAACTGATGGAGGAGACCACGGCTTCACTACATTGAGTTGGTTGAGGTCGATGTAGGCCGCAATTGTAAGGCAGAGATGAAAAGGCTTGCAGAGTGTAGCCTAGTGTGGAGAGCTGTATCAAGCCAGTTTTCGAACTGAAGATGACATCAACAACAAATGTTACAATTTCCGTCATTTACTGCCAGTTAAAACTGATCCAATTTTGATGACCAATTTGTAAAGGTTGTGTATCTTAATTTTCAGCGACTGAGGGATCTACATGTATATTCATACGTGCCCGCCTCACTTGTGAGGATAATCCAGTACACAAAACAGCAACCACAGCTTAAAACACTGGGAACGTGCAAAGTGTGTTAACGGAAATAGGAAGTACCTGAAACCATGGACAAAACCAACTATATTTCAGGGGACGTTTATGGACAACAATTATTACAGGAAGCTTACTATTAGATTATTGCCACATTTTTTCCCAATCTGTAAAAAAAAAAAAAAAAAGCAGTAAATGTGTCAACCATTTTCAGCTTTGTCTGAGGCGTTTTAATAATCTTACAACTCATTTTATGGGGCGATTAGTTTCTACTGGCCAAGCAGGCGCAGTAATTAGCTCAATGGTCGAATATTAGGGAGGAAGGCACTTGTAACACACTGCAGCCATGCATATAAAAATACGTCCGATCACGTCACGGGCATACTTACTACTACTTCACTCACTTTTCTTGACAAATGAATTTCTATTAAATTCCATTATTATTTCTTAAATGAATCCAGAAATAAACATAATAAACAGTACTAGATTGTGTAGTTAATAAGAGAAATTTTAAGTCTGCCAAATAATTCTTAATTTCAAATGTTTCTAAAATAATAGTTTTAACTGTACATTCAGAACTAGTCTTTATCGATTATAATATCCAAAATAAAGTAATTCCTTTTCATAAATATTAGCTTGAAATATAACATACTGTGATAAAATTATGTGAAAGTTTTCAGAAAAGCAGCTGAGATAATATTAACCTGTCCAAAATTCGAAAAATAAGACTGGTATCGTCAACTACTGTCGAGGAAAAGTAATGCTAGTGGAGGATGTACCGTTACAAGCAGTAGATCGGCATTTTTCATATTGTACCAAAGAGACCTACCTATCTAATCGCTCTTTACTCTAGAAGTTATTTTAGTAAATAGCAGCCCTCTCCGGCGAGGAGTCCGAAATAAACGTGCTTTCAGTGCTAAGTGTCGTACTCACTGGTGACCCTGCTTTCTGATTTGCACTTTATTTCGGTTACAATGTGACATAGTTTAGTGAAACACCGAGTACTTCAAAACATCTACATCACCGTGGCTCCAACTGGACGACGTAAAAGCATCGTCTGCACGGATAGGAATCGAAATACAAACGATACATATATTCAGGAAAGCAATGGATTCGAAAACAGCAACAAGTTAGCTGCACATCAGGTATCTTTCAGTGTTCTCTGGAGACGCTGGTCAGGACCCGATGAAATGACTCAAAGGATTCGACCGAGTCGCCAAATACAGCAGGTGCGATGACATGATGTTTCTGGAAAATGTGCACTTTTACTTGCAAGGCAGAGCCCAGCAACGGTTCAAGAACAACGAAAAGAAGCTTGATAGCTGGGCCACATTCCAGGCCGCACTCAAGAAAACATTTGATGACGATGAGCAGCAATCCCGCTCAGCGGAAAAACTATTGAACAGGGTCCAACGTCACGGGAAACGACACAGCCCTACATAGGGAATGTTGTGACCTTTTATCACATCGTCAATCGAAATGTGATAGAAGCTGACAAGACCTCACACTTGATGAAAGGAGTCGCAGAAGACATTTATCAAGGTCTTCTAGTAAAGGTTGCACAGCAACAGGTGCCAGCGTATCGAGGAAACGCGAGAAAAAAAAGAGTCGGACGAAAGAAGTATGAACGACGCCCGAATATGAGCCGTATGACAGTAATTTATGGCAGCCAGAAATCTCGAACAGAGTAAGCAAGAGATAGCAGCCACGGATGTCCACCACATACGACATGGAGACTGGACTCTGCCAACTCGGACTGTAACTGCAGCTGTCAAACTGCAACCCAGCTTCGTACGAACGCGGTTGCAGCCAACACCCAACAGTAGAACAGACATTTGGAGGACGGATAGTTTCAACTGTGGATGACCTGGATACGTTGCACGCTGCGGCAGAAAAAAGAAGACATGTATTCGACGAGTGTTACGCCGCAAGACGTCAACTGTGACGACAGTCCTCTTCACGCCAGTCTGCTACATACGATTATAGTCGACGTGCCTGGAGGAGGCCGCTCCCCAACAAGCCGTTCCCCGTCGCCGCACTGAGCTACCAGCACCTCCCCTAGTCGCCGATTTGAGGAAAGAGGTGAGACCACCACACAAGAAACACTTCCGTGGACGACACCTACCAAGATATCCCCTATTGTCATCGACATCATCATCGGCGACTTACTTTCCGGGCACTAGTCGACTCAGAGGCTTCTTTTTTTGTAATGCCAGCTAAAGAAGAGTATGTTCTGTGATTCGAAATCGACTAAGCTGAGAGTCGCGAACAGGAAATACGTTCGGGCAACAAAAACAGTCGTTCTTGCAATACATTTCAGACACAATGCAGCGCGTCTAATTTGTCGTTTTAACAGAATGTAGTTATAATGCTTTTCTCGGATGGGACTCCTTGCAGGCAATCATGGACAGTGGAAGATTAGAGCTCCAGACTGACGGAGCTTTTCCAATAAACACACATAACAAAGATTGCTCTGGGCGGTAGTTTGCCGTTGAAGACGTTGTTAATTGTTATCCCGCTGTAATTAATGAGATGATTTTCAATCGAAACTGGGTCAAATGGCTCTGAGCACTATGGGACTTAACTTCTGAGGTCATCAGGCCCCTAGAACTTAGAGCTACTTAACCTAACTATAACCTAAGGACACCACACACGTCCATGCCCGAGGCAGGATTCGAACCTGCGACCGTAGCGGTCGCGCGGTTCCATACTGTAGAGCCTAGAACCGCTCGGCCACCCCGGCGTCAGTTTGGATGCTCAGTTAAACTGTGGTGCTTTTGTCGATTGCAAAAGGCTGCTCAGGCTCACTAAAAAAGAAAAAAAACACAGACGCGCGGAAGCAATGTTTCCTCCAGCAGCGTCTCTAATACTGTCAGCCCACCCTCCAATGATCCGCGGCAGAACTGTGCTATCAAGTGCTATCGTCTACTGGAAGGAAAGCGTATTGTTACCAGCGGTTAATTTAGAATTCGCATGTAACAAATTATCCCGTGGAACAACTAGTTCTGGACTCACCTACGTCGATCAAATAGCGAATTGAATCGAAAAAGAAGTGCATTTTTACCTAAAAACACAGTCTTTGCCTGTCCGGCCAAGAAATTTTCACTTTGCCCTCATGTTTCATCGTCTAAATTATAAGTGGCAGACAAATGAAAACGAGACAGATGGGAAAAAATTAGTAAACTGTTTATAATTTCAGAATTAATCGCCATAGCTCTTAATACATTCATCCCACCGTGGGCCAAGACAGTCAACGCCTTAATTGGACCGAGCGAGGTGGCGCAGTGGCTAGCACACTGGACTCGCACTCGGGAGGGCGACGGTTCAATCCCGCGTCCGGCCATCCTGATTTAAGTTTTCCGTGATTTCCCTAAATCGCTACAGGCAAATGCCGCGATGGTTCCTTTGAAAGGGCACGGCCGACATCCATCCCCGTCCTTCCCTAATCCGATGGGACCGATGACCTCGCTGTCTGGTCTCCTCCCCCAAAACAACACCCCAACCTTAATTGGAAAATGTTTCTGGGTGCCTACGAAACTATTATTGCATCAAGGCGCGCACCTCTTCGTCCTAACCAAATCGACGGCCACGAATGTCTTTCTTAAGGCTCCAAAAATACGGAAATCGCACGGGAAGAGATCGGAATTGTATGGAGAATGTGTAAGTGTTTCCCAGCGGAACATTTGCAACATACTCTAAATAATACCGGCATCATGTGGTCAGGCATTATCATGCATCAGAATTATGCTGTCCTTCAACATTCCTCGGCGTTTGGACATGATGGTGCGCTTCAATTTTTGCAAAGTGTCCCCGTACCGCCGTGCTTCTATCGTGTCGTTGAGTTCCAGAATATCGATCTTTCCAGTCGAAAAAAAAAAAAAAAAATGTCATCACAACTTTCCCGGAGATGTCGCGCCTATTGTTTCGAGTACATTGCAGCAGTTTCGCTGGGAATCCCTCACACATCTTCCACACAATCCCGAACTCTCGCCATGCTACCCCCATATTTTTTGTGCCCTGATGGAGGACAAACGTGGCCGTCTATTTGCTTTGGATCGAGAGGTGCACGCCAGCTAACAGTCATGGTTCCGTTGGCAGTCGCAAACATTTTTCCATAAAGGCATTAACAGTCTTGTCTCGCATTGGGTTAAATTTATTATCAGTTATGGCGATAACATTTGAAATAATAAATAGTTTACTTTCTTTTCTCCATCTGTCTCGTTTTCATTTGACTGTCCCTATATTTGAAATTAGAAGTAGAAGTAAGACTCTTCTTCTTGGATTTGGTAGAATAATGATTTACTCTTTTTATTTGTTCATTTAGTAAGAGTTCCGTACTGACAGACTCTGTGTCGAAATGAACAACGGTGAGAGCGAATGCCGTCGCTGGTATATGAAGTGGCTCAGTACAAGACCAAAAATAAAGAGGCCACCACTTCGTGTTGTATGCTGGCCTTCTGTAGGCTTATAGAGAAGCTTCGACTTGCGACTGGACGCTTCTGCTGTTTATTTACTGATAAATGAATTCGCAGAAAAACCAGACGCCTTCAGTAGCTGTCACTGATGACCTCTTGCAGTGCGGCGCATAAAGATAACAAGAAACAATTTAAAACACGGCAGTATCTCAGAAGACTCTCCAGTTGTGAAGACCGAGATATTCTACTACTTTATTCTCAGAGAAGTTCTAGGACCAACAGTAGTGCGAGTTACTATGACATCTAAAGATAAAAATATTTGGAATGAATTTAAGGAAGTTATGGACAATTTTCTAGGAAACGATAAAATTCCTCACTATGTCAAAATTGTGAGCAACATGCAAGAGAAGTTGAGAAAATAGGGTTGCTACATGGGTCTCAAATTACACTTTCTGTTTTTAAATTTGGACGTATTTACTGTCAACCTGGGGGCAATCAGTGTAGAAGAAAAGGAGAAGTTCCACAAGGACATTTGAGAAATGGATATCAAAGACGATGGAAAACTTCAATGACTGCAGATTATTGTTGATGCTGTGTTGAGATTCTACGGAAAATCACAAGAGAAAGTCCAAGAGACAACATTTGATACCAAACGAACAAGGTTTTACTGATGTGCTGTTTACGAAGTGAAGGGAAATGTGAGATTTGGTGATAAAAAACTCAAAAGTTCATTTGTAACTATTATAAAAATTATGAAGCAAATATGTGAATACATCTGAATTTTGAAAAAAATTTATTTGATGGAGGAAAACGAAAGTCATTTTCTAAATCAGCGGTACTGACGTATTAAGACTCACCTTTCAAATGTAAAACAGCTCTCAATAACTTTTAATTTGTAGACCTGTGACCATTTATAACGTATTTTCAATTAAATAGATTCCAATATTAATTATACTATTTTGTCATAACAATATGGCAGTAACTACGAGCTTATGAAATATCGGACCAGATATTCGTATGGTCTGAAATCTTCTTCGCAGATAGATCGTGAGATGTGGAACTAGCTGTGGGCGTACTCTAGGGAACGTTTAAGGATCCTTAGTGTTGAAGATAAACGGGTTGTAAACGATAACTTTACAACGCATCGCGGGGGCGTAGTTGAAGTCGAGACGAACAAATTGATATGGGACACTAGTGGTCTATGAAACCGGCAAACAGCCTCAAGTTGGCCCACATAAATTACAGCGAATTCGCGACGCTCGATATCATTTCCTTCTCATGCTAAAATAGACCTTGAATATTAAAAACCTTTGTTCTTGTACTAAGAAAATGTAAAACTAACTTCTCTGCAAACTTTACGTCAAAATATTGTGAATTTTCTCAGCATAAAACAACAAATCGTTTTCTTTATCTATCCTTCTTACTACGAAATTTTTGTGCTTGTATGGGTTAAGTTTTTATCAAACTGTAAGCGAAATTAGTTCTTGGATAACGTTTTCAAATTTATTTTCTTTCATTAACCCCATGGAACTGTTTACATTAATAATATTAACAAAAAGTAGTCGAATAAGCCGGTGGCGTAAGAGAGCGAGTGGTATTGAAAACCCACTTGCGGCGTGTATACGCTGTAGCTTAGGTGGCTTTTGTGGGCCAGTTTGAGGCCGTTTCCCATCTAGATAGATCGCAAATTTCCTACATCTATCTTTCGGTCTCAGCTTCCCCACTACCACTGTGGTATGTTATAAACAGCTGCCGTTTACAGTTTTTATAGCCCGCATCTCGTGGTCGTGCGGTAGCGTTCTCGCTTCCCACGCCCGGGTTCCCGGGTTCGATTCCCGGCGGGGTCAGGGATTTTCTCTGCCTCGTGATGGCTGGGTGTTGTGTGCTGTCCTTAGGTTAGTTAGGTTTAAGTAGTTCTAAGTTCTAGGGGACTGATGACCACAGCAGTTGAGTCCCATAGTGCTCAGAGCCATTTGAACCATTTGAACAGTTTTTATACAAATAATCCGGTAGATAACGCTGGATAACGCTTTATAACTTTAGTGAAGTCCAGAACTGCCGAATATCGAAGCTTGATGCAGGGCCTAGCATTTCACCCGGGTCTTAAACAAATATGGATGATTCAGCCTAAATAGGATGGGTCACCTATTAAGGTTCGGTTGCAGTAACTAGCTATTAATGATTGAAAAAAAAATCAAAAGCTTAAAGTGTCTAGGAATGTTTGATAGGTGTTATTTAAATTTGAACAATCGTAAAAGAGTCGTAAAGGAGGCGGATGTCAGTTCGAGTCAGTGAAAGGATCTTAACTCAGCCACGAATGAAGCAGCTTAGAAAGCTGTCGCACGGATATTCCTCGTCAATCTTGGACACTTATCAAGTAAGATACACAGAAAATATATAGAAGGTCCTTAGAGAAGCGTTTGTATGACGGAGAAGGTGTCCTGTGAAAGTTCAAAGAACGTGAGTTTCGAGAAGAGCCAAACAACTTATTGCAACCTCACGAAATGACTGACAGGAAGACCACAGAAATTCCAGCTTATATGGAAACTTACCGCAACATTCACGAATGGAAGAGACATTGGAAGAAATTATAGTGGTGGCCGAAGTACTCCCTGTTACTCTCCGGAAATTGTCTTGCAGGGTACGACTGTAGATGTATTGTTAATAAGAAGGGAACTGCAAGGAACGCTTTTAAAGCAATCTCAAGATCAGTGTGTAAGCACTCAAATTTAGTTCTTAATTGAAACTGAAAAACAGGTTCAGTTTTGTAAGATCAAACTCTGAATAACAGTACTGAGTCGGAAGGTGTAAAATTATTTATTATACTTGTGTGAGTGTCTACAGGAAATGTACACTACTGGCCATTAAAATTGGTAAACCACGAAGATGACGTGCTACAGACGCGAAATTTAACCGACAGGAAGAAGATGCTGTGATATGCAAATGATTAGCTTTTCAGAACATTCACACAAGGTTGGCACCGGTGGCGACACCTACAACGTGCTGACATGAGGAAAGTTTCCAACCGATTTCTCATACACAAACAGCAGTTGACCGCCGTTGCCTGGTGAAACGTTGTTGTGATGACTCGTGTAAGGAGGAGAAATGCGTACCATCAAGTTTCCGACTTTGATAAAGGTCGGATTGTAGCCTATCGCGATTGCGGTTTATCGTATCGCGACATTGCTGCTCGAGTTGGTCGAGCTCCAATGACTGTTAGCAGAATATGGAATCGGTTGATTCAGGAGGGTAATACGGAACGCCGTGCTGGATCCCAACGGCCTCGTATCACCAGCAGTTGAGACGACAGGCATCTTATCCGCATGGCTGTAACGGATCGTGCAGCCACGTCTCGATCCCTGAGTCAACAGATGGGGATGTTTGCAAGACAACAACCATCTGCACGAACAGTTCGACGACGTTTTCCAGCAGCATGAACTGTCAGCTCGGAGACCATGGTTGCGGTTACCCTTGACGCTGCAACACAAACAGGAGCGCCTGCGATGGTGTACTCAACAACGAACCTGGGTGTACGAATGACAAAACGTCATTTTTTCGGATGAATCCAGGGTCTGTTTACAGCATCATGATGGTTGCATCCGTGTTTGGCGACATCGCGGTGAACGCACATTGGAAGTGTGTATTCGTCATCGCCATACTGGCGTATCACCTGGCGTGATGGTATGAGGTACCATTGGTTACACGTCTCGGTCACCTCTTCTTCGCATTGACGGCACTTTGAACAGTGGATGCTACATTTCAGATGTGTTACGACCCGTGGCTCTACCCTTCATTCGATCCCTGCGAAACCATACATTTCAGCAGGATAAAGCACGACCGCATGTTGCAGGTCCGGTACGGGCCTTTCTGGATACAGAAAATGTTCGACTGCTGCCCTGGCCAGCACATTCTCCAGAAAACGTCTGGTAAATGGTGGCCGAGCAACTCGCACGTCGCAATGCGCAGTCACTACTCTTGATGAACTGTGGTATTGTGTTGAAGCTGCATGGGCAGCTGTACCTGTACACGCCATCCAAGCTCTGTTTGACTCAATGCCCAGGCGTATCAAGGCCGTTATTACGGCCAGAGGTGGTTGTTCTGGGTACTGATTTCTCAGGATCTCTGCTCCCAAATTGCGTGAAAATCTAACCACATGTCAGTTCTAGTATAATATATTTGCCCAATGAATACCCGTTTATCATCTGCATTTCTTCTTGGTGTAGCAAATTTAATGGCCAGTAGTGTATACAGGGTGTTACAAAAAGGTACGGCCAAACTTTCAGGAAACATTCCTCACACACAAAAAAAGAAAATGTGTTACGTGGACATGTGTCCGGAAACGCTTACTTTCCATGTTAGAGCTCATTTTATTACTTCTCTTCAAATCACATTAATCATGGAATGGAATCACACAGCAACAGAACGTACCAGCGTGACTTCAAACACTTTGTTACAGGAAATGTTCAAAATGTCCTCCGTTAGCGAGGATACATGCACCCACCCTCCGTCGCATAGATCCCTGATGCGCTGATGCAGCCCTGGAGAATGGCGTATTGTATCACAGCCGTCCACAATACGAGCACGAAGAGTCTCTACATTTGGTACCGGGGTTGCGTAGACAAGAGCTTTCAAATGCCCCCATAAATGAAAGTCAAGAAAGTTGAGGTCAGGAGAGCGTGGAGGCCATGGAATTGGTCCGCCTCTACCAATCCATCGGTCACCGAATCTGTTATTGAGAAGCGCACGAACACTTCGAAATGTGCAGGAGCTCCATCGTGCATTAACCACATGTTGTGTCGTACTTGTAAAGGCACATGTTCTAGCAGCACAGATAGAGTATCCCGTATGAAATCATGATAACGTGATCCATTGAGCGTAGGTGGAAGAACATGGGACCCAATCAAGACATCACCAACAATGCCTGCCCAAACGTTCACAAAAAATCTGTGTTGATGACGTGATTGCACAATTGCGTACGGATTCTCGTCAGCCCACACATGTTGATTGTGAAAATTTACAATTTGATCATCAGAATCGAGAAAGTACAGTACATACTGACGAAAGCAAAATGGGCTCTAACATGGAAATTAACCGTTTCGGGACACATGTCCACATAATATCTTTTCTTTATTTGTGTGTAAGGAATGTTTCCTGAAAGTTTGGCCGTACCTTTTTGTAACACCCTGTATGTTGAGCCAAGTAAATATTGTCCACCGGACGATGAAAACACAGATAGCTAGTCTGATGTTGACTTCCACAAATAGTCACGAAGAATTTGAGTTGTTCGGAAGTGGTTTATTAAGTATTTAACTAGATTTTAGTCAAAAACTGCCTATTTTTTATGCCACCTAGTGAGAAACGCTGCTTGAATTCACCGCCGCCTAATGTTGCTGCCAGAAAAATCGACTAAAAGATGGCAAAGTTGCCTATGTATTCATGCATCGTATGCTGTAAGGAAGGATATAGAATATGATCTACCGATCATATTAAAAATTCCAAAAGATGAATTACAGATTTATCTTGATCATTTACGGAGAAAGTTTATTTTACTGACAAAAATTTTCTGCAAAACGAGCTTTCCCAGAACGTCACGAATCAGTAAGGTATTACGAATTTCTGTGTATACATGCTTGGGGTTGATTTGGGGGGAGGAGACCAAACTGCGAGGTCATCGGGCTCATCGGATTAGGGAAGGCAGTCGGCCGTGCCCTTTAAAAGGAGTCTGCAGCGATTTAGGGAAATCCCGGAAAACCTAAATCAGGAAGGTTGGACACGGGATTGAACCGTCGTCCTCCCGAATGCGAGTCCAGTGTGCTAACCACTGCGCCACCTCGCAAGGTTGTATACGTGCTGTCTTGCGTCATGTACAGGTACAAATTGAGGACTACGTGGAAAGCGTGACAATATAATGGTGGAAATAGACCATATAGAAACGCAGTTAAACTATCACAATGGTCAATCAAGTGGTCCTCAGAGAAAATTTGTAAACTATGTGTTACAGAATCAAATCTCCAGATGTGAACAAGGCTGCAGTTTCATTCATTTTTCTCCTTCATACCAACCACAGAAACGACACTAATCAGTGTGTTCCCTGTGTGTGCAGTTTTTCAATTGTTGATTGGCCCCTGACCGATAAAAAACTAGAATCACATCACTGGAAATCATTAGCGATGTTTTGGGAGCCTACCTTAAAGTCTTCTGATGTTCCTGAAGCTGACACTTACGAGTCTTCCAACGAAACACTGCATCGATTTTCTGAGAAGACTTACAACGCAGAGCTTTTCTTAAGATCTAGTTGCTGAATTTCGTTCTGATCAATTTCACCTCGAATACAGAAAAAGAAAAAATGCTATCAAATCACCCTGGTTTTGCAAAAATATTTGAGCGTTCGCCTAAAGCAGCCTTCGCTCGCTATACTTCTGACCTAACAAAACGCTAATGTGTCAGACACTCTCTCATTGCCGTATTGGCTCCGAAGGCGTCTAGTTCGCAACCAGAAAGATGAAAATAGCTGTAGTTTATGCACAGAAAAACTTTAATAGCACTACCAAATTAAATTTGTTATCAGAAAATTATTCAGAATATTTGATCGAATTAAATAGATAACGTCTTGCGAATTTAACCGCATAATTCATTGTATCATTTGGAAATCAGTATTGTCATCAAAATGAGTTTCTGCTGCGGATCTCTTGCCTCAGCTGGTTCAGACTTCTCACGCTGCTGGATACTGCTTTGAGATATGGCGCGTGGTCAGCTATTGAAAAGTGCAAAGAACCCAAGTTTCATTCCCATTTCTGTTAGTAGGATCAGAGAATAACTCGAACTAAAAGCGCTGAATAAGGAAATGTAATTCACGCAAGAAAAAGGTCACTGACAAAACAGAAGATACAATACGACGTGCTGGTGTGTCACATCAACAGGTGTTGCATTCCTCCTCTCCAAATATCTAGTTATATGCTTTCTTTTGCTGGTAATTTAGGAAGCGGACAATGACGATTTCAAATGAGAACAGACAATGGAGGGTCACGATAGCAAGATTTGTTACTGAAATTGTAACTCGTTCCAAACCAGTTCAACTACATTCAGTTTTAGTAGCGTCCCATATGCCACAACACATCATTAATCACGTCATACTGAAACTTTAGGACCGTCGAAAAGCGGTGCGAATAATTAGCCCCATTACATTAGCGAGCGCGGAAGATCAATGCCGACTCAATACCCCCACTGGCCACTCGCTACTGCCGTGCAACGCCAAGCAAGTGCACGAAGCTACAGTCACGCTTTCAGACAGCATTGCCAGCGAGCAGAGATTACCATCAAATGCTGGACCTGGCAAAACCAGCGGTAGCTGCAGTAATGTAACACTTACTCTACAGTAATGCCTCTCAATAAACTTACGAAAATGTCCCAATATGTAACAGATATTCTGTCGTGGGAGGATGGGATTCTCCAAAAGAGACAGAGAATATTCAAGTAAGACATGCGAGATTTTCCACAGGATCGTGTCGTGTGCTCAGTGTGAAAGTCGGAGAAATTCTCAACGATTTCCAGTGGCAGATGTTACTACAAACAGGACGTAAATCGCGGATATTCTAGCAGCTCACCTTCCAAAATGAGTCAAGAACCATTTTATTTTGTCAGACGTATATTTCGCGTAACGAGCTCGACGCTAAAATTAGATAAATTCAGCTCATACGGAAGGGCACTGACTGCATCTCTTCCGGATAAAATCCGCGAATTCAATAGGAAAGGGGGGGGGGGCTGTAGGGGTTGGGAGAGATGAGGCTGGTGCACTAGGAATCCCACCAAGTACCGTACGGTTGCTTGCGGAGTGCACCTGCATATTTGGATGTAGAAATGCTGAGCTGCTCTGACGCAACTCAATCATATGAGAGTTACTTGGGTGGCCGCCGTCACTGCAGTTTTCTATCGTAAGCGTACGAATCTACAGCCTCACTGACTGTTTTAAATGTTACAAAGTAAGTGCCTGTTACTTAAATCTAGACCGCAGATCTTGCCTAGCTCCCGTAACTTAAAAACCTACCTTGGTTGAAAGTTACTCTTTGTAACTATTAGCACGGCGGGTCTCTCGGAAGATAACCCCAATTTCCTTCAATTGACTTCATTTTAAAACAGGTAAGGACGGTTCCTTCCGAATGATTACGCATTTGTTACAGTATCACTTGCTGTCAGCAACAGAGAAAAGCCAGTTATCTCCTTGTAATAACGGCAAGTTGCTGACCGGTGGCAGTTGCTGTCAAGTCGCCGCTCGTTAAACTTTGTGCCAAGCCTAAACATGACTTCGCTAGGCGTGCGGGTCTGCCGTTACCTTCCTCCGACTGACTAACACAACCAGTTGTAGGGGGGGGGGGGCTACAGTTTAACGAGGTCAAAACATTTGAATACAGATAAATCATTGCCAGATGTGACATGGTGATAAGGGACAGACAAAAAGTCGTAGGACCGAAACCCGAGCCTTTGGACTTGCGGTACCGCATTTTCCACTTTTATCACTATTGTTAGGGCCTCTGATCTCCTTGTAACCATCTCTGCTTCAAGTTCGCTTCTTCCCCCTTCGTTGGCATTTTTATATAACTTGAGTCACCCCTCTGTTTTTCCTTCGGAAGACTTCTATCCCTGAAGGAATACAGACATGGACTTCCAAAATGAAATGAAATATGAATATAATCAATCTTTCCGTAGGTATAATCTGAAAAAAAGAAATATAAGACACCAATATTTATCACTTCTCTTGGTAAGAAATATTTTAGGCATGTTTATCTTTTACTGTGTACACATTTAGTGTGCTGATAATGCAGTCGGTAAAAGTCTTTGGAAATTACTTTCTACTTCCCCCTATGCCACGAAGCAACACCGCACGGTCTTCGCTAAAGATCTTAGAGACCAACACAAACTTTGTTGTCCCGCATTACTTTATGAAATAATCTTAGTAAACAACTTTCCTAGCCTTTGTTCTCGACGTCCTAACGATGTGTCCTCTATTGGGCACTGCTTTTAAGTATGCGGAAAAATTATTTTAGTGTTTTTTCTGAGTACATGGAGCTTGGTGAATGTAAGGAAGAATGTATGTGTATATGTTTAAAAAAACAAAAGGTATGTTTTTAGTTAGCAAATAAGGACTTGTTGTACCTAAAATGTTACTTCATTTTTAGCAAACCAATGTAAACGGACATGTATGTTTTACAAAAGTGATCCTACAAAGCCTGTGTGAAAGTCTTTCCTCATTCGCGAAGAAACAAAACATAAACAATGTAAACTTGGCATCTGGTAGCTCTTTTTTCTCTTGCGAATGACGTCTGGTGACAAACTACCAAGACAGACGCTGTCATCTGTGCATACCCAATAATAATAGAGTAAAACAATGCCAGTGAATATGTATTAGGACTGTTAGCGCTTGTACAATGGCTGTGTTGGCTGGGAGAAAGTGTGTCAATTAAAAGGTTAAACTAGGCGGCATAACCCGCTGACCCTGACTTCCGGGTGGCGCTGCTCGGTTCGTATCACCACAGGACGGGCCACAAACGAAGATGACGGGAGGCCCAGAGACAGGTTTCGTTGTTAAGTATGTGCGCGCACAGTTCGTGCTTCGTGCTGTACCCTACAGCGCAGGAGCTGCATACACTTCCCTCTCAGTCCGGGAGTGTGATGGGACATTCGGCAAGCCATTGTATTAGTTCTATTGGAGCGGCATGAACTTTCCTTCTTCCATCTTCACACACAAAATAAAAATAAAACGAAACAAGGCTAAGTACCACTTCATGTACGCTGACAATAAGTAGCAAACAGAGAGATAATTACAACATTTACCTGTGTAACTGCCCATGCAACTAGTCATATAAATATCGCGGACAGAGTAATCTCCTTTATAGCGTACAACGCAGACTGTTAACGGAGGTACGAGCACACGGAATAGATTCCCAGATCTGTGAGTGACTCGAAGGCATCTTAAGTAACAGAAACCTGCACGTTGACCTGGACGCCGAGTGTTCATCAGAGCCAAGGTTATCGTCGGGAGTAGTGTGATAGGGCCTCTCTCATTCTCTATATACATATATGAACCGACAGAAAGGTTGAATAGCAATCTGCGACTGTTTGCTGATGATGTTGTGGTGTACATCGCTGAGTGACTGTAGAAGGATACAAGGTGACTTCGACAAAGTTTATAGTTGGTGTGATAAATGGCAGCTTGCTCCAAATGCAGAAACATGTAGGTTGATGCGGATGAGTAGGAAAAGCAAACCCGTAATGTTCGAATAAAACATTATTAGTGTACTGTTAAACACAGTCACATCGATTAAATATCTAGGCGTAACGCTGAAAAGCCAAATGAAACGGAATAAGCATGTAAAGCCGTAGGCAACGTGAATGATCGACTTGGGTTTATTGGATAATTCTAGGACAATGTAATTCATATGTGAAGGAGGCTACGTATAGAACACTAGTGCGATACATTCGTGAGTACTGCTCGAGTGTTTTGGATCCCATGAGGTCGGAATAAAGGAAGACACCGAAGTAATTCAAAGGCGGACTCCTAGATTTGTTACCGGTAGGTTCGATCAATACGCGAGTGTTACGGAGATGCTTCGTGACCTCAAGTGGAAATCCCTGGAGAGAAGACGACGTCTTTTTCGCGGGACACTATTGAGAAAATTAAGAGAACCGACATTTAAAGCTGACGGCAGAACGATTCTACTGCTGCCAAAGCATATTTCGCGTAAGTACCACGCAGATAACATGAAAGAAATTTGGGCTCGTACTGAGGCATGTAGATAGTACTTTTTCCCTCGCTCTGTTTGGGAATGGAGCAAGAATGGAAATGACTAGTAGTGGAATGAGGTATTCTCCGCCACGCAACGTACGGTGGCTTGCGGAATATGTACGTAGATGTACATTACAGTTCGAACAGTAAAACTTGTTCGCATATCCAGTTCTCGCTACTCATGCTCACGCAAGACTCAGTAACGCAGTTGCAGCATACAGTGTAAATATCCTCAGAGCTTGGTAGGGGACGAGGGGAGTTACAGGAAGAGTAGAAACGATGGAGCAGGTTTACACGTGACAAGACTAGTGAAAGATGTATAAAAGATGAAAATTTTGTACAACAAGTAAGTCAAGACCAAATAGTAATAACGAATATTGCGCTTATATTTGTTACTTTCTTCCACTTATTGACACTGTGTAGTGCACCCAAGGTTTATGGCATGTATGGAGGCCATAATGCCCCCTGAGAGTGCCATCACAGATGTTGAAACACACTCCAAAATAAAGTCATTCTGATAATTTAATAGCCTGACAGATTACAGATACGTGAGTTGTCCATCGCGAATGTGTCGGATATTTTTGCCGGAGCTGAATTAAATTTCAAAGAAATTCTTTACACAGATGGGGATCAAACCCTCGATCTAATGACTCGCTAATGCAAATCGCGCTCGTTTAACGAGTGTAGCAAGAGTGCTTGTGTAGAAATCGCAAATGACGTCAGTTCCTGAAATGGCGACTGCTGCAGCCCCTCCGGTCCAGAAGGAGGTCATTCTTTTTCTGAAGAGCCTATCCACTTAGCACCTCAGCCTTATCAGGTTTGAAGTGTGGGTGGCTTGAAAGCACTTGCAGTGCCGAAGCTCTCAGCTCTGCCACGTGTGCCTGAGTTACGTCAGGTTCTCCTGGCACTGCAGTCCTTCAGCAATAGTACTTTCTTCTCCGTTTCCTCCCGTCTTCTGCAGCTGAGTGAAGACGAACATGCCGATTTGATTGTATAGCAGTGTACAGCTGGAGTATCAAGGCGGTTCAACTCCGTATTTAACAGTGTATGGTTACGAAGGCGATCTTTTCATTCACGTGCGTACGTCGTATGTTTTGCGGTCAAATCTGAGCTGTTTCACTAACACTGCGTTCCACTCTAACTTTGACAAAGGTGCGTATTTAATACCGGCGTGAGTGATGACCTTATTAGCGAATTTAATCCGCACTCGCGTAGTACGGCTCAGACTGAGAAAATCGCTATTGTCATTGCGCTTACCTAGTCACACAATATGAAAAACTATCCCAACCCCCCTTTCTATACTGCATTGACCCCCCTGCCTCCCCCCCCCCCCCCCGGCCCCCTCCCGGAAAGTACGATCAACTGTCGCCGAGCAAGTACCCAGCAACCTAAGAAAATCTCCCTGTTTCTGTCAGTATAATCATCCTTCCGATTTTAATGTTCTAAAGTAGCCGTTTCTACGTAAATAAATTACACGAATGAGTTGCCCCTGTTTTTGCCGAACACAAATAATAACTTATTTTGTGCGCACCGTGTATCGTTAATGTTGACACGATGTTACCTCTGTTTTGTATTTTACACCATTTTGGGAACCGAGTGAGGTGGCGCAGTGGCTAGCACACTGGACTTGCATTCAGGAGAACGACGGTTTAAACCCGCGTCCGACCATCCAAATTTACGTTTTCGCGATTTCCTTAAATCGTCTCAGTCAAACGCCGGGATGCTTCCTTTGAAAGGTCAGGGCCAATTTCCTTCCCTAATCGGATTTGTGCTCTGTCTCTATTGACCTCGTTGTCGAGAAGACGTTGAACGCTATCTCCTCCTCCTCCCACTTTGTAGAGTATGCACACGGCTGTAGACCAAAGTAGGTTACCAAGGAGTTCAACTCCTGCTCACTCTCACTGCAAATTAAGGGTAGCTGGTGAATGAATCTGGCCATAGCCTACATCCACGTCACGTAATCCCAATTAATATTAAATGTGTATGAATGTACTAGCCTATGCCAGGATATTTTAAACGAAAAACGACCAAGAAGGAGCGTAGACTGGGCTAGGGAGTGATTCAAGAGAATTCTAGTGAAGCAGGTTGTAAGCTTTTGAAAACGAATTACCTGTAAAATGAAGTCTGAAATACGCCCTGAATTGAAAATTCTTCTCATATATTACCTTTAGACCCACGAATTTTAACTAGCAATGTGACTGTAAAATTTGTAGAATATGACCTAGACAGAAAATACGTACTTAACACAGCTATTGCTAATTGGTATATCAAGAGAAAATTGATGTACATGAACGTGATTAGTTGTAACGAGCATCTTACTTTTTACGAAAAACGTTTAAGCAAAGGCACTTTTAGCCTCCTGACGTGCAATGGACATAAAAACCCAAGCTCAGAAATATCACACTACATGTAAGTATATATAACGAATAACTGCGACTCAGCCAGCTGCGTCGTACTCTGTCACGTACCTTTTGTACTGAAAAATATTACACAAAAAATCAAAGTCTAATTGGTTCCAGTTTGAAATTTATAATAGCAAGAACACCACAAAATTACTACCATTGCTTGCGGCAAGTACTACATCCTGCATTTAATGATATTGTGCTAATTGCGAAGGGCAGCTCGGCGTAAACACGTCTGAGAGGGAAAGTGGTGCCAAGGAAAATTAATTGATTAGAAATACATTTTGATATAAATCCGTGTGATTGTCTCCAAAAAGTAGTTAACCCACGACTGCACTTGCAACATTAGTGCTCACAAACACATTTCACAAATGAGATAAAGGAGAATGTCGAATAAGGTTCAAATGGCTCTGAGCACTATGGGACTTAACATCTATGGTCATCAGCCCCCTAGAACTTAGAACTGCTTAAACCTAACTAACCTAAGGACATCACACACATGCATGCTCGAGGCAGAATTCGAACCTGCGACCGTAGCGGTCACGCGGTTCCAGACTGAAGCGCCTAGAACCGCACGGCCACACCGGCTGGCGTCGAATAAGGCTGCCTGGCAGGTAGTGTGGCGAATTTCAGTATTCTAACATTCGAATGGATTAATAGCAAGCAGCTTGTGCATTGTGTACCGAAACCTACTCCCTTCATAAAAGCAGAAGGATCATATCTCCACGTGAAAGACATGTTTTAACGTCAGGAAAGCTGTCGTTAAATTCTGCACTTCAGAACTCGCAATTCGAACCAAGAAAATAAATACGCGTAAGCTACACGATCTCCGTGAATAAGCGCGTATTGAATGTGTTCATCCTACACACAGCCAAATTGAGCCTTACCACACCGTCGTGCCCCAACACGGAACCGCGACATCGGACTGCGCAGAGAAGACCTCAGGCTAGACTCCGCAAAAGCACACACATCAAAAAAAAGTTTTGCATCAGCCCGGTTCCGAGAGTTCCGAAACCTGTACAGAAAATTGGAATAGAGATCAACATAAACATCATGTCCGCCCATTTTATTGCTCATTAAAACCACACATTGTATGCTGTACCACCATAAAAAATGGCTTCAAATGGCTCTGAGCACTATGGGACTTAACTACTGTGGTCATCAGTCCCCTAGAACTTAGAACTACTTAAACCTAACTAACCTAAGGACATCACACACATCCACGCCCGTGGCAGGATTCGAACCTGCGACCGTAGCAGTCGCGCGGTTCCAGACTGCGCGCCTAGAACCGCTAGACCACCGCGGCCGGCTGTACCACCATACAGAGAGACCTTCAGATGTGGTGGTCCAGATGGTGTATACACCGATACCTTTAATACCCAGTAGCACGTCCTCTTGCATTGACGCATGCCTGTGTTCGTCGTGGCATACTATCAGCAAAGTTCATCAAGGAACTGTTGGTCCAGATTGTCCCACTCCTCAACGCCGATTCGGCGCTAATTCCTCAGTGGTTGCTGGGTCACGTCGTCCATAAACAGCCCTTTTCAACATATCCCAGACATGTCCGTTAGGGTTCATGTCTGGAGAACATGCTGGCCAGTCTAGTCGAGCAATGTCGTTATCCTAAAGGAAGTCATTCACAAGATGTGCACGATGGGGGCACGAATTGTCATCCATGAAGTCGAATGTCTCGCCAATATGCTTCCGATATGGTTGCACTATCTGTTTTGGTTGGCAGGAGAGCCAACACCGTGTTACTAGAGGAGGCCGAAAGGCACGCGTTTTAGCTCACGCAGGCTGGCGTGAGGTCTGGAACAGGACAAGGAAATTAGAATTTAGAAAAAAGGACGTAGCTGGTGGAATACTTAACTTTAATCCATTAATGGTGAACGTCGGTCTGGACGGTACATGATTCACAATATCAATAGCAACTGATAATGGCGCCTTGCTAGGTCGCAGCAAATGACGTAGCTGAAGGCTATGCTAAACTATCGTCTCGGCAAATGAGAGCGTATTTTGTCAGTGAACCATCGCTAGCAAAGTCGGTTGTACAACTGGGGCGAGTGCTAGGAAGTCTCTCTAGACCTGCCGTTTGGCGGCGCTCGGTCTGCAATCACTGATAGTGGCGACACGCGGGCCGACGTATACTAACGGACCGCGGCCGATTTAAAGGCTACCACCTAGCAAGTGTGGTGTCAGGCGGCGACACCACACTATCGATTGGAGGATGACATTCAAGTATCGTACAGTCGTTACGGCGCCTTCTATGACCACCAGCGGCGTACGTCGGCCCCACATAATGCCACCGCAGAAGAGCAGGGAACCTCCACTTTGCTGCACTCGCTGGACAGTGTGTCTACGACGTTCAGCCTGACCAGGTTGCCTCCAAACACTTCGACGATTGTCTGGTAGAAGGCATATGCGACACTCATCGGTGAAGAGGACGTGATGCCAATCCTGAGTTGTTCATCTGGTATATTGTTGGGCCCTTCTGTATGGCGCTCCATGCTGTCGTGTTGCAAAGATGGACCTCGCCATGGACGTCGAGAGTGAAGCTACGCATCATGCAGCCTATTGCTCACAGTTTGAGTCGTAAGACGGCGTCCTATGGCTACACGAAAAATATTATTCAACGTGGTGGCGTTGGTGTCAGCGTTCCTCCTAGCCATAACCCGTAGGTAGCGGTCATCCACTGCAATAGTAGGCCTTTGGCGGCCTGATCGAGGCATGTCATCGGCAGTTCCTGTCTCTCTGTATCTCCTCCATGTCCGAGCAACATCGCTTTGGTTCACTCCGAGACTCCTGGACACTTCACTTGTTGAGAGCCCTTCCTGGCACAACGTAAGAATGGGGACGCGATCGAACCACGGTATTGACCGTCTAGGCATGGTTGAACAACAGACAACACGAGCTGTGTACCTCCTTCCTGGTAGAATGACTGGAACTGATCGGCTTTTGGACCCCCTCCGTCTATTAGGGCCTTGTCATGCATGGTTGTTTACATCCTTGGGCGGGTTTAGTGACATCTCTGAACGGTCAAAGGTACTGTGTCTGTGATTCAATATTTTCAGTCAACGTCTATCTTCAGGAATTCTGAGAACCGGGGTGATGCAAAACCTTTTTTGATGTGCGTAATGTGCGTATTTTGTCCCTTCAAATTCGGAACCCACAGTTCGCCGCGATGCAGGCTGAGACCTGATCGGCCCGTTGAACGGGAACTCAGTAAAATTTTCCTGAACGCCTTACAGACTGTTGTAAAGATAAACCTATGTTGGTAGCAATTCATAACTACATATAGAAATGTATCTTTGCATTGAGCCTGAGGTAAATAATCCTCGAAATATTAAATAGTGAAAGTTCCAAAGATAACCGGCAACTTTAAAGGGTTCTCACCGCAACTCCCTTGACTGTAATAAGCTCTCCGGTCAAATATTAGTCTTCGCTAGAGAGATCTTTACAAGCATCATTTAATTCCGTCCCTGGACTTGATAACCGCTTGTATTCGGTTCTGAAGTGAGTCCACAAGGTCGAGCAGTTACGTCGTGTCGAGATTAAGCCATTCACTGAGAATTTGTTCGTGCAGTTCCACCAAATCGCGGGAATGCTGATGTCGCCGTTTTACCCGCTGTTCCAACATGCCTCACAGGTTTTCAGTGGGGTTCAAGTCAGGTGATACTGCAGATCAGTCGAGATGTGACAGAGTGGGGGAGTGTTCAGAAACAGTCACATATTCCTCCAGCCCGATGAACTTTGCCGTTGCAGTATTTATGTGCCTATGTGAGCAGCGACCTCTTCGGAGGTGACCGACACCAAATGTTAATTGCACATAGTTTCCGTAGCAATGTTCTCTCCCTGACAAGTTGAGACACCCTCGTTCACTGCCTGCACCAATTCCCGTCGGGTTTGGAAGCGATTTTGATTCACAAGCCGTGAAACACGTCTCCGGTAACACTGTCAGGAATTTTTTCCGACCACAATTCCGACGCCGTGTTTTGTGACGACACGTGTGACACGTTGAACAGCCCGCCGTCGAATATCAACAAATCGAGCATCGTCACACACCATGTGGCCACGAACACGGCCAAACACGATTGCCCCTTTTCGCCACTATGTCACGTCTTTACATTTACCCATGTTTATGTACAATGTACACTCGAAACATAACTGTTTCTGTGACCGCTACTGCCTTACGCTCACGGAGAGGCAGTGCGAGAGCGGTTGAGCACTTGACTCGATCTCTGCACCATTTGTAAAGGCTTAACGATTCATCTGTGCGTGCGCACTGGGGTGTCTAAATTTTTGTCCAATGAGCTTATTATTTGTTACTGAATGACTGCCACGTATTGTTAAAATGGCGATGAAGAATAAACCGGCCATGTGGGATCTGTTGTCAGATTCTGCAGACTGACGTGTGACAATTCGCTTTCACTCTCACTCCCATTCATTCACATAACTACACGTAACGTAGCACGACAGTACGGACAGGATGGCCAGGCTGTCAGTGTCAGAAAATTTAGCAGAGAATAGACGCTTTACCTAGGGTCTGGAATCTGACCCTGAACACAGACAAATGTAAAGCATTGAGCATGCATATGTGAAAAGACGTATTATTGTTGTCTTACAAGATAGGAGATCTACATCTACATCTACATACATACTCGGCAATCCACCATACGGTGCGTGGCGGAGGGTACCTCGTACCACAACTAGCATCTTCTCTCCCTGTTCCACTCCCAAACAGAACGAGGGAAAAATGACTGCCTATATGCCTCTGTACGAGCCCTAATCTCTCTTATCTTATCTTTGTGGTCTTTCCGCGAAATGTAAGTTGGCGGCGGTAAAATTGTTCTGCAGTCAGCCTCAAATGCTGGTTCTCCAAATTTCCTCAGTAGCGATTCACGAAGAGAACGCCTCCTTTCCTCTAGAGAGTCCCATCCGAGTTCCTGAAGCATTTCCGTAACACTCGCGAGATGATCAAACCTACCAGTAACAAATCTAGCAGCCCGCCTCTGAATTGATTCTACGTCCTCCCTCAATCCGACCTGATAGGGATCCCAAACGCTCGAGCAGTACTCAACAATAGGTCGTATTAGTGTTTTATAAGCGGTCTCCTATACAGATGAACCACACCTTCCCAAAATTCTACCAATGAACCGAAGACGACTATCCGCCTTCCCCACAACTGCCATTACATGCTTGTCCCACTCCATATCGCTCTGCAATGTTACGCCCAAATATTTAATCGACGTGTGTGTGTCAAGCGCTACACTACTAATGGAGCATTCAAACATTACGGGATTCTTTTGCCTATTCATCTGCATTAATTTACATTTATCTCTATTTAGAGTTAGCTGCCATTCTTTACACCAATCACAAATCCCGTCCACGTCATCTTATATCCTCCTACAGTTACTCAACGACGTCACCTTCCCGTACACCACAGCATCATCAGCAAACAGCCGCACATTGCTATCCACCCTATCCAAAAGATCATTTATGTAGACAAAAAAGAACAGCGGACCTACCACACTTCCCTGGGGCACTCCATATGGTACCCTCACCTCCGATGAACACTTACCATCGAGGACTGGGTTCTATTACTTAGGAAGTCAAGAAGCGAAGAGATCAACCTATGGCAACAGTACAAAGCGTTAAATGTCTAGTAATAGGCTTCCGGAGCGATTTAAAGTGGAACTACCACGTAAAACTGGCTGTATGAAAGATGGGATGCCAGACTGAAATTTAGTAGAAGAATCCTAAGGAAATCATATTCTTCCACGAAATATGTAGATTAAAAATTCTTGTTTGAACGATTCTTGAGTATTGCTTGTCAGTATGGAAGAGGTAGGATGGAAATGCCATGTGGCTAGGGCCTCCCGTCGGGTAGACCGTTCGCCTGGTGCAAGTCTTTCGAGTTGACGCCACTTCGGCGACTTGGTGTCGATGGGGATGAAATGATGATGGTAAGGACAACACAATACCCGGTCCCTGAGCGGAGAAAATCTCCGACCCAGCCGGGAATTGAACCCGCACCGTTAGGTATGACATTCCGTCGCGCTGACCACTCAGCTACCAGGGGCGGACACAGGTAGGAGTAAGAGGGGAGATAGAAAAAATCCAATGGAGAGCAGCGCGTCAGGTCTCGGTTTGCATTAATAAGCGCAAGAGCGTCAGGGAGACAGCCCATCACATCCCAGTGACAGACGCTACAACAGAGGATAAGAGTTAAAGTTCCGAAAACCTACAGTCTATAAAGAGTGAGGTAAAAACTGAGCATGACTCAAAAATCTCAGAAATTCGAGCTCATGCGTAGTCATTCTTCCCGTGCACCATTCGGAAATGAAACAGAGCAGGATTATCATGGAATTATCCACCGCCACACTACGCATGTTGGCCTGTGACGTGTAGATGTCCCCATCACAACCAACTACACGACGCAACTGACTGACTACATCTCGGTGCTAAGCTATGAAAAGTTGGAACAAAATATATGTTAGAAATTATGCTTACGCAGTAATTTGTACGGGAGAATGATCCGAACGCTATCGAGTTTCAAAAGGTTATAAATGTATGGCTTCCGAGTACAGATTAACACAGGGTCACAGGTTGCTTTGTCGTGTGCAAATGAGCCTCGACGTCATCTGTATATGCAAATCGTTCGCATTATAAAATCTCTAGCTCCAGTGACGTTTGTCAGATCGTGAAAAACCATTATGAGATAACACAGCTTTTCGATATTGCTGTGTGTTTCCAGATCACGTACAAATTCAGGGTCGATTGTATTACATCGAGCCATCGCTGCAGTTCACAGAGTCGGAGCTTTTGTGTAAAATATTTCTCGAGGAGCCGTATTGCGAAACGCGTGTCCTATTAAGCAACTGGAAGTCGCTAAGGAAATGCATCTCCGTGTATTAGATGAAAAGTCGTTGGTTCTAAATACGATAACATACAGGTAAGTTGCATCAATTGCTCACTTTTCACTCTCACTTTGGTCTAAACAATGTGGAAAGATTTATGGCAAGAGGACACTGTCGCCATTATTGATATTAGCTGCAAGGATTTTCTAAACTTAACGCTGCTGAAACTGCCTGAGGAAAGAAAGTAGATCAGTGTTAAATGTTCTAGTGAGGACAAGGTTGTCAAGAGCGTATCCTTTTCAAAGTCACTATCCCGGTAATTGCCTAAAGCAACTTAGGGAAACCATGGAAACCTAAACCGGAATTTCCGTAAGGGAAATTCCTCACCACTCTTCCCGAATGTCAGACCAGTGTTTTAACTACAAGCACGAAGCTGCTCACCAGAGTGAAACGAATTGGCAGAAGAAGTCTATGTATATAAAAGATATTACTACTGGATAATTCCTACTTGGAAACATACGAACTGAGATTTCCATGCGCTAATTAGTTTCCCTAGGAAATGTTACCTAAAATCTAGAAAATTACAACCTTCGCTTGAAAGAAACGATAAAACACGTTCTCAAGGCTCCAAATGTTACGAAAATAAACTATGAATAAGTGCAGTAAATCAAAATTTGAAAAATCTGAAGTTCTAAGCGGATATTACGAACTTACTAGAAAAGAAGGGAATATTAGATTTTAACGACAAAGACAACAGAATCACGGCATAAGCTCATTGGGAATAAAACTGGCCGTGTTTTTCAAACGAACCATCCCGACATTTGCCGAGATCGAAACTAAGCTGCTATGCATGAAACTAAGAAGGCGTAATTCTGGACAACTGGCGATTAGAGCAAGATGTAGGTTGACGGTGCACTTCTGTGGAGCGTAACCCTGCGCAGGTTCACAGGAATAGTTTCAGCGGCAACTGTGATAAAAGAAAAAGATAGGAAGCTTGCAACTTGAAAATTGCTCTCTCTCTCTTTTCTAGAGGTCGTAGAGGGGACTTTGTAGATCAAGTTTTACATAGGGACCTATGTCCGGGAAAGGCATCCAACGGCGCTACAGAGAGTCAAAACTACAGATGCCGGCGTCTATAAATTTATGTGTATACAGGATGATTCCCTGATGATGTTACAAACTTCCTAGGATGATGGAGAAGGATGAATGTATCAATGTGAGGTAAGGATCCCTGTACTGGAAACGAACGAGTCAAAAGTTATAAGCGAAAACCGTTCGGATACGTCTGACAGTGGAATACGTGCAGTGGTACTATTTTTGCTAAGAGTTTAGGGTAAGAAACTTTCATAGGTTGTAGCATGGAACAAAACAGAAAAAATGTCTAGTATACATGGGCTCTAAAATGGGTACTTTAAGACCTATGAGCACTTGTTCAGTAGAGGAAATGCGTTTCACAGCTGCGAAGATGAACAAGTGCTGCTCATGCATGTTTAGCCGGCCGGTGTGGCCAACCGGTTCTAGTCTCTTCAGTCTGGAACCGCGCGACCACTACGGTCGCAGGTTAGAATTCTGCCTCGGGCATGGATGTGTGTGAGGTACTTAGGTTAGTTAGGTTTAAGTAGTTCTGAGTTCTAGGGGACTGATGACCTCAGATGTTAAGTCCCATAGTGCTCAGAGCCATAATTAAAGTTCCAGTTTCAAAAGGCTGTAGAGAGAGAACCACTACTCAGAATGACGCCAAATTTGAAAAGCATATTATTGACGCATGGGGAAACGTCATGGAACAAAAAAATTATCGAAAATTTTACCAATAAATGGAACTGTAAGCGTCTTAAAGTAAATGGGGTCGGCTACAAATGACAGATGAATCGCAATACGGTGGCTATGGTTCGAGTTGCACATTACACCACCGCACTATTCAATGTGCATAACTGCACAAGCACGGAAATCAACAGTTGTGGCATTGTTTGTTAGATAAGCCCATCCATCGGACGAGAAAAATCGGTTTTTAATTGTCCTGTTGCCAAAAGCCAAATAAAAATGATGTCGGTTTCTAATTGTCGTGAGACTGGCGCAAGACACGTTCAATATGCTGCCCACCGTTTTCTGCCATAAACTGAAATCGAGAAACAGCATGTTTCACAACAGATCGGTGTACCTTTGGGGCGACGTTCAGTATGCGTTGCGCAATGCGCGCCTCCAGTTCAGCTACGTTCGTAATTGAAGCACTGAATACAACATCTTTGAGATCACCGTACAGCCAGAAGTCACAAAGATTAAGATCAGGTGATGTGGACGGACACACTGTAGGAAAATGACGGCTGATACTTATAGCATTTCCGAAATGCCTCAGCAGCAGCCGCTTCACCGACTGAGCAAAGTGCAGAGGAGCGCCGTCTTGCATAAAAATGATACTGTCCACCCGTACGTGCTGTTGAAGGGTTGGAAGGACAATGGTGCACAAAAGACTCTCGGAGCGTTATCAGTGACGGTACACGTAACGGGAACCCCAGGACTCACCTCCTCGAAAAAACACGGGCCTACGATAAGCGATGCCATCAACACGCACCACGGAATCACCTTTGCAGGGTGAAGTGGTACCGGTTAACAAGCGAGCAGATTTTCCATTGAAGATATTCTGCTGTTCTGCTTATTGACTTGTTCTTGGAGATGTAAATGAGCTTCGTTTGTCCGTAGAATGTTCCATGGCCATTGTCTACTTCCATGCGAGCAAGAAATTCCAGAGAGGACCTTTGTCTTGGTGGCAGGTCAACATGATGCAGCTCCTAAACATGGATGATGTTGTCAGGAAAACAATGTAGGATGTTTCGCAGGATTTTATACACCGTGCTCGCAGGTATATCCGAGGTTCGGGCACTTCCCCGTTCACCGCATGTTTGCACACCACCGTTCGACCCTTCTAGCAATGCTGTGCCCACATGTTCGACAGACGTCGGATCAACTGCTTTCCTCCATATTTCACTTCAAAATAAGCTGTATTTTTGTATTTTGTAACCGTTTTCTCCAAACCCTTAGCAGACATCGGACGAACGCCTTCTTTCATATCCTTGAGTGTCCGAAACTTCTGCACGGCGCCTGGTGGGCAGTCACCATTCGTGTTAAAAAGCTGTACCTGTAACGCTCGATCTTTCATGGTGACAGTCATGCTGGGCCTCTCGGGCGGAAACTAAGGAACATCCGTGAGCCGGACATTTATTGGTCATTTTTTCCCATGCCGTTTCTCCCTTCGTCAATAATACGCTGTTCACATTTGACGTCATTCTGAGCAGCGGTCTCTTTTTACACCGTTTTGACTCTAGAACTTTAATTATGGACATGCTGTACTATAAATTTGGAAGAAATCGGTGACGATCAGTAGGCAAAGCCCCATTGTTAGTGAAAAGATAACAATTGATGTAGAATGTGAAGAAAATGTTTCATTTGTGCTCGTATTACCATGTTCCGTCAAGTAGTGACGTGAAATTTGCAACAGATGTTTAAATTGCAAGTTCGGCGAAAGACCTTTTCGGAATGCAGGTCTGCAGCGTGTGACAGATTATGCGGCGTTTACTCCCAGGCAGTGGAGAATGAACAGAGAGAGAAAGACAGAATATTTGAGGTTGTGCCGTGTTGCGTTTGGCAGTCGTCGCTAATTTGCGTTTACTGGTTCGCGCAATAAAGGCCGCGGCCTTGGCTCGTTTCTGTTTTACGGCGGCTTTATATCGTTCGTTAATGAAACCTCGCCGGCATAAAAGCTACGTGCTCCGAATCTAGCCCTCGGTTCTGGCGCGCAATCAAACGGCCGTGAAAATCCGTCCCGCCGGTTCCTTTCATCGCGGCTTTCCCACGTCAGAACAGAGGAATTCGTGTACTGTTCAACGGTGAATGGCACCACGAATATTAAACGGCGCAACGGTCGAGCTGTTACTACACTGTACCATCATGTCTCAATCGACGTACTACGAACTTCGCTATAGAACGATGTGTACACGAATCGTTTAACAACGTGGACAGTGTTGAAAGACTTCGATCTCAGGTCTAATGGCACGTGTTTCATTTTTCGTATTGTTTGGTGGAAATAGGTAGCGAAACTAGGAGCCTACTAAATGCGGGGGCTATCCAGGAGGTAACGACCTGCCCTGTGTTCCTCCTACACACATTTCTACGAATGCTACCTTTCGAGATTTTACAACAAAAATGAAAGAATTAATTTCATTGTTTCTCTCAATATTCGCCTTTGCTTTTTAGAAATTTGCATAGATTCCAACTAATTCTGGAACCATATTTCTCGACTCTGATGTTGGTAGTTACTTCAGGAACATGGCTTAGAAGGGTTCAACAGCTTCTTGGGGTGGATAAAATCATGGTACTCAATTTTTGCTGGACTTAAACGGATAAAAATATTATTTATACGATAAATAAGGCAAATAGGACCAATAATAAATAAATTCCATAATTTATCCGTAAAATTACAAAATTGTAACAGCTGGCACTGTTATTGTTTGTCTGCAAACTAAAGATCGAGTGAACGAGTAGCCACTGTGTCAGCCCCACTACGTGATGAAGAGGTCCTACAGGCTGCCTTCAAAGTTATACAACCCTTCCGTAGTGTGCCTTTTAAATCAGTGGCGACGCAGTGCGCAATGTTACTTCACCAGTAAATGTGTTAACACAATACTGAATACAGAAATTTGTGATTGATACAACTAATGTACGAAACGCTCCCGAATATAGTCTACTTAACTCACCGCATGATGTGCTGCACGCTATACCGGAAATTGATTTTTACTCATCCTGTACGACAGTTGTAGGTACTCCGGGAAAGACCACTTCCCCACCGCCAGCGCTTATTACTCTTCAGATTTCAGATACAGAATATCACGAACAGTGATGCGAAGTTATCGGTTGTTTTTCTTGATTTTGAAACGTCCCCTCAAAAACAGTTCATGAATTACTGTGCTGGAGAACCTTTACGTTGATTGATTGTCAAACAGCTGAGCAAAACTGAACGTACTCAGACGTTACTCTTTTTACTTATTCTGATCAACACTAAACTGGCACACAGTATTTTTAGTACAACGCAATCTGACTTTCAAAAATCCCTACAAAAGAATGGCCCTGACTAACAATAACCTGTACCTTTCATGAATCACTTACCTCACAAAAATCTTCGTTACTCGAACTACTGCAATACAGCGAGCGCCAATACTGGCAGCTAAATAAAAGATTCTAACTACTGAAGGCACTAACTACTGATAAGCATAGTTAGCAAATGAAAGATTTTGATGGAGAACAAACAATGTACTTACCTTAATAGCTTTCAAAAGTCATAATAAATATATCAGTACATGACATCCAGTCTTACAAATTTACTGTCTCTGATGGTCACAAGTCCAGATCATCCGCTCTCAAAACTCCGCCATCTCACTCCCCACATCCACCAGTGCTGGCGGCTCACCTCCAACTGCGCAACGCTACACGCTGTTCACATCCAACTGCCCAACACTACAATAGCGACTATTCCAACAATGCCAACCAGCCAGACTTCACACAGCACAATCAGTGATTTTCATATAGAGCGCTACGTGGCGTTATCAACATAAAAACCTAAACAGCCTACTTACAATTTCATCGACGACTTGTGGAAAACAAACAGGTGTGTATCATTGATCATTAACCGTTCTGCGGTAGGATGTACACTGCGCAATAGAATTAAAGGATCACTTTTTCGAAGCCCAGTAATTGTCTCCTATTGCGACGCATAAGTTTTAAATTTGGCTCAAAGGTGCCTACAACATTTCTCTGTAATGGAGCAACATCGTGGCGCCCTGCGACGTTACCCTCGCACTCGACGACGTTTCAGACAGCAACGTGTCGACACCTGCGAAAAAAGGACAGAGCTCAGAAGTTCATGCGATGTGTAAAGTGGATTAATGATGTCAGATTGTCGTCACAATTTTATCTAACGCTACGGTTGACGTGTCACACGTCCCCCTGTTGCTCATCACACTGCAGACTGTCGTATTCGATCTCGAAATGTGTCGGAGTTAACTTTCCAAGGAAAGGAATGGATTCGTGAACGCTCCTTATGCCACCCATTGAGGCCTTTTCGTGTAGATTCTAAGGTGCAACTCAAAAGAAAGTCGCGTGATTTCAACGCTGGGCGTCGCGCTTCTGACCTCCTTCGCAGAGGCGTCAGGAAGGAGGGGTGAAATGTGGATAAGTGGGACTGTGACAACTTTCCCATCGTGTGACATGCTCGCGGTGGCGTTGGGCAAAATCGTGATGAAATTTGGTGACAGTGTGACATCATTAACGTGACGTGACTTTCTGAGCCTGGCTTTTGTGTCGACATCTTGATGTCTGAGGCGTCGTCGAGCCGGAGGGCGACGTCGCAGGGCACCACACTCTAAGTAGCTTTGAGCCAAATTTCAAAATTATACGTCGCAATGAAGGGGTTTCGAGAAAGTGATCCTTTAATTCCACTGCACAGTCTAGCAATTGGCGCGACAGATGCAGTGTAACCGAGGAAAGGAGTCATCATTTTCTTGGAAGTGTTTCGCGAACGAACCAGATTTTTCGGCCAGAAGAAACATTAACGAAACTTGGTCACACATCTACTTTGTATAAGGTGGAGCACGATTAATGACTGCAATTCCATTTGTCCACTTGCTACATAAGTAGGAAGATCCCAGGGCGCCAGACAACAGGTGCCAATAGTCTGGCTGTAATGTCACCACCACCGCGAAGCTCCTAGCTCAGCGCTAGATGCCCCCGCCACGAAACGTGAAACACGCTGGCTCAGTTTAGTTTTGGCTACGCGTTCATGTTTCCATTTCACCCTGACGTCCAAAGATTACGCTTCTGCAACTTGGGAAAGATTGAAGCCAGTGATCTCTCACAGATATGCCAAGTAACAACTAGTCCAAGTACCTATCGCTGGAACGAACACATAGAGCGACCTTTGGAGAAAGTAGATGACATAGTACGATTCGTGGAAGAACCCCCAGAAATTCAAAAAGCTCCCGGAAAGAGGCCTGGTAAAATCATATAAAATAGCCTATCTTTCCACAGGTAAATAATTATCGTGTTCGCAAACTATTCTACAAGTAGATGTTGAGACTTATTTCAGATTTGAATAAATTTTGTTCGTTACAATGAAACAACACATTTTCTGAAGGTCCTCGTAAGTCGATCTCAGGATATAATGCATAATTGCTAATTTCAATTTGGTGTTCGATAATGGAATACTAAAATAACTGTTATTTCTACACTCAACAGAAATGTACGAAACATTAAGTGATGAGGAATTATAAGTTCTTTTTAATGTCAGCAAAGAGGAATTATCTGATTGGGAAGATGATGAATTCTCGTTTTTGGGTGAAGATTGTCCTGCTGAGCTCGATGAAAACGTTAGGATGTCGTGCCAGTAGCTAGGAGAATACGATGCCCTTGTGTAGTGAGTTCCTCTGTCAGTGAACATATAGATGATGTAGAAAATTTAATAAAAAGGCAAGGAGAGTTGTGTTGCAATCAATTTCAGAAGTAAGCTAAGTAAGTTGGCCAACTAGCAATTTTTTTTAAGGCAAGGAATGCTTCAAAACGCTGGCAACGTGACTGCAATAAGACACACGAGCGCCAAATGTGGCAAATATTTACACATTGCGAAAAAGAACTGTTTTTAAGGCGTAACATAAAACGTACCGTAAAAATTTATTTACTGGCAGCAGTAAATTATTACTTCTCAGAAATTATTGTATGCTTATCGTTTTCTTGCGTTTATTGAGCTGTTTTAGAACATTAACAAAAACCTTCATTGGAAGTCATATATTTATGAAATACTAACATTAAAAATCCTATTTTCTCTCTGCATTAGCATATACAGTTTACTGCTTCAAATGCATATAAATTATAAAACTATATGTATGTATGTATGAGGGGCGTTCAATACGTAATGAAACACATTTTTTTCGGTCAATTTTGGATGAAAAAATGCCGAATTTGTTGTGGGGCATCGTAGGATATTCTCGTTTCAGCCCGTATATTTACATGAAACCTTCAATATGGCGTCTGTAACGGAGCTGCGCTGCTCATAAGCCACACATCACGCCGATAAATGCCAAACGACGCCTCGCTTGGTGTAAGAAGCGTAAACATTGGACGACTGAACAGTGGAAAAACGTTGTGTGTAGTGACGAATCACGGTACACAATGTGGCGATCCGATGGTAGGGTGCGGGTATGGCGAATGCCCGATGAATATCATCTGCTAGCATGTGTAGTGCCAACAATAAAATTCGGAGGCGTTGGTGTTATGGTGTCGTCGTGTATTTCATGGACAGGGCTTGCACCCCTTATTGTTTTGCGTGGCACTAGCACAGCACAGGCCTACATTGATGTTTTAAGCACCGTCTTGCTTCCCACTGTTGAAGAGCAATTCGGGGATGGCGACTGCATCTTTCAACATGATCGAGCACCTGTTCATAATGCACGGCCTGTGGCGGAGTGGTTACACGACAATAACATCCCTGTAATGGACTGCCCTGCACCGAGTCCTGACCTGAATCCTATAGAACACCTTTGGGATGTTTTGGATCGCCGACTTCAGCCAGGCCTCACCGACCGACATCGATACCTCTCCTGAGTGCAGTACTCCGTGAAGAATGGGCTACCATTCCCCAAGAAACCTTCCAGCACCTGATTGAACGTATGTCTGCGAGAGCGGAATCTGTCACAAGGCTAAGGGTGGACCAACACCATACTGAATTCCAGCATTACCGATGGAGGGCGCCACGAACTTGTAAGTCATTTTCAGCCAGGTGTCAGGATACTTTTGATCACATAGTGTAGATTCGCAATACATCTCACAAACGGTATCCACGTATGCCGCTGAATGTACCTACAAAAATAAATCGCTGAACCACATAAGTTCAGAAGATATGACGTCGCAAACACTGAGACGCATGAGAAACTGCCGCATCATACACGACGTTCTAATTTATTTCTTTATTTCTTTACTACTAACTCTATTCAAAACACATTTCGCAGACACACCACTGGATGTACCTGCACAATTGTATTATTGTGCATCGCTTAATCAGGAGATATGACGTCATAAAAATCGAGCTGAGTGAAATTAAAACTGCAGGGCGAAGTTCGCTGGACATTTGGATTAAATACATGTACAACTATGCGTGAAATATGTTAAACATGTGTGAAAAATATTTGACATTTGCGTATGAGGGTAAAGCCACGGGTGAAGAGCTCATCCTAAAATCATCGAACGATTTCAATCAAATTTGGTACTCACGTTAATTACACTCTGGAAAGAAATACTGTGGGGGTAAGAACCACCAGCTTCTTCTTGCGGGGAGTGTGATAACGATGAGAGAGACTGAAGGACGAGGAGATAGACAGACAGCAAGGGGGAAGGAGGAGACAGGCGCAGATCGGAGGAGGAGAAGATGAACAGATATAGGGGAGAGGGAAATAAGTGAGGGGGGGGGAGGATATCGACAGAGAGAGAGTGGCTGAAGGAATGCACAGTGTGTGGGAAACGAGGGTGGAGGAGGTGGCAAGAGAGAGAGAGAATGGTGTGTGTATATTGTTGAATAACATGGTTTTATTCACGAGAGGGGAAGGAAAATACAAAGTAAAGACTAGTACATTTACACGATAAGTGAGACTTGAGGCCCACATATCCATTTGTCCTTTAGTGACTCACCAACACAAACACTTCATTTGCATTTGTGTCGTAATTGTTTTTTAGCTTGCTGGAAAATACGAAAGAAAAGTTTCCTGCAAATTTCTTTTATCTCAAGAGTGACAAGGTTAATGGAGATCATCGTAAGAAGCGAAGATAGCGTCTGGAGTACCTCAGGGTTGTGTGATACGCGCCGCAGCACGTTTTGTATTACCGAGAAACAGGGGAGACAGTGTCGCGGACATGATACAGGGTTTGGGATGGATATCACTGAAACAAAGACGTTTCTAGTAGCCGCGAGATCTTCTCACGAAATTTCATTCACCAGCTTTCTCCGTACGTAGGGAGAAATGATCATCATATTAAAATAAGAGAAATGGGAGCTCGTACAGAAAAATATAGCTGTTCGTTTCTCCTACGCGCTATTCCAGAGTGAAACAATATAGAATTATTGTGAAGTGGTTCGATAAACCCTCTGCCAGGCACTTAAGTGCGATTTGCGGAGTAGCTATGTATATGTAGATGTAGAGGCCCACGTCGATTACAACCACCTGTTTAACAACGTGTTCGTCCACCTTTGGAATGCAGTCCAGCCGTGACTCTGTGTGACACGGATTCAATGAATCCTTGACAAATTTCCGGACATATATGGCACCCGATGTGTAAACATAGGACGCGCAATTCTTGTAAATTACGTGTCGGATGATAGTGGCCGTTCCAGATATGTTTCATACGGTTCAGGTCAGGCGAATTTCGTGGCCGAGACACCAACGTGCGCCCCATACACCACTACACATTAACCTGGTGTAACAAGAGATGTGATTCATCAACCAGGTGACAATTTTCCATTGATCCGTAGTCTAATCTCGACGATCCCGCACAGTCTGCAGTCGTAATTGACGATGTTGTTGGGACAACATGGAAACACGAGGGGTCGTCAGCTGCGGAGCCCCACGTTCAACAATGAGAGCAGAACGGCTGTAGCTGCCCCAGTGCTGCATTCTGTCGCCATATCTGCCAGTGACTTACAGAGCGAGCAAGCCTCCAACCTTCACGTTATGTAATAAGGCGTGGAAGACAAAGCCTTGACGCCTACACGTGATTCCCCATTCGTCTCTTCTCCGCTTTACAGTGCTTTTACAAAAAGTCTGAAAAGTCTGTAAGGGTGTTGCAGGGTAGATTGTGAGAGCAATACCATTTAAGAAAAAATAGGATACGTTGCACCGTTTCAGAGTTTGTCAGACCGTGCGTGCGTGTGTAAATTCAAGCCGCTCTCGTCCGCACTAGTCTGCTCAGCGTTGGCTCGGGTTCGATCCATACTACTTTCCGATGTCTAATTTTTGTATCGCTCTCTTGTTCGGGTTTAGGAAACCAATCGAAGGATATGTTCAGCTACACCGTCTCTGGCGAGCCGCTTGAATCTTTCGAAAGAACGCTACGTTTCGAATACTTTTCTTAACGATTATTTCTCAGCACAACGTATCCTGAAACACCCTTACGAGCTTTTCAGCCTGTTTCTGAGCACCCATCACACTGTCCTTACTGCGTCATGTACCCGTAGCACCAGAGTTAGAAACTTGCTACCAAATGCAGAGAGGCTACCAATATTGGAGGCTGACCTCAGCCATAAATAAATATAAAGTCATGCACATAACTAGATGCAAGGACCTGGTATCGTTTTACTATGAGATCGGCGATCAGTCTCTGGAATGAGTCACAACTTACAGAGATCTAGGTCCTAGATTCTAGCAATTTCTGTTCGGAGTGGTTTAAGGTGGAATGAGCACATAACTACGGCTGTGGGGAAGAGAGATCTCGAGTGCTGTTCGTCAGTTTCGGACGCTTACAAGTTGTATTTACGGGAGAAACAGAAAATATTGAAAGCAGAGCAGTACGACTCGCCAAGGGTTTGCTTATTCAACATAAGGCTGTCACAGAAATGTGCAACTAATTGCAAAAATGGTTCAAATGGCTCTGAGCACTATGCAACTTAACTTCTGAGGTCATTAGTCGCCTAGAACTTAGAACTAATTAAACCTAACTAACCTAAGGACATCACACAGATCCATGCCCGAGACAGGATTCGAACCTGCGATCGTAGCGGTCGCTCGGCTCCAGACTGTAGCGCCTAGAACCGCACGGCCACACCGGCCGGCAACTAATTGCAGTGGGAGGGAGCGCAACAAAAAACCTTACAAAATAATCACGAAGCATACTACTTTTTCCAGCATACATCTCATGTAACGACCACGACGCTAAAATTAGATAAATTCTGACAGACGCGTATCAATACTCTACCGTCGTACCTTTCGCGAATGGAACAGGCAGAAGTTAAAATCAGACTTGTTCACTATAAACGCTGTAACGTCCCACCACACCGACCGATTAAACCAAATGATCACATGATGGCGCACCTACTGATTTCGGAAACTAAGTTATCGATTCCGAATACTGCCGAATTGAAATGAGGAAATACATATAACTCTCTGCCGAAAATAGCAATGATAACCCAGTCAATTAAAGTATTTTTGATATGGAATTATTAATGAATAAAATTATTAATGTTGTCTCTGATCTTTCTAGGGAATAAATATTTAAACTGGCTGTATAATTTATTTGCTTGAAATTAACTCCACTGCAAGATCAATAGATTACAACAGTGGCGTACGTAATCTACGTCTGCGTGTACAACCCGATTACGTAATTTTGTATCGTGCCTACTCATGCAGATATTCACCGCGACTACCGAAATCAGCATGTCTGAATTACTCTTCTCAAGCCGGCCGCGGTGGTCTAGCGGTTCTAGGCGCTCAGTCCGGAACCGTGCGACTGCTACGGTCGCAGGTTCGAATCCTGTCTCGGGCGTGGATGTGTGTGATGTCCTTACGTTAGTTAGGTTTAAGTAGTTCTAAGTTCTAGGGGACTGATGACCACAGATGTTAAGTCCCATAGTGCTCAGAGCCATTTGAACTCTTCTCAAAAATTTTGACACAACATCCCTAGTACGATAAAACGTACTGTAATTGCTGTAACACTGAAATGAGCATGAGCACGACAATACATAGACATCGCAGCAGACTAATACTGCCCTTGTTAAATTTATTTTTCGATTAACTAAGCAGAACGGAAAAATAGAACTTTCAAACCAGTGGAAGTCACTATTAAATATCGACCATTGAAAGAACACTGAAGTAGTGTACACTAAACGATCAATACACAATAGTATAGAAGCAAAAGAAATTTTCTTACATTACGTTATTTATTTGGCTCTTCAATCAAATAAAATAAAATAATTGTCTTCTAACAAAAGAATACTAGGCTGAAAGCCTATCGGTATCCAAACTGGCTGTTAGTTAATTTAGACTTGTATGTAATTCTTCAGGCTTTCCCGGCGAGGCGTTGTCATGTTGGTTAATGGGGTTTTTGCCGGTTATTCGCGTCTTTGCTGCACGATATTTCAACTGCGTGACTCGCAGTCTTTTTCAGGTGCTGTCAGACACTGATTCCAGTGCTCCGCCCGCTTCTTGAGGCTATTCTTCTAGCTGCTTGGTGTAGGGTTTAGCTTTCGGCATTTCCTACTACATGAGAGGTTTGTGTGTAGTTTTGTCATCTTTATTTGCAGTGTGGCTTGTGTGTGTGCGGACACGGGTGATTTCATGAGATTTTATGGAGCTAATTTTCTTTTGTGGGCACTGCTTCTTCATCGATCAAGCAGTGCGATCGGCCGTCGATATCGTTCTTGCGGATCAGGTGCTTCCCCCCAGGTCTCTGATGAGGGGGTTATTTGACATTCTTGCTTTGTGGTAGAAACGTCTTGGAATCTCTTGGTGCCGCTGGAGCACTTCTTGTTCTTCAGCTGCTTCGTGCAAGTACTTGTGTGGAAATTGCGGATGAACGTGGTAAACTTGTCTGAGAATTTTATTCTGCAGAGCCTGGAGTCTCTGTAGATGCGTTCTTGCTTCATTGCCCCAAACTTCACACGCATGGTCGAAGAGTAGGCGAATGTACATGGGGTAAATGAGGCCGTTTGCTACGGAAAGATCGGAGCTCCAGCCCACATTCTGCTGGCTTCTCCTGGCAGCTATGAAACGAAGGGTTTACTATGTAGCATTTCCTTCATCATGAGGTCATCAAGGACGGTAGGTACTGTTCTTCTTTATTTTGGTGTGTATCAGAGGTGTGTGTGGGACAGTAGGTGGAAACTTCTAAGTTCCAGAGATGAACGGAGGGGGGCGTCGCCCCTGCAACACTAAAGGTCGAGCAGTGCGAGGGGACGCCTATGCAGCCCGCGCTGTGGGTTTGGGTCCCCCAGTCGCCTGATGAGAGGGTTAATCGAAGACTCCAGCTTAGCATGAAATCGACGGGCGATGACTTGATGTCGCTGCACGACCTCCAGCTCGTCGGCGGCGTCATGGAGGTAGCGATGCGGGAAACGTGCAGGAACATGATAAATCCGACGCAGTATCTTGTTCTGCAGCGTCTGCAACCGGTGGAGATAGGTGGGGGCTGCACCGCCCCAGACCTCACAGGCGTAGTCGAAAATCGGGCGAAGGTAGAGCCGGAAGATTAGGAGACCATTCGCGACAGATAAAGCGGAATGCTCATTTAACACAGGGTAGAGAGCACCCAGGCGGCAGTTGATTTTAGCACGGACATCTTCAATATGGAGCTTGCAAGTCAGCTTCTTGTCCATGAGGACGCCAAGGTATTTCACCGTCACCTGCCATGGGAGGCTGGCGGCGGGGCAGCGACCTCTTCCACGTGAAGATGATGGCTTGCGTCTTAGCGGGATTAAATCCGATACGCCATTTGGCAGCCCAGTCTTCCAAGGCGTTGCAGGCACTCTGGAGTCGGGGAACTAAGACCTCTGTCCACCGGCTGCGAGAGTAGATCACTGTGTCGTCCGCGTAGACGGCCTTCTCCACACGAGGCAACGTTGGAAGGTCAGACGTGAAGATGGTGTACAACACGGGGCCAAGGACGGAGCCCTGGGGAACCCCTGCAGCAACGGGGCGTGCCGTGGAGAGCGCGTCACCCACCTTAACACAAAAGGTGCGGTCCCGAAGATAATTGGCGATAAGCTTCACCAGGTGGACCGGGAAGCCGAAGTGGTGAAGTTTCCACAGCAGGCCCTCGTGCCATACGCTGTCGAAGGACTTCTGAACATCAAGGAAGACAGCCCCACAGAACTCCCGCCGGTTGAAGGCTGTGGTGATGTAGTCGACCACACGAAGGACTTGCTGGACGGTAGAGTGTCCAGGCCGAAAGCCGAATTACTCTGGCGGCAATATGGCGTGACGTTGAATGATCCGCTGGAGTCGTCGGAGGAGGAGGCGCTCGAACAGTTTGCTCACATGCGGCAGGAGACTAATGGGGCGATAACTGGAGGGCGACGCCCTGTTTTTCCCCAGCTTAGGCACCGCGATGACAATGCAGTGCTTCCAGGCCCGGGGGTAGACGGCAGAGGTAAGCACCCAGTTGAAGAAGGCTGCCAGGAGGACGACCGCCGACCAGGGGAGGTGCTTCAGAATCCGGCCTGTGATGTCGTCCTGGCCAGGAGCTTTTGATGCTGGAAGTTGCCGGACGCCTTCCAGGACTTCCTCTGGAGTGATGCGGGGGACTTGACCGTCATCGTCGACATCGGCGGAGCGAAGGAGGGCAGCGACATCGCCATGGATGGTGTCAACACGCTGGGGGTCCACCCGATCCTGTAGGGGACGAAAATTCCGCTCGAACACGTCGACTATCATGTTGGCCTTGTCTGCCGGGCTGTACGCCATCTGGCCATCGACGGAGAGGGGCGGCATTCTGGAGCGCCGGTTCGTCAGCCGCCGGAGGGACTGCCAGCCTAAAGGATCCGGCGTGAAAGACCGAAGGTTGCTCGCCCAGAGCAGGTTGCGATGGTCAGCGATCCCCGCCTTTATATCTCGCCGTAATTGGTTGATCCGCTGCTTCAAGTCAATATCACGAGTGATCCGCCATTCCCGGTTTAATCTGTTGCGAGTGCGGATCATATCGAGGATATGTCGTGGCAGAGCAGGCGTCCGAAGAGCGGGAGGCCTCGGCGGTGGGGTGGAGGCATGCAGCGCATCATGGACGGCATCCATAAGGCGGTCAATGGAATCTTCAGCGACGGTCCCGTCGGCGACCATGTCGGAGACGGCGGAGTCCACGTGGTCGCGGAAGCGATGCCAATTAGTCCTGCGTAAGTTTAGGCGGCCCGGGGTATGTTCCGGGGCGACTCGAAAACGAAACAGGACAGGCAGATCATTCGAGTTGAGCTCGTGAATCACCTCAGCGTCAAGATATTGCGGGAGGCCCTTGGTAACAGCGATGTCAAGCACGTCCGGCCTGCCAGAAGAGGGGTAGCACGTAGGCTCCTCAGGGCCGCAGGCATAGGCATTAACTTCCTCGAGAGCCTCGAGGAGTCGGCGGCCGCTATTGTTAGTGTTCAGGGAATTCCAGGCGGCGTGCTTGGAATTCAGATCCCTGGCAATGAAGAGTTTCCCAGGATGGCGGAGGAGAGCTCGAGCATCTTTCAGGTCCAAGACGCGGCGCGGACTGCGATACACGGAAATAAACGTGATCGGCCCTGCGTGGGTGTCCACAAGAACTACCGTCGCTTCGATGAACTGCGTGGCTGGCGGCTGGACAGCGTAGTGCCAGATGGAGCGTTTGACAAAGAGAGCAGTGCCGCCACCCCAAGGTGGTCTGTCCGTGCAGTGGCAGCAATAATTCGGAACATTGCTGCGGATGTCGGGCTTGAGAAAAGTCTCACTGACCATGCAAATGTCGACATTATGGTCAGTAAGGAAGTGCTGGAGTTCCCGCAGGTCTTGGGTCAGATTGCCCACATTGTAAGCGACAATGCGGAGTTCTTCCAGCCGAGGCACCCTAGCCATGACGTGGCACAGCAGAAGAATCCTGGGTAGCCTGGACGGCCTTGCAGATCGCCGAGTCGACGGTGGAGGCGATGAGCGCCGGCAGTTGCGCGAGCTGTTTGGTGACCTCCGTCAGCATAGACGTAACTTGGGTAAGAAGCCCAAGCAGCGTCTGGAGTTCCGACGGCCCTGGAGGCTGCGCAGCCACAGCCGGAGGCGGGTGGGAAGCAGATGGCGCAGGTCCGTGGGCGTCCGCGGGCAGGGATGCAGCTGGGGCAGGAGGTCGCTGCACGGCATCTGCCATGCTGACACCCTCCCGAAGGTGAGCCGTGCGTCGTTCCTTCAGAGACGGCCAAGTCCTATTGTCCATCTGTGGCGGGGGCTGTCGGCGGCGGCGACGCTCCGCAGCCGGATGAGGCTTCGGTGGGGGGGGGGGGGGGGGGGGGAGACCACGCTGGCGTCGGCTTTCCTGTTTATGCTTCGTGCAGCAGCGGTAATTCGCCGGATGGGCCCCACCGCACAGGCCACAGATGGGCGGGTCTTCGAGCTTGCGGGGGCATTCCTTACTGGAGTGGCCGCCGCCACATCGCACGCACATGGGAGGCATAGTACACAGCCGGGAAACGTGGCCAAATCCCTGGCAACGAAAGCACTGGACAGGGCCACGTGATTTCCGCAGCTTCTCAACCGTCACACACAGGTTGTAAAACCGTGTGACTTGAAAAATCTCGTGGTGGGCGGGCGTGTCGGGCAGGATGACCACCCTATGGCCAGTAAGTTGGTTGGTACCTGGCATCCGGTGGAAGTCCACGCGCGTGGCAACGAATCCTATGGATTCAAGCTCTTCTTTGATATCGTCATTGTGCAGGGACTTCGGTATTTTCTTCACTAGGGCCTTGAGAGTCGGAGGCCAGACAGTCGGAAACGTGTAATTGGGAACGCCGTCTCGTCCCAGCTTCTCCATGACGACGACGTAGTCTTCGGTCGCCGAGAGGTGGAGTTTCAGCAAGTCCTCGCCGATTAGCTTGATATGGAAGGGCTGTGTGCAATGCTGCCGCAGCCAGTCACGAAACCGCTTGTAGTCGTCCGTAAAGCGCATCACAATGGGCGGCACCTTCGTCGGAGCCGGTGGCGGCGGTGGGGCGGCGTCGTTCATGTCAGCTTCGTCGTCGGTACGTTGCTGGGGCGCCTCTTCAGACGCGCGTCGGCGGCCATCACGCTGCCGTTGTTGGTCCGCGAGGGAAGCAGCAGCTTCGTCCAGCGTTGCCCCAGTGCCTTGTAGTAGCTCGAAAGCATTCGAGACAGGGAGCTCCCGAGCGACGATAAGTCGTTGCCGCCTCGCCTGGCGCTTCTTCGGCGGCTGCCGAAATCCGTCTTCTTGTGCGTCCCCCCTGGAGGAACGGCTAGCTGGGGAGCGATCGCGGATGGCCCCTCTCGCCCCCTCTTCCCGCTGGTGGCGGCGCTCACGCGCATCCACGAGGCTACTTGCCTCAGAATCAGAAGAAAAGTCCACATCGGCGTCCGTGTGCGGCTCTGCACCTTGGGTACTAATACTTCCCCTCGGTGCAGGTCGGTCCGTCATAGGCGCACCGGCTGATGGCGGGGCGGCCGACGGGGCAAGCCCCATCGGACCGCGGCCGGCCGGTGCGGGCGCGGCCGCCGTCGAAGCGGCGGCCGCGCGAGCGCTGAGTAGCATGTCCTCACAGCTCGACATCACTAACTCGACTTGGAAAGATCGGAGAGGAACGAGTCCGGTGTTTATGCCTACGTTGCGCTAGGCGTTCCCTCTGCGGTCCGAGCCGCGTCTCTCGCTCTGTCCGTGGTGTGCGCCGACCAATAGCAACGATTATAGCGTTTTATTCTAACCGCGGGTGTTCAGAACGCTGTGCGCGCACTTTGTGGTTGTTATCCGTTGTCAATGTAGCTGAATTAAGTTCTGAATGGCGTCCAAGCTGTGCTAGACGTTTTATATTCCGATTGTCGTCATTTGAGTCCTTCTGTGAATTAGGACGTTATGTTACCGTGGTGTGCCGTGTTAGGCGTTCCGTCGGAAGTTCCAACCCCCCAGGAGCGGCTGCAGTGTTATTTTCAGGCTGATTGTGTTCGAATTGTCGCTCGAGCCTCGGATGAGCGTCCTCAGGTATTGTGTCTGTTGTCTGAGGTACCATTTCACATACGTCCTTTGCTACATGCACTGGGCTGTTATCTCTAATTCAATCTCTATACTTGTGTCCCTTGGGGTCTGGAAGTTGCCTACGTACCGTCTTCAAAAGATCGAGCGCTGGGCTCCAAGCTGAGCTCAGCTGGAAACAGGTGTCCCGGTTAATCAGATTCTCCGTGACCTTAATTTCTATAGATTCTTTGATGACGCTGCCCCAGTATCTCGATGTTTGTGTTAAAATCTTGGCATCATTATACTTCATAGAATGTTTGAGTTCTGAACAGTGCTCGGCAATCGCTGACTTGGTAGCCTCTCTCAGTCTGGTGTGCGTCTGGTGAGTTGGGGGGCCAGCACATCAAATGAAAATCGCCACTGCGTTCCTCGAACCACTCCGTCACACTCATGTGATACGGCGCATTATCTTGTTGAGGGATGCCACTGCCGTCGGTAAACACGGTCGTCATGAAGGGATGTACGTCGTCTGTAGCCAGTGTACGATACTCCTTGGCCGTCACGGTGTCTTGTACGAGCTCCACTGGACGCACGGATGCCCACGTGAATGCTCCCCAGAGCATGATGGAGCCGCCGCCAGCTTGTCTCCGTCCCGCAGTACAGGTGTCGAGGAGCTGTTGCCCTGGAAGACGACGGATTCGCGCTCTCGCATCGGCACGATGAAGAAGCTGTCAGGGTTCATGAGACCGTGCCACGCTCTGCCACTGCACCAACGTCCTGTGCCGATGTTCACCTGCTCATTTGAGTCGCACTCGCCTATGTACGTTAACTTTGGCTCATGCACGGGGCGTCGGTTGCGGCGGCCCATCGCTAGGAGTGTTCGATGCGCTGTGTGTTCAGACACACCTGCACTTTGCCTAAAATTAAAGTCAGATGTTATTTCCGCCACAGTTCGCCACCTGTCCTGTTTTACCAGTCTACCCAGCCTACGAGGTCCGACATCTGCCATTAGGGGTGGTCGCCCAACCCCTAGACGTCTGGACGTGGTTTTACCGTGGTTGAAGACACTCACCACAGCACTCCTCGAACAACCGACAAGTCGTGCAACTTCCGAAACTGTCGTGCCGAGCCTCTGGGCCAGCACAATTCGCCCTTTGTTAAAGTCAGATACATCGCGCGCCTTCCCCTTTCTACAAACGGACAGCACGCTCACTGATACTAGAACCACCGTGCGTGTGTCCGATTAGCGGTCATTCATCGCCAGATGACGCTGCTGTGACCTGGACCGTTTTATATCGATAGTAGGTCCATGGTCATAATGTCTGGCTGATCAGGGCATAAATATATATATATATATATATATATATATATATATATATATATATATATATATATAAAGTTGTATAATGGTATTAAGTTTGTTTTATTTAAAAAATGTTCAAATGTGTGTGAAATCTTATGGGACTTAACTGCTAAGGTCATCAGTCCCTAAGCTTACACACTACTTAACCTAAATGATCCTAAGGACAAACACACACACACACCCATGCCCGAGGGAGGACTCGAACCTCCGTCGGGACCAGCCGCACAGTCCATGACTGCAGCGCCTGAGACCGCTCAGCCAATCCCGCGCAGCTGTTTTATTTAAAACGCTTTAAAAGTTTTCATATAAAAAATTCTGAGGCGTTACTTTTCAGCACGCCCTCGTAAATAGTGACCGTATTTAAGAATTTAAAATACTAACACAATTTACTCATTAAGAGATATAACTTACGTGAAAGGTTCAATACAGTTAAGTCAGACATTACAGTTATAAACTGGGCACGTGTCTTGAGGCAACATAAAACTCTGTGTGCCACGACCTAGATTTTGTTAACCTAGTATTTGAATATGAGAGCACTTACTGACTTGCAACAAACTATACACGTAATTTCAAACATTTGTGAAATTTTTGCTCGCTGACATCCCGCACAAAGTGATGAAACGAAAAAGAAATGTTTAACGCTTACTACATTTTCGGTATTCTTGCCGTAAAACTGCCGCAACAGACATGACGTTTCAAATTTATGTCTTATTTACTCCTAACTGTATTCGCAACACATTTTGCAAGCAGTGTCCACAAATCCCATTAATTTACGAGCGGAATTATGTCATTGTACGACACACGGTTCGGGAGATATGACGTCATAAACACTGAGATTCGTGGAAAATTAGTTTCTCCTTAAAACGGAGCGCAAAATACCCTGAATATACTCATCCAGTGTTTGATGATGAGAGCACTTAGCGACTTCCAACAAGTTGTAAACGTATAATAATTTGAAACGTTTTCTAAACTTTTCCTCGCTTACATGTTTAACGTCAAATATTTAAAATGTTATCGTATTTGTAAAGTAATCAGACGTTTCAAGCTGTTTTATAAACGAGAATCTCGTTTCTTTTAGAGATTCTGGTGGGTGGGATGTTACTGGTACTCTGGAACTTGTCACACTATACTTCTTGTATGAGGCTTCCTTATAGGTACACTGCACTTGCAGAGAGTCCATCCAGCAAATCTAAACCGTCCCATTTTCACATCGCTTCTAAAGTCTTCCTCTGAATACCTTACGACGTGAACCTCGCAGCCTTCCTCTCCCTTTGTTGTAGCCATTGCCTCGCATTTATCCACATTTTAAATAAAACATTCGAGTTGGCGCAGTCCGCGAGGCGTAGGCGAACGCGACAATGCGCGGTTTGGCGGCGTGAGGCGGGAGTAGGAAGGTCGGAAGCTGCGCTCAGCTTAACGGCAGATTGAATGCGGGCCCGATAAGCTGTGCAAACAGCGCGGACCGCATTAACACGCAAATTACGTTATTATAAAAGTGCTGATGAATATCTGACCACCAAGATTGGCGGCAGCGTCAGTGGCAGCCGAAAGCGCCGCTTCCTCTTCTTCGTAACTTTCTTTACATAAGTTGACACCACTCACGCTTTTATGCGCGAAATTCATTATAATTTTAAAACATTTCGCAGTATCGAAGTTTCTTTTGTTGTAATGCACCGCAGAAATCACAATTACATTGCGTAACATTCCCTGGAAACGTGTTTCGCAAGTAACCACCATGAAATTATGTTAAGAAAAAACTGGCGAATTAGTTATTTGAGAAATTAAGCAATATTACTACCATCCAGATGCATATATGTCTGAAGGGCACCGCATAGTACATCGTAAAACAAGGACGCTGCAAATTAATATTATATGCCTACACAGCCCGAGAAAATAATAAATAAGACTTCCTCTGTATGAGAATCAGAGCAGTTGTGCGAGTGAAGGAGGTGGGCACATGGCGACATGTGGGGGCTTGGGTAGGTCTGAGAGGCATGTTCGGATAGCCGAAGTTGTACGATGTGCCTCTGACAGTGGGGCAACTCGGACTCGCTGTTTACAGTCTGGCAGTCTGGCTGCGCACTCACGTGGTCAAGGTTGTGGTTACTACTTTTGTGGCGGCGTTCGTAGCGACAGCAATTTGCTGTAGAAACGGCTTACGAAGTCACCGCCACACTTTTAATAGCGGGCCGACCGGTCCGCTGGAACAGTGAACAGAAAGATGAAAACCCAAACACTGATTAAATAAAAGTCGGTACTTATCTTTATTAACGAAGATACAGAACAGTAGTGAACTCCGTGTCTACAGAAATCTGTCTAGTTCGAGTCGGAGCGGCTAGGTCAGCGTCGGCTGACGACAAGCAACAACTCTGCTGCGATGAACACACAACTGACTAGCAAGTACACAATTCGGTGGCGAGTATACAACTGAGCGGCGAATACAGAACTGTCCTAGCGCTCGCGACTCCAGCGCTTAAGAATCCAGAAGCCAGCGGTGGCGCGCGCAGACTTGCGGCTATTTCCTGTCTCGCTGGCGCTGCTTATGCGGACGGCGTCCGGACTTTGATGCTGCCAACCTTTTGGCAGCGGGCTCGGGTGGCATTACTGGCTAGGATATAACACTCCTCCCCCCCAAATCGCCGCACCGTCGTTGAGTAATGACGTGGCGAGCGTCGACGGCGGGGGAGGGGTCTGGCCGCAGGCGTAGCAGAAGAGACCGGGGCGGAGACTGTTGTCGGTGGCAGTCCCCGGTCCGCACCCCAGCATTGGCTGCGCGGGGCCTCGGGAAACACCGACTGAAAACCGAGGTCAGGGTGCACGCCTGTGACCACGGGTGCAGCTTCTGGTACTGGACGCGACGGGGCGTCGGGACCCACGAAGAGAGGCAGCGTCTCCTGACGCGGCGTGGACGGCTGCTGAGTGGGCGCCGGACAAGGCGCTGCGGTGTCAGACTCCTTGGGGGTGCCCAAGGAAAGCGGCTGCAGGACATGCTGCACAGCCACCGCTTGGGAAGGCGGCCCGGCTGAGGGGTCGACGTCCATCAGCTCCGAAGGCGGTGGCGACTGAAGAGGGACCGCAGGCGCCGGAGCGACCACCTGGGGCGCTCCCGAATGAAGCTGCGCGGGAGGCATCAACGGGACGGGCTGTCGGCGTGGTAGCGGCGACGGCTGCTGCTGCTGCCCTGGGGGCGGCAGCGAAGTCGGAAGGCGCGGCTGGAACCCGCCGCGGACCAAATCTGTGGACAAAGAACGAGCGGCAGAATCCGGGTGGCCAGCGCGGCGCAACTGGTTCTGATGCCTCCTGTGCACCCCAGTAGCACCTTGAACAGTATAAAAACCGCGACCCTGGACACTTATCACGGTACCACGTTCCCAACGACGGCGACCGTGATAAACTCTGAAAAAAACGGCGTCGTTGCGCTGAAAACGCGTGCGATGCTCAGAAGCGGCGGGTCGATCCGGGGGGTGCAACAACCGTAGTAGGGTGCGATGACGACGGCCGTGGAGAAGCTCCGCAGGCGAAGGGCCGTCGCGTGGCGTGGTCCGGTACGACGACAGGAATGTGATGAGGGCCTGCTGACGAGAGTGCGTAGCACGAAGGCGGTCCATATGATCCTTGAATGTGCGTACAAAACGTTCCGCTGCACCATTCGATTGAGGGTGGAACGGCGGAGTAAGAACATGGCGAATGCCATTGGCAGAACAAAAACTTTCAAATTCAGCAGAGGTAAATTGTGGACCATTGTCAGACACTAAAACTTCTGGGAGACCCTCAATACAAAAAATTGAAGTCAACGCCTGTATAGTTTGTGCAGACATTGTAGACTGCATGGGCACAACAAACGGAAAATTGCTAAATGCATCTATCACGATGAGCCAACGAGAATTCCAATATGGACCAGCGAAATCAATATGTACCCGCTGCCAGGCACCGGCAGGGCGTGCCCACTCAAAATAGCGTTGAGGCGGAGCAGATTGGTGTTCGGCACACGTCGAACAATCTGTAGACATCTGCGTAATCTGCTTATCAATGCCGATCCATGTACAATGACGGCGGGCAAGCTGCTTGGTGCGGACCACTCCCCAATGACCTTGATGCAACAAGTCGAGGACCTTGGATTGGAGCACTTGGGGAACCACTACACGAAGCTGGTCATTCTCGGTGCGTAACAGCAAAACTCCGTGCGAAACAGATAACAGATGACGTTGCGGATAATAGCGACGAACCGCAGGATCCGATATGTTCTTTGTCTTGGACGGCCAACCACGTTGAACAAAACGTAATAGTAAACTCAGATAAGGATCCGTAGCTGTCTCACGTGCCACCTGACGATAATCAATCGGAAAATCCCGGAGGGATTGATGCTCATCGGCGTCAATCTGATGGCAAGAGTCGTCAGAGGAATCGAAGACATCATCCGCAGCAATCGGCAATCTAGAAAGCGCGTCAGCGTTTGCATGCTGAGCTGTAGGGCGATACATTATCTCATACTGGTATTGTGATAACAAAAGAGCCCAACGTTGTAGTCTCTGAGCTGTCTGCTGAGGAACTGGTTTAGACGGATGAAACAGTGACGTCAGGGGCTTGTGATCTGTTACTACATAGAATGGTCTACCATAGAGGTAGTGATGGAATTTTGTGACACCGAACACAATAGCCAACGCTTCCTTGTCCAATTGGCTATAATTACACTGAGCTTTGTTTAGCAATTTAGATGCGAACGCAATAGGACGTTCGGTGTTACCGACTCGGTGAGACAACACAGCACCGAGGCCGAAAGAAGAGGCATCACAAGCTAACACCAGAGGCTTGTTAGGGTCGTAATGGACCAGACAACGATCATTCAATAAAGCCTCTTTAAGCTGCTGAAAGGCTGATTGGCAATCAGCTGACCACACAAACGGAACATTCTTACGGCGGAGACGATGCAACGGTGCAGCAATCTGTGATGCATTAGGTATAAACCTAATATAATATGTCAATTTGCCAAGAACTGCTTGCAATTCCTGCAGATTGCGAGGAGCGGGCAAATCACGAATAGCTGCTAAATGTGACTGGGAGGGATGAATGCCTTGAGCATTAATAACATGTCCCAGATACTCCAGCTCCGTAAGGAAAAATGAACATTTATCGATGTTGCAACGCAGGCCTGCCTGAGACAACACTTTAAACAAACACTCCAAATTACGGAAATGTTCAGCAGGCGTTCGACCGGACACAACAATATCGTCTAAATAGTTGCAACACGATGGCACATTAGCCAGAAGTTGTGACAAAAAACGCTGAAAAACAGCTGGAGCTGACGCACAACCAAAAGGCAAACGCAGAAAACGGAACAACCCCAACGACGTGTTTATGACAAAATACTGTTGTGATTGCTCGTCGAGGGGCAATTGCAAATATGCTTCACGGAGATCAATTTTGGAAAAGAAACGAGCTTCCCCTAACTTATCCATCAGCTCGTCCGGTCTAGGCAAAGGAAAAGAATCAATGACAGTCTGAGGATTAACTATCGACTTAAAATCAGCACACAAACGTAACTTGCCAGACGGTTTCTTTATAATAACTAAGGGAGAAGCCCACTGGCTCGCTGAAACGGGTTGAATAACACCGTTGTTTTGCCAACGATGAAGTTCATCTGCTACAGGTGCCCGGAGGGCGTGAGGCACTGGACGAGCACGAAAAAATCGAGGCTGAGCATTATCTTTTAACGTAATATGAGCGGAAAAGTTCGCAGCACAACCTAGTTCGTCTTTAAATATGTCACTGTATTGTTTACACAAATCGGTTATGCTGTCTTGAGGAACAACAACAGAATTAATTTGCAACACATTGTCTTGGATAGACAGGCCAAACAAGTCAAAACAGTCTAATCCGAAAATGTTTACACTGTCTGTAGCGCGGAGCACTGTGAATGAAACTGTTTTTGTATTGCCGCGGAATGTGGCTGGCACGCTACATACACCTAACACAGGAATTTGTTCTCCACTATAAGTAGCCAAAGAATGTTTTGCCGCTGAAAGTTTAGGGCGGCCGATAGCCGCATACGTAGCACTATTTATGAGAGTCACAGACGCACCAGTGTCTAATTGAAAATTGAAGGTCTTATCCTGGATGCGGAGCTTCACAAATACACTCCTGGAAATTGAAATAAGAACACCGTGAATTCATTGTCCCAGGAAGGGGAAACTTTATTGACACATTCCTGGGGTCAGATACATCACATGATCACACTGACAGAACCACAGGCACATAGACACAGGCAACAGAGCATGCACAATGTTGGCACTAGTACATTGTATATCCACCTTTCGCAGCAATGCAGGCTGCTATTCTCCCATGGAGACGATCGTAGAGATGCTGGATGTAGTCCTGTGGAACGGCTTGCCATGCCATTTCCACCTGGCGCCTCAGTTGGACCAGCGTTCGTGCTGGACGTGCAGACCGCGTGAGACGACGCTTCATCCAGTCCCAAACATGCTCAATGGGGGACAGATCCGGAGATCTTGCTGGCCAGGGTAGTTGACTTACATCTTCTAGAGCACGTTGGGTGGCACGGGATACATGCGGACGTGCATTGTCCTGTTGGAACAGCAAGTTCCCTTGCCGGTCTAGGAATGGTAGAACGATGGGTTCGATGACGGTTTGGATGTACCGTGCACTATTCAGTGTCCCCTCGACGATCACCAGTGGTGTACGGCCAGTGTAGGAGATCGCTCCCCACACCATGATGCCGGGTGTTGGCCCTGTGTGCCTCGGTCGTATGCAGTCCTGATTGTGGCGCTCACCTGCACGGCGCCAAACACGCATAGACCATCATTGGCACCAAGGCAGAAGCGACTCTCATCGCTGAAGACGACACGTCTCCATTCGTCCCTCCATTCACGCCTGTCGCGACACCACTGGAGGCGGGCTGCACGATGTTGGGGCGTGAGCGGAAGACGGCCTAACGGTGTGCGGGACCGTAGCCCAGCTTCATGGAGACGGTTGCGAATGGTCCTCGCCGATACCCCAGGAGCAACAGTGTCCCTAATTTGCTGGGAAGTGGCGGTGCGGTCCCCTACGGCACTGCGTAGGATCCTACGGTCTTGGCGTGCATCCGTGCGTCGCTGCGGTCCGGTCCCAGGTCGGCGGGCACGTGCACCTTCCGCCGACCACTGGCGACAACATCGATGTACTGTGGAGACCTCACGCCCCACGTGTTGAGCAATTCGGCGGTACGTCCACCCGGCCTCCCGCATGCCCACTATACGCCCTCGCTCAAAGTCCGTCAACTGCACATACGGTTCACGTCCACGCTGTCGCGGCATGCTACCAGTGTTAAAGACTGCGATGGAGCTCCATATGCCACGGCAAACTGGCTGACACTGACGGCGGCGGTGCACAAATGCTGCGCAGCTAGCGCCATTCGACGGCCAACACCGCGGTTCCTGGTGTGTCCGCTGTGCCGTGCGTGTGATCATTGCTTGTACAGCCCTCTCGCAGTGTCCGGAGCAAGTATGGTGGGTCTGACACACCGGCGTCAATGTGTTCTTTTTTCCATTTCCAGGAGTGTAGTTTATTACACTGTCTCTGGATCGGTGCAGTGGAGGCGGAAGACACAAAATCAGCGCGTTTAGCGCGTGTTCGTTGCTTACGACAACTCGTGGGTTGGGCGGGTGGAACAACAACTCCCGCTTCACTTGCAGTCTGTACATTACTTTTTACAGCGTTTGAATTACGCCTGGGTCGCATAGCATAGGGCTGGGTGGGTGGCTTATTGCGAACAAGTTTATTACCCACACGAACCGTGGAAGAGTCTTTAAACGCGACCTTCTGGGCGGGCTGGCTTTGAAGAACATGAATATCCATGGGCTGGGCAGCACTAGAATTGTTCTTGCGTTTACGCAAACAAACAGTCTGGATGTGTCCTTTCCTTTGACAAAAGTGACAAACCGCGTTTCTTAACGGGCAACGTTCACGAGGATGAACAAGAACACACTTAGGGCAAGACTTAACTCTATCATTTTGCACACGCGACTGACGAATGTGTTTAACATGACGCGGCCGGCTAGTGTTTACAGTCTGACTCTGCCGGTGGGGCCGCGGGCGTGACAGAACTTGCTTAGCACAGGCAATTTGAGAAATACATGGCTGATCTAACTCACACTCAGCATAGTCAAAAGTATCTTGGGCTTCAATGATGTTCATCACAGTCTCTAATGACGGGTCAGGCAACTTTAAGATAGCAGCACGAATACGAGAATCTGCAATGTTTTGAGTAATAGCGTCTCGTAACATGACATCACTGTAGGAAGCTCCACACACACAATTAAATCGGCACTGACGGGTGAGGCCCCGTAAATCTGTTAACCACTGTTTATTAGATTGATGTGGCAGTTTCTTTAATCTGAAGAACTTGAATCTGGCTGCTGCCACATGAACTCGCGACTCGAAATACTCAGCAAGCTTGTTAACAACAACGTCATAGTCTAAAGCTTCTGGCTGGGATTCCGGGAACAACTTACAAAGTAGTCGATAGACTTCCACGCCTGCAGTGGAAATTAAATAAAGCTGCCGCTCAGTACCTGTGATTTTGTAGACTGTCATGTGCGCCTGCAACTGCCCGAAATATTCTCGCCATTCTTCTCGTGATGCATCAAAAGCACGGAAAGGTGGTGCTGCCTGTGCTTGTTCCTTTTGTGTTGGAGGATTAGCCGCTTGTTTGGCGATTGCGTCCACCAGACTTTGTATTTGCTGACTCTGTAACAAGATCAACTGTTGTAATTCGGCAGACATAGTGAACACAAATTAAACCAGCCCCCAAAATTTTATCGCTATAATTAGAATAACCAGAAACAAGTTGAACCAGCCCTACACACGAGTTCGGAAGCCCTCGTCGCCAGTTTTGTGGCGGCGTTCGTAGCGACAGCAATTTGCTGTAGAAACGGCTTACGAAGTCACCGCCACACTTTTAATAGCGGGCCGACCGGTCCGCTGGAACAGTGAACAGAAAGGTGAAAACCCAAACACTGATTAAATAAAAGTCGGTACTTATCTTTATTAACGAAGATACAGAACATTAGTGAACTCCGTGTCTACAGAAATCTGTCTAGTTCGAGTCGGAGCGGCTAGGTCAGCGTCGGCTGACGACAAACAACAACTCTGCTGCGATGAACACACAACTGACTAGCAAGTACACAATTCGGTGGCGAGTATACAACTGAGCGGCGAATACAGAACTGTCCTAGCGCTCGCGACTCCAGCGCTTAAGAACCCAGAAGCCAGCGGTGGCGCGCGCAGACTTGCGGCGATTTCCAGTCTCGCTGGCGCTGCTTATGCGGACGGCGTCCGGACTTTGATGCTGCCAACCTTTTGGCAGCGGGCTCGGGTGGCATTACTGGCTAGGATATAACAACTACAGTTGCCTTCCCATGTGTATATCCTTATAGACGAGCACCATGGCTCACATTCTGAGAAAGACCACACGTTCTCTAACGATTATGTCAGTTAGACCGTCAGCGAGAGCGCACCGCTAGTTCCTGCTACTAGCAAGGCGAGTACACCGTTCGCTTTTTACATATTTTTACGTGCTTCAAACAGGAGCGACTTATTTTCAGTTATCTGTGTGGGTACTAGTTTATTTTTGTAATTTCTTGCGTGTTCGAGTGCTTACAAGGCACAACCTTTTATTTCAATAACAGTGTAGTGTACAGTACCGCCATTGCTATAGACCGTTGCATCGGCTCTCGTATCGTGCAAGCTTTTGTTTGTTTGGTTAGAATAGCTCAGTGTCAGTTAGACCGTCAGAGAGAGCGCATCGCTAGTTCCTGCTACTACTGAGGAAAGTACACCGTTCGCTTGTTACATATTTTTACGAGCTTCAAACAGGAGGACTGCAGTAATGCATAGGAACTGTGACTGTTGTGTACAGATGCGAGCTAAGCTGGCAACGCTTCGCTCACAGCTCCAGGCTGCGTTGGCTTCCGTCACACAGCTTGAGGCTGCTGCCAAGGGGCGTCACTGTGGGGGATCAGACACGGGGATGCGAGGAACGTCGAGCACGTCCCACGTGTCCTCCGATCGGTCCACTGCTGTGGCCGCCCCGGGTACTGCCTGCACTGAGGTTGACCCCTCACCCGTGGACAAGTGGGAGATCATTCCAAATCTGGCAGGCTGCGAAAAGCTTTCCGTGGGGCCGATCGTAGGGCCTCCCCAGTTCGTTTGACAAACAGATTTCTGACGATATCTGTGGCTGACGATGTCTCTGAGCCGGATGCAGTCGTCCACCCAGTTCCAGAGGAAGCTTCTCGGCCTGCAAGGTCTGGGCATTCACAGAGGGTGGGTTTGCTGGTAGTTGGGAGCTCCGTTAGGCTCGTAATGCGGCACCTTAGGAACATGGCTGCCAAGGAGGGGAAGGAAGCCGGTGTGCACTCTTTGTGCATTCTGAGGAGAGTCATTCCGGATGTGGAAAGGGTGCTTCTGGATGCAATGAACAGTACAGGGTGCAGCCAACTGCAGGTGGTGGCTCATGTCGGTACCAATGACGTGTGTCGCTTTGGATCGGAGCAGACTCTGTTTGGTTTCGGGCAGCTAGCGGAAAAGGTAAAGACTGCCAGTCTAGGTTCCGAGATTAAGGCGGGGCTCACCATCTGCAGCATCGTCGATAGAACCGACTGTGGTCCTTTGGTGCAGAGCCGAGTGGAGGGTATGAATCAGAGGCTCAGGCGGTTCTGTGATCGTGTAGGCTGCAGATTCCTTGACTTGCGCCAACGGGTGGTGGGTTTCTCGGTTCCGCTTAATAGGTCAGGAGTCCACTACACACAGGAGGCGGTTACATGGGTAGCGGGGACTGTGTGGAAGGGACTGGGCGGTTTTTTAGGTTAGAAGGTCTCAGGGATCCGTCAGAAAGTGGGCAGGTAAAACACAGTAAGGTAGTTGTAGAAACGATTGGTATTGTAGTTGTAACTTGTCGTCGCTGTGTTGGGAAAGAACCAGAGCTCCAAGCCCTAATAGAAAGCACTTCAGCTCAAATAGTTGTAGGTACAGAGAGCTGGCTAAAGCCGGAAATAAGTTCAGCCGAAATTTTTTCAAACGATCTAACAGTGTTCAGAAAGGATAGATTAAATACAGTTGGTGGAGGAGTATTTATTGCTGTCAGAGGTAGTTTGCATTGTAGCGAAATTGAAGTAGATAGTTCGTGTGAAGTAGTATGGGTAGAGGTTATACCTGACAATCGGCCTAATCTACTAATTGGATCGTTTTTCCGACCCCCCGACTCAGAAGTAGTGTGATTGAATGAATGTGGTTGTGTGTCACGTTGCTAGACGGTGGCGTAGTCTGCTGCAGAAAGTCTGCGATAGTTGTACAGATTCAGCAGGAGTTGAACAGAATAGCCAACTCTCGTAGTGGTCAAGTCGGCAAAGAGGTTTCCGCTACTTGTGAGAAATCCACCTGCGTTAGGTTGGTGGCGGAAATGGCATCTTTGGGTTTTCCGGGCCATGCGGAGCGTGGAAGAAGCTGGAGAAGCGGAAGGCAGTCTGCCGCCGGTACGGGAAGCGTCCACAGCTGTGCTCCAGTCGAAGAATGGTGAGTTAGACTGACCGCGTGGCGCGTTGTTACTTGGCGAGGGGAGAGCTGTTAGCCTTTGGTCTCGCTTTTCAAATCTGGAAGATTGCTTTGCCTTGTCGCAGCAAGGAATGCAAAACTTTGGCAGATTTTTCTTTTAGCAAATTTCTGTAGCAGACTTGGATCCGCCGGAAGAGCGCCACACAAAGGTGTCGATAAGAAGTGAGCACTCGCTTCTGTGTGAATGTCTGTTTGCCTTCAGCTGTGCCTGTATAAGCTTTCACCTTTCTAAATATTTAGAGCCTTGCCTTCTCGTAAATTTTCCTTACTTTCCGTGTCTTTCGTCCGTGGGGAGTCAACCACGTGGTAGAACATTATAGTTGTTGGGCTACCGGCATCACTAACTGTCCGATCGCATGTTTGTTTTAGAAAATGTTAACATGATTGTATGATGTGATATTGTTGCAACTTGCCCACGACACCTCACGAATAGTTACACATGGCTTACCCTGCTCACGGATTTCGGTAAACCAGAAATCTTCTGATGCGCAGTGAGGATTAGTTATTTTCAGTTGGATGTGCTAATTGCTATATTATTTTTCTGTAATATAGAATTTACGTGAATTTATGATATAGGTGTGCATTTTCTTACATGTTTTATCTTGTATATGTATTACTGTATAGATATTGTGATTTAGTATTCAATTGTGTTACAAGTTTGGGTTGATTCTTCTCCTGTGGCGTGTACCGGTGTCATATAAGAAATCTTGGGTGCTTTTTGGGGACTGTGAGTCCATTAGGAGACTTTGGCATTATTCTTGTTGTATTTTGGAGCACGGAGTAACTATCCTGATGATGGAGACGCGTAGCTGTTCAGGGAGCCGCGATCGGAAAAACCTGCCAGACAATAACCCTGAACAAGGACGAGGTCAAAACGTCGAGTCCGACCAGGAACGAAACGCGGAAAACGCAAGTACAAGTGTTGTCCATCCTGAGCCCGCTGTAGTGATTTCGAATCATTCGATGGATGCAAATGCATTACAGGCTATGCTACGACAATTACTAGACAGTAATAGGAGACATATCGAGGAAGTGAATAAAAAACAAGCAGAAGAAAATAGGAGGCATATCGAGGAAGCGAATAAAAGATTGACTAGTGTAATAGTACAGGGTGTTGGGGAGAAACTGGCGATCATTGACCAACGCATCTCCACCTTAGAAGAGGGGCAGCAAGTCATTAGCAAGCAGGTGATGGAGCAAGAAGAAAGGTTCGCTGGGAATATACGTACACTAGCAGAACAATGCCAGAGTGAACAAGCGGCTCTTGAGTCCCGAGTAGGACAAAATTCCGCCAGGGATCTCCGCGCGTTAGCAGAACAATACCAGAGTGACCACGCGGCTCTTGTGTCCCGAATAGAGGACACTGCGGCTAAGTGCCCGGTCCACCTTAGCGCGCAGGTAGAAACCCTCAGCCAGCCGATAATAGCTCTCGAGCGAGAGCAAGGGCTTACGCAAACAAAACAAGACACGGCCCACCGAGAGATGCGAGAAGAAATAGCCAGGATCTCAGAAGCAGTGGCGCGTAAGTCTGACAATAATAGGGAAACGATTACCTCGTCATCAGCGGATGCAGACTAAATACGGTCGATAACGAAATGTCCGCGTGGACAGTGTGAAATAAAAATACAACAAAGAGGGGTTACCGAGGGAATATGTGAGCGCATTGCCCGTTTAGAACTTCACCTAAAAGGGTTAAAGGCCCATGAAGTTGAAAGAAATGAACGAAAGGGCCATTATTCCGACGATGATTCCGGGAACGATGGCGAATTTGATCATCGTCATGATCACGGATCTCGTACCAGATGGGAACGGCGCGGATCCCCTCAGGAACGTTCGCCAAGGGAAACTCACGAATTTGACTTTAAACATTTTCTGACGGTGAGGAAGTTTGAAGTCGTCCGTAACTCGGCTACGGGGATTCAGCCGCGGGCCTGGTTACAGCAGTTCGAGTTCTCCCTTCCTCCTACGTGGCCCAGTGCGCACAAGATGGAGTATATGTGCGGCTACCTCGAAGGTGAGCCAGCGGCGCGGATGAGGTCAATTGCACGCAATTGCTACACTGTTGGGGAGTTTTGACAACACTTCCTGTCGATCTGTTGGTCAGTGGCAGCGCAAAGTCGTGTAAAACACGGACTCATTATGCTACCAGAGTTAAACAGGTCAAAATTCTCCAGCCCTGTGCAGATGTTCGAGCACATACTGCAGACGAATGAACATCTTGACGATCCTTATGGACCTGCGGAAATTATTCGTATTTGCCTGGGAAAGTTTCCAATGCAGTTGCGGCACGTTATCCTTGCAGGGTGATGTAAGGATAACGTAGAGGGGTTTCGCAATTTCCTTTTAGAGCTTGAGTGCGATGCGAATGGCACCACGCAGAATTACGGTCAGAGCGCCTACGAGCAGCGGCCGCGCGAGCGAAGCCGCAGCCGTAGAGACAGATGGCATTCCAGACGTAACGGGTCGCCTGAGAGTTACAGAGCGCGCGAGCGGTGGCAGCGTCGCGACTCCTCACGGAACGCGGGCAGAACAAACGATGCCAATGGTCATCATTCGCCGAGAGTAAATCAGAGACACCCCGGGGAGTTTAGAAGATACGGTAATGGGCAGAGATTTAGGCGCAATTATAGTGGACCTAGGAACGGTAGTCGTGATCGACCACAGAATAATTATCGAACAAGCAACAACAGGGGTGCCGTAAACAGTACGGGTGGTCCGCCAGTGGGTGTTGAAATTCGTCCCGCAAACCCGCGTCACAATCCGCCACATGACCCTAATCAAAGGGATCAATGACTAGCGGCTGACTCGGTTGGCGTCAGCTTAATGAGGACCAGTGATATTGATGTGCATTTGATAGAGGAAGGCGATATTAGGGAAGATTTGTTGAGGGAGGACCACAATATTGGTGTGCCCGCGGTAAACCCAGTCGCCTCTGTTTCGTAAAATTACAGTGTATATTTTCCAATGTTTTGATTTACTCTGGTGTGATTAAAATTAAAGTGTATATTTTCTGTGTATTGTAAAGGGTCCCCCAATATGTGTGTAGTTATTTCTTCTTGTCAGCAGAAAGGAGTAGTGTTGTGCAGCTTCAAAACGTCTGAATGTGAATGATTATGAGGCTCATATGAAGCGTTTCCTATTACAGTAAGATGGCTTTCGTTCTTTGATGACTAAAAAGGTATCGGGTGTGTTGGCGAGGCGAGTCAATGGTCGTAAGGTAATTCTTGATGATAAATTACAGTTTTAGTGTTCTTATTCCCCTTAGATGAGCATGATTCAGTGAGATTTTTCAAATGTACTGCTATGTTAATGAAGCAACTTGGTGACTTGTAGGTGAAGGACTTGTGTATGAAGGGGGATTAATAGTGTTTGATTTTCAGAGTTGCCATCTTATAAGATATTTGGAAAGTGTAACTTGCCGTCACATACTACTAGGTACGGTTGAGGACACCAGGATGTGAAACCCCAGAAGATGTATATGGAAACAGCTTATAAACTCAAACAGCTTGATATTTAATAGAGAATCAATGCGACTACCTCCAAGCTAAAATAACATGACGGTAGGTGAGGACCCCTGGGGACATGTGGTGAGTAAGTGTGTAATCATTATGAGTATCTTATGATAGCAGTAAGTTGGGTACTCATGGCACTGGACAATGGATTTCTTTTGACAGTATTTTTTTATGTACTTATAGGACGAAGTGTTTATGTGTTTGCTAATAGGATAGGATGATTTTTATTTCCATTTTTATGCCCACTGACCTTTTGCATTAGTCTGATGAATAGATGTTGAAACATTTACCATTCCAGATGTGACTTGAATGAACCTTCTGTGTCTCATTAATCATAACTTTTATTATGCAATGTCCATAGAAAAGAAGTCTCGGAAATTTTTCACAGATCAGCAAACATGTTCTGGAAACCTTGGAGGAGCAGTCAATGAACAACGATATGGGTATTGGTGTTGAAAGGAATATTTTGTTTATATGTGGGAATTGTAGTCGGGCTATATGGTGATGGTGACTAGTATGAGCTGTGTAGATTGTGTGTGAGAGCGTAGTTAGGAGTAGGTAGAGTTTGGTGTCTGTAGCTAGCAGCGGCGCCAAATCCTATCCAAATCCTGACCAAACCTTGTACAAGATCTACCCTGAATGATTGACAGCAGATGTAATGCTGGAACTATATTTTATAAAAAGGATTTTTTGTTTGTTTGAGTATTGGTTATTTAATTTTCTTCATTGTTTTTTTTATTAGTAATGTTAAGAAGGCCCTTTTTGTCAAGTTAATTTTGGGCACTATTCCATGTATTGATCAGGAGTGAGAAACTCCGAAGATTTTGTGGTAATCTGTACACATGATATTTTGTAACGAACTCTGTGAGCGCAGTTCTTAAGTGGGTGCAAAGCCGCCTAGGGAGCCTCCGCATCAGAAAGCACAGGGCTTGGTCCACCGGCAGGCGTTGCAGAACCCTGGTATCAACGGCGAAGCAGTGGTGCGGCGAGCGGTCACAGCTGTTTCCCCATCAGAGGGGAGGGGATGCTGGTCTTCCCCAGGCGCAGGCTCACACCGGAGCCCGCTGGCGTGTCACCACGGCAGCGCCAGCTGATGGCCGGCGTTCCACCCCATGCGCTAGTCATCTGACAAGCGAAAGGGAAAGTATGACGCACACCAGGCGAGGCCACCGATCCCTGAGCGCCGCTAGTCCAGACGGCTGCTGCGGTGAGGTAACGCCCACTGCCCGGAGGGACACGGGTCCCACCACTGACGCATCAGCTGAGACGGTGCAAAGAGGTGATAAGCGGGTCTCAAGCCCGACACCCGCACGAGTTTACGTCGACCTCGATGCGACGCAGAAGAGCGCGCGTCTCCCCATTGACACGACAGGAGACGGGGGCGTGTGTCGGTAAAACACATTCCTCCACAACACACGGACGGCGACCGCCAAGCCGCCTTCTCGATGATGAGGCAGGGCCCACAAGTGGCGATGTCCTACAAATCTGCAACGCCGAACCGTCCCACAGTATGGACGCAGAGGGTGGAAACGGGCACGAGGCAACGTCGCGGGGTGCTGTCTAGGATGAACAACCTGGGTTACAACGGACGTTACAATCAACGCCGCTGCGAACTCCCCAGTTCAGTGTTGTGGTCCCCTAGTAGCTTATTCTCCAAGTCGCCTTTAGAAGAGACGCCCACCCCAGCACCTAAAGAGAATACCCAGTGAAAATACCATGTGACGAAACTGCAAAATGACAGCGTGTCAACGAGCTGGTTTCTGGGTGTGTTTTTGTACTCATGTCTTATTTTCCATAGGTGGTTATTTACCAGCTGTCATTCCATTGGGTTCATTAATGATTTTGTATCACTGTATTTGTTGTGAAAATTGTATTTTGCACTTACACTTACATGTTTTTATTTATGTCAGCACCAGCTGATACTGCTTTGGTTCGTGACAATGATTTTGCATCATTGAATTTGTTTATATATATATATATATATATATATATATATATATATATATATATATATATATATTGTGTACCTGTTCATCTACGTCTCTATGTTAACTTCTGATAATAGGTTTAAGCAATTTTAAGATATCTCATGTTTGTTGTCGTAGTAGGTCAGATGACATGATGTTAGCGTACAGTATCACAATTTAATTTGTTTTGTTTGCCTTGCGGACCGCATGAGGTCACAATTATTGACTAAGGTCAGATAAAACTCATTTGGATCTAAGAGATCAATCAATTCTTTTGTGCTGCTGTTTGCCTGTTGCAATTGTTGCTCGTTAGGGTATGTTTGTTTCGAAGACTGTTGGCGAATCTCCTAGCATGGCGAGAAAATTCGCGGCACAGTCTTCTTCGGGACGTTTGGGGTGATGAAAGGGGCCTGTAGCCACCTTTCATTAGTCCGGTAGCCCATTTTCATTACCATTTCTCTTTATTTTCCTCGTTTCTCTATTCTCTTTAGTCTCATATTAGTGTGATTGAATGAATGTGGTTGTGTGTCACGTTGCTAGACGGTGGCGTAGTCTGCTGCAGAAAGTCTGCGATAGTTGTACAGATTCAGCAGGAGTTGAACAGAATAGCCAACTCTCGTAGTGGTCAAGTCGGCAAAGAGGTTTCCGCTACTTGTGAGAAATCCACCTGCGTTAGGTTGGTGGCGGAAATGGCATCTTTGGGTTTTCCGGGCCATGCGGAGCGTGGAAGAGGCTGGAGAAGCGGAAGGCAGTCTGCCGCCGGTACGGGAAGCGTCCACAGCTGTGCTCCAGTCGAAGAAGGGTGAGTTAGACTGACCGCGTGGCGCGTTGTTACTTGGCGAGGGGAGAGCTGTTAGCCTTTGGTCTCGCTTTTCAAATCTGGAAGATTGCTTTGCCTTGTCGCAGCAAGGAATGCAAAACTTTGGCAGATTTTTCTTTTAGCAAATTTCTGTAGCAGACTTGGATCCGCCGGAAGAGCGCCACACAAAGGTGTCGATAAGAAGTGAGCACTCGCTTCTGTATGAATGTCTGTTTGCCTTCAGCTGTGCCTGTATAAGCTTTCACCTTTCTAAATATTTAGAGCCTTGCCTTCTCGTAAATTTTCCTTACTTTTCGTGTCTTTCGTCCGTGGGGAGCCAACCACGTGGTAGAACATTATAGTTGTTGGGCTACCGGCATCACTAACTGTCCGATCGCATGTTTGTTTTAGAAAATGTTAACATGATTGTATTATTTGATATTGTTGGAATTTGTCACTATACCTAGAAATTGTGCCTCCACAAACCACGTGTTATCAGGAATCGTGTACATGCCTCACATCCTTAGTTTAGGAATAAATGATTTTATCTACAGTTTTCTCTTGTGTTCCGAGATTACGTTTTTGCGCCTAAGCCACTCACCTCATAGCTTTCCCATTAGCACATCCAATGCGTTTCCTTATGCACAGGTCCAGTGATTAGTCTCCTCTTGTATTTTATAACAAATGCTTTAGATTAAGTCATATTTTCAGGTGTGTTGCTGGGAGCTGATCTTATGCAGTGTTCATGCATTTTCTATTTTATTTTAAATGTTTGATTGTCGTGAACAGCGCACGGGCAATACTATTAATTACATCGTATCCGCTGTGAGCGACCTCACAACGTATGCATTTTTGTGAGTTTTTGGTCTGTGATCAAATTAATTTATTTTCCGACTCGACCAAATCTTTGATTAGTTGTATGGTTTGAGTCGGTGGCGACCCTATTCTTCTCACGTTGATTTCATAAGCAGTAAGTGTTTCCATTCCCAATAATTAGGAATAACCCGTAGTAACCGGTTAGTTACACATGTAAGTGTAGAAAAGTAGTGGAATGTTTTCAAAGAGATAGTATCAACAGCAATTGAGACATATATACCACATAAATTAATAAGTGATGGTACTGATCCCCATGATACACAGAACGTATCAGATCGTTGTTGGAGAAGCAACTAAAAAAGCTTGCCAAATTTAAAAGAACACAAAATCCCCAAAATTGGCAAATTTTTACAGAAGTTCGAAATATGCCGCGTACTTCAATGCGAGATGCTTTTAATAATTTCCACGACGAAATTCTGTCTGGAAATCTGGCAGAAAACCCAAAGAGATTCTGGTCATACATAAAACACACCATTGGCAAGACACAATCAATACCTTCATTGCGCTATAACAAGGGTGAAGTCACTGGTGACAGTGCCACTAGAGCAGAGTTATTAAACACCGTTTTCCGAAACTCCTTCGCCAAAGAAAACGATGTAAATATTCCTGAATTTCAATCAAGAACAACTGCCAAGATGAGAAACATAGAAGTAGATATACTCGGTGTAACAAAGCAGCTTAAATCACTTAATAAAGGAAAGGTCTCCGGTCCAGATTGTGTACCAGTCAGGTTCCTCTCAGAGTATGCTGATAAAATAGCTCCATATTTAGCAATTATATACAACCACTCGCTCACAGAAAGATCCGTACCTAAAGACTAGAAAATTGCTCAAGTCACACCATTACGCACAAAGAGAAGTAGGAGTAATCCGCTGAATTACAGGCTTATATCAGTAACGTCGATTTGCAGTAGGGTTTTAGAACGTATACTGTATTCGAACATTATGAAGTACCTCGAAGAAGATGATTTATTGACATATAGCCAGCACGGATTCAGAAAATATCGTTCATGTGAAACAGAACTAGCTCTTTATACTCATGAAGTAATAAGGGAATCTCAAATTGATTCCACATTTTTAGATTTCCAGAAGGCTTTCGACACCGTTCCTCACAAGCGTCTTCTAATCAAACTGCGTGCCTACGGAGTATCGCCTCAGTTGTGCGACTGGATTCGTGATTTCCTGTCAGAAAGGTCACAGTTCGTAGTAATAGACGGAAAGTCATCGAGTAAAGCAGAAGTAATATCCGGCGTTCCCCAAGGAAGTGTTATAGGCCCTCTATTGTTCCTGATCTATATTAACGACATAGGAGACAATCTGAGTAGGCGTCTTAGGTTGTTTGCAGATGATGCTGTCATTTATCGTCTTGGAAAGTCATCATATGATCAAAACGACTTGCAAAATTATTTAGATGAGTTGTCTGTATGGTGCTAAAAGTGGCAATTGACCCTGAATAAAGAAAAGTGCGAAGTTATTCACATGAGTACTAAAAGAAATCGGGGAGGTAGTGTCACAGACATGATATGTGAATTGGAGTGGCAATCATTAAAACAAAGGCGTTTTTCGTTGCGACGGGATCTTCTCATGAAATTTCAATCACCAGTTTTCTCCTCCGATTGCGAAAACATTGTGTTGGCATCCATCTACATAGGGAGAAATGATCATCACGATAAAATAAGAGAAATCAGGGCTCGCACAAAAAATTTAAGTGCTTGTTTTCTTGCGCGCCGTTCGATAGTGGAACGGTAGAGAGACAGCTTGATGGTGGTTCATTGAACCCTCTGCCAGGCACTTAATTGTGAACAGAGTAATCACGTAGATGTAGACGTAGGAAGAGCAGAGGTCCTATAACACTACCTTGGGGAACGCCAGAAATCACTTCTGTTTTACTTGATCACTTTCCGTCAATTACTACGAAGTGTGACCTACCTGACAGCTAATCAAAAATCCAGTCTCACATCTGAGGCGATATCCATAAACAACCAATTTCCCTACAAGTCGCATGTGTGGAACACTGTCAAAAGCCTTCTGGAAATCTAGAAATACGGAATCAATTTGAAACCCCTTGTCAATAGCACTTAACATTTCGTGCGTGTGAAGAGCTAGTTGTGTTTTACAAGAACGACGTTTTCTAAATCCTTGTTGACTGTGAGTCAATAGATCGTTCTCTTCGAAGTAATTCATTATGTTCGAACACAGTATATGATACAAAGTCCTGCTGCGTATCGACTTTAATGGTATGGTCCTGTAATTTATTGGATTACTCCTACTACCTTTCTTGAATATTGGTGTGACCTGTGCAACTTTCCAATCTTTACCTACGGATCTTTCGTAGAGCGAGCGGTCGTACATGATTGTTAAGTATACAGCTATTGCATTATCGTACTCCGAAAGGAACCTAATTGGTATATAGTGTAGACCAGAAGACTTGCTTTTAATAAGTGATTTGCGTTGCTTCACTATTCCGAGGACATCTACTTCTAAATTACTCATGTTTACAGCTGTTCCTGATTTGAATTCTGGAATATTAACTCGTTTTCTTTGGTTAAAGAATTTCGAAAGGCTGTGTTTCGGAGGACTGTCGTCGATAGTATTTCCAATGATGTCGCGCAGAGAAGGCATTGACTGTGTCTTGCCGCTAGCATACTTCACGTACCATCAGAATTCCTTTGGATTTTCTGCCAGGTTTCGAGATAAAGTTTCGTTGAGGAAACTGTTGTATGTATGTCGCATTGATGTCCACGATAAATTTCGAGCTTCTGTAAAAGATCGCCAATCTTGGAGATTTTGCGATCGTTTAAATTTAGCATGCATTTTTCGTTGTTTCTGCAACAATGCTGCGCCCCGTTTTGTGTACCAAGGGGGATCAGCTCCGTCGCTTGTTAATTTACTTGGTATAACTCTGTCAATTGCCGTCGATACTATTTCTCTAAATTCAAGTCACATCTGGTCTGCACTTACATCGTTAATTTGGAAGCAGCTGGTATTGTCTCTCAGAAAGGCGTCAAGTGAATTTTTATCTGTATTTTTGAATAAGTATATTTTTCGTATATGTTTGGAGGACTTGGAGGTTACAGTATTCAATCTCGCTACAACAGTCGTGCTCACTAATCCCTGTATTAGTTTTGATGCTCGTTCCAATGTAGCATAATTCCTTCACTTGGTCAACTTCGTGTTTCCCAATTATGATTTTAAGTTTATCGGTGCTCCTCATTACTTTCGCATTTCTTTGGTTTACTCTCCACATTCTGTGCTCATTATACTATTCATTCCAGTAGTAGCTCCTGTAGTTCTTCCACGTCCACTGAGTATGGCAATGTAATCAGCTAATTTTATCACTGATATCCTTACACCCTGAATTTTAATGCCAGTGCAGAAGGTTTTTTTTTTTACTTTTTAATCTGAACATTTCTTTCTTATTCTTCCAGTCTTATTGATCCTTTGGATTCTTGAACTTATTGTATGTTCCCTTTATGTTACACTTATTTTTCTGAGAATTTCAAACCATTTTGCTGAGCCAGCGATTTTTCAAGGTCGGCAGATCTAGTATAGACATCTTGATTTTTCGGAAGTCTCGCTTTCATTTCATTATCAAGTGATGCCCTCTATTACCTCTATCTTTCCTAAATCCAAACTGATCCTCAGCTTTCTTTTACATCTTACTGTACATAACTCTTATCATTAACTTTGGTGTATGAGCTGTTAAGTCGGCCGGTGTGATTGAGCGGTTCTAGGCGCTACAGTCTGGAACCGCGCTACCTCTACGGTCGCAGGTTCGAATCCTGCCTCACGCATGGATGTGTGTGATGTCTTTAAGTTAGTTAGGTTTAAGTAGTTCTAAGTTCTAGGGGACTGATGACCACAGATGTTAAGTCCCATAGTGCTCAGAGCCATTTGAACCTTTTTATTTTATTTTTTTATTTTTTTTTTTTTTTTTTTTGAGCTGTTAAGGTGATAGCACGGTGGTTCTCGCCTTTGTCTGGCCTTACTATCTACGAAAGCGTGTGGCTGATTATTGTCCGGACATTATAGCGGTGTCTCTAGTCTCTCAGATTCTGCTTACCAACTTTAATAGTCGTTTGACAGCCACTTCCGCCAATGATTTTAGAAATTCCGAAGGAATGTTATTTATTCCATCTGCCTTCTTTGTTCACATGTCTTCGAATGCTCTCTCACACGCTGACTATAATACTAGATCTCCTATATCTTCATTTCATGTGAAATGACCAAGCACAGCTTAATAATTCTCTTTTCAGCTTCCATTAAGTCTCGCATTTCTGTATTCGTTTCCGCTCTGTCTGTTTCATGCTGTTTCTTCCATTTGCTATATTTATTTTCTTGTGATTTTAAGTACATAACAGACTGTTACACGTTCTGTTGCTTTCTTGCATTAAGTGTAATTCTCGATACTTACTGATAAACAGTTCATCTTATGTACTTTCTGTTACCATTGACAGTGATATCTTTTACTTTGCTTCTATATTACCTTTTATATTTAACACAGCTTCGAGCTATTGTTTTGTATTTATTTTATTTATTTAGATTAGTAATTCAGTTTAAACTGTTACATAGGCCATTACATTATCACATGTACATCTTATGTACATCTTCTCTTCAGTTGAATGTAATTCTTTGCTCATGATGTTGTCCTCCTCTTCCGACACGCACACACACACGCACACACACACACACACACACACACACACACACACACACACATTAACACTGCACCAGTAACATAACTGAAAATGTTCGCGCTGTAAATAAAATGTATAGGGAACTAACTAGAAAATATTTACGTTAAACTCTTCGAAAATCTGGGTGGCATTTGCTCTGTTTGAAAAAAATATTGATTAGCATTTAACCTCCCGTTGTCGTCGAGGCCATTAGAGACGGTACTCTGCTAGCATGTTTGCTGCTCGCTCGCCGTCTACAGTATGTTTTTAAATGTCGTGCACCAGTACTGTGTTCTCTTTGATGACGGCGGTCAGTTATAGCCCGGTGGCGGCCTCGTAAGCCGCTTAACTAAAAACAACAAATATTGTAAAATAAGCAAGCAGTGACGGTGGAATCATTATCATAGACTGAATAACATGAGGTATAGGATACAATGATCAGCCCCTTCTAAATTGTTGTCTCCATTTCATATCCTTCGACTCGCAGTGGTGCTCTGTACAAGTTGTTGATAACTTTCCGCTCTGTATTTTGTCCGTGATAACTTCCGAGGCGGTTGCAGTGGCCTAGTGGTTCTAGGCGCTTCAGTCTGGAACCGCGCTACCGCTAAGGTAGGTTAGCTAGGTTTAAGTAGTTATAAGTTCTAGGGGACTGATGACCTCAGATGTTAAGTCCCATAGTGCTCAGAACCATTTGAACCTTTCTTTTATAATTTCCGAATATCAAAGGCGATATTATACAAAATATCGAATTGTCCTGAGCTGCGGCCTTGGCTATATAAAGTGAAAAAAATATTTTATCAATTTTCTCCTTATTTGTGAATCGTAACTTGCACACACGCGAACTTGCTAGTCTCTAGCGCAACTGGAGGCGCAGTAACTTCCTCCTTATCTGCATATGAAAGCGCTCCGAAAATATCGGTATAAGCGTTTCTATCTTCTTTAAAAAAAAAAAAACAGGAAGAGCCGTACAAAAAAGGGATTAGGGCTGGGTTAATCGCAGGACTGTGGCGACTCGCAGGCGAAGTAACGAAGCGAGCAGGCCGCCCACCTGATACACCAGCTCCGAGGGCCGCTGTCAGCCGACTGGTAAATCGCAGCAGACGGTCCTTTCAATCCGCTGTTCGGCTTATTAGAGGAACTTCCTGGGGCCGCACTGACAGCGTAAATGAAGAGTAAACTCGCCAAGAAAAGTAGGAGGCGTAAAAGTTGTGCGGCCCGGGCCGGGCCGGTCTAGCTTTATTTGCGAGAATGCGCTCCTCGGGGGGTTTTAATAAGCTCCGCAAAAATGAGAGGAACACGCTACTGCTGTGTGTCCGGAATGCTGGTATTTAAAGCTGTGAAGCGCCTGATGGCACGCCACTGCAGCGAGACGTGCATACCAAGTCAGCTATCACTCTCATACATTACTCATCGTCCTATAAAATCGCAAATTACTTGTCTCATTCTACGGGACGATTGTAGTACGAGGACACATGACTACAATGAATAATAATCACACTTTAATAATAATAATTACGATAATAATAAAATCTGCTGTAACTAATTCATAAGCGCTTGCTTCATTATTTTCAACAGTATTGTTTTATTTTTTTGTGTCTCTAATTCTGTTTGGGTATCAGACGAACGTAAATAAAAACAAAACAAGTACAGTATAGTGTAGTCGCGATAAGTAAGGGAATTTAGACTGGGAAACGGGACGCTTTAAGTAGGATTGCTATTTGGGCTGCAAAATAACTGATGATGACTAAAGTAAGGAGCATATAAAATGGTGGCTGGAAACAGTGGGTAAGTGATGTGTGTTAACGACGAACATAAATTAAAGTGTTACAAAGTCTTTTACGAATATATTTGTCTACAGTGCAGCGCCATACGGAAGCGAAACGTGGACAACATGAAGAAAATAAAATATTTTTCTATATGGTGCTACTAAATAATAGTGCAGAGTAGTTGGGTAGATCGCATAATTAATGGGAATGTGCTGTATCAAGTGGGCGATGTAAGAAATTTACGGCACAGCTTGAACAGGAGAAGGTATAGGTCGATAGTATACGCCCTGTTGAATCAAAGAAGAGTCAGTCTGATGACGGATGGAAGGTTGAGGGTTGAAAATTCTAGAGAGAGAATGAAGCCTGACTTCGATCAGTAGTTTCAGATCTGTTTAGTTTGCAGCAGTCCCTCCCAAGGGACACTGCCTTATCGAGGGTACCTCCAGTAGCTGGCGGGAGGGTTTGCGTGCTCCAGCGAAGTTGAGGGCTATGCCGGCGGTAGCGTAGCTGCTGGCAGGGTCACCCAAGCTGGACAGGACTCAACGGAGGAGCCAGACGAAATATGTGCCACCTAGGGAAGGGGGGTGAAGCCAACCCTCCTGGGGGAGTAAAACCCTGATATCAAATCCTGGTCCTCCAAGTTAGGGTTGGGTCAATGGGCCAGCACCCTATTATCCACAAAAAAACTTCTACAAGCTCCAGATTCTAAAGCGGAGCCTCTGGCAAGGAAAGGGACATTGAGAGTTGGTACATGGAACATTCAAAGCCGGAGAAATAAACATACCGAAATAGAGAATGAAATTAGTCGACTGAAGGTGGACATAATTATTCTGTCAGAAACTAAAAAGAAGGGACAAGGGAATGAGAAATTTGAAAATTTCATCCATTTTTGGTCTGGAGTTGTTAAACATAAACGAGCAAAAGCGAGCGTTTCCATTCTAATTAACAAAGCTCTGAGCGCTTACATCAAGGACTATGCATTTATATGCGAAAGAATTGTCACTATTACTGTCAAGTTACATGGCACTGAAACAGATGTAATAGAGGTGTATACACCAAATGACGATGCGGCACAGCAAACCATTGACCATTTCTACCAGAAATTAGACCATCTACTCAACCAAGAGAAAAATCACCAAGAAGTATTAATATCAGGAGATTTTAATGCGAGGGTTGGCTCACAAGTAAATGATGCAGTAGTAGGAAGATATGGAGAAAATGTCATTAATAGTTCTTGAGAAAATATTGTAGAATACTATAACCAATTTGGCTTGAAAATTCTGAACACGCACTACTCACATAAAGATATCCATAGATATACGTGGGAGAGACCACCATTACAGCAGAAATCAATAATTGATTACATCATTACCAAGCAACGGCCAAAAATGGTAGTTGAAGAATGTAGAGTCATCCGGGGAGCCAACTGTGTGTCTGATCATTACTTAATTTTAGCAAAGTTGACATACCCATTTAAGAGAAAACCATCAACAACTGGACAAATGTCTGACCACAGCAGTCCTGAGAAATTAGAACAAGAAAGATATTATCTCTTTCTCCTGAAGCAGTTCAGCATCAAGGATTTATTTCAACGTAGATTAGAAAATGAACTAAAAGCTATTCCAGGAGATGACAATGTTGAAGTAGAATATGAAAATATTAAGAAAAGCACTTACAAAAATTTCTCTGGGGGTCCTAGGTACTGAGAGTAAGAGTCTGGGTAAACGGGATGATCCATGGATGTCTGATGAGCTGAAGATGTTAATTAGGAAAAGAAAAATCTCTGCAAAAAAATGTTTATCAACTAAATCACTACAGGACAGGCAAAACTACCAGACAACAAATTACGAATTAAGAAATAGAATTAATAGAACAGAACAAGATGTCGAAACATAAATTTATTTAAATTGAGAATCTACTAGGTGGATCAGAAACAACAGAAGCGTGAAGGACAATTACCAGTATGAAGAAAACACAAGTAAACAAAGCAGTAGACAACCTAATTCCCTTAAAGGAATGGAAAAAGCAATATGTAGACCTTTTAACTGAAGATAGACCATACATATTACACGCAAGGGAATGAAGAGAAGATGAATTAACTGATCGAAATATAAACATTACAATAGAGGAAGTGAATTGTGCATTAATTAAAATGAACAATGGCCGATCACCTGGTCCATGAAACATTCGTGTTGAATTAATGAAGGCTGGAGGAAGATACCTGAGGAAACGAATAACCTGCCTCATGAACAGCTGTTGTAAAAGGATTGAAATTCCCTTAGAAAGGAAAAGGCCATATATGGTTTCTATTTTCAAGAACGGGAATAGAAAAGACACAAACTGCTATAGAGGAATTCGTGTCAACTGTACAATGAGCCGCTTATTTGGCAAGATAATGTTTGAAAAAATTAGACAAAATGTTGTCCATCATATTGGGGAAGACCAGAGAGGGTATAGGCAGAAAAGATCATGTACAAATAACCTATTTATTTTACAACGACTAATGGAGAAATTTATAACAGTAGGGAAAGAGCTACAAATTGCCTTTGTAGGTTTACCAAAGGCTTACGATAGAGTCCCTACATCTAAGCTGTAAGAAGCTATGAAAGATACAGGTATGGATGATCACCTTTTACAAATTATTATGGAAATGTGCAGAGATAATGTGGTACAGATTAAACGAAGTTCAAAGTTATCAGAACCAATTAATGTCTCTAAAGGTTTGCGACAAGGTTGCAGTATGTCAGCCATCTTGTTCAATTTACGAGAAGTGTTTTTTAAGTAAGTACTATTTTGAAATTAAAAAAAGAGGTGCTAAGATATCTCAGTAATTCTATTTTTACATGAAAGCCTGTACCTTAATCTACGCACTGACGCCATTACAGTCTGATTCTTCCTTGTTTACGTTGTGTACTGACTGTTTAAGATACCTCCAATAATCTTGAGCCCCGCCGACTGTGAAGTACGGGCTATTATAAGATTTCTTAGTGCTAAAGGCCTAAAAGAGATCGATATTCATCGTGAGATCTGTGCAGTTTACGGAGAAAACATAATGAGTGATGGAACGGTAAGAAAGTGGGTGAGAGCATTTAAAGATGGCCGCACAAATGTGCATGATGAACAACGGAGTGGGCGTCCTTCGGTCGTTAATGAAAGTTTGGTGCAGGAAGTGGATAATAAAGTAGAGAAAACAGACGCTTTACGATTTCCTCATTGCGGAATGACTTTCCTAATATTTCTCGTAGTGTTTTGTACGGTATTGCGACCGAGCACTTGAATTACCGAAAATTGTGCGCACTTTGGGTACCGAAAATGTTGACGGATGTGCACAAAACCAAACGTTTAGACAGTGCATTGCCTTTCCTTGAGCGGTACCACAAAGACGGTGATGATTTCTTAAGCCAAACTGTTACGGGCGATGAAACATGGGTGGCCTACGTCACACCAGAATCAAAGCAACAGTCCATAGAAGTTGAGCAAGGGCATCGTTTTGCTGCAAGACAATGCCCGTCCCCATGTGGCGAATCAAACCAAAGATCTCATCACATCTTTTCGATGGGAAACTCTAGATCATCCTCCGTACAGCCCCGATCTTGCGCCGATTGACTACCATCTGTTCCTGCACTTGAAGAAACACATGGGCGGTCAGCGTCTTCAAGACGATGACGAAGTCAAAACAGTGGTGATGCAGTGGTTAACAAGTCAGGCGGCAGACATCTATGAGGAGGGTATTCAGAAACTGGTACAACGTTATGACAAGTGCCTCAATATTGTCGGAAATTATGTAGAAAAGTAGATTAAGGTATAGGCTTTCATGTAAAAATAAAATTATTGAGAAATGTTAGCACGTCTTTTTTTAATTTCAAAACGGTACTTACTTAAAAAACACGCCTCGTATACGTAGAAGTGGCTCTCCGAAATTGGAAGAACGGATCCAGAGGTATGGGAATCACTCTCAACGATGTACAGATAGTTTCATTAAGTTTTTCTGACGATCAAGCTATTATAGCACAAGATGATAATGACCTTGTGTTCATGATACGACAGTTATATCAGGATACAACAGATGGGGACTACAAATGAGTCTAACAAAAACAGAGTATCTGGTGGTGAATAGTGACGCTAAATTTGATGTACACATCAATGACAAAGCAGTTATTAGACAGGTGGAGAAATTTAAATATCTCGGGGCACATATTGATAAAAATGGATTGGGACATACAGAAGTAAAATTTAGAATATAGCAAAGTAGAAAAGTGTTAGGGTGTATGAATTCTTTTTGGTGGGATAAGAATATTTCCAACAGCAATAAGAAAAGAATAGGTAAGATAATGGATGAATCAGTGCTGTGCTATGGATCAGAACTATGGATCTTAAATGCGGATCTCAAAAGAAGACTAATAGTAGTGGAAATTGATTATTTGCTTAGGAGTGACAATATCAAAATCGAAAGTAAAACTAATGATGAAGTAAGAGCTGGAATGAAGGCAAATTATGTGGTGATAGATAGGATTGAAATAAAATCATCATGAGAATGCCAGATCATCGGTGGCCAAAGAAGTTTTATGAATAGAAAATGTAGTGACTTGACAAGACAGCCAAGTCACTCGGAGGTAGCCGAAAGGCACGCGTTTAAGCTCACGCAGACTGGCATTAGGTCTGGAACATGACAATGTCTTGAGAATTGCAAATAAAGTACGAAGATCTTGGAATACTTAACTTTAATCTATAATTGGTGTACATCGCTCTTGATGATACATAAAACAATCTCGATATAAACGGGTAATGGCGCCTTGCTAGGTCGTAGCCAATGACGTAGCTGAAGGCTATGCTAACTATCGTCTCGGCAAATGAGAGCGTATTGGTCAGTGTAGAATCGCTAACAAAGTCGGCTGTACAACTGGGGCGAGTGCTAGGGCGTCTCTCTAGACCTGCCGTGTGGTGGCGCTCGGTCTGCAATCCTTGACAGTGGCGACACGCGGGTCCGACGTATACTAATGAACCGCGGCCGATTTAAAGGCTACCACCTAGCAAGTGTGGTGTCTGGCGGTGACACCACAGAAAACACCCGGCAGACGTAAGCGCGGAAGACTACAAAGTTCTTCGACAGTCCACATAGATGTAGTAATGGAACATCGCAGCATCGACAAGGAAGATGCGCTGGATAAAGAGGCTTGGTGGAAGGTAACAGGAACACAACAAGGTATTGTTATTAATTAATCTTTGTATTGATTAATCCTGCAATAATAATAAAGTTTGCAGCAGTTATGCGGAGATGAAAAGAGCGCAAAGGGCCAAGTGAAGAGTCGTATCAAAGCAGTCTTCTGACTGATGACTGCTACTACAACTACTATTCTGTATTTCCCTCAGAATGAGCAGATGTTATCATACAAATAGTTTTATTTCACACACGGCGTGCCGCAACTTTGGGGTCGCAACAATATAAACAACAGAGAAACCTAAACTGAGAATTTTGAGATAAAGAAATGAGTATTTTCAGATGATACGAAGTATTTATCGATCATTACTTGTGAGATTCGTATTTGTAAAATGTTTGTGTTTCATAAACAGCAACTTCCTGCCACATAGACGTTATTGGTGCCACCTCATCAAGCAATTTACATTCGTCTCTGATGTTTCCGTAATGGAGCTGACCTAGATAACATTTAATGTATGGTGCAGCAGAGAGTAGTTCCCAGAAAACCCACAGAATGTGCAAGGGTAGGTTCTGCAATGGATGTCACTGAACCTGGGGAAATTTTTCGCCATGTAAATGTATGATGTACGTAGATGTATGAGAAACTCAGTGGTTCAAATCACAGAGAGGTTATCTGCTATTGTTGCATTGGTCTCAGGCAGCCCTCAGCAGCTAGCCAAGGGCTATACAGGGCAGCCACCTGCTTGATTTTCCAGTTGTGCATTTCAATAATGCTGGTGTAACATTCTGCAACACAGCAGTCTCCCGCAGGAATATATTCGTGACTGTAGATGAAGAGGTGCACGCCTGGATCCAAACATGGTTCCGTAGGCAAGCACAAACATTGTTCCTTAAAGGCATTTACAGTCTTCTCTCGGAGTGGGATAAATTTGTCGACAGTTATGGCGATTAATTTTGAAATAATAAACACTTTACTTACTTTTTCCATCTGTCTCGTTTTCATATTACTAACCCCTTATAGATAAGAAGTGTGTGAAACTTCCTGGCAGATTAAAACTGTGTGCGGGACCGAGACTCGAAGTCGGGACCTTTGCATTTCACGGGTAAGTGCTCTACCAACTGAGCTACCCAAGCATCACTCACGCTCCTTCCTCACAGCTTTAATTCCGCCAGTACCTCGTCTCCTACCTTCCAAACTTCATAGAAGCTCTCCTGCGAACCTGTGTGGCTTGTCACATGATAGATGGGGGGGGGGGGGGGGCGGGCATTGCTTGTGACAGATAAAGGTGTGTGGCTTGTGATGTAGTAGAGCTCTGATATTTCTAGCCCACTTGAAATTATCAAGGTCACTGAAGTGCAGATTTGGTCTGCAGTTGTCATAGCATTTCTACTTACATACTTGCCATGGATAAGTGTGTCGTGATTGGATTTCAATTCCCATCATGTAGCTGGCGGTGAAATCCTACGAATGTCTTTTTTAAGGGCACCAAAAATATTGAAATCGCATGGTGAGAGATGGTCACTGTATGGAGGATGTGTAAGACCTTCCCTGTGCAACTACTGCAGCATAGTCGAAACAATTTTGGCAACATGTTGGTGGATATTGTAGTATTATTTAGTAGTTGATTATCGGAAACAGAGCCTGTAGGGGTATTAGAGAAACTTGGCACCGTAGTTCTGATTGGTAAATATTCAGCCTTCCTTGAAAGTTGTTCTTGTATATAATACTGAGTAGGCGTTAATCATTTGCAATAAGGAGCAATAACTGTAAATCAGTACCATCGACTAAATTTTTCTAGTGTAGAACATGACGGATTGTCGTCTGACCACATAACACTTGGCTAAGGCCAAACATTACTGAAAAACTCGTAAAAAGAGAGGTAATGACAGTTCATTCTATGAACGACCATTAACATAGCATTAGATGGAACACCGTTTACGTACGTTAGAGGTGAAGATACCATTGTAACACTCGACATAATTATTGTGAGGGTTGCTGCTTTATTTTTTTATTTTTTGACAAGATGTGGAACTAGCATTGATATAAACATTGTGTTGATGATTTTTTTTGCGGACTTTTAGGCGCTGAAATAACATCGTGAAACTTGACAAGCATCATAGAACAATTTAGATGTAGAAAATATTTAATTTGAGGGTCCGTTTTGGTACAATACTCGAACTTCAGATGCTCACAAGTGTTTCTTGGCCTGCAAGTTCACACCATAAACATTGTGTGTGTGTGTGTGTGGGGAAGGGGGGGGGGGGTTCCTGTCGTATTATAAATGTGGAAATCCTACAAGCTACACCCTTTAGGTAATTTTTTACGCAATTCGAGTCAGGCTTATGTCATTTTTTAACATAGCTTCATTTTAGGCGTTTCAAGTGAGGGCTACTTACTTTTTATATGGAAATACTGTGACTGAGCGAGACGGTATTTCTTACCATCATCTTGGTTTGTGACACCATAGATAAGAGATGTATGGCTTGTCACCGGATAGATAAGGGGACTTAGCTTGTGATAGTATGGGTAGAAGAGCTATGGCATTTGTAGCCATCTTGAACTATTCAAATTCAGTGGAGTGTAAATGTGGCCTGAAGTCGCCATAGCATTCCTACTTATATACACCACCGTTTCAGCCAATCACCTCGTATCATTAGCGCCATGCATTCGTCCGGCACAGTTCCCATGCCAACCACCAGTCGAACGTGCAGCCAAGTAGCCACAGCCAGGCAAAGCTGCTGCTGGTCTAGGAGACATCAGCTAACACTGTTAGCACTGTAGGTTCTGGGCTTTGAAGTGGTACAACCACGGAAAAGCTTCTCATTGGGTGCCATCGCATGGCACTCCAGCCAGCTTTCGAGAGTGCTGGGTTCAACTTGGGTTGTTCACAGGCCCCTGGCAGCAGCCTTGGGCCGTAGACAGAGAAACTGACTGAGCTGCAGAGTGTCGTCAGCAAAGCCGCCGTCGTTGCCAGTCATGTTACACTATTTCGGCTTTCCGCTGCCTCAGCGGACCCACTCGGTGTCACTAGCCACAGTCAGCACCTGAATCGTAGAATTCGACCTACTGTATGAGTGAGAACTGTCGAACGATAAAGACTGGTTCAACTGGGTCTAAGCACTACGGGACAACATCTGAGGTCATCAGTCCCCTAGACTTAGAACTAATAGACCTAACTAACCTAAGGACATCACACACATCCATGCCCGAGGCAGGATTCGAACCTGCGACCGTAGCAGCAGCGCGGTTCCGGACAGAAGCGCCTAGAACCGCTCGACCACAGCGGCCGGCAATAATAAAGAATGTTTATTGACACACCATTCTTGACTCCACACTGCCGCTGTATTAGAAAATCCAGTCACCTCAGCCTTTAGAACACGGCCGTCCTGTAACACTGATGCAGTGTAGCGTCAACACAAGCGCTACACCATTTCACTGCAAAGAATTCCCCGCATCGTAAAATTTGGTGAAATACTGTCAGATGAACTGGGAGAAAATTCTTCTTAAAGGACACGTCAGCAGGACCGTGAAATGCAAACTTTGAGGAGTAGACTGTGGGGAGCAGACGACATAAACGACATGTGCAACAATGCAGTTAAATGTTTGTGCATTGAGTCTGGCGGTCGTCACTTTGAACAGCTGCTGCGAATTTAAATTGTTGCTACAATGTGTGAGTGGTTTATGTCAATTAAAAACAAAATATTCATTCCCGACCAATGGCTACTAATCACAAAATACTTTAAGGTCCTCTACAATCCGTATAATTTTGGGACCAACGGGTTGGGCCGCCCTTTATAAAACCTTTATTATTTGTTCGTGGTATTATGAAAAAACTAATCGAAATATGAAAGCTAGAAGCAGAGACTCTGCAAACAATTCCTGTTTCCCAAATGTATTTTTGGATTCTTACATAAAGAATGGGTGTCTTTAAAGCTGAGCGATTAAATGCCTTCATATTGCGATTTAAACTTGTATTTCGGCTAAAAATAGTGCTGTTTCACAAAGAATTGTGTGTTGTACAATTCTATTGCGATTGAAAACTGAGAATCTTAGCTTCTAGTCAACCGTGGAGGAAAAGCTCTGCAATTTAGCAAGCCTAGAAACAATTGTGGTTGCGTGGCAGCAGTGTTCCGCGTCGGTTGCAAGAGAAAGCGTTCTGTTCCACCATCCATCAAGATCATTCATCTGTAAACTTTGCAACTGTGCGCAGTCGATTTTTGAAGGTTAAGTCACTGAAGAAACCATACAACAGACAATAATGACCGGCAGATTCACAAGAGTCATAAAGGTGATATTTTTGACAAATAGCTAACTATTTGCTTGTTATCACATGGAAGTGCAACCGAGCATTAGACTCTCATTGGTGAAAGTTTGAGGCCGAGCAGACATTACAGTGTCTCAAGGGGAAACTCATTCAACCGTCTTGGTCCCTAAAGCTGCGGAGAGGATCAATTACCGTGAGATGCAGTGCCTTCCTGAAGAGCAACTGACTTTCGTTCCATTTCACCCACCTCTTCTGTTGCAAGCATACCATCGAGGTTCGCTTCCTTTTAGCATCGTAAAATAAGAACTGCACGGGGAATCATATGCGGAAGAAATAGACAGTGGTGTATTACCATAAATTTACCATGATACCATTAGCCAGAACTTATTTCTTCTACGACTTACTGTTAATGTATTGATAATTCTTATTGCAAGTTACACCTGGTACCAGAGCAAGAAAGTAATCGCAGTCAACAATGACACATCTCCTTTTTGATACATTCATACACGATGAAGTCATTGTAACCACGGGACAGATATCTCCCGTGGCTAGAAACGCAGGTGTGTACACTGTTTCATTCCCCTGTGTTTTAATCACTTAACTGAATCTTGACACATGCACTTCGATGATGAATATGGGAATAACGTACAACTCAGCAACTCCTGTTTTGGGAAATATGAGTCAGCAAAAACATCATATATGACCACATATTATTCCAAGCAAATGCATAGTTTTTTGCCAAATTGTGCCTCATTTCTGAAGATTCAGATACTTGTCCGTGTTTCCTCATCTATCTCCCACGTGGACTGTGCGTCTATTTTCTACGAGTGCTCGGTTGCTCGCTGCATTAAAGACCACCATCTAACTTACCGCCCACGATACCAGGTCGTCGTAGACGGGGTGTAGTCTGTGCTGGGTAATCTGGAAGTTCACAATGCCCTTTAGTAGCGCCGTGTCTTCCGCACAGACCGCAAGGTGAACGCTAGCAGATTTACTGTTTATAACTGAGATCGAGCACCGACCCTGCGGAACTCCCGGTAGGATCCCGCGCTCTGAAGTCAACACAATCTGTCCCTTGTACGGAAGGTTCTGATCTCCAAGTAGCTTTCTGAAGACACAGCACTGAAATTCCAAACTCAAACAGGTGGTACAAGAGACCTGCGTGCCACACAGCGTTGAATGTGTCCGAGACGGGTAGCAGTGGCGTCCAGAAATATTCCCAGGGACTGCCGTATGTTGGATGGCTATCTCGTTATAAAGGGAGCCGCACCTCAGATATATTCAGAAAGATAAAATACATCGACATGCCCTTTTCACTGAGTTATAAGTGACAATGTGGTAAATTTCCATACGTATGCAAAAAATTGTAACGTGTATAGCTACCGAGTTGTGACGCCGACTTTTTCTTTTTATAGAATTATATAACCTTTTTCTATATCGTTCTAAAAATCCTTCGAAGAGTTCTTCAACGAATACATTAGTGTGCAAAACTTATAGACGAAAGTAACTTTCGCGTGATGTTTCACTGTCACTGTACGATGAAACTTGGACCACACATACAAAGAACTGCTAACACAATGTTCAAACCTATTCATCTTCTCCACTCCGGTTCCATGCTTTGAGCAACTCATTGCCACATTCAACCAGGTCTCCCACCCACTCAGGCAGATCGAACTCCTCCTCCTCCTCTAAAAGCTCCATAATTTGATGTTTTTCTGGAGCGGCTGCCATTTGACCCCCCACCTTGCATGCCTTCCTCGGTGCACCCCTCCCTATGCGTAGAACCATCATCATCTAGAAAGAAAAGAAAAGAATGTGTCTAAGGAATCTCAATCTAGACACTTGGAAAACGAGTATATATATATATATATATATATATATATATATATATATATATTACTTGAAATTATTTCATGTAAGAACTACGATTTTATTACAACTGTACTTGCAGTCGAGCTGTGCCTGCGCCTTCTCCATCTCCAGCAGCTGCTGGTCAAGCTCCACCAGCACTTGAGGGATGTAATCTAGAAAGGTGGAAAAGACTGAGTATAATATCGAGTATAGAAGAAAATCCCTGTAGAAGAAGTGCAGTGACTTAAATGGTGCAGCAATCAGCGGGCCAAAACAGATATAACATAGAGACGCAGAACATATAAATCCACAATCTGTTAAAAGACCTGGCAAACTGTACAGAGGGCGGTCCAAAACAGGTATAACATAGAGACACAGAACACACATAGACACGCACGCACACACACGCACACACACACACAAAATCTGTTAAAGGACGAAGCATTCTGTACAGAGCGCGATTCAAAACATACGTAACACACTGTGATGTCACAAGGCTTAGGCCTGTCCCACCCCTCATTAAATCGACCAGGACTTATACGAATAATTGTAAGAACAGTTATTATTATTATGTTCTTTAAGTTTGTTTTTGGGTTTTCAGAAATACTGTGGGAAGAAAGTTTATTTATGTTGCAGATAACGTGGAAGACGTTGCCCAACGGTCACCACGAAAGTTCGACGTAGCGGCAAGTGGGCAAGAAATAAAGCGAATGCTGCGAACTACCGCGAGCCATGGAAGAGCCTGGGCCGCGAGGGCGTCGAGCTTCCTAGGTCGTTGTTGGACAACGTCAAAAAAAATGGCTCTGAGCACTATGGGACTCAACTGCTGAGGTCATTAGTCCCCTAGAACTTAGAACTAGTTAAACCTAACTAACCTAAGGACATCACAAACATCCATGCCCGAGGCAGGATTCGAACCTGCGACCGTAGCGGTCTTGCGGTTCCAGACTGCAGCGCCTTTAACCGCACGGCCACTTCGGCCGGCTTGGACAACGTCAAAGGAAGAGATATTCTGCTTTCTCTTTATAAACAGATCGATCGAGTCTTGACAGGTTCATGTAAAACGTATAGGCGTGTGACACATTAATACTTCCACAGTTATTTAATAGTTGTTAAACAGCAAAACCAATAGTTCATCATTTATATAGATAAAAAGTAGTAAAGATATAGGAAAGGAAGGGTTGCGGCTCCAGAACGAAAAGTGATACATTTCATGGGGGCGTAATTAATTAAAATGCAAATATTTTTAGATTTTTTGTAGCTGTAGGTCCGATTACGCTGTTTCGTAATCGATTGGCCCTGACTAGTATTTGTCCGCAATCTGACTGCATAGAACAACAACGACGAATGAAATGAAAATTTTCGTTAACACAATTAATTAATTTAGTCCCCAGCAACTATAAAACCTACTAAACCAAAGCACAAGTATAACTGTTCTGTATGTGGAAGTATGACTCAACGCACATCTGGCACGGTTCTTCTTCAACAAGACAAGAATTTTTAAATACCAATTTTACTGACGTGATAAAAGAAAATTACAAATACTATAATTGCGTAAGGAAAGCAGAATTAAACTCTAATACAAGAACACACGCCAGATGCTTTGTTGACTGAACCTGTAATGACGCATTATTTAGGACACTGAAATAATGAGAAAAAAAAGAAACGGAGTTTGTTACCTCATTGTGCTTGCTGAGATGTGATACTGATGAGTCTTGTTGAGATGTGGTAGTAGAGAGTCGGTGTGGAGATATATTGTAAGGATTAGAGTGATTTTCATCAATATAAATGAGGTAACAAACTACGTTTCTTTTTTTTCATTATTTCAGTGTCCTAAATAATGCGTCATTACAGGTTCAGTTAACAAAGCATCTGGCGTGTGTTCTTGTATTAGAGTGTAATTCTGGTTTTCTTACGCAATTATAGTATTTGTAATTTTCTTTTATCACGTCAGTAAAATTGGTATTTAAAAATTCTTGTCTTGTTGAAGAAGAACCGTGCCAGATGTGCGTTGAGTCATACTTCCACATACAGAACAGTTATACTTGTGCTTTGGTGTCGTAGGTTTCATAGTTGCTGGGGACTTAATTAATTAATTGTGTTAACGAAAATTTTCTTTCATTCTTTGTGTTATTCTATGCAGTCAGATTGCGTACAACTACTAGTCAGGGCCAACCGATTACGAGACACAGTGTAATCGGACATACAGCTAGGAAAAATCTAAAAATATTTGCATTTTAATTAATTAAGCCCCCATGCAACATGCTGCAAGCATAACAAAGTTTGGAGTAATGTGGCTTAATAATGCCCAAGGCGGTGACATGAGCTAACTGCTAATAATGAAATAGAGAGTTTATTTCAAAATAAAAAAAAACAGCGAACGCAGAAATAATGACTTCTTTTAAGAAACCCAGTCTTACTGCCGCGCGAAAAACAACATTTAAAATAATTACGTTATAGGCATGGAGTTCACTACGGTATCAGCTGTAAAGAGAAAATTTGGGTTAATGGTCGAAGTAAATCCACAAGCAAGTCTGCCATTACCTGTTGTTTACTAACACAGTTGCACAGTTATATCGGGTGGCACACAGACGTCGTCGTGAAAGAACAGTTCTGGAATTCTCGTGAAGTAACGCGTGGGGAAACCTTCCGACACACACAGGCAACAATGGTCGCGGAGGGCGCTTCATTTATTTTCCAGGACGTCACGTCGCGTAATTATGAAACGCCGCACGCCGGCTAATCGAGAGGTTCCCGGTCGGCAGCTGCCCACGGCCGCGCCTAGATTTTCTCGGATAAACGTGAATGACGGCAACACGCTGAATCCTCGCAGCTCGATTTAAGTCGGCAGCTGTTTCGACCGAGGCGTCCATAAAGACGCAGCAATCGGCCGGAGTAGATGGCACGATGGCGAGTATTTATATCGATTTTCGCCGGCAATGCTAATCGCCGCTCTCCGTCCCGACAGTTCGTTAGCTGCGCACGTCTCGATGTCGGCGTCAATTGTAAACTCCGGGACAGATCAGCTAGGACCACCGAGTCGCTCGTGTAATGAGAGCGAATTACAGCAGTACCGTGCGCTCTCGCCGAACGATGACAGTGACAAAAGTGGCAAGGGAATATTGCCAGGACCAACCGGCCCCGGCCAGCTACCGCATTTACGTCCTCGTATATCTGACACGAGGATTGCCCTTTGCTTGCACACGGACCACCAAGTCTCCCAGCTGTGGTCTAACCTTCTACCAACGCGCCGTCTCGTTCGAAAAAAAGTGACCAAGTCTCGATACAACGGCTGAGTGGTAAGAGACAATGACAATGTGTTTTTTTATTACTTTGTGTTAGTTAATAGCTTAATCTTTCTACTGTTTAGGCACGGAATCCACTTCTCAACCAAGGTCTTCTTTCCATCTAATGTACAAATGGATAAATGGTCCAAATGGCTCTGAGCACTAAGGGACTTAACATCTGTGGTCATCAGTCCCCTAGAACTTAGAACTACTTAAACCTAACTAACCTAAGGACATCACCCACATCCATGCCCGAGGCAGGATTCGAACCTGCGACCATAGCGGTCACGCGGTTCCAGACTGAAGCGCCTAGAACCGCACTGCCACACCGGCCGGCTAATGTACAAATCCGTCAAAATGCGAGTCGTTTGAAATTAGAAGATCGGTAAAAGACTAGCAATACGAATGAAAGATAATTTTCGCTCTTACGCTTCTGCACTATTTACCTTCAAACAACGATAGCACTTAACTGTAGAATTTTACAGATAAATGGGATGTAGAAATCACACATCCCCGCAGTTAAAAATAATTTTTATTCCGTCTTCGTTGTTAGAGCCGTGATAGTGGAATCGGACTGTCAGATGTTAATGACAGAGTATCAGAATTGTATCTTTGTACTTATCAAAACTAAATAAAACAGTGCAGGGAGTTGATCCAGTTTCACAGCCGACACCGGTGCGTTTTCTTCTTTTAATGGGCAGAGAGCATCGCAACGATTTGCAGCGCGTTGATGTCGTATACAGGCATCACGTACTTCTAGGAAGGACAAGCGAATTGCTACAAAATGGTTTTGTGAGGCTTTGAAACGGACGTGGCAGCTGATGAGAAAGAAGATCTTACAGCCGTTTCGTAACACCACATAGGTGGAAGACAAAGACGTATTCTGCAAGAACAATCTGTAGACGGCGGCCAAAAGTTTTAAGATATCGCAGACACGGAGATAGAGTAGGTGTGCGCCAAAAATGGCAATATCCGAGAGAGGTCAACCTTGGTCGCCAATATATCGGGCGAGCAACAGACGGCTTTGAAACACTTACGATGAATCACTCTCTCGAATTTTTATCAGCCCCTCGGATTAAGGCCCAATCGGGAACTCGTACATGCTGAAACACGTATGTAACGTAACAGCGATGGTGAGGCACGTTAAAATCTTTGACCAGAGAGCCTATAATCGTAGTTAGTATGCGCTTGACCGCGCGAGTGTTACGAGCAGTCTGTTAGTAGTCGTCGTGTAGAGTACTCTGTCAGTAGTCGTTGTGGAGTTCGCTAGTTGTCGTCATGCAGAGCAGTCGGTCAGTAGTAGCAGCCCAGTGCGGTTGTGTGATGTAGTCTGTCGGCAACACTGGTCAAGATGCTGAATGAGGTATTTTGTTAATTAAGGTAATCATCAAATATTGTAAAGTTTATTTATTGTAATTAATTTCCAACAAGTGCCCCAATAATAATTTTGATTTCAAAAGCAATTTTACAAAAAAAATTTATTTAATTGAAATAACGATTTCGTTCCACTTCCCTTAAAGAAAAATTTCAGTTAAATTACAAAAAAAAAGAATATTATTATTTGCAATGCAGTTCCTCCAAGCCGTGTGCAAGAATAAGAGCAGAAATTTGACTAGCAGTTACAATGAGGTAAGAAATTTAATTCTGATTTTTGCACAAGGGCCAAAGACCGATATTTCGGTTTAATTGAATTTCATTGTCACTGAAGTTTCATTAGCACTGAATTGTTTTTCATTATTTTTGTGGGAGCTTACACCAGAGTCAGATTGCGATTCTCATTTTTATGGTCATTAAATTTAATTGCAGGGAGGTTACGTTTGGCTCCCATTCATTTATTATTTCTGTCTTTAAAATTTCAGTGGAGAGGTTACACTTAGCGCAATGTCCATTACCATTCTTAAATAATATTGCCCTTCATATAAAATTTTTGTGGGGAGGTTACACTTGGCGACACCCAGTCCAGGATCGAATTTCGTTGAGAATCTTTTGAACAACAGTCAGATATCTGCTCTTATTTGCTTAAGTATAATTAGGATTTGGCGCAACGCTTTTATTAACTTGTGACTTTCTCTCTACAGGTCAACGGCAATTCGTTGCTCTGTTGTATTTGTGTATTGCTTTTGCATTGTGCGTATTTATTTTGTGAAAAATTGTGATTATTGTAAAAATGCCGCGAAAGACTGTGAATAGTGTATCGCGAGGTATTATAAACGAAATTACCGACTTAAACAACGTGACCGATAGTACTTGTGACAATCCTGCGTTCACTGACAATCAGTGCATTCCAACCACTAGTGATGATTTTTACCTTAATGATGAACAAACGAACTCAATTGTCTCGTCTGTTAATTTGACGACAATTGATGACGCGGGACGCTCTATTGTAATGAGCGCTACCCGGCTTAACACACCCGGTTTGGAAAATTCAAGTAACATACAGACAAATTTTTGGAATGAAAATGGTCAATGTAGTGAAAGTACGACGGATTTATTTAATTCCGAAATAGGGACTGACAGTGTATGTTTGACTGACAAACCTTTTTGTGAATCTCAGAATAACCAAATGGTTACGGAAAGCGAGACAATTCCAGGTACACCACTAAACAACACGAGGAATAGAAATGATGATGTTGTGTCGAATCCAATTATGGCATTTTTGCTACAAATGAATAAACAACTTAATGAAAAACTGGACAACACTTCCAAACAACAGAGTGAAGATCTCAAACAACAACTTAATGAACAGGTCAAACAACTTAGGGAAGATAACAAACACTTAAATGAAAAACTTGACAATAATGACGAAAATTTCAAACAACTTAGTGAGCAGAACAAACAGTTAAATAAAAAATTAGACGACAATTCCAAACAGCTTAGTGAACAAATTAGAGCTGTTGCCGCGCAGTGCCATGACACTAAGGAACAGTTGCGCGTGGAAATTGAGGCTTGTTCACGAAAAAACAGCGAAGAAACTAAGTCTGTTGCGCAAGAATTAAGGGAAATGCAAACAGCCGCAACAGAAACTCTCAGAGACGAAATTAGCGGAGTCGCTAAACAATGCTCTGAAAAAGCTACACAGTTACGTGACGAGTTTAAAGCAATGACAGCAGAACTTTCGCGCACAATGGATGAAAAGATCGACGCAAAATTCGACCAACAGAACACTCAGATTGACGAACGCTTTAATCTTCACATACAAAACAGTGATACGCGTTTCTGTAAATTTATTCAGGATCAGAACAAAGTAAAACGACAAGTAATGGAAACAACCACAGCACAGAGACAGGAAGACAAACGTAAAATGTTTGCGAAGGCAAAGACGTATGTAGACAATAATATTACTACAGTGTCCGACAAAATTAATACCATAGAACAGTTGAACACGGAATTACGGGATGAAATTTCTGATCTTAAATCAAAAACAGATACACACACAGTAAATATTCAAACAGTGACAGACAGATTCGAACAATTAGATCTAACACAGGATTGCGATGTCATCAAAGCTGATGTTAAAAAACTGAGCGAAACTACGCGTAAGTTGCAAAAACAGATTAATGCGTCTGATTCTAAAACCGATGATCAGGTTAAAATACTGACTGAAAAATGTGATGAATTGGCCAGTCGCATTGATGTTATCGAAAATACTAATGACAATAAATCAGACGATACTGCACCGGTTTCATTTATCCAAACACCTGAATTTCAAAATTTACAGCAGACAATTAATGAGATCGATTCATCTAACAACACGTTACGTAGGAAGTTATCAAATTTACAACAACAAGTAACAGAGATGAAAAACATTTCAGTTAATAACATACCACAACAGACGCCACTTTATGAACATGTGTCAGACTCACGCAGCGCGTATAATTTGGGTAATCTACAGAGAGTACGGGACTTAGATTCCGATCAACCACAGTTCAATAGATTCTCTTACGATCCTGAACCTGTTCCATCACACAGAGATGATAATTTCGATTACAAACATTTTCTGTCAGTGAGAAAGTTTAAAGTTTTTAAAAACGATAGAACGCAGATTCACCCACTGGATTGGATTCAACAATTTAGCTTTGCTCTTCCACCGACTTGGCCTGTAACACATAAACTTGAATTTATTTGCAGTTTTTTGGAAGGCGAACCGGCAACTCGTATGAGACCGATCGCGAGACAGTGTTACTCGGTAGAGGAATTTCAGAATGCTTTTCTGTCAGCGTACTGGTCGAAGACGACACAGTGCGGAATTAAAGATCAGTTAATTAGTTTGCCAAATTACGAGAACACAAATTTTCCCAGTGTCACGCAATTTTTTGAGCACATGGTGCAACAAAATCAGTACCTAAGTGAACCGTACAGTGAATCCGCACTTATACAATTATGCATCTCTAAATTACCACGGTCATTACGAGTGTCACTTCTAACGGGGCAGCAAAAGGAAAACATTTCAGCATTCAGAGATCTTTTACAGCTCTTGGAAGTACAACAATCTGATTATTCTTTTGTAAACAAAAATTTTTCTTACAATAACCAAGGTCAACAAAAGTACAGCAATTATGATCAGACACGTAATTTCAATAGGAAAGATAACAGACGCTTTAGGAACGACAACTACCAAAACTCTAATAACAGCCAAAATTCTAATTATCAATATCGTCAAAATTTTCAGCAACAGGAACCACACTTTAGTAACAATAGAGGTGTTTCACAACAACAACATCAAAACCAGCCGGTTAGCATACCTAACCAACAATGGAATACACAAGGTCAACCAGGCTTTAATGTTTCGCCGCGTGCACGTATAGTCCCTGATACAAGAAATAGTAACGTACGGCAGCAAGGAAACAACTACGTACAAAGAAGACAGTATTTCAATTCCTATCGTAATGCACCGTATAGGAATGACTATTACGACAGACGTAAAAACGATGAGCACAATTATCAGCGTACATATAATAACAGTCGGTCTCACCAACAGCAAAATTATACGCAAGAACATATTCTCATGAATGAACCCGACAGTAGGTACCATCCAGAGCGTAACACGTCTGGAAGAAGTAATAGAACAGTTCAAATAGTAGAAATGCCACAGAATCCTCCTAATAATAATAACACGTCAGATAGAATCTGACTAGATACTGCACAGGGCGCATCTTCTAATAACACAAGCACTACCTTTGACACGCAAAATGTTGTTCACGAAAAAGTAATTACTTTTGACGATATCAGAGACACTCTCTTGCAGGAAAGACCAGTTATTCAGAAAACCATTTCACATCCTGTTATAGAATTTAAAATTGGTTCATCGAAATTTTCAGCAGTAATTGATTCCGGATCACCTATATCAGTAATAAATGAGGAGACTTTCAACGAGTGCAACAAAGAGAATACTTATCCGACATTACCTTTAGGCAAAACAAAAGTGAAAGGAGCAGTATCGAGTAAAGGAGTAGACGTTAAATTACAGACGCATTTATCATTTTGTATTGGAGGTCATACTTTCCACTCTAATTTTTGGATTGTTCCTTTATTGACAACAGACGTTATTTTAGGTACGAATTTTCTGGTACAACACGACGCAGTTATTGATTTTCAGAATTCGTATTTAATGTTAAAGGATGAAAATGTACAACTTGCTTTAGAATTTCAGCACTCACTATCTGCGGAAGAACAAACAATAAACCGCACAGAGGTCATTTCCGTATCACGTAACATAGACTGTAATCCCACATTGTTCACGGATACGTACGTACACAACTATAACATTCCAGACGAAGATGACTACGACGTAATACAGATGATTTCTGATAAGGTTAAAGAGAGCAGTGCAGATACAGACGACGAACGCACGCAGCTACACGAAATTCTTTTACAGCAAGCTCCAGTTTTTGACAACATTCCTGGTACTATGTCCGGATTTATGCATGAATTTCAAGTCAAACAGCACGATACATTTAAAGCTAAGCATTATCCTATTCCATATATCCACAGAGAACAGGTTAAAAAAGAATTGCAGGATATGCTTGACCAAGGAATTATAGAACCGGCAGTTAGTCCGTACATAAACCCGCTACATATTGTTAAGAAAAAAGATGGCTCACTTCGCCTCGTACTTGATTCACGTCACATTAATGACATTATTATTAATGAAACAGACCGACCACAGACATTAGAGGAACTTTTACAGAAATTTCACGGTACTGCTATTTATTCCACATTAGATTTGAAATCGGGATTTTGGCAAATTCAACTTCATCCGAATTGTAGAAAATATACAGCTTTTCTCTGTTTTGGCGACTGTTATCAATTTCGGAAATTACCGTTCGGCTTAACTATTTCTTCTGCAGCTTTTATTCGCGGTTGAACACAATACTTCCGACAGAACTTAAAGACAGAATTACGACGTACGTAGACAACATTCTTATCGCAGAAGCTAACTGGTGTGAACGCAATCTGATTCTTGAACAACTGTTACAAACTTTTCATGCACAAGGACTTACAGTTAACCCTAGTAAATCGCACTTTGGCAAAACTTCTATAAAATTTCTTGGACACGTAATTTCAGCAGAAGGCATTGCACCTGATCCGGAAAAACTTCAAGCTCTACGTGACATTACTGTTCCTACGACAAAGAAGCAATTACGCAGTTTTTTGGGTTTAATTAATTTTTTCGTAAATTTATTCATCACTCTGCTTTAGACACGCCTAGATTATGCCAATTAACAGGTAAAAACAGTATTTGGTCTTGGGATAAGCAAGCACATTCTGAATTCATGAACCTGAAACATGCTCTGTTGAATGCACCACTTTTATCGCACCCAGATCTTACTAGAAATTTTTCCATTGCCACCGACAGTTCCAATACCGCTTTAGGCGTACACTTTTTCCAGGAAATTGAAGAAGATGGTTCAATAGTAATCAAAAACATCGCATTTGCAAGTCGCATTCTGTCACCTGCTGAACGAAATTACTCCGTTACAGAACTTGAAACATTATGTGTTGTATGGGCTTTTACGAGATTTCGGCACTTTCTTTATGGCAGACATACCACCGTTTACACAGACCACAGAGCGATACAATTTTTACTTTCGGCTAAATTCACGCACGATAGATTAAGCAGATGGAAACTTTATTTACAGGAATTTAATTTTACAATAGTTCACATTCCTGGCACACAAAATGTTATAGCAGACGCACTATCGCATTCTCTCGGCAACAATCAGTAAGACGTAACAACCAACTTCTGCAAAACAAATTTCAGTGTCATGTACATTCAGCAAGTTGCATTTGAAAACTTTATTTCGTCGTCATTACAGGACATAGCAAAAGAGCAAAATAAAGACAACGTGTGGAAAGAAATTAAACACCTTTGGCAAGATAAGAATAATGTTACGATTAGAAACCATTACACTGTACGCAATGACATTCTGTTTCGCCGCTCTCATCCTGACAGCAACAATTGGTTATTATGCATTCCTGACGAACTGGTTAACAAATTAATCTGGTACACTCATTTAAGTTACGCACATTACGGAGCAAGAAAATGTTTTCTTATACTGAGACAGAACTGTTATTTTACCAACATGGAGAAACGTACACGACGAGTTTTAGCGTCTTGTAAAATATGCCAGAAAGCTAAATCAGACACCACTTCACATATTCCTCCATTATATCCCATTATACCTGTTAAATTAAGACACATGGCCGCAGTAGATATTTTTGGTCCGATTCCGAGAACTAACAGAGGTTTTTGCTACATCTTTGTCGCTGTTGAGCTCACTTCAAAATTTGTTACTTTCACTCCATTACGCAAAGCTACTGCTAAAACTGTTTCGAAAGCATTTGTAAAACATTTTCTATTTCATGTAGGGCATGTGATGAAAGTAATTTCTGACAATGGATCACAATTTCGATGTGGCGTATGGACACGCATGTTACGAGCTAGAAACATTTCCCCGATTTATATATCCAAGTACCACGCTTCTTCGAACCCTTGTGAACGGTTAATGAAAGAAATTGGTAAGCTGTGCCGCATATACTGCCACAAAAGGCATATTGATTGGGATACACACATACTCTCATTCCAAGATGTAATTAATTCCATTCCAAATGAATCCACTATGCTATCTCCGTCTGTTATACTGAAAAACGTTGAACCACCAAACAAAATTAAAGAATTAGTAAACTTCCCTAAATGTCGTCGACTAAGACACCACGAAATAATTGACATTGCGCTGAACAACATCAAACGTGCCGCAGAGCGCCGGAGAAGACAGCAAAAACAGGTTTGTACACGCCGCGACTTTCACGTTGGACAGAAGATATTAGTACGTACACACTATTTATCCAGCAAATTAAAAGGTAAGTGCAGTAAATTTGAACTTCTATACGCAGGTCCATATCGGATTCGCAGCATCCCTCACCCCAATGTTGTACACGTCGAAACTTTGAGAACCAGAAAATCGAAAGGCAATCACCATATCTCAAACATTAAACCGTTTATTGAATGAACACACTTTATGATTCAACACACTATGATGCCATTTACTAATGCAATTATATTCACATGACTAATTACTGATGATTATCGTATTTTTTCTTGGCAAGTGCCCGACAAGGTAAGGTTAGCAGGTCGCTTTTCTTGTCGTTACACATCAGACCATGCACATTTTCCATTTTTTTGTGTAAATGATTCTACTCCAGTTTTGTTTGTATGCACTATGAAATAGTTAAGATATAACACACCAGTCGACTTTGACATTTTTTTTGCCTTATGACATCTCAACATCGTGACTGTTTTACATTTTTTGCTGCTGCATTGTATTATTCTGTGTACATTTTTGCATCTGAACACTGTCAATGTCTTTGACACATTACGTTTTCTGTCATGTTATGCTGTATGGTTAATTGTGTCACCATAAACCAGTCATTATTTAGTGGGTATATGATTTAAATGCAAGACATTAATCCTTGTTCATCAATTTCAGAAAGAAATGATGCGTGTAAAAAATAAATTCAACAGAAATGGAATTTCACCTACGGAATAAACGAAAGAAGATGCAATAACTTTATGAGGAAGAGTAAATGGATCAGGATTAACAAGCATTAACAAGAATATACTATACTCATCGTAGAATAGCAGTCTTAACTAATTTTTTCTTTCAGAATACAAGGTGATTGATGCAGGCTGTCAGACCGAACTACACATCTTAGTTTTAGTGATAAAATATGCTAGAGATAAGGAATAGTTGTGTAATGAGTAATGAAGTGATTTTTTGCAGATGATAATGAATACTGATGAATAATGATGAAGAATATGCTGTTATGAATAATGAAGTTTTTCTTTAAAGGTGATGATAATAATGAAGTTATGATAATATGGATAATGAAGTGATGGATAATGAAGTTTTTTTTCTTTACAGATGAGGATAATGTTGAAGTTATATTTAGGCTATGTAGTTATTTAAGTATTTGTTGCAGTTTGCTTTGACAGCAGGTGTTATATTGCATGGTATGACGACTGAAGTTTTGGAAAGGACAGCTATGGAACACATTTTTATACACATTTCACTACCTGTTAATTCGAAGTTCACTACTTTTCAGCATAGTGTGCGTTTCTTCTTTCAGGTCAATAATCCATTTTGTATTTTTTTCAGGAGAAGCTTTTCATGATACTTACTAAACCTGTTACTTATTATACCTGTTCTAATACTTGCATTTTTATTTTTTACCCATTTGTGTTTATCATTTATAAATGTGATCACATATACTGCCTTGTTACATAACCTTGCTACAGCTGACTCATGACGAATGACGTTACCTATCCTCATTTGCAGCAATAGGTGAAAAGCAAATAGTGTTATGCCTCACCAATTAATTATCGATCCCAACGCAATGCATTGCTAAAAGAGGTATTACCAGTCCCACATAATGTCACTAGTTTATGATAATTCTGAATAATACTGATCAACTCTGAATAGTATGTCACTTCAGTAATGACTTCTTAATGATAAAAAAATATATATAAAATAATGCTTTGTAACTGGCCAAGGACTGCCACTGTTTATTGTAATACGATTACCCATGATGCCAGCTAATGATTCTTACTATATTGAAATGACAAATGATTAATTATGCTTTGTAACTGGAAAAGAATGCGACTGTTTAATAATACTTTGTAATTAGGAGAAGGCTAATGATTCTTACTATATTGAAATGACAAATGATTAATTAACGATGCCATACTTTGTAACTGGAAAGGAATGTGACTGTTTGATAATGCTTTGTAATTAGGAATAGGCTAATGATTTATACTATTGGAATGACAAATGATTAATTAATTATGCTATGCTTTATAATTGGGAAAGAATGTGATTGTTTCATAATGCTTTGTAATTAGGAGAAGGCTAATAATTCTTACTATATTCAAATGACAAATGATTAATTACGCTTTGTAACTGGAAAAGAATGTGATTGTTTAATAATGCTTTGTAATTAGGAGAAAGCTAATGATTCTTACTATATTGAAATGACAAATGATTAATTAACTATGCCAGACTTTGTAACTGGAAAGGAATGCGACTGTTTAATAATGCTTTGTAATTAGGAGAAGAAGGCTACTGATTCTATGTAAAACAATTAATGAACATTTTTCTGTAATACTACATATATGGTACAGAAATGTTCAATAACTGGGCTATGAATGCCGCAAACTACTACTATAATTGTCAATATTATGTGACTTAATGTCCTTCACCTTATGGGCTAACTACCCTGAATTACTGCAATGTCGATTTGTCCTGTCCATCCTCATGATCATGGAGCACTATATTTGGTTTTTGCACTAATTCTACGTTGGTGTGCCTTGTAAGAGCGTGGTGTTGACACGACATGCTGTCCACCACCGTGAGCGATGAAGACGTTATTATGGCCCCACTGTTTGGTGTACCTAGTGTACTGCCAAAATGAGAACATGGAACATTTCTACGACAGTTCAGTGTCTTGGCTACACTGATAAATTATGATGGGAAAAGAACTTCAAATTGTGTCACTTGGTGTTGTACTTCTGTGGGAAGATATGGACTTTCAGAACAGCTGTGTGCAATCTAAAGTGCTACAACCATGATGCAATCCTTCCCTTTCCTATTCTAATTCTTGTCACATAGTGAAAATCATTTTCTGCTAACATCATTTATGTTCATGGCTATACTTTTTTTTTTTCGATTCGCTGAACTCCAGTGCGAGTACATTTGTGTCACTTATCGGTATGATTTTTTGCTATTATGTTTATTTATTGCCAAAATGCTAAAGACATTTTTTTTGATTTGTTCTCAAGTACAGTATGTGCACTCTTGTCTTTTATATTGTATATACATTTTTTATTTTGATGATATGTTCTGAACTACAGTGCATGTGCACTTATGTTAGGTGTTAATATGTTTTCTATTGAACTTCAGTGCCTGTTCTCATTTTTCAATATGATTTGTACTCATTCTGTATATTCAATACTTCAGTATGTATGCACTTAGGTCATTTGTTAAGAATTTTTTCAGTGCCTGTGCACTTTGTTTTCTGTCAAATAATTTGTATATACAGTTTTCTGATTTGCTAATATATTTTGTACTCATATTTTGTCTTTGTCTGATATATTTTGTACTCGGTGCATGTGCACAACATTTAATTTATGTACTAAATTTGAATCTTCTGTAAATTGTAAAAATTTCTTGCGATGGCAAGTCCAAATGACTCACCATCGCTGCCAAATTTTTGCCCCCCCCCAGTGGAGGGTTATGAAACACGTATGTAACGTAACAGCGATGGTGAGGCACGTTAAAATCTTTGACCAGAGAGCCTATAATCGTAGTTAGTCTGCACTTGACCGCGCGAGTGTTGCGAGCAGTACTCTGTCAGTAGTCGTTGCGAGCAGTAGCTCAGTTCAGTTGCATCCAGGAGTTTGCTAGTAGTCGTCATGCAGAGCTGTCGGTCAGTAGTAGCAGCCCAGTGCGGTTGTGTGATGTAGTCTGTCGGCAACACTGGTCAAGATGCTGAATGAGGTATATTGTTAATTAAGGTAATCATCAGATAATGTAAAGTTTATTTATTGTAATTAATTTCCAACAAGTGCCCCAATAATAATTTTGATTTCAAAAGCAATTTTACAAAAAAAATTTATTTAATTGAAATAACGATTTCGTTCCACTTCCCTTAAAGAAAAATTTCAGTTAAATTACAAAAAAAAAGAATATTATTATTTGCAATTCAGTTCCTCCAAGCCGTACGCAAGAATAAGAGCAGATATTTGACTAGCAGTTACAATGAGGTAAGAAATTTAATTCTGATTTTTGCACAAGGGCCAAAGACCGATATTTCGGTTTAATTGAATTTCATTGTCACTGAAGTTTCATTAGCACTGAATTGTTTTTCATTATTTTTGTGGGAGCTTACACCAGAGTCAGATTGCGATTCTCATTTTTATGGTCATTAAATTTAATTGCAGGGAGGTTACGTTTGGCTCCCATTCATTTATTATTTCTGTCTTTAAAATTTCAGTGGAGAGGTTACACTTAGCGCAATGTCCATTACCATTCTTAAATAATATTGTCCTTCATATAAAATTTTTGTGGGGAGGTTACAATGCTTTTAGTTCGCAGTAAAAAGAGATGAACAAGAAACGGAAAGGAAAAAAAAAGGAGGATGATTTGATGCATTCGTTCGCATCCGGCTGAGCAAGTGTAATGTTCGCAGATAGGAAACCGTATTTGCGTACATAAAGCCATCGGATGGCACGGCGCGCTCCCTAATGACGAAATCAATTTAAAACGGCCACCTCGCCTAAATCACGACTCACCAACCGTCGCCTACAGTCGACGCCAAAATGTACAAAAAACAAGCGAACCCATTTGTGGCATTCGGAAATTTAATTTCGGCAGTAATACGTGTTAAGTTACGGCAAAGGGCGTCTCGTGAGGCTGTCACTGGACTCCGTTTAGACGGCTCTGCCCGCAGCACGGTATCTCCGCTACTAATGGAGCTGCTTTACACACTCCACAAATTTCCAAACATTATTAATTCCCTCCTACCACTCACCCTTTTCCTGCCACGTACGCAGATGGTGCGATTCAAGAATAACCACATATATTCCTCGGCGCGCTTGCTAGTGTCTTCTGTCTTGTTCTTACGGTCATCAGTAACATACGCAATAAAGACGGCAGAAACGGTTAACTATCTATATTACATATGTATATCACTAAATGGCGGACCCGTTGCACGTCACCCGCTTACGGTAGCAAGTTGCCTGTGTATCTGCTTCCAGAGGCAATAAAAATTTGATTTTCAACATTTCACACAATCACTGACCTAATTTAAAATGCTGTCATAATCTGTTTATTTAGACGTATACAGGTTTAGAAGTAAGGCACGTATTATAGTTAGGGAGTGCGTGTCAGCGGAATTGACGGCGCGCAACTACTCGGACTTCATTCATCAAGTATTTGAGAATTAGAGCACTTTGCAACTTCCAACAAACTTTACTCATAATATCGACACTTTACAAACTTCTTATCGCTTACACCCCCACAAAATGAAGGAGGGAAAAGAGTTTATTGTTTGCTACATTTTTCGTGCAGTAAAACTTCAGGAGCAGGCATGGGGTTATAATTTATTACTTCTTTACTACTATCTCTGTTTGCAACACGTTCTGCAGACAGTATCATATATCAGTGAATGTCCCAACAAAATTATATCACTGAACGACAGGTAGTTCGGGGGATATAACGTGAAGAAACACTGAGATGCGTGAAACACTAGCTTTTTCTAAAAACTGAACGCAAGTTACAACACGACACCCATTAAGTGTTTGATAACGAGAGCAGTTACAAACTTTCACCAAACTGTAAACATAATTTCAAACCTTTTCTAAACTTTTTCTCGCTTACATGTTTAACTGGAGATTACTGGTTCGTGGCGCTATGTTCATAAAAATATAAGGGAATAATAAAAATGTTGTGGAATAGTACGACCGACATTAAATGAATCACAGAAATAAGGGAAGATACAAGAGAACTCCAAATTACAGTAGATGACTTAAAAAACAAAACAGAGAAAATCAGAGTACTGCAAGACACACCAACCAGGTTACAAACGAAGAGCAATGAAGGGCTAATGGTAGAGGAATCTCAGACAAAAAGAAAGAAAATATCAGAACGAATGAAGTAGTATTGGACAGACAGAAGAGCAAAACACCTTTCACATAATGATAAATTATAATAATCCCTGTATAACCACTGCAGTATTGATTTGTCGTATTGACTTACTACAGAACTGTATTGTATTATTAATGACACCAACCTGTACAAACCTTTGTATTAGTGACTAGAGTGGTCCACCGAAGGGCATAAAATTTAAACAAATAATAAATTAAAAAACTGGTGCACTGGTGCGTGCCCATATGCGCTGGCGATATGAGAGTCCTCTGTCGACTGGAGCTACATCTGAGGCGTGCCCGCGGAGTTTAAAACTCTCAAGTCAAATTGAAAAGACACTAACTTATTTGTAAACTAATCACGTGATTGAGTCTGTTTTATACATGAGGGTCGAATTCTTTAAAGAATCGGAGATTTATCGGTTATTCTCTAAATGTAACTACCAGCATTCCCCGACAGTCCCTTCTCATAGTAATTCTCACTCAAACTCCTTAAGCACTTACATGTATCTCGTTCTGACAAAATAGGATCGTTACAACAACAGCAGATCGCGCGCTCAGTATTCCTTCATGCCAAGAAAATGAAGACCCAATCAGTGTAAAGGTATTCAAAAATACATCTTGCACGCGGTCTCCTTTGAAGTGGCGTTTCATTTTGTAGCAGTCCTCCAAAACAAAAAGTTTCTTCTGTGCCCCCTTTTTTGAGTAACATACTATCATGAGATTTCAGGACTGCAGAAATCACCGGGTCCCTTGCCTTATGCATATGTCATGTCTTTAATTAGTTCATAAATGCAACATTAAACACCTAGTGTCACAATCATCAATAATTAATTATCTTATCAAACTGACTAGCGAGTTTTGAACTGCGCGGGCACGCTTCAGATGCAGCTCAAGTCGATAGAAGGCTGTCATACCGCCAATAACTGTGGGCATGCAGCACTGCACAGATTCTTTTTTTTTATGAACATAGCGACGTCCGGCAGTAACCTCCAGTCGTAAAAAATTGCCTTACGATGGCGGCTTCGTTGCCAGCCGGAATAATGATGCAAGAAGTATACATAATCGAGTCGTAATTCAGTACTGATTACGACGGGAAAACTGCAACATACAATTACAATGATCTACAGCGTAAGAGAGGTGATACATAAAAAAAATCTCAAATTCGGTTTCTGCCTTGTCCACTGACTGCTGCACCATTAGTAATCTAGCCAAGGCTGCATAAGCCCTCCCTCCCTTTTTTTTTAAAGACACCAAAGCTTCCTAGATTTATCTGATGGACGGTGGTGACAAAGCTGGTCCCCACGCGACATGTAGATAACTGCGCGAGGAACTTTATAACACTCTCGTCTGTTACTGCTATACCTTAACCTCAAAACTGGAGGCAGTTTGCAAAACAGAATTATTTTGTTATAGCAATTATGGTATAAAGCAACAGAGCAGTGTTACCCTTTGAGAGGAATTTTGTTATGTTGACCGTGTTGTTCCTAACGAAAGTGGCTTATCGGAAATGAAAGTCAAAATTACGTACATATTGGAAAAGTAACAAACAAAATTTTGCCTAGCTATATTGTTTACAGAATAAGGGAAACGGTCGCCAGCCTAATTAGGCAAGAGAAAGATTAATGTTCTCGTTTATGAAAGTAGGTATAAGTAACTATAATGGACAAACACAACCTAGACTTAGCCAAACGCGAGTGCAATGAACTCTGACACACATATGTTTCAAGATTGAAGCTAACAACTGGAGCAGCACAAACTATTTGCAAAAATTATAAGAGATACCGAAACACCCTATTACTTTCAGGCTTACATAAAGTGAATGGTCTTTATAACATTACTATTAACATGCACTTATAATACACAAGATACACAAACACTTAGCAAACTTGAATATATAATGTTCAACAACTGCAGCTTTCTCACTTTTACTACAGCGAAACACAATACTGACCGAATTGCAAGAACTGACTCACCTTTAAGAATTTACTGCAGACAATAATGTGATCGTTTGCCTTATAAGCCTCTGTCTTAAGAACTTTTAATATTGAAGTTAGCAACAACACTTTAAATAAGCAGTTTTACTGGGAAAATTATTTCAGCAAGCATCAATAACTTTAACTCACTCTCTTGCCACATTAACTTTAACTTTCTCTTCACTATGTTCAAGAGGCATTAATTAGCAAACTCTAGGCTTTAACTTCTTTTAGTAAGGACACTCGGATATCACTTTAGCTCAACTGGAGAGGAACCTGAGAGGTGTTATGATGAGGAGAAAATCAAGGTTGGTACATAAATTTAGATATAAATTACCTTATATTTGAGCACAATAACACATCCATTAAGCTGATCCTTCACTGTACATCATTATAGTATTGCTTTACAGTGATTGCGCAACGTGGTGGCAACTGCATGTTGGTAGGTGGATTCGCAGACTGAATTGCTGGACTCTGTTATTTCTTGGTGGTGACGACAGATACAAATTCCAGAAAAGTTCCAGCTAATTATCCATCCATCCGAGGCCTTAGAAAGAAGGAAGAAAAGCCTCTCTCGGAATCAGCACAATATGCACACTTTGCATAGCAGTGCACAGTTTGGTAGCTCATCTCCGACCGGTGGCTCGTCCCCGACTGACTATCAGTTCCACCTTTTCCACCTAGGCCAACCACAATTTGCGCGCGCTACACAGTTCCGTTCCCGAGGGGAACCACCCTACCTCTTATACACCAAACTACTAATATTCATAAGTGAGGATCAGCAGTTTACAAAATGGTTCAAATGGCTCTGAGCACTATGGGACTTAACTTCTGAGGTCATCAGTCCCCTAGAACTTAGAACTACTTAAACCGAACTAACCTAAGGACATCACACACATCCATGCCCGAGGCAGGATTCGAACCTGCGACCCAGCAGTTTACATAACAGCAAACAAACGTATTGAATAACACAGAACATTTGCACATGTTAACATGTCTACAGAAAATTATTCACACAAAATTACAATCATATATAGTAAGCTTTGTTCCCTCCAAATGGGTCAAAGCATTTAAACGAGACATATGCTACACAGCATAGAATCAAATCACGACATCAAAGGTTTGACAAAGAAAAGAGTACACAATTTTGTTAGCGATTCAAACACATTTACAGACGATCAACAATGTAACATAAAATAAAGCAAAAAAAAAAAAAAAATCAGCACAGCATTAGAGCTATGGTGTTACAACTTCCACAGCGGAACAAGTGTATGGGGGATTACCTAACGCGCAGTTCGCGTGCTGGGAGCGAAACCTGGCCATGAAACAGAGCAAAACGTCGATGGCACACGACAAGCTTACCTCGTATCACTTAGTCTCTAAGCCATTTAGCCTACACCATTCACAGGCGAATCAATACAAAAATTACATTACTGTTCAGAAAGGAGTATGCTGATGGTGTCACAACTTGACAGGAATAAAGGGAAATAACGCGCCGAACTTAAGAGCGTTTCTAGGATGTTTTCCACGTCCTTCTGCATAGCTATAGGGCACTTGTACTCCTGCTGCTATCCTCGAATGAGGCCACATACAATGTTAAAATATTATTTTAGCTTACTTTATATGTTTGTTTGACTTGACGTTTTCCACAATAGCTGTTAAATATTTACAACAAGTTTTTGTCTTAAGCATACAGGAGTTTCAGACTCGTTTCGCTTTTATTTTATTTGAAAACCTAAACGCTTTTCGTGTAATACGTCTGATTTTGGCGTTTCGTGATTTCTCTAAATCGCTTCAGGCAAATGCCGAAACGCGTCCTTTGAACAGGGGCACGGGAGATTTCCTTCCTCTTCCTTCCATAATCCGGTGGGACCTATGACCTAGTTGTATAGTCCCCTCCCCAAAATCAACCGACCAACCAACGGAAGAACAGTAACAACCAATAGCTTACTTAAATTTGTCTGTAGTTTATATTACGTCGTTGGAATTTCGAGCTACGAAAAGAGGTCCGCATATCTCTTTACTTTTGTTAACGTCTCATTTTCCCATTTATTTGTTTTCTCTTCAATGTACGACTGCGTACACTAAGAACCTACTATGGTCCTTTGGAGCCGAGCCGAGTGGAGGGTCTGAATCAGAGGCTCAGGCGGTTCTGTGACCCTGTAGGCTGCAGATTCCTTGACATGCGCCATTGGGTGGTGGGTTTCCGGGTTCCGCTTAACAGGTCAGGAGTCCACTACACACAGGAGGCAGCTACACGGGTAGCGGGGGCTGTGTGGAAGACATTGGGCGGTTTTTTAGGTTAGTGGGTCTCAGGAAACCACAGAAGGGGCGTCCGTCTAAAAGTGGACAGGTAAAACACAGTAACGTAGTTGCAGAAACGATTGGTATTGTAAACTGTCGTAGCTGTGTTGGGAAAGAACCAGAGCTCCAAGCCGTAATAGAAAGCACTGAAGCTCAAATAGTTGTAGGGACAGAGAGCTGGCTAAAGCCGGAAATAAGTTCAGCCGAAATTTTTTCAAACGATCTAACAGTGTTCCGAAAGGATAGATTAAATACAGTTGGTGGTGGAGTATTTATTGCTGTCAGATGTAGTTTGCCTTGTAGCGAAATTGTAATAGATAGTTCGAGTGAAATAGTATGGGTCGAGGTTATACGTGACAATCTGACTAATCTATTAATTGGATCGTTTTACTGATCCCCCAACTAAGAAGATATAGTTGCCGAACGTTTCAAAGAAAACTTGAATCTCATTTCAAATAAGTACCCCGCTCATACAATTATCGTCGGTGGTGGCTTCAATCTACCATCGATATGATGGAAAAATTAGACGTTTAAAGCCGGCGGGAGGCATAAAACGTCATCCGAAATTGTACTGAATGCTTACTCAGAAAATTATTTTGAACAATTAGTTCACGAGCTCACTCGAAGCGAAAATGGTTGTGAAAGCATACTTGACCTGTTAGCAACAAATTATCCTGGACAAATAGTGAGAATTGTGACGAACATAGGGATTAGCGACCACACGGCAGTTGCTGCTAGCCTGAATACCGTAATAAGTACAACCATCAAAAAGAAACGCAAAGTATATCTATTTAAAAAAGCTGATAAAAATGCTCTTATCGCCTTTTTAAGAGACAGTCTTCACTCCTTCCGATCTGATCATGCAAGTGTAGAAAAGTTGTGGAACGTTTTCAAAGAGATAGTATCGACAGCAGTTGAGAGACATATACCACATAAATTAATAAGTGATGGTACTGATCCCCCATGGTACACAAAACGGGTCAGATCGTTGTTACAGAAGCAACGAAAAAAACATGCCAAATTTAAAAGAACGCAAAATCTCCAAGACTGGCAAAGTTTTCCAGAAGTTCGAAATATGGCGCGTACTTCAATGCGAGATGCTTTTAATAATTTCCACTACGAGATTCTGTATCGAAATCTGGCAGAAAACCCAAAGAGATTCTGGTCATACATAAAGCACACCAGTGGCAAGACGCAATCAATACCTTCACTGGGTGATAACAACGGTGAAGTCACTGGGACAGTGCCACTAAAGCTGAGTTATTAAACTCGGTTTTCTGAAACTCCTTCACCAAAGAAGTAAATATTCCTGAATTCCAATCAAGAACAACTGCCAAGATGAGAAACATAGAAGCAGTTATCCTTAGTGTAACAAAGCAGCTTAAATCACTTAATAAAGGCAAGACAGCCGGCCGGGGTGGCCGAGCGGTTCTAGGCTCTACAGTCTGGAACCGCGCGACCGCTACGTTCGCAGGTTCGAATCCTGCCTCGGGCATGGATGTATGTGATGTCCTTAGGTTAGTTAGGTTTAAGTAGTTCTAAGTGACTGATGACATCAGATGTTAAGTCCCATAGTGCTCAGAGCCACTTGAACCACGGATACAGAAAATATCGTTCTTGTGAAACAATTAGCTATTTACACTCATGAAGTAATGAATGCTATCGACAGGGGATGTCAAATTGTTTCCATATTTTTAGATTTCCAGAAGGCTTTCGACACCGTTCCTCACAAGCGTCTTCTAACCAAACTACGTGCCTACGGAGTATCGCCTCAGTTGTGCAACTGGATTCGTGATTTCCTGTCACAAAGTTCACAGTTCGTAGTAATAGATGGAAAGTCATCGAGTAAAACAGAAGTAATTTGCGGCGTTCCCCAAGGAAGTCTTATAGGCCGTCTGTTGTTCCTGATCTATATTAACGACATAGGAGACAACCTGAGTAGCCGTCTTAGATTGTTTGCAGATGATGCTGTCATTTACCGTCTTGTAAAGTCATCAGATGACCAAAATGAATTGCATAATGTTTTAGATAAGATATCTGTATGGTGCGAAAAGTAAAGGAAAGTGTGAAGTTAATCACATGAGTACTAAAATAAATCAGCTAAATTTCGATTACGCGATAAGTCACACAAATCTAAAGGTTGTAAATTCAAATAAATACTTAGGGATTACAATTACAAATAACCTAAATTGGAACGATCACATAGATAATATTGTGGGTAGAGCAAATCAAAGACTGTGATTCACTGGCAGAAAACTTAGAAGGTGCAACAGGTCTACTAGAGAGACTGCTTACACCACGCTTGTCCGACCTATTCTGGAGTATTGCTGTGCGGTATGGGATCCGCATCAGGTGGGACTGCCGGATGACATCGAAAAAGTACAAAGAAGGGCAGCTCGTTTAGTATTATCGCGAAATAGGCGAGACAGTGCCATAGACATGATATGTGAATTGGAGTGGCAGTCATTAAAACAAAGGCGTTTTTCGTTGCGACGGGATCTTGTCATGAAATTTCAATCACCAGTTTTCTCCTCCGATTGCGAAAAAATTCTGTTGCCACCCACCTACATAGGGAGAAATGATCATCACGATAAAATAAGAGAAATCAGGGCTCGCACAGAAAAAGCAGAATAATCACGTAGATGTAGATGAAAGTTCAGTTATTTCGATCTTTCCGAATATGCTCACAACTATTGATTCAAAAATTCAACGTCGGTAACTTAGGCCCATCTTTCAACTGTATGAATGTCCCTTTTAATACCAAATTTTGTTTTGTTCGTCTAAATGGTAAGATGTCAGACTACTAATCCTGAAGTTTGCAGTGAATCCTCTGTCAGCCTTAGGTATCTTCGAGTCACTCGTCAGATTTTTTTTTTATTCGATATTTTTATACGGAAATGATGACAAGCTGACCCGCTGATAGAGGTACTGATTAAACTGCAGGTCTCCTACAACCGGCTTGGTAAGTAGTTCAAAGGTCTAAGAGGCCACGAGCTCATCCCTTGCAAAAATGCGACCATTCCACGCAGAGCACTGCGTTATTGAAACCGACCTTCGGGTAGACAGTTTTATCTTGCGTCTGAATTATGAAAACACCAACTCGAAAATCTATAAAATGCGATAGTAAGTTTCCTTTACAATAGATGCTGATATTGATGCTTTTTTCTCTCAACTGGAAAAACTCATTCTTCGAAAATTACTACCAAAATTCACGAATCGGACATTAAAATTAACTGAGCCCTTCATTTATATCTGCTGCGACGCACGAGTCGGTTAGCGGAACGTCACAGATTTCGTTAACGACTGTTTTTCCAGAACCGCGACATACTGGAGAACTACCATATTTCAATGTTTACAGCTTCTCCAGCACATATATTATGGCGAAAGAGCTGTGGATTGTTCGGTAAATACTAATGGCTCCGTATCGTACATTTCAGATTAATGGATAACTGTAACATTACACGATAGTCTGCGCAAGTGTAGGGTCCGATGACCTCAGCAGCTTGGTCCCTTAGGAATTCTCCTTCAAACACACACACTCTTGTCGCAAGACTCGTGTAGTAATGAACACATTCGTGTTTATTGCGCAACTGAATCTAAGTAGTGGGGCTATTCGGAAAGTAGGGTGGAATTTCTTACAAAAACTGTTTTTGTTTTGACATGTTTCTGTATTTTCCTACATAGTCTCCACATTTGTTTACAGATTTTTCATAACGCTCTACCAATCTTTTGTATCCCTAAGTCATAGGCGTCTTCCGCATGTGGGATATCCAGTCTTTAAACTGCGATATTGCAGCGCCTGTGTTGTTAAGAACGATGCAATGTTCCTTCGGACATGCGAACAGGCACTGCGGCGACTACAGCAGTGATGAAATACAAGAATTGTATTCGCAGCTGCGAATACGAACACACGTCAGCTGTACAAGGGAATGGCGACAAAGAAAATTCGTACCGGACCGGGACCTGAATTCGGATTTCCCGCTTTATGCGAGTGGTCGCCTTAACCGCTCTGTCTATCCGTGCACGACTCACACGGCCAGACCCAATTTCCACTGTCGTCGTTCTTGCATCATTTCATGTATTTCATAGCCGCAGTGCCTGTTCCTTCGGATACGCATGTATGTCCAAGGGAACATTGGAGCGTTCTTCTTAACAACACAGACCTGCAATGTCCTATTTATCCGCCGATACCACGCAGTGACTCCCAATTAAATAATGTGTGGACGAGTACAGGTATGGCGGAGGGATTTATTTAACCACGTACATGACGTTTCTCGTCATTTTATTATAACGTATCGTATCTGTAAACGACGGGTTTTCGAGAGCTCAGTTTTCAGGTGCTTCGAAACGGCATACATTCACAGCACGTAGCTTATAATACAAAACCACAAAAGCTAATATGGCGTCTTCAGACTCTGAACTGAAAATAGATGGCGTGCATGTGACGTAGGTGGCATTCTTCCATCTCATTGGCCTACGTTCAACCGCAATGTCAGAATGTCTGTCACGACTTATATTGCTCCCGAACGTGCTTTTTCCGCGCTCTGACGTCAGAAACTTGACACACTCAACGTCGACGGCCGAATGCACGGTCCGTGTGCCGACGGCTTCTGTGTGCATCGCGAGGCCACACGGATGCCAGTTGCTTTCATATGATCACTTCCCAGAGTGTGAGAGGTCGCTACCACGCCGTGGAATTCCGTCCACCGAGAGATTTCACAGTCACGTGAGAAAGAACAGTGATGAAACACGGAAAACTATTGTGTAACTTACGGGAACGTTGAAATTTTGCTGAGTTTGTGGGACTTCTTAACATGACTCGCCGTCATTACAGTCGCTTTATTGCTGAGCGCAACTGAAACACAAGCCAACGGACTCCCACTTCTGAGAAAAGCAAGTTTTTACGTGTTGTTCTGTCGCGCTCGATTTACTTGCTCTCTACGCAGAAGCCCAGCCCCGCAGTTTATTGTGCCGCCGTATTCGAGCGCCCAACGACACGAGGTCGTGTTTCGTCGTACGCCTACATCACCCGTAACTGTAAAAAGTACAGTGCTACGTTAAAAGCCTATACATGTGAACACTGGGAACCTATACTGTGCCACCTGCACATTTGTCTGAGAACTGCAATAAGGGCCATTCACTGGGTATTGGTCAACATCTCTCGCAGTTCCATGTAAACTTTTCATGACCAATAAGTCACGTGTCTCAGTGCACAGGGGGGCATTCATCTACCCCTTCTCTTTGGTAATTAGTTTTGATGTTGGACTTTAAGAACTATGTGAAGCCAACAGGTCCATCGCTTGCTCATTAAAGAGCGTATTTTTTTCTGGTTGTTACAGTTGGATATCGAGTGCAGTTTCCGCAATTTCCTTCGTTTTTATGCGAGAGAAGATCAGTGAAGGTATCTCTCAACTCTATTAAGTCATCTGTTACGTACAGGCTGTTCTGCAAGGACAAGAATACTTCCGTTTTATTCTCGTGTACAGAGATGCAAGACATACATGAAGCCTCAACGGTTTGTCGCTTTAGACTACTTCTTCCCTTCTTGCCGGTTATTGACGTACAAGTATTTGTACGAATCTAGTTTTGTGCGGAGTCAGGCCAAATACGATGGGGTTACCCAATATTTTGAGTAGGGAGGGCCAGGAACATGGGAAGTTCGTCTTACGCACAAAAGGCTGTATGTCTGCCACAAAATGGTAAGACAATAATCCAATAATAGTTCTCGCCACTGCTAGTAGCCCAAAAGACGTCAGATTCGTCAAAAGAAAAAAAAATGGTGTAGTAAATGATCTCTCCAAAAAACCCAGGAATTTGTAGAGTTCCTAACATAACTGCGACATGAAGACATGAAGGAGGTTTGTTACCATGTTGAAAAATATGCGGAGTCTGCAAAATGCTGAACAGGTCGCTGAGGAAAAAGTAATTGAATGGAAGCAAGATCACATTCTTGTTCTAATATTATGCGTTTCGGACACTGCCATCGTCAGATATCTATAAAAAAAAGATAAAAATATGCAGCTATATAAAAATAAAAATGAGTTACAAAACCAAGATAATCGGACATATAAAAATATTAGAAATCATTAGAAGATACATACGAAACATCGTGTTGCACACAGATACAAAGGTTAAATGTTCTATTAGTAACGACAATAAGCAGACTGGTAATTATGAAGGTATGTCATTTCAGGGCAAAGGCACAGTGAAGATCCATCAAAAGCACATTTTTCTTGGTTGGTTGGTTGTTTGGGGAAGGAGACCAGACAGCGAGGTCATCGGTCTCATCGGATTAGGGAAGGAAGTCGGCCGTGCCCTTTCAAAGGAACCATCCCGGTATTTGCCTGGAGCGATTTAGGGAAACCACGGAAAACCTAAATCAGGATGGCCGGACGCGGGATTGAACCGTCGTCCTCCCGAATGCGAGTCCAGTGTGCTAGCCATTGCGCCACCTCGCTCGGTAGCACATTTTTCTTGGTACATGTCATTTAATAAAGTATCTGCGAATAAAGGCTTCAGAAGATGATTGGCCTCATATCCGAGAGAATTTGCACTACGTGAACTTTTTTTCCGCAAAGATTCTGCAACAGCATAGAAACAACGATCAAATAAGAATGACCTAAGAGTTTCACAACAAAGTGAGAATGATGAAATACTTTTCGTCTCATATAGATGACTGCTATAAATTTGTATTGTACTACTTGTAATGAAATTTTCGTAAGCTGCTGTCCAAACTGATTGTATATGGAACTTCCCTTTTTCACTTATAACATGTTCACGGATATTGAAGTTTTTGTTTATGTGTATTACAGACAAAACAACACGAACAGCATATGGACAAGCGAAGAAAAGTACGTTGTAACAGAGCTGATGTAGGAATTTTACGCACGTGCATATAGTAAACAAAGTGCGTGATTTGCGAGCCAGATACAGCCGACAACTGTGACCGGAGCGCGCTGCGATCGCGTATAACACGTTGAGACACAGGTACCGATGTACAGTCGTTCCTGAGTGTTCAGCAGCAAGTTGCACTAGGCACGCTCCACGTGCCGACGGCTTAAGGAAAGACTCCGTTTCCATGTACAAGTTGAACAAATGCCTGTGGCAATTCAGAACTAGCTCGCCTGTTGTGCATAAACTAAACGACTATTGCGCTTACACAACAGCGACAAAAAGGTGTTTTAATAAGTAATCGAATGTGGGCACGGTGGGTGTTGCAGAGGGAAGTTTCTGTGGGCACGTGGATTCCATTCGCCGGGCATCCATGGTGATTTACGATATCTGGTGGTTTCGCGAAATTAGTTCGGCCTGGGTCGTTAATAAATGTCACGGACGACTCGATGGCTAAACTTTACTTACCTGAAACACAGGTTCCCTAGCTATAGTCTAATGGTGCGCTGAACGAGAAATTTCCTCTTATACTAAAGGGAGTCGAAGACTTTTTGCCTTTTTCTTAATAAGACGCAAACAACGGTTTATTCCAGACAACACGCAAATGGGGATTGATGTGACACTAAAATTTCACGCTGTAGACTCTGCTGCGTGTTTTTCTTTCAGAACAGCTGTGAAATACTCGTATAAATCTAAGCGGGGGCGCTAGAAAAAAGGGCCAAGGAGCTAAGTCGGGACGGGTTAGCGACCCTTGGGTTGCTACACCGGCCACACCGAATGTAGCTCGGGGATTTTCTCACATAAGTGCAGGGCTGGTCCCCAATCAAATACAAATTTCAGTGTCGGTTGTATTTTCTGAAAGTGCGTATTTGGACGGAGTGTAGCGTTATATGGAACTGCAACCTGGACGTTAAATGGTATAGACAACAAGCCAACAGAAGCTTTTGAATTCTTGTGTAACAAGAGTTTCAGATGAACGCTGAAGATCAGGTGGCTAGACTAGATAAGTAAAGGAGAAGCATGAGAGCGAATCGAGGAGAAAAAGAACTCCACAACGCATCTTGAGTAAAATATGACTCCTCCTCCGCTCACATGTTGGTGTGTACAAGATTAGTTAATTTTGGAAATGCAGAGAAGTGTAGGACTTTAAAAAATTACAGTGGAATACTATTCTTGAAGTCACTAAGTAAGTTCAAACTGATACACAAGGCAGTGTTCTGGACCTTTTATTTTCGCGGGCAAGTGTTCTACCATCTGAGCTACTTAGGCACGACTCACGACCCGTCCTCACAGCTTCCAAAGGTAGGAGACGCGGTACCGGTGGAACTGAAGCTGTGAGGACAGGTCGTTTGTGAGTCGCGCTTGGGTAGCTCAGATGGTAGAGCACTTGCCCGCGAAAGGTAAAGGATCCGAGTTCGAGTCTCGATCCGGCAAACAGTATTAATCTGCCACGAAGTTTCATATCAGCGCACACTCCGCTGCAGAGTGAAAATTTCATTCTGGAAGCCAATGTTGGTTGCTAGGCCACTTCAGCTGCCTGGTCAGAAGGAATTTTCTTCCCCTGCACATGATGGCTCCTTTCCACGCGGTTTGTGAGGGTTCTGTCGTAATTGTATCAACTAAAGGGTACGGTGTCATGTTTGTGCTGCGTGATGAGAGAAGGAAGGATGTTAAACCCGATGCCGACAAGCAGCCTACTCCTCTAGAATAGCAACATGACCATCAACTGTGTCAAATGTCCTTCCTCCATGAGACACCTTGGAGGTCTTAAACGTAATCCGGGTCGCTGGGCGCAATGTCCAGTGATCAGGAACTTCACGCCACTACCTCTCCTCCTCTGACGGTCAATTACTCGTGGCGGAAATGTTTGATTTGCAGAAGGCAGACTGGTAAGGAGAGCTCATGAACCCAGTCTTCGGACTGAGAACAACATTAACAACAGTAAATAAATTGGCTGTTTTTAATCCTAGTTCTCATTAAGTCATAAATGGGATCAACACTACTCAGCGAAATATGCGCCCCTAGTTTCTCGAACAGCGAGGAGTGTATGTGAGCGTACGTGGCTTGCGTCAGCAGCGGCGACGACGACGGCGCCTGCAGTTCGTCTACGATTCACCAAGATGACTTCATTGGCGCCCCGGAAATCTCACGGGCTCCGTTGAATGCCGCACCGAACGAGATTACATCGCCGTATAGCTTACGTCCTGCTCTGGACATCGTCGCACAAATGTTGTTTACTTTGGACGTCATAAATTCCCTTCGGGGAAAAATGACGTTCGCAGCGCAAAAAGCAAGTCTGTCAGCAAGGGCACTCGCGCGCGACAGTGGAAGGGGGGGGGGGGGGGAGGAGGAGGAGGAGGAGGAGGAGGAGGAGGAGAGAGAGAGAGAGAGAGAGAGAGAGAGATATCACGGGCACTGTCTTAGGAACGTAGCCATGCTAATTTCGCCAGTGATAATCTTACTACAAGGCCTCTGGAGTAGGCGAAATTCCCTCAGAATTATTGCGATCTTGGAACAACCAGCCGTGACAAAATTATCCCACCTGGGGTGCAAATTATGAGACAAGGGAAATCCTCTTACACTTCAAGAAGAACGTAACAATTCCAATTAGAAAGAAGACAGTTGTGAATAATTACCGAACTATCAGTTTAAAAAGTCACGGTTGCAAAATACTGATGCGAATTATTTGCAGCAGAATAAAAAAAAAAAACTGGTGGAGGCTCACCTCGGGAAGGTCTCTTTTGGTTCCGAAGAAACGCAGGAATTCGTGAGGCGATAGTGACACGACGACTTACCTTCGAAGATACATTGAAGAAAGGCAAATCTACTTTTATAGTATTTGAAGATTTAGAGAGATGCTTTTGACAATGCTGAGTGGAATACACTGTTTGAAATTCTGAAAGTAGCAAAGATAAAATACAGGGAGCGAGAGGCCGTTTACAGTTTGCACAGAAACAAGACTGCAGTTGTAAGGGTCTAAAGACATGAACGGAAGCAGTGGTTGAAAAGGGAGTGAGACACTGTTGTAATCCATCACCGATGTTATTCAATCTGTACATTTAGCAAGCTGTAAAGAACACCAAAGAGACATTCGCAAAAGAAACTGAAACTCAGAGAGAAGAAATAAAAACTCTGAAATTTCCCAATGACATTGCAATTCTGTTAGAGACAGTAAAGAACATTTCAGAGCAGCTGAATGGAATGGGCAGTGTCTTGAAAAAAGCTTACACGAAGAACATCAACAAAAATAAAAGAAGGGTTATGGAATGTAGTCTAATTACAATAGCCGATTGTGAGGGTATTAGATTAGGAAATGAGAGACTGCAAGTAGGAGATGAAGTTAGCTATATGTGCAGCAAAACAGCTGATGATGGCTGAAGTAGAGGTAATAAAAAATGCAGACTGGCTGTAACACGAAAAGAATTTCTGAAAAAGAAGAATTAGTTAACAACTAAATTTACGGGTTAGGAAGCCTTTGCTGGAGGTATTTGGAGTGTAGTCTTGTACGAAAGTGAACGTGGACGATAAGCAGTTTAGACAAGAAGAGAACGAAAGTTTTTTGAAAAGAGGTGCTATAGAAAAATGCTGAAGTTCGATGTGTAGAACTAGTAACTAATAAGGCACTGGAACGATGGTACGAACTGAGGGGAAAAAAAAGAAAAAAAAAAAGAATTTTATAGCACAGCTTGACTAAAATATATGGTCGGTTAACGTAACGCATCCTGATGCATAAAGGAATCTTCAATTTGGCAATGGAGGGATTAGGAGGGGGTGAAACTGTAGAGGCAGATATGAAGGACCTTGCACGGGATAAAGTAGCGTGGAAAGTTGCATCAAATCAGTTTTCGAACTGAAGACCACCACCACCACCACCAACAACAACAACAACAACAACAACAACAACAACAACGAAAACAGTACCTAAAATGTGGAACATTGTACACTCACGACTTCACAGTAACAAGAACTTACGCATTTATTACAAACGTGGGTCCACAGTCCTACAGTATTTTAGAAGCAGCATACGTCACTTAAGACTGTTGTTGGATTGATTTACATCTCAATCGCAGTATTATTCTCAAGTGATAATGCGACATAAAGCGCGACAGTATTCATTCATTACTATTACGGCGACATCGTTCCAGTGTCCAGTAAGATAAAAACAGATTCCTTGCCAAGCTGCAGTTGTCGCAAGACGAATATGATGCTAGAAAGGGTCCGGTATTTACGAGGGTCGCTCAGTAAGTAATGTAACACATTCTTTTAATCAGTCAGTTGCGGCTGAAAAAAATGCGGAATCTGTTGTGGTACATCGTGGAATATTCCTGCTTCAGCCCGTATAGTTTCATGAACTTCCGATAGGTGCCTTCTAAATGGCTTCTGCAGTGGAGATGCGTTCCAAGCAGACAGCTGTCACTGAGTTTCTTTTGGCGGAAAACCAGAGCATCGCAGATATTCTTAGGCGCTTGCAAAATGTATACGGAGACCTGGCAGTGAACAAAAGCACGGTGAGTCGTTGGACGCAGGGTCTGTCATCATTGCATCAAGCTCTTGCAAACCTGTCCGATCTTCCGCACACATCTGTGACTCTTGCGATGCCGGCACGTGTTTCATTTAAGGTGATGGACGGATCACAATCAAACACCTAGCTTCTCAACTGGGCGTCTTGCTGGTAGTGTTGACACATTCGTCCACTTTTGGGGTACTCAAAGGTGTGTGTCCGCATCTCGTATATTCCAACTTCCATCTGTTTGGTCCAATGAAAGATGCAATCCGCGGGAAGCAGTACGTGGATTATGACGTTACTGATGCACATGACGTTGGCTGCGACGTCGACCATCAGAGTGGAGCCATGGGGCCATACAGGACTTCCCAGCCGTCGCGCTAAACGCAGATTATGTTGAAAAATAGTGTATTTCAACCTAAAGAGAGGAGAATAATATAGTCGATTGGAATCCCGAATAAAACCAACCTACTTTCAGAAAAAAATGTGTTGCATTATTTATCGAACGCCCCTCGTACATTGAGTTGACTACGAATTATTATATGAAGTGATGCGTCTTCCTATTGTACAGACAACAGGGAATCTTGTTCATTCTCATACAGACGAAATAAAATATGTCAACATGGTTGGGCACTAGGAAAATGTCAAGTATAAATACGTACTGAGGCATATCATGTCGGATTATCACTTGAGAATGGCGTCCCCCTCCCCCCCCCCCCCCCCCTCAAAAGACACACACAAACACACAAAATCGCGAAATAAATTGATCTAGTCTAGGCGTTTCTGAACTTAAAAAAAATCTTCTTTGAAGGTATACTTTCGGCGTTCTACTTTCATAAATAAAAGTAGTAATTTTTCCTTGACTCTTATCCAGGTGTATTTCTTCAAGGTCATTACACTCTTATCTGAGGAAATGGATCAAATGGCTCTGAGCACTATGGGACTTAACAGCTGTGGTCATCAGTCCCCTAGAACTTAGAACTACTGAAACCTAACTAACCTAAGGACGTCGCACACATCCATGCCCTAGGCAGGATTCGAACCTGCGACCGTAGCAGTCGCGCGGTTCCGGACTGAGCGCCTAGAACCGCTACACCACCGCAGCCGGTCTATCTGAGGAAATCTTTGACTAATTTCTTGCGGAGTGTCTCCCAACCAATGGTGGAATGTAGCTGGCATGGTCTCAGTGGACGGATCGCACACCAACTACTATTCTTGATTCGCCGTTCAGTCGAGTCACTGTCACATAGAGTAGTCAGAAACTTAATTCATATACCCATGCTTCCCTCCCTATTTTGATGTATATTACAATTAATTCAAAACTGTTACTTATTCCGTAAAAAAATGTGCAAATGAAATCTTGAAATAGCAAAACAGTAAATATTTTGCATGCAAAATCATAATAGTGATGGCGAAATAAACATTTCATGCAAGAAAACGTATTCACACAGTATGCATTATTAGCCTTGGAACATTCGGTCGTCTTGCACAAGGCTTATCGGCGCGCTCCCACACATGTCTTTATAATTTACCGTACTGTGGCGTGCGGTGAATTCAGTTTATCAGCAGCTACGTGCCTAATTGTTTACTTTCACGATCTGTTCACTTACGCACTTTATCGGAACTTTTTTTCCATTTTCTTCCACGTTTACTATTATAGAGAATATAAGTTTCTCCATTGTGTTACTTTTGGATGTTTGCTTATAGAAATACTAAAAAATGTAGTTGCTAAAAAACGCTAGACTATAAAACGTTTCACACGCACTTAGAAGGAAGCAATAAGTCCTGAATTATCATTGCTGTTCTTGGAGGATTCGATGCCTGGAAGACTCCATAGGAATTGTTAAAAACTAATGAAATCCTCGGAATAAAAGCCATATGAAAACTTTTTTACTCGTTCATCACTTAGTTCTACACAGAAAATCATTAAACTTTTTTTTAGTTGAAAATTACACGCGTATATTCTTTTAATAAACTAATAACAATTTAAAGTTAAATTTAATACGGATAAAATTTGAAAAGCATGTGTGTACGAAACTTTTAGGGCAACTGTTTATCTTGCTCAATGACGATGTCAGCAAAATTCGAAAACAACAAACGGAAGTAATGTTCTTTCCGTGCACCGTCAGCGTGACAACTGAGTGTTTCGCACTCATATGAATACATTATCGCTCTCCATGCGATTATTTATCTTTAGAGTGACAGAAAAACAGAAATCACTGTTACTATGCGCTAGTATAGCAACAACAACCATCTACCGTTAAATGTTTTTATATGTACAGGTACGATAATTAATTCTTGACGAGAGCTACTCATATTTTTTACCTTGAGACATATTGTTTATTTCTTCATACGTAACTATTCAGTATGCTACTTTTTTATTCCCGATTTCTGTATGGGACATTTTTTATGAGCCTGCATTATTTCTCATTTGTGAGCGATATCTTCTGACTATTATGTGTGAAATTTATTTATGTGATTTGTTATGAATAAATATACCGCATCCTATTACAAGTCCAGGAGTCACATGCGGTACTGTAAAGGTTATGTAGGACAACACTTTACTAGGTTATGTATGACCATAGCACGTACTTCAGTGAGGTTGGAATTAATCAATGGTACTTACTTTAGCATATTAAGTTATTGTAATGCTCTTTCTATAGTGATACGTATCTCTGTAATGACTTCTGAAAAGTGACTCAGAGTTTCCGGATGCTTTTAAATGTGTTGAAATCAAGAATGATAATTAGAATAATATATCATTCATCTAAGCTTTCTGAACAATATGACATAGTGTTTGCACAATTACTTTCTCACAGCTTGAGTTTCTTAGTTTTCAGCAGCGGATACCTTGTACTATTGACGCCATAGTAGAGATGGAAACTGGTCTTTTTTTAAATATTTAGAAGCTGTTGTGTAGTAGCTACACACTCGTACGGAGGATACGAGAAGCCACCTGGCATAAGATAAAAAGAGTCGAGGAGCCCTTACACACGCGGAGATACTCGTGTTCGTCTAATAGCCGCAAGTCGTGCCTTCACTGCGATACATACTTCATTCCGCCTGTCTCTGACTCGTAATTTGGCTGGCAACACAGGACCTTCACATCCATTGTTCGAGTCAATCATTCTTCAACTCTCCTACTACAGATAGCGATTAGATTGGCGAAGGAGCACAGTTAAAATTCGAGTGGCTTAAAACAGAAATCTTACAAAGTAAGAGAGCCGCTACCATAGTCACTGCTGGAACTATCGAATCATCCAGCAAGATAAGGCACTTTGGCTCAACAGCCGTGCAGCGGTACACGAGTCTTACGAATATACGGTTACTGTTGTTTCTTCTGTCGTTGCAGCAGATCGGCGTGATACAGCTCTCTAAGTTGGGCAATGGCTACATAACTACGGCACTCTGCTTGCACAAAAGACATCTTAAAAGTTAAATTTATATTTTATGTTAACTTTTTTCTCTTTTCCTGAAAAAGTTTTTCTTTCTATTGCCAGTCTAAATTTTATATCCACTTACTTTTATCGTCGTCGGTTATTTTTTTGTCACGATAGCAAAACTCCCTGACTTCCGAATCGAATTCCCTCACCATCACCTGTTGTAATTCGACTACATTCCAGTACCATATTTTATTTTTGTTGATATTTATCTTTAAATATCTTTTCAAGACACTACCAATTCCGTTCAACTGAACTTCTAAGTCCTTCGCGTCTGTGATGGAATTACAATGACATTGGCAAACATTAAAGATTTGATTCCTTATCTCTAAATTATTACTTCTTTTCAAAATTTCTCCTTAGTTTTCTATGCTGGTTACACAATACAGAGACCGAGTAACGTGTGGGATAAGCTACGGCCCTGTCTCCCTCCTCAGCATCCGCCAGCCTTTTGTATCCTTCGACACTGATTTCTGCTTTCTTGCTTCTGTTGAATTTGTCGATAACGTTTCGGTCTCTGTAGTTTTTCTTTGCTATCTTCAAAACTGCAGTCTGTTCTAGTTAACAGTGTCGTAAACAACGATCCTGTACACGGGTGCTGTGCAAGAACTGCAATGATGTTATTACTGAAATACGTTATACACACAGGTCTGGACACGACATTTCTCTGTGCAAAGTTCACCACCAACGGAGAACGAAATCTGACGAATGAGACAAGTACGAAATATCGCTATCAAGTTTCGAGTCCTGTCCGACCACCCCGGATTAGATTTTTCTGCGGTTTACCTAAATTACACTGTCTGAGCAGAAGTATCCAGACATTAATATGGGATATTTCCACCCTTCGGCTTTATGACGGCGTAAACTCTAGAGGACGATTTTAATGAGACGTCTCAACGTCTATGGGGAAATGCAAGCCCATTCTTCCTCATCAGGCAAACCACAAATGGTAATGATGGAATTAGGGGCCTGGAGTGAAGTCTACCTTTTACCTTATCCCAGATATGTTAACTGGGACCTCTGTGCAGCCCAGTCCATTTCGGGGATGTTTATGGTTCAAATGGCTCTGAGCTCTTCAGAGGTCATCAGTTTCCTACAACTTAGAACCACTTAAACCTAACTAATCTAAGGACATCACACACATGCATGCCCGAGGCAGCATTCGAACCTGCGGCCGTAGCGGTCGCGCGGTTCCAGACTGAAGCGCCTAGAACCGCTCGGCCACAATGGCCGGCGAATGTTAATGTCCACAAAGCATTGCCACGGAGACGCTGCTTTTTGACAGGGTGCATTATCATGGTGATACAATCATCTTCTACGAAATCTTTCTATACTCTATGTAGTGTGAAATTTGTTTGCATCCTTACGGATTTAGCTTTATCTTAAATGCAAGAAGCTGACCACATGTTAACAATGAAAGACAACCGCTGATACTACAAATAACAGCAGGTGGTGTTCTTCGGGCATTCGATCGGATTGCCACAGGGTACAGAGTGATTCATTGCTCCAAATCACTCTTTTCCGTGGCGTTGTTCTTTACACCAGCAGCACTGACAACAGAAATGCGCAGATTACGACCACTCTACCTCAACCTTTTTTAATTTCCTACGCACAACCATTGTGTTAGCTGGGCTGCCCGTTGCAACGCTTATTTCGCACGACCTTTTTACAACCATCCGCCGCCATGACCCACTGCCCCCGACTGTCATTACATGAGGTATGCCGAATGTTTGTTTAGCTATTGTTGTTGCTTCGCGCTTCCGCTTCACAAAGACATCACCAACAGTCAACACGGTCAGCTTTAGATGGACTGAAATGTCTCTGCTGGATTTGTTTCTCAGGTGACATACAGTGGCTAGTCCACTTTCGAAGACTCTGAGCTCTCGTAACCTACCCGTTCTGCATTGCTTCTCTGACAATAAATACTCCCCGCCTCCTGTCATACTGACGGTCAATTCCGCATTATATAGGGGTGTCGGGATACCTTTGATCACATAGTGCATTTGCAGCGGGTTGTTTAAAGAACACGCCCAAAATGTTTCTCCAGGCTCCTGCACCAGAATCTGCGTTCCACCCGCTCTGAAATACAGGTTGGCAGGACGTTTCAACTCTCAACTTCCTTTCGTAAGGTACTCTGATGAACAAAAACCGAAGACATAGACAGTTATCAGATCCACCTTACTGAGAAGGACTGGTCTATGCCCACGCCTAACGTGTGTTAACACGGGGCACACTTGGGCTGTATCTACATAGTGTTATCTACTGCACAGTGAACGCAGAAAGTGCTTGACAGCAACATTAGCGATTTTGTCCTACTAGATTCGCGTATGGAACGGGAAAAAAATGACTGCTCACATGCTTCGCCACGCTCTACCTTATTCTAATGATCCCGACACGAGATCTACTATGGAAGCAGCGTAACTGTTTTATAATCCTCCAGAACACCGGTTCTCTAAATTTCCGAAACTCATTTTCTCGACAACATAATCCGGTCTATCAGTTTAGTATGCGATGCTATCCTACACAGCTCAACAGAAAACTGTATCGTCCTACGAGAAGGCTAAAAGTAAATTCACAACGTACAATAGCTCTTTCTTTACGAATCGCTGTCTTGCTCACTGTTGCTATATGCATGCTTCCAGCGACTAGTTGGTCGTAGGTTTAGTACGTAGCTCATTGCCAGCAGCACTTCCTTTGTAACTGTGGCAACTATTAAGTCTGGAAACGACACATATAGGTCAATACTGCCGAGAGTACATTAAGAGAATTAGTTGGATCGACTTCTCGCCAGATCGGGGAAAATGACGATAATTACAATTACAAATCTAACTAGGAAAATATTTAACAGTGTGCTCTATTTGCAAACTCCCATTGTAATTATGAGCCGGCCGGAGTGGCCGAGCGGTTCTAGGCGCTTCAGTCTGGACCCGCGCGACCGCTACGGTCGCAGGTTCGAATCCTGCCTCGGGCATGGATGTGTGTGATAGCTTTAGGTTAGTTAGGTTTAGGTAGCTTTAAGTTCTAGGGGACTGAGGACCTCAGTAGTTAAGTCCCATAGTGCTCAGACCCATTTTTTTTGTAATTATGACTTTTCTTGCTATGTAGTATCGTCTGTATATATTGCAAAGGATGTCTTTTTTCTTTGTAAAGCACGACGTTGTGACGCTATGGGTAAGGCCACGGTGGTTCGTTTTACTAGTTGGAAAATCTTATTTCACTGACAGTATCATAATTTTTGTACCCAATTTCCGGTTTCGGTTCCACAGCAACTATCTGCAGTTCACATTACTATCACAGCAGTATTTTTACAAGTTATTGTATGATAGATTAGAGCTCAGTTTTTACGTCACATTTAGTTAGAATTCAGTTTCGATATCGCATATAGTTCAACACTGAAACCCCTGATTCACTACAATAATTATGATTGTCGATTAAATAAAAGTTTCAGGAAAGTATATCGTGTTTTCCGACAACAGGTTCTCCCTTACTTTACATCGGAAGATTATTACGGCCTAGCGAGCTGAGTTTGATGAAACCAGAACACCGAAGGGGAATAGGTTTCCCTATTCAAGTACAGCAAATGCAGATCATGATCTTGGGATTGTTATTTTCATAATGCTACACAAGATACGAACCAGAAGACTGTAGATATACTGATAATAGAAAAAAAAATGCCCGAGCAAAAATCAAACAGCAGTAGGGAGACAACCCCTGAACTGGAATCCCTCGTGCCATCGCAGAAGAGGATGACATGGAGGAGGACACTGGAGAGAGACAGAAGCAGGAAGAACGTGGGGAGAGGAGAAGGCAATGGCACAAAACCGAGACCGCCGGCGTTGCCTCATCCAAGCCCTAATTTCCAAGGATTGTAACGAAAACACAAGAAAAAGAAGAGAAGAAGTGACATCGAATTATGTTACAGTCAGGCTTTTGTTTGATTTATGAACATTTATTTTTTTTCCACGTATACATTACTCTCAATTACTCAAAATATTAAGAATAAAAATTGGTTGTGGCAATATGATTAATTATCCAGAAAGTAAATTCAAAAATGGTTCAAATGGCTCTGAGCACTATGGGACTTAACAGCTTTGGTCATCAGTCCCCTAGAACTTAGAACTACTTAAACCTAACTAACCTAAGGACGTCACACAACACCCAGTCATCACGAGGCAGAGAAAATCCCTGACCCCGCCAGGAATTGAACCCGGGAACCCGGGCGTGGGAAGCGAGAACGCTACCGCACGACCACGAGCTGCGGACGAAAGTAAATTCCTTTGCTTCGCTTTTTGCATGTATTTGGTTACGTAATTTAATTTTAACTGAAATCCCTCTGTTATTTCTGTCTTCGATTACTGCATTTCAAATTTATTCAAATTACAAATTTTACTATCTACACACATTTTTGCCACGAGTATTTCCATTTCGTTAAGGGGATTATTAGGTTTTCTTGTTGAAAAAACTATAAAAATTATAGGTGTCACCGTGGTTTGACACACTAATAGCGGACTTTTACCCCAGAGCAGATGCAACGTTCGGTAAAGTTTGTAATTGAAACAGCAAACACCCTACGTATTATTTAAACAGGTTTATTTGGAGCAACCCACTGTCGGTTTCGGATTTCTTACAATTCCATCTTCAGACGGTTGTTACAGTCTTCGTTGTTTTCTTGCCGGGGCCTCGTTTTGCATTCGTTATGGGTTTGTCGCAGTGCTGTATGATTATGTCTGACGAAATCGCCCTGTGTCATTGTTCTGAATTTTAAAATCAACATGTTTGTGGACGTGCGCTATGTGAGTGCTGTTAGATTCACTGGAAAACACTCTACACCACACCATTCTCTGTTTAATGGCAGCACACACGATGAACATTTACAAAGGGCGGCCCACCTTCACACGAGTAACATAAACAACATTTTAAACGATGTTCTGTGCTCGACCAGTTCATCCCAGTCACATGTGGACAAACGTAGTAGTGCATACTTACAGATATTCAGCTCTTCTAACTGTGGAAGGAGTCCCATCGATTAGAGATCATTAGGGCAAGGAAATGTGTCATGTCCTTTCCGAAAGGAACCGCTGTCTATCTAGGAACAGAACAGAAAACCTACATCTGGGTGGCCGAACGAGCCCAGCGTCTTAAACACTGCGCTCTATCTACGTTAGGACAGTGGCAAGTAAAATGATGGTTATTTCAAATAGAAACTTTATTTAATACGGGCAAGAGTGAAAATGTCATACAGGGAGGCTCCACCTGTTGGACCACGTGCACTTCAAAGACAGTACAATTACAAGTATTATTCCTTTCTCTATATTATTCCGGCTATAGAGAATTTCTTTAGTGGAAAGTGGTAGTGAACTCTTCTGTCCTGTCAGATTTTTACGTAAAATCAAACGACAAATCTGTTCGTGATATTTGCAAAACTCTAAACAGCTCAGTCTCGGTGACTGTCGATGCCAAATAGGTTCGCGTACTTACATGTAACATACACCTTTTTTGTTATTACGTGCAGATAATCTGATGATGCACCAACCGTTCGAAACGCGTCGTTAACAACAAATCTTTTGCAACAAACTTTTTTTTTCTTTTTGGAGTACGCAAAAGGGTTTAAAGAGTACTCGTCAATGGGGCATGCAGAAACAAACGAAAATGAAATATATCCGTGTGTGCAACTGTGCATTAGCTGTAATAGTAAATTACAAAACGAAATAGCGCGGGGGTAAAATTCCGTATAGATACTGAGCAGTTATTATTTCCGTTATCGGAGCTACTCCACAGAAGTTAAATCGATTTCGTGTCCGGTTTAGCCAGTGTTGCTAATCAATTGCAACGGTCCGAAGGTAAGAACATCCCAAACTACACTCCTGGAAATTGAAATAAGAACACCGTGAATTCATTGTCCCAGGAAGGGGAAACTTTATTGACACATTCCTGGGGTCAGATACATCACATGATCACACTGACAGAACCACAGGCACATAGACACAGGCAACAGAGCATGCCCAATGTCGGCACTAGTACAGTGTATATCCACCTTTCGCAGCAATGCAGGCTACTATTCTCCCATGGAGACGATCGTAGAGATGCTGGATGTAGTCCTGTGAAACGGCTTGCCATGCCATTTCCACCTGGCGCCTCAGTTGGACCAGCGTTCGTGCTGGAGGTGCAGACCGCGTGAGACGACGCTTCATCCAGTCCCAAACATGCTCAATGGGGGACAGATTCGGAGATCTTGCTGGCCAGGGTAGTTGACTTACACCTTCTAGAGCACGTTGGGTGGCACGGGATACATGCGGACGTGCATTGTCCTGTTGGAACAGCAAGTTCCTTTGCCGGTCTAGGAATGGTAGAACGATGGGTTCGATGACGGTTTGGATGTACCGTGCACTATTCAGTGTCCCCTCGACGATCACCAGTGGTGTACGGCCAGTGTAGGAGATCGCTCCCCACACCACGATGCCGGGTGTTGGCCCTGTGTGCCTCGGTCGTATGCAGTCCTGATTGTGGCGCTCACCTGCACGGCGCCAAACACGCATACGACCATCATTGGCACCAAGGCAGAAGCGACTCTCATCGCTGAAGACGACACGTCTCCATTCGTCCCTCCATTCACGCCTGTCGCGACACCACTGGAGGCGGGCTGCACGATGTTGGGGCGTGAGCGGAAGACGGCCTAACGGTGTGCGGGACCATAGCCCAGCTTCATGGAGACGGTTGCGAATGGTCCTCGCCGATACCCCAGGAGCAACAGTGTCCCTAATTTGCTGGGAAGTGGCGGTGCGGTCCCCTACGGCACTGCGTAGGATCCTACGGTCTTGGCGTGCATCCGTGCGTCGCTGCGGTCCGGGCCCAGGTCGACGGGCACGTGCACCTTCCGCCGACCACTGGCGACAACATCGATGTACTGTGGAGACCTCACGCCCCACGTGTTGAGCAATTCGGCGGTACGTCCACCCAGCCTCCCGCATGCCCTCGCTCAAAGTCCGTCAACTGCACATACGGTTCACGTCCACGCTGTCGCGGCATGCTACCAGTGTTAAAGACTGCGATGGAGCTCCGTATGCCACGGCAAACTGGCTGACACTGACGGCGGCGGTGCACAAATGCTGCGCAGCTAGCGCCATTCGACGGCCAACACCGCGGTTCCTGGTGTGTCCGCTGTGCCGTGCGTGTGATCATTGCTTGTACAGCCCTCTCGCAGTGTCCGGAGCAAGTATGGTGGGTCTGACACACCGGTGTCAATGTGTTCTTTTTTCCATTTCCAGGAGTGTATAAGCTAGTGTCCACTGCTTAAGACACTCTAAACGTCATCTACTCGTCATTCAATAACTACTTAAGTACAACAACTTTCTCCCTTCCAGCATCGAAAATAGGTTACGAACGTGATCCACAGGTGGTCGTTTAAGCTGCAACTAGGGAAAGGTCTGTTAGGTAGCTATTCTAGCCGCAAGAACACCTACTGCGGCACAGGCATTTTCAGTTTCCCTTCGGATACAACCAGTTACAAAGATTTAGTTTCCGATTTATGACAAACTGTTTCTTCCACTAACATTAGGTTCTTACCGACGGCCATTTCAATTTTTTCGTTTTATTGCTTCCCCTAAACGACCAAACCTACAAAGGTAATGCGATGTTCGTTCGCAATGCGCTTTAGTATCCTCTGAGAAACAAACTGCTTCGAAGGCGAAACCGAACCACGCGGGGGATATTTTGTGACTTCCACTGGCTGGCCTCTTGCGAGAAAAAATACCGCTGGTCTTGCTTCGCCTGCAGTGCCGTTCGTGTCTTGGTATGTAAACATAGACGGACCGTTTCCAGTTACTGTCCAGCTGCAATAGTTCGCTGCGCGTTTTCAGATGGACTGGAACAAGGTGGAGCGAAATAACAGTCTCTTCTCTGTTCAACTGACAGAAGGTAATGTCGTTTTTTACTTTTCTGATACATAAATCACTTCATAATGCAAGTGGTAGAATCAAGTAACGACAACTAGCAATGATATAAATAATTAGTAGCTCCTTAAATATGCAATATATCAATTAAATGATACTGTAAGGGGTATAATCAAGTTGCAACAGACGACGACGACGACGACGACGACACTACTACTACTACTACTACTACTACTACTACTACTCACATCACCACAACCAGTAATAATAATAAAAATAATAATAATAATAATAAGTAACTCAAAAATATACTTCAGGAAATTACGTTTAACTGTAAATATACACTGTAGTTTTACCACACACAGAATGCTAAACCTTTCTGAACTATACATCACACAAATTAAGTTAATTTTCTTTTTTGTTTTGATGTTCATTTCACAAACATAGCTCTGATTTCTTTCTACACGTTATTTTCGTTTTGTATAATGTTCAAATAATGATAAAATCGCAGCCCATGAAAATCTATTTACACACGGAGCGTTTCATTCTTCACAAAATGTTTTGAAGTATTTGTTTTAACATTTTTTTTAAATAAACGTGAGACTATTCTTTGAGCGTGAATTATATGGTACAACCCGTAAGCACTGTATAAACGTGAACTGTTAGCTGTAGCCAAGAGACCGTTTATTCTTTTCATTCGATGCTACCATCTGGACTGATGTGTTAGTGGTTGCTACAGAAGAACTGGTACCCAAAATATCATTATTGCTGGCATGACTTTTTCTCTGACTGATGCGTTTTCGAAAGCGAGAGTATCGTTGCTAAGATTTCGGTAAAACAATTCCGATTAATGTTTTCGGTTGTTTAGCTGAAGCAGTTCAAGAAAATTCCATGTTTCCTTAAACTACACCACGACTAACACCTACAATTGTTATCTAAACGGGGTAACTTCTATGTCTCCTAAATTTACGCCCGCCGTTGTAGCCGAGCGGTTCTAGGCGCTTCAGTCCGGAACCGCGCTACTTCTACGGCCGCAGGTTCGAACCCTGCCTCGGGCATGGATGTGTGTGATGTCCTTAGGTTAGTTAGGTTTAAGTAGTTCTAAGTCTAGGGAACTGATGACCTCAGATGTTAAGTCCCATAGTGCTCAGAGCCATTTGAACCATTTTGAAGCATAAATTTACAGCGACTGTTGACCGACGGTTTATAGGGTTTACTCTTGTACATGCCTGCTCAATAATCATAGGTCAATATGTTTCACAGGATATAACATAAACGGCTGCGATACAGGTGTTAATTAGTACATAAGATAAATACAGTTCTCAATTTTATTTTCAACAACATATCTTCGTTGGGCGACATTTTTCTGCGTGGTTCAATATTAACAACGCTACAACCAACTGAGTTACTTCTTATGAGGCCTCCATGTCTTGCCATAATACCGAAATGTTCTCCTTGTTTGCGAGTGAGATTTATTAACAGTGAGGAACATTCTGTAACTTATGTGAGCGTACGAAAAATTTTTACAATCCCCGGCAAAACGCTCACCAATAGAAGCCAAATTTGTAATGAATAACGAACTTGTTCTCACGAATTCACACTATATGTTTTGTTAGGTTCCACATATACAACGTGTCAACGACGTGTTGGATGAGCAAAATTCAAATTCCCACATTTATGTTTTCATAAACAACATAATGCTAGTGCGCGATTGGTTCTTTCCCGAGAACTTTGATAGGAAACACTAAGTAATGAAGCCACTGTTGCCGTTTGCCTTTTGTGGTAATTCTGTTCTCAAGGGCATCAAGGCCACTCCATTCTAAAAAACTTTTATACCGGCGAACTGAGGGCACTTCTCGGTACATCAGATTCCTTATATATTCCACCATTCTAAATATCCCGCGTATCACCCGATGTAATGTGCTTGTCTAAGACGTGACCACTCTTCATTTATTTATTTTTGCTTCAGAAAGTGAACTATACACAATAATTCCTAGCGAGCAATTATACCGTACATGCAAATTGAGCTGTAACCTAAGAGTTCTGAAGTTTGCTTTTTTTATTTCAGTGTAACAGTGTTCCGTCCTTAGTATCATCAGGTATGAGATCATTAAAATTATGGTGCGTACGTCTGCGGATCCAACATTAAGATTTTTATAGTTATGCAATATGGTCGTAAAATACAGCTTATTTTCATTATTGCACGCAATACAATGCTTCAGCCAACAACTCATTCGAGTGATTATCTTATGGTATATATCACGCAGAAATAAAACGAAAGTAAAATATCTAAAATGAAGTCTTCCGGTTCGACAACTAGTTGTTCACTGCATTGGCTACCTCAAAAATCGTCAGAAATTGTAGCAGCTGGCATTAGGTTAGCATACAAAAGGGCGAGTAGTATTTACTCTTTATCATAAACAAACCGAAAGAATCCTTAAACTCTTCTCGTCACCTTTACGTGCCAATTTTCATTAAACTTATTTGCGACCATTACTGAAAATTCTTGCACATTTCAGTTGAACGTTAAATAGAAAATTCAGGGACGGCTAACTTCCAAAATTCCTTACAGTTAATTAGTGAAAATCAAGGAAACACTAAATGTGTACATGTCAGAACTCTATCTCTAATTCCCAATAAAGAAATAGCAACATAATCCTGTACAGCGTTGGCAAGAATGCGCATGCCACACAACAGTTTTTTTTTTTTCCGGTTCGTGCCCATGCAGCCATCTCACTAATGGAAAGACGATACGACAGTGCACTGGAGACAATTTTCCTGTTAGTTACGACGATACGAGCCTAAGGACAATACAACACCCAATCCTCGAGCGTAGAAGATCGCCGACCCGGACGGGAATCGAACGCGGGCCCCTTCGGTTGGCATTCTGCCGCGCTGACGCCGCAGCTACCGAGACGAACGACAGCTGACAGGTTCCTGTTACTCCCAGCAGAAAATAATTCCCTCGGAGCTATCGTCTGAGCTTGCGGAACTTGAAATGAATATCTGACAGTGCTGGCAATAGTCATTACGATTACTTTCTCATAACGGAAGAGAACTAATACTTCGTGCATTGTACACAATTATAGAACATCTAAAAAATAAGTACTCGTTTCATTTTGTACGGAATATATTGAACAGCAGCTGACGACTTTCGGTAACTTTTTCTACATTTTTTAAGTAAATCCTGATCATGCTCATGCTCATTCACACAAATACCCACGCTTGGGCATATATATACTTCTTCAGACTTTTTCTTTCGCGTTGAAACATTTTCAAATTAGAAAGAGACATGTATTAACCTTTACTCAGTTACATTAGCGTTGCCTTTACCGCCAATTTCATTTAAAGCTTGCGAAGGCACTCTGAATCACTAACCTATTTTCCCTTGTACAGATATTTCGTTTACATGCAAGAAACAAAAATTTTTTTTCTCTGTACAAGAAGAGAGAGTACATTATGAATAAATATTCATTAGGGCACTCGCCCTACGCTATTTCTTTCCCATTGATAAAATGGCCCAAAATTTCATCATCGTCGGCAACATATTCACAATTTTTTTTATAGTCTCTAACGCAAACAGCGAAACGAATTTATATGAAGGCGGGTCTCTTTTTTTTTTTTTGTCGACTGAAAATCCCAACATTTGTCTGTGCGTGCAGTAATAATTAATATTCTTGCAAAGAACGTGAACACACAGCAGATTCTTCACCGAAGTTATTTGGAGAGACTGTTAAAACTAGTTAAAATTAATACCAAAATTCACTGAACACAGACGATAGTGTTAATGTGCTAGTTGAGTAGTATAAAGTCCCATTTAATCATAAAAATAAAAGCTACGTGATAAGCATTGAAGACGACCTTATTATCAGTTTCTACGAGGCTAATATCTTATTAAGCTTACTACATTTCTCTCCAAATGGGAAATGAGAGGTGGATTGTGTAAATGGAACATATCTAAATCACCTTACATTTTGCTGATAACAAACGGTTAGCCTCTAGTGCTAAAAACAACAGAATTGTGAAATATAATACAGCAAATTTGAATGTACGCCAGAAAATTAATTATAATAAGAATAAAACAATTATAATGGACACAATGAAAAGAAAACCGGACAAATTAACAAGCAGTCCTAAAACAAGCTGAGATGTTTTTATGTTTAGCAAAGTTCAAGGCAGTGTCTCAATAGTCAGCAAAGCAAAATAACGGAAGAGTAAAACTGGCCTGGACTTTTTTTGGTAAATCAAATAGTCATCTAGACTAAGCTCGCACCATATATGGAAAGGAAGTCGCGTAATCAGTGTGTGTTAGCCGTTTTCACTTATGGCAATCAGACACTGACTTTTGTTGTGAAAACCACTCAAAAACTTGTGGCTGCACAGCGGCGTGCTGTGAATTACTGAGAGACACAGGAAAGAAACAAATCAGAGTACAGACTTAAGTGAAAGATGTAATGACTTATGAAAATGAAGATGCGTAGGAAATGTTGACAGGTTTGAAAGTAATCAGAAAACACTGAGGAGACATATAAAAATATGCTTAGCAGCAGGGTCAAATTTATACATCAAATGGCTTATGACATTTGCTTCGTTAGCATTTATTTCATCGATCAATGCAAAAGTTAGTGACGGTTACGAATATAAGTATGGCTAACTCGATTTCTGGGACACTTTCACTCTGTTGAACTCAACTCATAAAGAGAAAATCGTTTTGAGGCTTTAGGTATTGTTTCTGATACGTCAAACACAAGGCGTGCGATTTACATTGTGCAGATGCAAAATGCAGGTGATGGGAAGTGGATGCATGTGGTGCAACAGAAAACTGTTAAATTCACTAGACAAAATTCAAGAGGTAACTGCCAGAAGAAATAGGAGGGAGAATGCACAAGAGGATGTGAAACATCCCAGCAAGAGTTATAATAAGCCGAGCAAACAGCAGGGGATAACTAAAATGCAGAATCTGGATGAAACCTTGGTATTTAACACCAGTTATTGACGACGTTTTATTTGGTAGCTATTTAAGGAACGCGAAAAGTAAAGGATGCTACGAAATACTGGTAACTTCAACATGAAAATTTTAAAGTGTTTATCACTTCTGCAGTGATATGAATATCAAGCTGTGGTCGGAAAATTTAGAGGTAATTGCTTTGCTTTAATGTGCCATGGACAAAGGAAAGTGCACAAAGACATAAGGGTGATATACTCTCATGTTCTTCGTTTCAGAGTAGAAATAGTATGCCTGTTACAGAATTATTGGCACGAGCCACTATTGTGGCTTAATAGTAAGCGAAGCTAAATCTTATAGATTGTTTCATACCTGGTTTTTAAAAGTCACGAACTTTCCAATAACTATATTGTAATGTGTGATGTGAACATAATGGAATCATAAACAGTTTTATCTACGTTTTTTGCGATTCTGAAAATCCAATACGAGGGTATGGCAGTCATAGTTTGCAGCGCAGCGAAATTCGCAGCTCGAATTGTAAACTTTATTTAATAATCTAAACGTAGTAGACTTGATATCACAGGACCGTGTGTTATTTATCCTAAAAATATCTGGGCCATAACGCCTTTTCTGACATTCAGCCAGGTATACTTCCTATTTCATCATTATCTTCATTATGATATGGGTTACAATAACTTTGTATGGAGAACGCTTTTGTTTTATGGATGGGTACAGCTACGATAATTGAGACGATGGATACTAGATCTGTAATACTAGATACTGAGCGGCATGTTCACTGCGAAACCGAAGCTGACAAATAGCGTGTGGCATTCACGTAACCCTGTCCGGTAGCAAGCATACGAACACGTGGTTACGATTCCACTTCTAAATGTGCGGTCTCTATGTACCGTTGTGTCGAACAGTTGCCCAGTTCGAGAAAATAACACCTCTAAAAGAAACAGAATTGACTACTGTGAAGTTCGGGTTAATGACTGCTTTACTTCACTACAACAGCCGAACTTAGGGGCATACACCGAATATTTACAAGAAGGGCGTTAGGCAGGGATGCAGCCATTTGTATTCAACTGCTGAGCCTGAATATCGATGATCAAAGAGAGTTTCATAACTGGGATTACACTGGAGTGTTAAATAATATCAGTAATAATGTCCGTGTATCCTCTGTGAAAGTGTGGACGAAGTGAAGGAATTCTGCTATTTAGAAAGTAAAATTCCCTAAAGGAAGTCTATTCGTACTAAATAGGGGGCTTAATTTGAAGAAGAAATTCCAGAGATGTGGTTTAAGGGAAGGATGTAACAAATTAATCGGGCTGTAAGATAAGAAATGAGGTTTTTCAAAGAATCGGTGACAAGAGGAATAGCTAACTGGATAGAACATAGATTCAGACACCAGAGAATAACTTTGACTGTAAGAGAGGGGCCCGTAGCGCGGAAGAAATTACACAGGACGGCAGAGACTGATGTATATAGTAAACAACAGAAGATGTTCGTTGCAACTCCTAATCTGAAATAAAGAGTTCGGTAAAAGTGATGAAATCGTAGCAGGCCACACAAAACGAGTCAGAAGACTGACAAACCCCTCAAAAAGGAGAAAACTTTTACAAACGTAGCACGTAATAATTTCACGAGTTAATGAAACACGCAGATCAAGAAGAGTAGAAAGTCTGCTCTGAGCGGAACCAAGTTTTTGAAACTGTTTACTTGTGTCTTCCACAACAGATGTTAAGATGGTCCCAGTGGAATAAAGGCTTTGGGGAAAGACGCGTAAAAGGGGGGAGGGGGGGGGGCTTGTTAACGCTTCTCAACTTTGGTAGCCCTATTGGCAGTGCCGAAGCCATCAACAAAGAAACCTCCAGCTTATTGAATGGAGGCAGCTCTCCCGCGAGCCGACTGCCCCCGACGTCAGCCGGAGGTAGCCGAACACGTTTTCAGATTTACGTCTCCTCCCGTCCCCCTCCCCCGGCCGCGGTACACGTCGCGAGTACTTGGTCGCCCCTTACCGCCACCTTTGCGGGTAATTCCAACGCCCTGCTCAAAAAGCACAATCCGTCAGTACGTATGCCAGCGCGTAGGTTATCGGATCCTCTTTTCACGATACTTCCGTCTAACAGTGAATTGACAAACAAATTTTTGGAAATTTGTGATAAGGTCTTACGGTACCAAACTGCTGAGGTCATCGGTCCCTAAGCTAACACACTACTTAATCCAACTTAAACTAACTTACGATAAGGACAACACACACACCCATGCCTGAGGGAGGACTCGAACTCCGACAGGGGGAGCCGCGCGATCCGTAACAAAACGCCCTAGACCGCTCGGCTACCCCGAGCGATGGTGAATTGACAATGTGATATCTTGCGGCACTGCAAACATTCTTTCCAGTCGCTGTGTTGTTAATATCGCTGTAGCTATATTTGAGAGACAGCTACCACTCAACTGCAATCTTTCTACAACGAGGCATACTAACCGCCATAAATCCCTGTTCTCAGTACTCCGAGATACCTGTCACTAAGATGGTACGATAACAGTTCTCATATGCGACATCTTCCTAAGTGTCCTCCCGACCCCAAGTATTTAGAACAGTGACTCCATAATACATAAAGTTCTTACTAAGCCATCGGTTGCCTTGGTGCTCTGCACTTTCGTCCGTATGTACCAGTGGCGTTTCTAACTTACTTATCTGTATCAACATCACAACGTTGGTTTTGAGTTTATAATCACAATATTGTGTACTATGACGCTGTACAATATCCAGAAGAATTTTAATCATCAAGATACCGGTCGCAGAAGCCTACCTACTTATATCGCTGCTGATACGCTTCATGCGTCATATTTTGGTAAATATTCTGTCGCTATTCCATTTTTATGCCTTGGCCACATCACCTAATTCACTTGTTATGTACGATATGAGCATTATTTGATAACGAATAGTGCCTTTTAAATAAAGCCACGATACCAACTTCAAATGTAACTGTCAATGCAGCCTACGACTTCTTACTTCGTTGTTCAGTATTGAGTATTTTTCATATTACTTTTATACCTTTCCACAGAACGTTCTGGCCAGACATTAAGAGTATGGCTTAGCGTGAATTTGTTGTGATACTGAGTTTTGTATATTGCTAGCCCACCGTCACTCCATCCATCCATCCATCCAACTTCTTCCTTCCATCCTCCGTAATGCCAACATTTCAAAAGCGTCCAGCCTTGCTCTACCCCTCTGCCTCAGTGTCCACGTTTCAATATAATACAGGAGGACATTCCATACCCAGCATAGCATTAGCCTTTTCCTTAGATAAGTTGTCAGTTTTTCTGCGGGAAAATTCTTCTTTTCTCATGAAATGCCTGTTTCGCCACTGTTATTCTGGTTTCTATTTCTGTACTGCTCTTCCAGTCTGTTTCTATCCTAAGCTTTGCATATGTTTTAATGCTTCTCCATTCAGCCTTATCTTAACCTTTTTGTTTCCAGTGCCATTACTATTGTTTTCTTTGTGTTTATTTTCATTCCATAAATCTTATAAATATGTAGAAAATAAACCGCCTGTTCCTGATTGACATGTATGCTCTTAGTCCTAACTCAGTAGAATACACTGCCATTCTATAATGCTAGTAGCTGTTGTTACTTCTGTTTTTTGCCTTGTTTTCACGAATGCGAACCCGTTCATACAGCAAGTATGATTAAGCCAACGTATGTGTAGTCAAACTATTACGATTCGCATTCGTTTTCGTGGCAACATGCCTTTTCTAGTTATTGTAATACAGTAATTAAATTTAACCATTAGGTGAACTGACTGATCCAAGAATCTTACCGCCCTCTATGTTCATAAGTGGGCCGTTCTTTTGCATTTTAAGGACTTCAAAAAGTGTCACAGTGCGCTGGGAGAAGAAATTTCGATTTATGTTTCGGATTCTGACGTGTCCCTATTTTGGTAAATGCGGTTCTGAATGTGTCTATTATTTACAGAAATACCATTCACAAACCCATTTCTATCTACAGTACGCTTGCCTGTTGTACATGTCAGTGCCTTAGAAGCTGTAAATTAATTACTCTTCGTGCATTCAGCCTTCTTCTCTTTTCTGTAGTGCAATTTCGTAGAAAATCTTTTGTCATTATTTACAATAACCCGAACAGCAATCACAAGGAGCGGGTCCCTCCTTGCGGCATTCTCGGAATCAACAGAAACGATAATGAGAATATAAATAGGTAGCTTTATTTACATAGGATTTGGTAACCATAACGATTATCTTCCATCATACTTAAATTTCCAGTCGGTACTTTACCTCACGCCGTGGGCGTATGGCACGGGGAAGTGAGCGACTGATAATACATAATACCATTCCCAATGTAGTGCAGGGACTTGCGTAGTATACATGAATATGTGCTCACGATGCCAAAATTTGATTATATAGACAGTATTTTTAATTCAAATCACATAATTTTTCAAAATTGGTCGAGCGCAGAACCAGTTCTAAATTAACTTCTCTGCCGTGCTGTAAGTAGAGACAAAATAGTAACGCTATCCATCCATTCCGTTCAACGAGTTAAAATTTCATAGAGTGGCTATAGGTCCGCCATGTTTGAAGCAAATTGAAGTTCTGTCCGCCATGTTTTCTTTAGTCAAGGCCTTCGTCTGCTGTGTCCCGCCCCCTTGTAACTGCGTTTGACTTACTAGCTTTATTTTTTCTAAAACAAGCAATAGACAGCAGTGATTTCAGTGTACACTGACAGCAAAAAGGGATGTTTTTGTCGAAATATGGCTAAACTTTTCGATGTAGATAACACTACAAGACAACTCAAATAAGTCTGTCCATACACTATAACGTTACTTGTTGCCCATAAATTAATGTAATTAGAGCAGTTACCACCAGAATATTACGGTGAAACTTCTAAACATGCTGTGGTTAACTATTAGAAACAGTAACGGGCGCAGAAATGCGATATTTTTGTCGCTATTTCAAAGTAAACAGTCAAAGCCTCAAAAACCAGTACACTGTGAACGAGAATATTATTTGAAATATGTGTTACAAGTAGTTAACACAAGCATAGTAATTCAATAATAATAATAATCTACAAGAAAAGTAAAATAGTTTATTTACATTTAATTTTTACAATGTTTTAACTGACATTCGAATTGTTTCAGTCTTTTCACTGACCTTTAAATAAAATAAGCTTCGTGTATAGTTGTCTCACAACTTTACCGCTCTGCTCAGATGATTTTGATTTGCATAAGTGATTTATTCGACGTATAAAATAATGTTTGAGCAGCAGTTTTATCAGTTTAACATAATGGGTTTCTTCACCAAATTCAGTTTCTGTAAAAAGATGTTCATTGTTTATAAATAAGGAGCCTCTCACCAATTGGAAGACTTCTGTCTGAACCTCAACAAAACGTTTTTCTGACATTTCAGGATTATGTCCTCATTATTTCTGAAAACCTTCTCAGCAACATTACAAAGTTTAACAACATCATTAGCTGGATTGATTAAACTGGTTTTCACATCTTTCGCTGCAATCAGTCCAGTTCTTTTATCCTCAATACGAGCAAAAATAACTTCTAAGCAGTCAGTACAGTTAATTTTGTTTGTCACCTGTCTCACTATACTTCCAGCTATGTACTCAATGACACATTCAGAGTTCATACTCACTGAGGCATCGTCTGGCACATAATCATGGTCTACAGCTGCAGGGCTTACCTTAGCAAAAGGAAGTGGTGGAACGGTAGCAGGACGTAGCATAATAGTATTTGATTCTTGGCAATTTCCATTTTGAGCATTTCCTGTATGCTGATCTAAACTGCACAGCATTTGGGTTATTTCTGTTTCCTCCTCTACTACAAATGCTGGAGAAAAATAATTCCAAGTTATCTTGACTTGTTCTACGGGTCAAAATATAATTGAGCTCTGCATTTTCTTTCCAAGCATACAATTCTGCAATTTGCCTTACGCTCATTAAATTCAGCATAAGTCCATACAACGGCATTTTTCTGTTAGACAGAATAACAGGACTTCCATCAGAAAGCTTTAAGGACTTGAAATAATTAATGTATTCATTGATCCTTTTACAGACTGTGTCTCTGTTCCCTCTGAAAATTGGTGCCTTAGTGCCCTTGCCCATTGTGTGACAAGAATTTAATAAATCAAAGGCACTGTCTAACATTTTTATATATTTAACTGTTGCCTCACACCCATAAAATTCTTTAATTCCTAAATCTTTGCAGAACAACATGGCATTTGCAACAGAATTGCTAAGAGTTTTTGCTGCCAAAGCCACTTTCATTTTTTGAGTTTGGTACAGAATGTGCCGCCTCCTAAGTTTGTTTGCAGCATGCAAACCTTCCCTTTCATGCAAGTCCACAAACTTTTTAAAATATTCCCATTTAATTATGTTATCACTGCCTGAAATGGTACCATCTAACAAAAAATTCTTTTCTGCAAGTAAATTACGTGCCAGCTTTAGCATGTGAGCTGTGTCAAACATGCAAAATACCCTTGTATCATTATTTGAAGGGTGGGGAAACCAACTCTGTGCTCCCTGTTCATCATATCTGATCCCTAAATTTGCCATTAAAGATCTATTTGTGGCAGTACCATCGCAAACCACAGCTACTATAGTAAACCAGTGTCTTCAAGTTTTCGGAGATACTGTTGTACCAAATTTAGCTTTACAGTAGAAGATAGGGAGTGAACTAAACAATAACCCACAGGAATTTTCCAATTTCTGTTTAGCGCTGTGACCATGAACACAAGAGCCTCTTTTGCTACCTCGCTATCATCACTTTCTATGCCACCCTCCCCAAAATCAACATAGCCTTTTATTTTTTCCCCATCCCAAACAAGGTCCTTCTTAATAGCCATCTCATCAAACATCAATGTTGCAAAAATTTGGGTTGTGCTATTCTCAACTTCAGGGGCAATTTTAGTGAAACCCTCCTCAGTAAAACCTGGATGGCCACCCACTGACATTGCCCAACGGCGAAGCGTTCTTGGTTGGGGTAATTTCACAAATTTTCGTAAGTAGCTGTATGCTTTGGCAGAATAAAAGTGTAGGGTCAGGGCAAATTTCCTTATTTGCTGAGAATAATGGCATACTTTAGCACTGCACTTAAGTTCCAATAGCTCCTTGAACAAACCAACTACATGTTCACTGTTTAACATATCAGAAACTGAACTACATAGCCTTCTTCTCAAACCAGCAACTAAAGTCTGTAACTGCACTATTCTTCTTTTGTGTCGTACACTCAGTTGCTTCATTTGCTTTATCCGCTTCTTTAGTCGCACATTCTCTGCTTGTACTCTGTTATATTGTGTTTTCAACTTCTTGGGGCTTGGTAGACAGTAATTGTGGTCAGCAGAAACAGATGTGGGTCCGATAGGCACTGAAAGAATGCAGTTACATCGTAAGTTTATAACAGAGTTACACCATAAGATTATAATAGAAAGTATGTAATTCAAAGTAATAAGAACATGGAGTAAAATTAAATTATTGACTTACTTTGTGCTAATGATGTCACTGTAACAGCACTGTCTTGCAAATTGTCGAAAGATTGCTTTCTGGGTTGTGGTCATAATACTTTATCTTGCTTTTGTAAATGTGGTGGAAAATTAAAGATAGTAGATACTGCTTTTGACAAAAGGCGCCTCTGGACATTTGTGTGGTACATATATTTCTCTTCAAAATGGGCTGAACAGAGGTAACTGGCTGTAGTAGGAAACCAGTTTTCTCGCTTCATATTTATAACCCATCTTTTTGTAATTTCCTTATCTTTTAAAGGAAATCTGTAATCAACGATAAATAAATTACTTTCCTGCATTTGTCTTAAGCATAATTACAGTTCCAATGCAAATGACTCTTTAATAAACATTAAAAAACGTGTGTCGTATTTCGGTGCTGATATACTTACTGATAATATGAAATATTTGTTGTTTTATCGCTGCGATTTGTGCAGTTGAACGCTGAACACACTGCAGGCATGTTGACTTTATATTTTGTAACAAAACTGACACACTTCCAACACAAACAACAGTAACGCTTTCCTAATGTTTTGACTAAGGAGAACATGGCGGCAGAGTTAGCGTTGGTTGCCGCTAGGAGCGCTGTATCTAGTATCTCAGCCACTCTATGAAATTTTAACTCGTTGGTTCCGTTTGAAAATGGAATGCAAATCTGTCTACCTGTGGATTCCGTTTTTTCTCATTACATTTCCTAAACGCTTAATACATTTTTCCCGCCAAGTGTTCTACGCAAGTGATCTTCCGCGGTTTGCACGACCACATGCTGACACTGTTACAGTGATATTGCATGAAACGCGAATTTTTAAAAAACAAAACACTTTTTTAGCGTGCAGAGATACTCGCAGCAGAAAAATGCACGTTCCTTTGATCTGCCGCGCGGCGCACATTCTGATTTGAGCGCGGCCCGCGAAGTGCAACGGAAAAATGAACGCGAAATGCTACCGTGTCAACAGCAAGCAGAAAGCATCGATAACATGGGATCAGCAACATGTAAAAGTTGTAACCTATATCGAAAGAGAGGGCAGTTGGTTAATTTCCTCAAGGCTTGAAAACACCAACAGACAATACCACAAAGGGTAACTTTATAAAACTGAATGTTTCAGTGTGTAAATATGTGATTAATAGTAACTTATCTTAATTACCAATGCCACATGTTCACATCCTAGCATTTGAGACTTCTAGACAGAAGTAAAATCAATTAATCTCCCTATGTAAATCTTCACCTCAGGTGAAATTACGCGAAGTCATTTAGTTTCTCTTTTAAATATTTCTATAATAAAGTTTGCACAAATATAAGTATTCGCCACTGAATTTTATTGGTAACGATATTATTTAACGAAGCCGATACCGCTATACAGCGATACCGAAAGCTTCATTTATTTAAAAACTCTTTGTTAGAATAATCAAAAATAGGAATTGATAAGCTTGATGCGGTCGTGAGACGTACGTTTCTTTGGTCACACGGAATACCGTCAAAACGGCATAACTGTACGGCGATTTAGTATTTCAAACGAGTTGCCTAGCTATACATTCTGCCCCTGGCAATGCTCAGGCAGATATGAAAACTCATTTACATTGTTTGCCTCAAGAAAAAAACTAAGTGATGTATTCATAGTGGAAGGAAGAGGAGGCTTCTACAGCCAGTTCAAGTACTGTTTTCTGCGTAAATACGAACTCCCATACCGATTTTATTGCGGAACTGGACAAATCGAAGCAACCAAATTATTCATTTAATCTAGTATATCGCTTAAGGGCAATCCAAAATAACATTTACATTGCGCCTAAAACTTACTATTAAGAAATTAATTTCGATTCATGAGTTACGGCTGGCGCAAAATAAACAGCATCGCTGCCCGAAGTGTCTGGAGACGATCGGTAACGCAACTTTTTCCCTTATAAGATTACACCAGAAACAAGATTTAAACTGTTACCTCTTCAATTCTAATGTAATGATATCTCAGACACAATCATCATTTCACGTCATAGGCCTAGATTACTTTACTTTCCCTAATTTAAAATTGAAAATAGCGTCATAGCTACAAGGCACACAATGACAATTCGTGAATCCTTCACGAGATTCGCAGACATTATCCTCCGTTAGCAACGATCCTGCTAAGCTAATTATCAATAATTAAAGAATTTATGAAATTGTGTTCACAGTAACTGTTACGAATTACGATATCTTGATTAATTTTTAGTAATTTTAATCTGTATTTGCATGTTTTACACAGTAAACGCAGCGATATAACGCCTTGCAGAAACGACAGGGCCAAACTCTCAGAACAAAAGCAAGCTAGGCATAAAAAAAAATTCTGTACGAACTGCACCATTTGTTCTGGTTCGAAACCATGGAATTGAAGCACAAAACGTCATCTTTACAGGGACACGCAGAAGGCGCGGGAATTTACTATAGCAAAAACCCTACAGATACCTACAACAAAAACATCAGATCTTACATCTGTGTATTGCCTGCCGTAACGTAACACTAGTTTGCGACGTGGCGAGCGATGCAACTGAAGATTTTGGTGATTAACAACGTGAGCTGTAGTTTGTCTCATATTAGCACGAAGGAAAGCATTTTATTACACCGGTGGAGAGAACACCACCGTTACACGTAGGGAATTTGAATGCTACACCGGACCAGCTTTGAAATGGATGGTGCCGGCGGCATAAGCGACTTTCCGCTTAGCTGCAAGAAGCGAGCGCAAAAATCAAACGAAATAACTAAGGAAAAATGAAATGTTGTTCGTCGCCTAGTCGCATAAAAAAATTAGCAGCCAATTTGGGCTTTGTGTCTAGCTGTAGAAGAGTCCTGCTTTAATTACGGCATTGTGCTAACGTCCATCATACCGTTAGAAAGCCAAATGCTGCCGCCTATGAATGTACAAGAGAATGCTCTAGAAAATGAATACACAAGAGGTAACAAATGTAAGCAATGAATGCTTTTTCTTAGACCGCCGCTAGCTCCCGGGGCCGCTAACAATAAACGTGTCCATGTCTCCGACATATGAAAATAAACGAATGTGGGTTACAGATTCGCCGCAAGCCGGAGCGGCTGCTTGCCTCTGTTGGCGCACTGAACTGCTCTGTGGTTACACTGGAAGCAGCGGCGTGAGGGGGTTTTTGTCTTGCAGCTCGTAGTGCATGCATCATGGACACAGAAAGACTCAGAGGATGTGAGACAATACAACTTTTTGTATGATACTCGCGATCCTGAATCGGAGGTGGAATACTTTTGCCCTCGATATACTCTTGATAGAAAGCTGAATTCTCAGAAATAGTGTTGTCATGACGTCCATATTTTGCAACATCAACTATTGTAAGCTCGTAGTATGGATCAACGATCGCCAGGAGAAGCAGCGAAAAGAATTGTTTGTAACAGATGAACTGGGATCTACTAACCTTCGGGCATTTTAACCATCTTTTCCGTCTATGCTTCCAAGGCAGTTCGGAAACCCCCAAAGTTCTAGAAATCCTTCTTCAGATTTGTTCCACATCTCTGTTGTAGGAGTAGGTAAATACTTGGGATGTAGAACAGTCCATATTGCCTGGCACACTTGTTTCACAATCTCTGAGACTGTTGAACGTCCCAACCGAAAAGAAAAAGCTATGGTCTGGTGACTGTCACCTGTAGTCAAGTATCTGGAAAAGATTAAAATAAATTATGCCGATAGAACGAATAGATAAGTTAACGACCAAAGATATGTTTGTTTAAATTCAATGACAATGTTATGAATATAATGAAACAAAACAATCTATTTTAGTAGAAAGTTCTCTCTAGCGGGACATACGGAACTAGATGTTACTACCGTTTGCTGTTTTCGTAAGCACTGCTGATAAATTTATCACACCACTCGTAACTACATTGTGGGAAAGCACTTACTTCTGCCGAACCTTTCATATGATACAGCAAAACGAAATGGAATAATTTATATGACTTCGGGAAACACAAAGAGGCTACAAATGGTAAAATGTACCTCGAACAAATGGCTAGTCTGTGCCTTGTATCAAATGGCTTTCTCCAGTTCGTTGTGCTACCTTTTTATCAGGCGATGCAGTTAATCGAAACATTCTCGCGACATACGAAAATATTTGAAGAACCTATCTTCAAAAAAAATCAAATGGCTCTGAGCACTATGGGACTTAACATCTGAGGTCATCAGTCCCCTACAACTTAGAACTACTTAAACCTAACTAACCTAAGGACATCACACACATCCACGCCCGAGGCAGGATTCGAACCTGCGACCGTAGCAGTCGCGCGGTTCCGGACTGAAGCGCCTAGAACTGCTCGGCCACCCCGGCCGGCGAACCTATCTTCGTCAGACTCTAGTTCAATACACAGACGATAGTATTCTCCTAAGCTTTCTGTCTTGCTATTAATATCGTGCATCCAACATCTCCTGTTCTTGGTGCCGTTTCGTATCGCTAGTGCGCGTTCTTCCTCGTCCGAGCTACTCATTTCTGCACTTAAAAAAAAATGAACTCGCATCTTTAACGCGTCCCGCGTGAAGCTTCCAAATCGTCTAACGCGAAGCCAAACGCGCTATGCATGCTAGCTTAATAATGGGGTTCGGCCCCTTCCACAGTGGAACAGCTGACGCATCAAGAGTCACTGCTGCGGCCGGCCGTTGCCTGTGTGGCGTACCTGGCCGCTGACGGGCCCGGCCTGCCGCTGCGCCGTCCGTCGCAGCGGCAGGCCGCGTTCTGTCTGGCCACGCCTTTACGCGTAAGCAGAAACATCAAGCAAGAAAATTACAACTAGCGTGCAATCCGGTGTGCGTAAATACATGGAAGCCGTCTGTAAACAACAGCGCCTCACCTACAACCGAGCGCACGTGCATAACACACACACGTCGCTCTCTATGTAAACATTGTGCGGAAAACTAAATTATGTTATTTGCTAGTCTACACAGTTCGAACTTCACTACACTGTTTCTTTTGAAGCTGTGTACCCGAAACGTGACAGTGCGTAAAACTATTGTAATATGTGAGGCGGTAAATATTCACATACCTGTGTTCTTCACAGGTCCTGGGTGCTCAGTCATCGTCGGACCGCCGGACGAGGTGGCCGAGCGGTTCTAGGCGCTACAGTCTGGAACCGCGCGACCGCTACGGTCGCAGGTTCGAATCCTGCGTCGGGCATGGATGTGTGTGATGTCTTTAGGTTAGTTAGGTTTAAGTAGTTCTAAGTTCTAGGGGACTGATGACCTCAGAAGTTAAGTCCCATAGTGCTCAGAGCCACCAGCCATCGTCGGACCTCGCCAGCAACAATATTATGCAAGAGATGCATTGTTGATGAAGAAACCAGTCACATGCGACGCACAAGGGATATCCTTGTGTGAATAATCTTGTTTGCTAAAACACCTGCTTTATATTTGTGTAATAGCTGTTGCACACGCTCATTCTTTGTCAGAATAATTCCTAACCTTCCCTCCCACCGCCCCTCACACGACCGGAGCAGTTATGCGTCCGTCTTCAACTGCCAGTCTTCTTCCCACATGCTTCACGCAAAGCCGGCGTCCAAATAAAAAAAAAAAATAAATGACAGGTAAGTCTCTACGGCTTGCGGAATGCAGCTGGCAGGTCTTCTCTGGTTCTAGATGGCGTTCTGAGTGTGCATGGTGCAGAGAGATTGGCAAAAGCCACGAGCGAAAGCGGAGGAGGGCTAATGTCTCGCACTGCCAGCCCAGCACAACCGTCCCGCGCCGCGCTCTCACTCCGACTGGCGGGCACCAAGCTTCCAGCTCTGGAGCCCGCCTGTCGCGTTTGCCGCCAGAGGCCCTTCGCGTGCTAGCAGCCGGCGTTCCCCTGTCGACAGAATCTTGGCGGGGAGGGGGGACACAGCTGCACCTACAACTCTCACAAAAACGGGGCTCGAGTTGTCAAACAACTGAAATTTACAGGCCGGCCGCTTGTATGTAGGTAATATGTCGTATTAAAGCTTGTATCACACACACATCTACGGCTGAGAAGTAACTTTATCAGGGCCCCACAGTCGAAAACAAACGTACGCATCTGACGAGGAAGAGGAATGTTAGTCACTTTAATTACTTGGAGGCCCAGCACTGAGCGTGTGCATGCCTGCTGATTCCATCACGTGTAGCTCCATGTATATCTGCGTATAACTTATACCTACCACACCATTTATTGATCTGATGCATCACCATTGTTCTGTGAACTTGAAGTTACCCCTGACTCTGAATTTCAAATGTCCTGTACCATTATCGAGCAGACAATGACTCACTTCTATTAAAACCATTTCGCTTGTACTCATCCACATTTTGCTTTATCATTACACAAATGATGTGACTATAACCGCTTATCACTCGCTCGTGCTTCGTCATCGAGCTAAATTTTATGCCGACTGTAGCGAGAGAAAATGGTCAGTGAAATGCATTAAGACGCTTAGCAATCGATAAATTAACTCATTATATTCAAAAGTAGGGGTACAATTGCCTCTTCACTGCTGTCAACAGACAGAGATGAGCTCTATAGTCATTTACACAGAAATACCAGTTGTCTGTAGGTGTTTCGACAATACAAATCCCTGAGCTTCGCATAGCACAAGTTTTCAGAAGAGCAAACTGTTTGGTGAACTGATGAGAGTAAACTCTTCAAGCGTATCTCCTACCACGCCTTTTTTGGATCTTGAGAGTATTATTCCTGACAGAGTTGCCGTGCATCTCAACAGTTTCCATATATTCAATTCTTGACTTAAATTGGACGGCTGTGTGACAGAACATGTACAACGCAGGCATCCACCCAGGATTTTGATTATGTTTACCGGTCAGACTTTTCAAGTCGAAACCAATCTGACTTTTTAAATTGTTAATCAACGTTACAAACTTCCTTTGTGGAATATTGTAGCGACCGACACGAACAGGAAGCTATTCAAAAAAGAAAAGTGAGATATGAAATTCTGTGTGTGATTTAAACTCCTCTGAACCGTGGCGCTGCCTTGCCACTTGTTTGCTCTGAGCAGTGATCTCAACACTAAACTGGAAGAACTACCCAACGCGCCTTTCTGAAGAAAACCGTGATGCTCACCAGACTGGCCGATTCACTGACGTTGCCTGGGCTTGCCACTTGCCACTTTCTAGAGATTTTTCCTCTTGTATTTCCAACTAGCAGTCAACAGTGATACTGTAAGCGATGGTCGGCAGGAAGCGGCCTTGAGTCCGTTAAGGTAATATATGCTATGTTATTGAAAGAAAATGAAATGTGAGAAACACAAATAAAGTTGCTAAGAAACGTAAAACAGTTTTAGATTTCCTAACTTGCGCACAGAATTTCAAAAGAAAGGAGAGGACGCTATATGGAGGAACTATTAGACGTCATCGAAATACAGCGTCATTTGTAGCGGGACAGGAACCGAAAAACAACGAAACACCTAGGTTTTTCAGTTTTATCGGGCATTGACAGTAGGAGACCATCAGGCACTCTAATCAGATTTGCCCGCGTGTGACACGTTTTGCAAATATTTATGTACTGTAATCAAAGAGATAAACACAGTAAGAAAACGTGTCTTCAAAATTTTCATTTGTAAAATGTTAAAATCAGAGATTGTACGTTAATAATAGGGTCACAGTCGTTGATTAGAAACTGCAGTGATCTGTCCATAATGGTTTGCTCAGTTGACGTTCTGTGAAACAATTTTTGTTAATTGTGTTCGGCAGCGTTGATAAATCGTAGAAATGACAATGCTACACATGAAGCTGCTGTATAATTTATTTTTAATTGTACGTTTGGTTTCAGTCCAAGAATCTGCCTTTGCACAACAAAATATTATTTATAAATATTATATTTTGACACTTGTTTCATGATATCTACACTTTACACTAATCTATAAAGACACGTCTCTTTCTAATGTGTTACCAAAACTTTCGAAAAGTGCTTGACCGATTTACTTCAAATTTTTACACGATGCTCTAATAAACATTCGGACGGATTTAAGCTATTTATATTTTCTAATATACACGGTGTTTCACAGTTCATCTTACAAACTTCTAGAGGTTGTAGAGGGGACGTAGTAGATTTTGTATTACATAGGAACCCATCTCCGGAAAAGACATCCGGCGGCGTTACTGAGCGCCAAAACTATAGGCGCCTGCGCCTGTAAATGTACTTAAATACGAGGTGATACTGTGATGATACTACAAACTTTAAAGAGTGATGGAGAAGGATAAATGTATCAATCTAAGGTAAGGGTCCCTGCACCGGAAATGAACGAGTGGAAAGTTGTTAGCGAAAGTCATTTTGATACCTCTGACACTGGAATAGATGTACAGGTACTGTTGTTGCTAAGATTGTTTCGTAGGCAACTTTCAGAGGTGGCGGTATGGACCAAAACAAAAAGAAATGGCTACTAAACATGGGCTCTAAAATGCATACCTTAAGATCTATGAGCACTTGTTCAGTAGAGGAGATGTTTCACTAGCGAAGATGATGAAGTTCTCATAGTTCCTCAGGCATGTCTTTTAAAGCCCACAATTGTTAGCCACTTTTTCTTGTATTCGTCTATGCTACCACCTCTGAAAGTTGTATGCCGTATATTGTCAGTAACAACAAACCGGTACATTATTCCACCGTCGGAGGAATCACACTGATTTTCGCTTGGTTCCTATGTAAAAGTTGATCTACTAAGTCCCCTCTACAACTTTTAAAAGTGTGTAACAGGAATTGTGAAACAGCCTGTATATGGTAAACAAATAAACACAGGATGTTCGGGAATTCCCGTTACAGACTTCTGGGACTCGTAGTAGGGAGTGGCGCACACAGAAGGAGGGGAGGAGGGGAGACGGACAATGAGAGGGGAAGGATGAGATAGACAGAGAGGGGAGGCGGAAGAGTTCAGGGTTTATGCCCAATTCTCATACACACTTAGCAACTGCGAAGCATTTCTGGGTTCGCTGGTATATATAAGTACACACATCAAAAAGAGTTTTGCATCACCTTGGTTCCGAGAGTTCCGGAACCTCTACAGATAATTGGACTAGAGATAAACATAAACATCATTTCCGCCTTTTTATTGCTCATGAAAACAACACATTGCATGTTGTGCCACCATACAACGAGACCTTCAAAGGTAGTGGTCCAGATTGCTGTACACATGTACCTCTAATACCTCTTGCATTGATGCATGCCTGTATTCCCCGTGGCTTATTATCCACAAGTTCATCAAGGCACTGTTGGTCCAGATTGTCCCACTCCTCAACGGCGATTCGGTGTAGATCCCTCAGAGTGGTTGGTGGGTCACGTCGTCCAGAAACAGCCCTTTTCAATCTATCCCAGGGTTCATGTCTGGAGAACATGCTGGTCAATCTAGTCGAGCGATGTCGTTGTCCTGAAGGAAGTCATTCACAAGATGTGCACGAAGGGGGCGCGAATTGTCATTCATGAAGACAAATGCCTCGCCAATATGCTGCCGAAATGGTTGCACTGTCGGTCGGAGGATGGCATTCACGTATCGTACAGGCATTACGGCGTTTTCCATCACCACCAGCGGCATACGTCTCCCCCACATAATGCCACCTCAAAACAGCAGGGAACTCCACCTTGCTGCACTTGCTGGACAATGTGTCTAAGGCGTTCAGCCTGACCGGGTTGCCTCCAAACACGTCTCCGACGATTGTCTGGTTGAAGGCATACGCGACACTCATCGGTGAAAAGAACGTGATGCCAATCCTGAGCGGTCCATTCAGCATCTTGTTGGGCCCATCTGTACCATGCTGCATGGTGTCGTGGTTGAAAAGATGGACCTCGCTATGGACATCGGGAGTGAAGTTGCGCATCATGCAGCCTATTGTGCACAGTCTGAGTCGTAAAATGACGTCCTGTGGCTGCACGAAAAGCATTATTCAACATGGTGGCGTTGCTCTCAGGGTTCCTCCGAGCCATAATCCGTAGGTAGCGGTCATCCACTTCAGTAATATCCCTTGGGTGGCCTGAGCGAGACATGTCTTCGACAGTTCCTGTCTCTCTGTATCTCCTCCAAGTCCGAACAACATCGGTTTGGTTCACTCCGAGACGCCTGGACACTTTCCTTGTTGAGAGCCCTTCCTGGCACAAAGTAACAATGCGGACGCGATCAGACCGCGGTACTGACCGTCTAGGCATGGTTAAACTACAGGCAACACGAGCCGTGTACCTCATTCCTGGTGGAATGACTGGAACTGATCGGCTGTCGGACTCCCTCCGTCTAGCAGGCGCTGCTCATGCATGGTGGTTTACATCTTTGGGCGGGTTTAGTGACATCTCTGAACAGTCAAAGGGACTGTGTCTGTGATACAATATCTGCAGTCAACGTCTGTCTTCAAGAGTTCTGAGAACCGGGGTGATGCAAAACTTTTTTTGATGTGTGTATATGCTGCTGGAAAAATGTAACACACTCAAGGACATTGTCATTTCATTGACAAGTTAAGTGAGGGGTAGTTAGTCACTGCAGGAGTATATTTTGGATAGAAAACCACTCCAGAAACATAGCTTTCCATTCTACGACGGTTTCAGTTCAGATGTTCATCTCATACACTTCTGCTTGAGGAACCGAACTAGGCGTCAGCAGTACAAAAGTCAGGAAACAATTCGAAAGGAAACATAACGAAACATCCGATATCACTTAAGCACATTTGTTTGTATTAACACTTAAACATTACTTCTTTACATTGTTTCAAAACAAAAAAGAATCCAGTACACTGTACGTACAGAAGAGTACCGATGCTTTGCATCAGCGGCTCGATATGGCGACTACCAACGTTTTTACTGAAATTGTCCTTAGGAAGTATGTTCTGATACACACTCTCCACCCACCTGGTGTCTCTACAGTATCTAACGCAATGGCCAGAACTCGTGCCAGAAAATCTTCCTCTGTCTCTACAAGAGTCTCGTAAATTAAACTTTGCATACGACCCCACAAGTAGTAGTCCTTAGGATTTAAATCAGGCGATGGCGGCGGTCACGCGGTTGGACCACGTCGGCCTACCCATATCGTCTGTTGAGATGTCTCCGAACCGCACGTGAGAGGTGGTGCCCAACCGTGCTGAAACGACGTTTGCTGACGGACATTCAGTGGCACGTCGTGCTGTCTACCGTATTGCATACCAGGACAAGCAACTCTTAGTCTTTTCTGTTTCCCTCAGCAGACGTGGACGTGTTACCCATCTCAACTGAAATCGTGATAGTACGGAAACGATATGTTTCTGGACATGGGTTCCTGCTCAAAGTATTACGTTCCCACTCCCCTCTACAAGTCCGAGAACTCTGTAACGGGAATTTCCGAACAGCATATGTACCTACACAGATGAGACAAAACATTATGACCACCTGTTTAATAGCGTGTTGTTCCACTTTTCAGACTGAGCACAACAGAGGTTCTGCTTGGCATGGAATCTACAAGTCCTTGATACGACTTCAGAAATATGTTGCACCAGATTTAGACGTACAGGTCAAACAATTCCAGGAAATTACGGGATGGTGGTTTACGGGCACGCAGTTGACGCCCGAAATGTGTTCCAGTGGGTACAGATCAGGCGCATTTGTTGGCCAGGACATCATTGTGGTTCATTATAATGTTCCTCAAACCACTGTAGCGCGATTCTGACCCTCCAACACGGAGAGGTATCCTGCTGGAATGTGTCATCGCCGTAGGGGGAGACTTCAAGCATGAAGCTATGCAGGTGGTTCAAGCAGTTCACTGGTGTCATGATTCTGTTGATTACCACCACAGATCCAATGGAAGCCCAACACAATGTACCCCATAGGATACTACTAACCTCGCCGGCCAACATCCGTGGCGCGGTGTATTTTTCGTGCCGCCATTCGCCTGGACGACGGCGTGCAAAAAGCCAGCCATCGACCTGGTGTAACAAGAATTGCGATTCATTCGACAGGCGACATGTTTCTATTGATCCACAGAGAAAACTCAGTAATGCTCTGCCCACTGCAGTGCTGGGTTAGCACAGGAACACATAGGGGTTGTGTGATGTGGAGCTCCATGTTCAACAATAGTTTTTGAACGGTGTGCTCCGAAGCACTTATACCTGCACCAGCATTGTACTCTGTCGCCAGATCTGCCTGTCCTGGACTACACTGTGGGGGGATCATCCGACCTCTATGTTTCGTGATATGACGTTGTCGTCCAATACCACACTGCCTACTCGTTATTGCACCATCCTTCAGTCACTTTCGATATGTGCTCGCGACAGTAGTACGCCAAGGGACGACCAGCTTTGCTGTTTCTGAGATTCTCGTTTACATCCGTAACGCCAGAACAATGTATCCTTTGTCAAAACCGCTTATATCAGGAGATTTCAGCATATGCGGCCCGTATCTTCGCCATAATGACTGCCCATTCGTCTCTCTTACGCTTTCATTCTTTTCTTACTGGGTCACGTGACCGCAACACCACTAGGAGGCATTCAGTCTCGCAGTGGGCAGTTTTCATTTCATAACGTTTTAACCCATCAATATATATATATATATATGGTGTTACAAAAAGGTACGGCCAAACTTTGTCCTTGAGGGTGCTGCATTTTTTCCGGCAGTATTACCCATTCGGAGAATAAAACTATGCGAAATACTGTAACACCCTGTATATATGAAAAGTTGTTAGCAAAGATATCTGTAAGTTTCTGGCCAATGTAATTCATTTTTTTACATGACACTCAAATAAGCCTTTGACCGGACATAGGCTATACGTATATAAAGGGGAAACGTTGTTAGCGAATTGGCGTCTCCCCCTGTCCGCTCCCCCACCCTCTCCCTTTTACCTTCGTACATTTTCACCCGTATCTTTTCTCTACTAATAGTGACTCACACCGTGTACAAATGTTGCACTTCTCAGCCTGGCGCCCCCAGCGACCGCTACTGATCCTCTATAGAGATCTTACCGTTGTGGCGTCTCTGGAGTCCCTCTCAGACCGGCCTTGTGTCGCTTGGGCCTTAAACCGATCATGGATTTACTTCAATTTTTACACGATGCATTAATAAACAATCGGACGGACGTAAGCTTTATATTATTTTAAACGACAATGTACAGGTTTTCTGTTAAAACAGACTACGAGAGAGAAAGTGCTATGCAGTGCTGTGAAAATGAACTGTTTTGTTTTCTCCTCTCTGTCGGTTTTACAGAAAACAGGAAAGGTTTGAGGATGAATTGTTCAGCAATGAGTGACGCACAGCACAAACAGTGTCCGTGAGTACTGCGTATTGTTCATAATCACATAATAAACTAAATTACAATCAAATATCTTTACTTCTGGTCACCTATTGCAGATATGTTTAAAACATAAGAATTAAATAATTCTTTGATTTTTAGCACCTAAACCCCCCGAGCCGTAGTTATCATATACTCCTGCAATGACTAACTGCCCTCACGTCACTTGTAATTGTGTCCTTGAGGGTGTTGCATTTTTTCCGGCAGTAGTACCCATTCGGAGAATAAAACTATGCGAAATACTTTCATCGGAGTTACTGTCGCCACAGATTCAGGCGCTGGAGGGATCTGTATCTAACACCATGTACCAGTGATATCATCCGATTCGTCTATTCATTTTACGCGACTTCAGTTCCGAATCAAAGTTTCGTTTGCAATAACAATATGTAAATAAAGCTCAAGATCAGAGAGAGGGGAGAAGAGGAGAATGACGGAGGGGAGGGGGAGGAAACAGGCATAAACCGGGGGGGGGGGGCGGGGTTGTGTGGACAGGCGAAGGGATGGAAGAGATGGAAAGAGAGAAGGAGGAAGAGGAGATAGGTAGAGAGAGGGCGGAGGAGGTGATGCGCACAGAGAGGGGGGGGGGGGAGGGCGGAGGAGGAGGAGATGTACAATGAGAGGAGGGAGAACGAGAGAAACAGAGAGGGGAGGGGGGAAGGAGTTCAGGATTTATACCCAATTCTCATATACAGTTACCAATTGCAAACACTGGTGGGTTCGCTAGTGTTTGTAAATATACTGCCGGAAAAATGCAACACCCTCAAGGACACATTGAAAAGTGAAGTGAGGGGTGGTTAGTCATTGCAGGAGTATATGGTAACTACTGCTTGGAGGCGCTAGAAGTCAGAAAAAATTTAATTTTTGTGTTTTAAAGATATCTGCAATATGTGACCAAATAGTAAAAGTATTTAATTACAATTAATTTGGTTACGTGTTTATGAACAATACGCAGTACTCACGGACACAATTTGTGCTCTGCGTCACTGGCTGCTGAACATTTCATCCTCACGTTGCCATCAGAAGTGAGGGACGAATATCCCAGAGCACAGCATATACTGGGAAAAGGGGCACTCCACGTCTCAAGATGTCAGTCTGGCAAATTTATATAGCAGGGCACGTCGCTCACTCTCACATCGATATCCTCTTCTTGATGGCCATCTCACAAATTTGAAATTTTGTACATAGTTTGAAAACCACTATTGTTTTCAAACACACGTCTGAATTTATTTTGAAAAGTCTGTGGCGTGGGTCCACTAGGACTGTTAAGTTTCCTTTTTATATTATGAACTTGCTAAACTGTTTCTAACAGAAGGATCCCCCCCCCCCCCCTCTTCAAGTTTGTCGGTTGTCATATTAAGGAAACAAAAGTTAGCAGATACGTATGCGAAGTCATTATCTCACACTGGCCTGAAGGATTCCAAGTGAAGGATTCCAAGTCATCTTTGTCTAGCACATTAAGAATTGACGCAGTATCATCAAAATTTCCTGCGTTATACTGGACTACAGCGAGCCAAGTTCCCCTCTACGTTATTACCGGGTTGGGTTTCAGTGGTACGTCGCGATTTTTTTTTTTTTTTGTCTTGAATGTGTGAATTCCTTTTGGTGGCTTAATGAACACTCTTTTCCCATTAGAAATCAATCTGTTCACATAAGGGTATACTGATGTAGTTTCTTCACAGAGTCAGCGTAAACCACCACGCTCAATCAAGGACGTAGCCAAAGAGGGGATCCGGAGGGTCTGGACACTCCCCCCCCCCGGCAAATCACTTACATGAAATGGTTCAAATGGCTCTGAGCACTATGGGACTTTAACATCTGAGGTCATCAGTCCCCTAGAACTTAGAACTACTTAAACCTAACTAACCTAAGGACATCACACACATTCGTGCCCGAAGCAGGATTCGAACCTGCGACCGTAGCACTAGCTCGGTTCCGGACTGAAGCGCCTAGAACCGCTCGGCCACCGCGGCCGGCCATGAAATAGTAACATATACAGTTATTGTCGTGTAATAAAATTGAAAGATGTTTTGATTTTCAATCATACGACAAAAAATCAAAAAATGGTTACACACTATCGATAGTCAACGAGACCACCGATAGATTCAAACTATTAATGTATTAATAACACTGTTAGCTGTCGCCCGCCCAACCTTTATCCAAGACCAGCCTTTTGCACATTGTTTGGCCTTCCTTCAGCTCAGTTGTGGTTTTGTTAAGCAGTTCCGTCCTTACTTGCAGTTGAATTTAATGGAAATGCTGCAGTTTATTGCTTTTGTGCTGTGTGTTGTGATAGTTTCTAATTATGGATAAGTTAGTAACAAGAAAGAAAGTTAAAACCGCTTTTGATTCGTGAACTAGCATTATGGTAAATTAAAAATATTTGTGCACTACGCAATACTATAATAGCCTAATAACCTACCTACAGCAGTTTAATGTTAGCACTGGAGTCTTTATTTGGAGGCTGGAAGACTTTTCCAATCGAAATATTTTAATATTTCACAACGCAGCGGAGCGGTAAATATCATTACAACTAACATTAGATTAAAATCTGTGCATAAAAATACCCCTTGATTTGCTTGTGTCGCCCAAAAGTCGTGTCGACCAACAAAAATATCGTCCAAACAGCAATCGTTGCATTTCTTTAAAAAATTTACCCAAAATTCTATCATTAGCAGTCCAAACGGCAAAATGTCGCCCAATCTGCTCACTCGGGGAGTATTCAAGTATGAATATCAGTTCCGATACAGAACGATGGGGAGGGGTTAGTGGAGAACGGAAGGGGTATATGATGACAGCACAGTTCTATAGTTCGTTGTTTCGAAGGACTTCTTGAGTGCGTTGCTTGTCCCCTCCTTTTCGTCCGGAAACTATTTGCGCCCTTACACTTTTTCGGATTTTGTACGGTTATCTTCAAACTGTAATGTTTTCAAGTTATAGAAATAGTGATATAAATAGTAATTTTTTCGTTGCTTTTGTAACAGTACTAATCTTGATTTGAGAAATAGTTATTTATTTCTCCGACGTACAATATTTAATTTTAATTTTGGTTTGCGTATGATTTCGACAAAATGCGTAGTTCAGCGATATTTTCACTGGAAGGTGGCTAGAAGTCGTCATTTTGGACTATGTATCTCTGCATAAAGATGGCTCACTTGTGGAACGGCGATATATTTCTTCAAGTTTTACTACGATGTTCTATTGTGAAATTTTTTATCCGTAATATCCTTGGGACGGCGAGTCCAACCGTCACAAGTCTACTGTATTTAGAAATAAACGTAATATAAACGACAACATATGTTGTGTATCGTAGAGTAGTTTATTAGCATCAAAGACGGCATAATCATATTATCACGGATAAATACAAACTCATTTATGAGGTCGCATATATTAGAAGTCCAGTTGAAATCAATGTGTGAATCAACGGTAAGATCCCAAAACTGTAGTTCACTGTCCTTGTGTATTCCGTTTTGTTTTATAAATAAATTTCGTTACTGTAGTTTCAAGTTAACTGCTGAAATAATAATTGAAAAAGAAATTCTTGATCATTTAAGGAAATTAAAGAATTTTGATATAAAGTGTGAGACTGAATTGAAAAACGTGGGGTGTTTTGATGTGCTGAAGGATTCTGACTTACTTTCAGGTATGTCGTGAACTTTAATACAAGATTGTAGTAGAAGAAGAACAGCAATTGTCAAAAACTTTATAAGTTATTCACCCCAAAGTTAAGACTCTCCTGCTCTGTGATTGTCAACCTTGTATTAGAAGACGGAGATTTGTTTTATTAGCAAAGAGGGAATATATAATATTATAATCGTTTGGTGATAAAGTGAGGTTATCGTGCACTTCAGTAACGAAATATTTAATTGCGCATTTATCAAATATATGTACTGTTAAGAATGTATGTTATAGATTTCGAAGAAAAACTTTTTTGCTTAATATTATAGGCGAAATACTATTTGTATAAGGGCCTCCCAAAAGCAAATTATGTTCATAAAATTTAAAAAAATGGGCTTTCAGAATAATTGAAAAACATGAGCCTTTTGAACGTCCTCTTTAACAAATCGCACGTCCCCCCCCCTCCCCCACTTTGACAAAATCCTGGCTACGTCCTCGACGCTGTGCAGTGTGGATCGTTTTAGGATAACTAACAACAAGACGCGTCACTGGCTTCTTCGACATACTGCAGCAACTGCTATCACGAATAAAACACCGTCCAACTTCGCACCACCTGGTCACAAAATTTGCTTTGCTTCACTAACTAATCTTGCAAACTTCACATGGTTCGTAGTACCCATTTCTTGGCTTCTAGATCACTTCACCGTCTTTTAATACCCCAACAATGACATTCCCAATTTTTCTGTCAGTAGAGTCTGAAATTTCGCCTACAGTAACCGACATATTCTCATTTTCACACACGGAACGAAATTGTTCTAGAATATGTTGGTAACAATTTGGAAGATACTTTTTTCTCAATACTGACTTTTCGCAAGTGTCAAGATTTGAATATTTGGAGAGAAACTTCATTGACACTGGATTATTTACTTTATAAAGAGGCATGTCGGCTGACACAAATGCCCTACATAAATGTTCACAATGAACTGAAAGTATATGAGGTCCCTTAGAATAACCTAGAACCGCATCACCAATTAGGGCTCTTTTTCATCAGGCGTGAAACTGCAGCCATATGTTTCTTGCCCTGCAGGTGTTGTGTCACTTGAAATCGCTGTCCAGCGTTCATTGCTTTCCCACCTGGTTGGCAGAACAGGACGCGTTTGTCTGAACTAAAAGTATCCTTAAATTCTGCAACATATCGCTGCAGACGATAGCATGTTGTTACTTTTACTTTACGCATTGTAGTATTGCCTTGCACTTCACAGTACCGGAAATAACATTTGAGTGAGTTGGGAGGAAAGAGAGACAGGTGGCTACGGTTAGGAAATCCCTGGCTTCTATGGTGACTGCGACCGATTAGGTAATAAACACACAGCTGCAAGGTGATATGCGGAAATACAATAACATACGCTTTGCATTTAGGGCAGCGACTGTTGCTTTAACGTTAAATATCTCACAGGTTCTTCCCCGTTTAGGTAACAAAAAACAGAAATGAAATGAAATGAAAGATCTAACATGTTGATAAAAAATGTAAATGTCATGTGCAAAAATATTTATTTGCAGAAAAAATTTTTATTTATCTAAAAATTCGATCCCTAATGATAACAAATTCCGACAAGATGAAACACACATGTCACACTAAAGGGTGCCCAAACAGAAGCTTCAAAACACGGTGTACCTCCCTCTACCGGCAACGCATGCGTGTATTCCCACACGCAAACGATCAATAACGTTACCGAATGGCATCCAGCAATAGATTGTCCCATGCGTCTTGCGGCTTTTGCTGCAATTCAGTAATGGTTTTTGCGTGCCAAGGAGAGCGAGTAAGTTCTCGTTTCAGTCTGTCCCATACGTGTTCAACTGGCACGTGATCTCGTGATCTTGTTGGCCAGGGCAGTCGTCGTACACCACGAAGTGCACGCCGCGAGGCAGCAGCCGTATATGGACATGCATTGTCCTGCTGAAAGGGCACTCCACCTACTTGTCGAAGAAATGGCAGTAGCACGAGAATAATATCTGTGCAAGTCAGCAGTCAGTGGTGCAGAAATACCAAATGTGACCGCGAGTTCACCTGAAGGGGTGCCCACGCCACGAAGCGTGTGACGGGACGTGTGAGTCGTGGGCGAATGCACTCTGAAATGGGCAACTTGCCAGGTCTACGCCACACACGCGTACGCCCATCACTTGCATACAGACAGTCTGCTCTCATCACTGAAGACAACAGACAGCCATTCCACTCTCCAGTCAACAATTTCACGACACCAGAGTAGCGGTGCTTGGTGGTATCGCGGTATCAGTGTTTGCCTGTACAGAGGCACGCGTGATCTTAGTCAGGCTGACGGTTTCCAATGGTTCTCGGTGAGACGTCAGGTGGAACATGTGACCAGATTTCGTCTCTCGTTGAGGATCGGTCGGCCACCGCTGCTCGCACAGTGCGTCGACCTTCACGTGCGTCCTTACAAGGGAACCTCCCCATCGCACCCCCCCCTCAGATTTAGTTATAAGTTGGCACAGTGGATAGGCCATGAAAAACTGAACACTTATCAATGGAGAAAACAGGAAGAAGTTGTGTGGAACTAGGAAAAAAATAAGCATAATATACAAATTGAGTAGTCCATCCGCAAGATAAGCAGCATAGAGGATAATGTGAGCTCAGGAGCTCCGTGGTCCCGTGGTTAGCGTGAGTAGCTGCGGAACGAGAGGTCCTTGGTTCAAGTCTTCCCTAGAGTGAGAATTTTTATTTTTTATTTTCAGACAATTATCAAAGTTCAGGCACTCACACAAAATCAACTTCACTCTCCAAAATTCCAGGACATGTTCAGATTTGCTTGGACATAAGCAGGATTTGACGGTCTACACACGGAAAAATTTGAAAACGTTAAAAACATATGTTTTGACAGAGCACAGGGAAAACTGAGCGACTGTGAAACTGTTGCATTCATTTGTTGCAGTTTATGTGACAAACTCCTATGTTTTCATCACTTTTTTAGGAGTGATTATCACATCCACAAGAAAACCTACATCGGGCAAGGTAGAAGAATCTTTTTAGCCATTCGCCAAGTGTACAAGTTAGGTGGGTCGACAACATATTCCAGTCATGTGACGAACATGCCGTCACCAGTGTCGTATAGAATATATCAGACGTGTTTTCCTGTGGAGGAATCGGTTGACCTATGACCTTGCGATCAAATGTTTTCGGTTCCCATTGGAGGGGCACGTCCTTTCGTCTACTAATCGCACGGTTTTGCGGTGCGGTCGCAAAACACAGACACTAAACTTATTATAGTGAACAGAGACGTCAATGAACGAACGGACAGATCATAACTTAGCGAAAATAAAATTTTCACGCGACGGAAGACTTGAACCAAGAACCTTTTGTTCCGCAGCTGCCGCCGGCCGCGGTGGTCTCTCGGTTATAGGCGCGCAGTCCGGAACCGTGCGACTGCTACGGTCGCAGGTTCGAATCCTGCCTCGGGCATGGCTGTGTGTGATGTCCTTAGGTTAGTTAGGTTTAAGTAGTTCTAAGTTCTAGGGGACTGATGACCACAGCAGTTGAGTCCCATAGTGCTCAGAGCCATTTGAACCGCAGATGCCCACGCTTACCACGGGACTACGGCGATCCTGAGCTCACCTATCCTTGATGTTGCCTATCTTGCGGATGGACTAGTCAGTTTGTATATTTTGCTTATTTTTTTCATAGTTCCATACAACTTCTTCCTGTTTTCTCGAGTGATCTGTGTTTAGTGTTTCAAGGACTATCCACTGTGCCAACTTATAACTAAATCTGAGGGGGGTGCGATGGGGAGGTTCCCTCGTTAGAACGCGGACGACCAGAACATGTGGGAATGTTACACAGAATACCGCTGAGAGCAGCGACACACAAGTGATACACTAAGCCCGACGTGCGAAGCAGTAGATCGATACGTCCATCCAACTTCCTACAGGCCGACAATATGACGCCGTCCAAATGGCTGTTCAAAAAATGGTTCAAATGGCTCTGAGCACTATGGGACTTAATATCTGAGGTCATCAGTCCCATTAAACGTAGAACTACTTAAACCTAACTAACTTAAGGACATCACACACATCCATGCCCGAGGCAGGATTCGAACCTGCGACCGTAGCGGTCGCGCGGTTCCAGACTGAAGCGCCTAGAACCGCTCGGCCACACCGGACGGCCAAATGGCTGTTTATCAGGAGTTATGTACTCGTCAGTGGTTGTACCCTACAATGGATGTTGCAAACACTGTTCACCTCTAAAATCAATACGGTTATCAATACGGTTACTGCCTGCAGAACCAGAACAGAGAGTGCATAGACAGGCCTTCTGAGCGCCGGTGAAACGGAACATTAAAACTACTACCCCTCTGTACGCGCGTATTATACAGGGTGTTCGGAAATTCCCGCTGCAGACTTCTAGGACTAGTAAAGGGGAATGAGTACATAATATTATGAATAGGAACCCAAGTCCGGAAACGTACCGTTTCTCTTCTACTACGGTTCCAATCGAAATGTTTAACTCATCCACTTCTGCTTGGGGAATTGGATTACGCGTGACACGGTACAGTTATTAGGCAACAGCAGTACAGCTGTTAAGAAACATTTCGAAAGGAAATATAACGAAACATCCATTTATCACTTAAGCACACTTGCTTGTATTAACACTTAATCGTTATGTGTTTACATTATTCCAGAACAAAAAAGAACTCAGCGTACTGTACGTACATAACAGTACTAATGCATTACAACAGCGGCTCGATGTGGCGACCACCAATGGTGTTACATACCTCGTATCTACGAAGCACGGTCTGGTACACAATCTCAATCCCATCTGGTCTCTCTTCAGTTTCTAGTGCAGCGGCCAGAACTCGTGCCAGCAGATTTTGCTCTGTCTCTACAGGAGGCTCGTAAATTTAACCTTGCATACGACTCCGCAAGTAGTAGTACATATCCTACTGCATACCAGGACAAGGAACTCTCAGAATTTTCTCTTTCCCTCAGTAGACGTGGAAGCGCTACACATCTCAAATGAAACAGCCATAGGAAGGGAACGGTACATTTCTGGAAAAGGGTTCCTATTCAAAAATGTTACGTATTCACTCCCGTCTAAAAGTCCTAGAAGTTGGTAACGGGAATTTATGAACAGCCCGTATATACCCGCGTACCACTTATCACAGTCCTTGAGGGAGTTACACTTTTCTTCGGATGTATGTAGCTATTAACAAAAATTTGTACTGGGAAATAGTCTGACAGAAACGGGTCGTACAATAAAAAATAAATTATACAGCAGCTTATATTACGAATGGCAACGGCCTTGGCGCAGTGGATACACCGTGAGATCACCGAAGTTAAGCACCTTCGGGAGTGGCCGGCACTTGGATGGGTGACCATCCAGCCGCCATGCGCTGCTGCCATTTTTCGGGGTGCGCCCAGCCTCGTGATGCCAATTGAGGAGCTACTCGACCGAACAGTAGCGGCTCCGGTCACAGAAAACCATCATACCGACCGGGAGAGCGGTGTGCTGACCACATGCCCCTCCTATACGCATCCTCAAATGAGGATGACACGGCGGTCGGATGGTCCCGATGGGCCACTTGTGGCCTGAAGACGGAGTGCTTTATGTTATTAATGCTTTTCCTACTCCCTGTGAAATGCTACCCACTGACAGGAAAAATTCACGATCTAACGACTGAAACACATCTGCCGTACCAAGCAGAAAGTGGAAGACTTTGTTTGGCTGAGTTCGAAATGCGCCTGGTAATGACCGAGAATTCTTATGACCTGAGCAAGAAGGTGGAAGAAAAAGGGATTTGTTTCCACAAAATACACATAAAAGTGTAAAGTTTCCCTTTATCATCTTTACAGATTTCGATAACTCTACCACAAGATTTTCTTACAGAACATTGATCTTCTCACATTTAGTCTAAAGTTTCCGGTGGATTTCTGAAGACAAACGTGCACTGACGACCCACTACATAACGACCACTCCTCGCCGCGAGAGTGAACGCCGCTTGTTGGCTTTTCAGGCACGTGACGCGGTAGGAAAGTACACTCTAAGGGAAAAAAGACGAGCAACGAAGGAATAATCCGAATGGGACGGAAATCAGTAGATGTGATGTACATGTACCGACAAACAAATGATTACCATTTCAGAAAGAATGGATGATTTATTCAGGTGGAAGACCTTCACAAATACAGCAAGTTAATAACGCTTTGCTCCACCTCTGTACGTTACACAAGCAGTTATTCGGCTTGTCATTGATTGACGGAACTGTCAGATGTTTTCCTGAGGAATATCGTGCCAAATTCTGTCGCACTGGCACGACAGATCGTCAAAAACCTGAGACGGTTGGAGATCCCAGACCATAGTGCTCCGAACGTTTACAATTGGGGAATGATCCGGCGACTTCTCTGGCCAAAGCAGGGTTTGGCAGACATGAAGGTAAGCAGTAGAAACTCACGCTGCGTGCGGGTGGGCTTTATCTTGCTAAAATGTAGACTCAGGGCGGCCTGCCATGAATGACAACAAAACGGGCTGTAGAACATCGTCGTTGTAGGCGCTTAGTCTGGAACCGCGCGACCACTACGGTCGCAGGTTCGAATGCTGCGTCGGGCATGGATGTGTGTGATGTCCTTAGGTTAGTTAGGTTTGAGTAGTTCTAAGTTCTAGGAGACTGATGACCTTAGCATTTAAGTCCCATAGTGCTCAGAGTCATTTGAACCATTAGAACATCGTCGAAGTACGGCTGTGACGCGGATGACAACCAAAGGGTTCCATAATGTCATTTCATTCCATAATATCATATGAGATTATTTTTTGGGGTAATTCATCAAGCCAAGCTAAAGTTTTCCGGGCACAAAAACGTGCAGTAAGAGTTATATGTGGTGTGAACTCAAGAACATCCTGCAGAAGCTTGTTTAGGGAACTAGGGATACTAACTACTGCTTCCCAATATATTTATTCTTTAATGAAATTTGTCATTAAAAAATATCACTTTTTCAAACCAACAGCTCAATTCATGGAATCAATACTAGAAATAAGAATAATCTTCACAAGGATTTAAAGTCACTTAGTCTTGTACAAAAAGGTGTGCAAAAATATTCAGGAACACACATTTTCAATAACTTGCCATCAGCCATAGAAAGCTTAACAGCCAATGAAATTCAGTTTAAGAGAAGCCTAAAGGATTTATTGGTGGCCAACTCCTTCTACTCCATTGATGAATTTCTCAGTAGAACCAACTTATTTGTGTGTATATATATATAAGTACAATATAACTTCCGCACAATTTCAGTGCAGTAATGTGTTCATTGTAAATAAGTATGTGTGTGTGTGTGTGTGTGTGTGTGTGTGTGTGTAAGTACAATCTAACTTCTGCAGCTTTTCAGTGAAGTAATGTGTTCATTGTAAATAAGTATTATAGTAGTTGTATTACACGTTTATTACCTTATAAATAAATAAATAAATAAAACTTTTTTATTTTAAATTCAGTGCATTAGTATTTGTAAAACGATTCTTTCATAAAGTGTTCATTAAAAAATGACGATCATTCCACTTGGGACCTGTGGAATGGCACATTAGCTTATTTGTTTGAGTTGTAAATATTTGTCATGTATTGTTGTTTTTCTGACATGTTCTACATTCTGGAGGACCTCCTCACTACGGATCAATTGGAATGAAAATAAATCTAATCTAATCTGTAATCTATGAAAACAAATGGCACGCCACACCATCACTCATGGTCGTCGTGCCGTATGGCGGGCGACGTTGACGTTGGTATCCCACTGCTCTCCGAGGCATTTGCACACGCGTTTTCGGCCGGGAATCTCATTGACTGATGTAGAACTTTCTTCAGTTATAAGTCCCACTTTGAACTGAACCCCGATGACCAGCGAGAGTTTCTACCGCTTGTCTTCCTGATTGCCAAGCCGTACCTTTTCCTGGAAGATCACCAGATCTCTCCCCAGTAGAGAGTGTTATGGGCAGGACCCGCCAAACAGCTCGGTGTTTTGATGATCTATCGAGCCAACTGGATAAAATTTGGCACGATATATCAATGCCAAGCTGAATAACTGCCTGCAAAAGGACCAGAGGTGGACCAATGTGTTACTGACTTCCTCACCTTGTGAAGCTCTTTGTCTTGAAAAAAGTCATGAAATTTTTCTGAAATTATAATCATTTGTTTTTATTTTCGGTACATGTACATTACATCGATTTCCGCCCTACTTGGATAATTCCTTTGTGGTGTGTCATTTTTCGTTCTTTTTCATTTTTTTAAAGAGTTTATGTAAGTGTATATAAGCGGAGCAGATGAGAATGATGGATCGTTCTAGCGACGATACGGGCTGCAGATTGGGAAATACACCGACATCAAGAACTTAACTGAAGGGCAGATTGTTATGGCCCGGGGCCTGGCATAGAGATTCTCGAAAACGGTGAAGCCGGTCGTCTGTTCGCTTGCTACCGTCGTGAACATCTATGGAGAGTGGTTGAAAGACGGTGAAACCACGAGCAGGCGCAAGGTGCTCATCACAGAAACTGGTGGTCGGATTGCTCACTCTCCGATCTGTGGCAGCTCTGACGACAGAGTACATTGTTGGCACAGGCACAAGTGTAGCACATTGTTGAATAAACGGCTCCACGTCACACATGTGTTTGCATGTTGACTCACAATATCACTGATTACGATTACAGTAGGCGTGGGACCATTGAGTTTGGACGGTGGATTAGTGGAAATGTGTCGCATGGTCAGATGAGTCACGTTTGTTGTTGCAAGAGGTCGATGTTCGTGTCCAGATATGCCGTTATCCAGGCGTACGGCTACTCGAAACAGATCATGGACTTAGGCAGTGTTATGCTCTGGGGGTCATTCACCTGGGCTTCCACGGGACCTGTGGTAGTAATGGTTGGTACAATGGCAGCTTTGAAGTGTGTGAACATGACTGCAGACCACTCTCCATGCCTTGTCCCTTCCCTGATGGCAATGGCATCTTTCAGCAAGATAACTGTCCACGTGATAAGGGCAGTTGCTTGAGGAGCACGGTATTGAACTCGCGTAGATATCACATCATTTATGGACTTCTGACCTGCAAAACTACTTGACAGAACATAGGGGATTAGGAAACAATAGACTTTTGTTCTAGAACAATAGCGGGGAGGACAGGAAAAAACGCTTGACAGAACAATATAGGGATTACAGAACAATACATGGGAAGGGGACAGCATCCTTTCTTGGTCCAGAACTAGCACTACCTGCCTACCAGTTTCTGTGATGAGCCGCAGATGTCAAGCATCTTGAGCCTACTCATTGTTTCACCATCTTTCAACCACTTTCCATAGATGTTCACGACAGTATCACGCAAACAGCCGACAGGCTTCACCGTTTTCGAGATTCAGTGTATTTCCCAACCTGCAGCCCATGTCGTCGCTAAATGATCCATCATTCTCATCTGCTCCGCTTATATACACACATACACACTGTTTAAAAAAAAGAAAGAAAGAAAAACGATACACCACAAAGGAATTATCCGACAGGGACGGAAATCAGTAGATGTGATGTACATATGCCGGAAGAAACCAAATGATTATAATTCCAGAAAAATTTGACGATATTTTCAAGAGAAGGAGCTTCACAAGGTGAGCAAGTCAATAACAAATTGGTCCATCTGTGGTCCTTATAAAGGCAGTTATTCAGCTTGGCATTGATTGACAGAGTTTCTGGATGTCCTCCTGAGGGATATCGTGCCAAATTTTGTCCACTTGGCTCGACAGATCATCAAAATCCCGAGCTGGTTGGAGGGTCCTGTCTATAACGCTTCCTACTTTCTCCCTCCCCCTGGGGTTTCCCAGTTTGCAACAAAGGGAAATGTCTCCCAAGGTCATCCCCCTGACATAGACCAGATGCTTTGGTTGGAAATTCAAAAATAGCCCAATTGTGCCAGTGGGTTTTTCCGCAACTTCTGTGTCACTGTGGAGGTCTTATCCTAGGTATACATTGGTGGGAAATTCAAAAATCCAAGGTGGCACAGTATTATGGTGGAATTCAAAATGACTCACTAAGGATACTGGCCGAACCTGCATTGCTGTGGGATTTCCCACATTTTCCCCTAAGACAAAGGGTGTTGGTTTCTCCTGCAGATGCAGGCCTGTCTGTTACATAAAGTGTCAAGATGTGTTTCACCCTATAGGTAGTTACCCTTTCAGTGACATAACACACTAACATGTTTTTCTTCAAGCTACTATTCTCTCAGATGTGTATAGTTATTTTAGGAGTATGGTACACCACTCCGCCAGCCCGAGTGGCCGAGCGGTTCTAGGCACTACAGTCTGGACCCGCATGGTCGCAGGTTCGAATCCTGCCTCAGGCATGGATGTGTGTGATGTCCTTAGGTTTAAGTAGTTCTAAGTTCTAGGGGACTGATGACCTCAGAAGTTAAGTCCCATAGTGCTCAGAGCCATTTGCACCATTTTTTACACCACTCCACACACTACACCTGACAGCACACACCACACCACAACCCACATGGGCCACACCACACACCATACACTAGCTAGGCTGAGACCACATATCATACACCACACACCATGTGCCCCATCTAACCACACCACACACAATGCACATCATACCAACATCACACCACCCATATCACCTGCCACACAACAGACACCATACAGATCACACAAAAACACACACAGCACAAACTACATGCCATATCATAATTGAACACCACACAACATGCACAACACAGCACATACACACACACACACACACACACACACACACACACACACACACACCACATCACACCATATACTGCACACAACAGAAATCACACACACAATGCAAATCTCTCAGTATGTCTCTCTCTCTCTCTCTCTCTCTCTCTCTCTCTCTCTCACACACACACACACACACACACACACACACACAAACACAATTCACATGCAATACTTCACCTTAATACCATACACAAGTTGTACCTCACACCATACACAACATGTACACAATATACCCCACACACTGCACACCATAACACATAGCACACACAACACACACTACATCACATAGCACAAGCAAGAAACCACAAACCACACAGATCATCCACACCACACATCACATACCACATCACACTGCACACCTCAGCATATGGTGCACACAATACAACATACATCATACACACCATGTGCTACACACCACATCACCATACCACATGATATGCTACACCACACACCAAAATCCACAAAAACCACATGACAAACAAACTACATATGATACACTACACACTAAACCACACCACACACCTCACACATAACACACAACACCACACATTACATAGCACATGCACTAAACTCCACACATTACATTTCAAACACACCACATACCACCAAATCACAACACCCAAACCATTCTGCGCACCACACACCACAGTCACACACCACACACTGTATCATATCACAACACGCACCATATACCACAGACTAAACTGCACATCGTACCACACACCACAAATCACGCTGGACACACTACACACACCACACACCTCACATATTACAAACCAAACAACACCAAGAGTAGGCCATATACCACAAACCATGCACTATGCATCACACACCACAACCACACTATGCCACACAACACACCGCTCACCATACCACACCACTCACTACAACATACCACACCATGTTTTTTATTTCAGTCTTTGATCACAATATGAATTCTTTAGACGATGACCGGTTTCAGTCCATAATGACCATCCTCAAATCTTTTTTACACCATGTCCTAAAGTGATAAGACCGTAATGACATCGTCAAAATGTATAAACATAATCAGCATAGATCTATATGACGATGCTATGGTGATTATATTTATATGTTTTGGCGATGCCATTATGGTCTTATCACTTTAGGACATAGAGGACATGGTGTAAAAAAGATCTGAGGATGGTCATTACGGACTGAAACCGGTCATCGTCTAAAGAATTCATATTGTGATCAAAGACTGAAAGAAAAAACATTTGACAGTATTGGATCACTGTTTGTATATGCGACCATGTCCCAGTTGGTGATACCACACCATATCACACACCACACACACTTAACACCAGGCACCACACACTTAACACCAGGTACCACACAGCACACACACCTCTCACACCACAGAACATGCACAACAGACACCTCTCACAAAACTGAGCATCCACAACAGACACACACAACACAATGACACATGTAACATACTGCACCATATCTGACCATATAGTATGCAACACCACACATGACACAGAAAATACCACGCCATACCATCACACAACAGACACCTCACACTACAAAACACACAACATACAGCACACAACATACACCTTCACGGGGTAGCAAGAGAGTTACTGCTGCTTCTGGTAACAATTTTCCATGTGTTTTGCCCACTTGTATGATGTCACTGTGGGAGAAGGAATGTTGTAGTAGGTATAAATTGGTCGGAAGAGAGGAATTAACATGTATTTCAAAAACAGAGCTTGTAAAACTCAGCTCATTCTGCTCTAGTGGGCTATATGTAATAGTGCCCAGGTTGTTCCTGTAATCCTTCATTCCTGGAAGTTATTCTACATAGTTACACACTGTCTCTTAGTGAACAGATTATGACCATATAAAATGTCGGACCAGCTTTGTGGCTGAATTCAGAACTTACTAACGGAAACAACTGCATATGTTATACTTCTCACAATGAAATCACCAGTACAGTACGGCTTTTGTTTTTTTTTTCAACATTTGAGCGACTCCGAAATGGAAGACACAGTGTAAATAAAAAAATGTTTTATTTGTAGCATTTGGCTACACTTTTCAGCTCACTCTCTGCATAGTAGCCACTCCGACTTATACATTTGTTAGAGTGTGGTACCAACTTTCCAATACCTTCACCATAAAATGAAAGTACCTGTGCTTTCTGCCAATTTTCTATGCTGGTCTGCAACTCGCTTTTTGAGCGAAAATGATGTCCTCAAAGGCAATGGTTCACGTGAGCAAAGAGATGAAAATCGGAGGGAGAGCCAATCCGTGTAGTATGATGGGTGATCAAACACGTCCCTTCGAAAACGCTGCAGGAGCGTCATTCTTGCACCTACGTGTAAATCGGAACATTGTCACGACGACGGAAACGCGTGACAATTACTTTATGAGGGCTGCGTGAAATCACGCGGAACGTTCTCAGCAGGCACTTCGCACTAGGAGGGAGGCTCTGTTGTTCTAAGCATCTGTAATTGCTCTCTGTGCACCCAGAACTAAAAAGTGCGGCGTGACGCAATCGAAGGGTATACTAGAGATATTATACAACACATCTGCAGAAAGCTTCATTGGATTTTCACCGTGATTTTAATCTCGCTTCCGATCGAAGGTTAAAAAAAACCTGATAGAAGGTTAAAAAAAAAGAAAGAAATGAAAAAACTTCAGGAATTCTGTAGGGCATCTAATGTATATAAATGATCTGGAGGATAGCGTAAGAAGCTCCATGAGACTGTTCACGGATAGTGCTGCTTTATATAGGAGAGCTGCATCACACGAAAACTGTAGCGAGACGTGCAGAGCATCGAATATTGGTACAGAGACTGTCAGTTGACATCCGGTGTAAATCAATGTAATGTACTGCGCATAAACAGACCCGTCGGTTTTGACATCTTTAATGTTGTTGATCTGTCAGGCCTCCAGGTTAAGACTATCTGTAAGAAAGGGCAATATTTGTTTAATCAGACACATGTCGCCTCAATTTATTATGGCATTATGGGTGACCTGAAATATGTATGCATTTTCATATGTGTGCAGCGCTTTCAACTCAGATATTCTGCAGTTATACGTGCAAGTTACAAACAGTTGTAACCTAGGCACTTTTGGCTCAATATATGTTTTCTTGCTTAGTGTATATGCTGATATTGCTCTACATGTTCTCTTGCACTGCTGCTGAAGCTGTCAGCAGCAAAAAGGTAAAAGTGACGTTTCAGTTTCAGACAGTTATTACTTTAATATCTGTTGGGTGACATTTTATTCTGCCGGCCGGTGTGGCCGAGCGGTTCTAGGCCCTTCAGTCTGGAACCGCGCGACCGCTACGGTCGCAGGTTCGAATCCTGCCTCGGGCATGGATGTGTGTGATGTCCTTAGGTTAGTTACGTTTGAGCAGTTATGAGTTCTAGGGGACTGATGACCTCAGATGTTAAGTCGCATAGTGCTCAGAACCAACCACATTTTATTCGTTTGTTGTGTTTGCTAAGCGAATGACGGGTAAATGTGGAATGTGTGTGAAATGCGAATCGTTAAAATTGTGTAGATTGTCAATAGCTAACTGTAAGTGAGCTGTAAGTGAGTGAGAGAGTCAAATTTTGCAACCCTGATGCGATTCACGTACATGGAAGAATATCCTAATTTTAAAACAGCCGGTTTCGGTACTTTAGAAATACAACATTTTGCTTCAGACGAGTAAAGATGGGGTTAATTTGATTTTATTTGTCTTTTTCAATACATTAATTGAAAGTAAATTAATTTCGGAACGGGGATCGGTCAAAAGAGGGAGAGTCCGGGGTCATGTGATTTGAAATAGGAAGCTGATTGGCTACTGTGTTATTCGTCCGAACAAAGAGGATATTGTAGCGCGCATTGGTACTAGGAGAGAATTTTTGCGCGTGAGTCTTGAAGGAGTCCGCGGTTGGCTCTAGCTATGAGCGATAATGTAGCGCTGACCTCTTGTCATTTTCATTAAGGCTGTTCAGTAGATGTTTTACGAAAAACTGGATTAACTGGTAAAAGTTTATGATCATTTAGGATGACGTATACGGGAATTTCGATTATTTTTCAGAAAAATTGTAAATTTCGCTACTAGAGACAGGTGAGAGAGAGAGAGAGAGAGCTGTAGCTGTAAGTCTGAAAAGATTAGTACAAACTGTATTTATTTTCGTACTTTCATATCTGGAATTGTGTGCTAGGACAGCCTTAGTAGCAAAATTTGTGTTCTCGAAGCGGTAATACAGAACATATATTTTATGCAATAGATTTTCTTCATTTAGAAGTTACAGTTAAACCTACTGAAGTAAACTCACTTCATATGAAGAAGTTAAAAAGCTCTACGAACCAATGTGAGAGTACTTTCAATATTTACAGTAAGCCAAGACGATGCGGTACAGCACAGTGTCTCAACAACTGCATACCTCGTTCCGCTGCATATCGAAAGTGTAATCCTTTTAAAGAGTGAATTATGGGGTATAATAACGATTATAGAACTAGGAATTTGTTTTGGAGTTAATGTACGCAAGAATATTTACATATAATGTATGGAAAAGTAATCAGAGAAAAGAAGTATAGCTGAATGAATATAGATGGAAAAAACGTTAGGTAATGATATTCTGGAACTGCAAGTACGAACAAGAAAAATTAACGCTAATGCGCTCGTGCAGGTAGAGAAGAGCGTGTCAGCTTTCCGGCCGTCTTTTGTCAAATGATGAGCTCGCAGCAAATGCGCGAGGCCTGACACGCCACTCTCCATTTCCTCGGCGAAGCGCCTATGTATCATGTTTCCGCGCGCCCGTATTTCATCCGCGATATGAACAACAGGAATGAATGATGTGTTTTCTGAATGCCACAACTTGTAACAGGTTCGCATCGCGGAATCACGGTACGGATATTGAAGGCCCGCATTGAATAAGGAAGTAGGTAACTTTCAGTACGGAATGGTTTGCCTTAATGTTGGACACGGCAGTATTAGTCAGACATGCTGAGAAGAACCTTGAATTGTGCAATAAAGGCGACTTGGGCTGACTAGTCTCAGTACTAGCACCCCTCCCACCTCCCCGCCACCCACTACTATTCCCAGCTCGTAACAGTCCGGCATTTTATCAACAAGCGCGATCTTGCAAAGGCCTGTCAGTAACGATCCCACCAGGGGATGTTATTGCACGGGTGTCGTGGAAGGCACTGTCAGTAGCCGGACCCAAATCAACACTCTGCAATGCTGTATTAGTCAATTAAAATTTGATAAAGGTCACGAGCCTCGCTTTAGGCCCGCGAGACAAGGCTAAAGAATCACAACTCTGGCACAACCAATTACTGCCGTAGAAAGTTTTATGGCATTGTTGGATGAGAAATTCAAAAACGTGAATGTCCTAAAGTCTCGCCAAAATCAAACGCTACAGCAATCTGTTGGCATCGCTCTAATTCAAGGCAATTTACTCTTCGGTTTGAAGCAAGAGTGAAACAATTTCTCTTCCGGCTACCCATTTCTAATGCTATTCTTAAGACACGACGCAATGCTGTCATGGAGAAATAATGGTTCACACTTTGTTTAGGTTTTTATTGGTAACGCCACGTAGCGCTCTGTATGAAAATCACCGACTGTGCTGTGTGCAGTCTGTGGTTGGTTTGCATTGTTGTTCGCTATTGTAGTGTTGGGCAGTTGGTTGTTAACAGCGCGTAGCGTTGCGCAGTTGCCGGCCGGTGTGGCCGAGCGGTTCTAGGCGCTTCAGTCTGAAACGGCGCGACCGATACGGTCGCAGGTTCGAATCCTGCCTCGGGCATGGATGTGTGTGATGTCCTTAGGTTAGTTAGGTTTAAGTAGTTCCTAAGTTCTAGGGGACTTATGACCTCAGATGTTGAGTCCCACAGTGCTCAGAGCCATTTGAACCATATGTTGCGCAGTTGGAGGTGAGCCGCCAGCACTGGTGGATATGGGGAGTGAGATGGCAGAGTTTTGAGAGCGGATGATCTGGACAGAGTAAATTTGTAAGACTGGATGTCATGAACTGATTATATATATATATATATATATATATATATATATATATATATATATATATATATATATATATATATATAATGACTTTTGAACACTATTAAGGTAAATACATTGTTTGTTCTCTATCAAAATCTTTCATTTGCTCGCTGTATTGCAGTAGTTCGAGTAACGAAGATTTTTGTGAAGTAAGAATTCATGAAAGGTATAGGTTATTGTTAGTCAGGGCCATTCTTTTGTAGGGATTACTGAAAGTCAGATTGCGTTACGCTAAAAATATTGTGTGTCACTTTAGTGTATGTCTGAGTACGTTCAGCTTTGCCCAGCTGTTTGAAAATCAAATAATGTAAGAGGTTTATCAGCACAGTAATTTAAAATTTTTTCTTAGGGGACGTTTCAACATGGCTAAAAGAAGTACTACTTATCTAAGAGTGCTGAACAACTGTTACTATCCCACGTTGCCGTAAAGCCTTTTAAGTTCTCTCTACTTGCTCCACGTTCTCGTCCGAGCGAATACAAAAGATATAGAATACCAGTGGCTGTAGCATGAACATTGCTGAAGAAGACAAATTTATTAACGTCGAATGTAATTGTTAAAGGGGAATTATACAGTGTCCCCTTGTTCCTTACCCCAAAACAAGAAAAAAAGACTAGTAAATATGGGCTTTAAAATGCATACTTTAAGTGCTATGAGCACTTGGTCAAAATCATACTTTGCAACAGGTATGTCTTCTAATGCAAGGACTTTGCTTTCCATACTTTGGGCGAAGGTAGTAGAGACCAAAACAAGAAAAAAAAACGCATACCTTAAGAGCTATGAGCACTTGTTCAGTACAGCAGATGTGTTTCATACTTGTGAAGATGAAGTATTGCTCTCAGCTCTTAAGATATGCCTTTGACACCTATGTTTACTGGATTTTTTTCTTCATTTAAAGTTTAGTTATTGTCCATTGCAGTGCAACTTGTAAGTTAGATCAGTAGTGTGAAATACACTGTGATAAATAACAGAGACATTTTAAATGTGTTAATCCTGTAAGTTACACTAATACTGTCAATATCTTTATGTATTTTTGATAAATAATTCAGGTCATACTATTCAACATGGCGCCAGTTCACACAATTCGTATCGTTCGCTAAACCTAGGTAGGATAATTCTACCATTTTGAAATTCTGAATTTGTCTTTACCACAACTCAGCTATTTTCACCACCCTGTGTATTTGAATTTCCCATGGCAGCCACCTTCAACTGCGACGTCATTGTCCGAGTATCTAGGCAACCAGCTCATGTAACATAACCATTTTAGAGGACAAAAGTTGGCTGGAGTTGCTTAACTATACCACTGACAAACAAGAGGAATGAGGTGAATATGAGGCGGGAGATACGTTACTGTCAGAAGTATTTGCCAGAGAACTGAAAGCCGGCCGGAGTGGCCGTGCGGTTCTAGGCGATACAGTTTGGAACCGAGCGACCGCTACGGTCGCAGGCTCGAACCCTGCCTCGGGCATGGATGTGTGTGATGTCCTTAGGTTAGTTAGGTTTAATTAGTTCTAAGTTCTAGGCGACAGATGACCTCAGACATTAAGTCGCATAGTGCTCAGAGCCATTTGAACCATTCTGAAGAGAACTGAAAGACCTAAGTGGAAACACTTCCCTGGAGTAGACGACATTCCTCGTGATTATTGAGAAGCTTGGGACAAAAATATTCCACCAGATATGCAAGATATATGAGAGAGGCGAAATAACCTCAGACTTCAGGAAGAATGTATAATTCTGAATACAGAGGAAACAAGTGCTGATATGTGTGAATACTACCAAACTGTCACTTCAATAAATCGTGGTTGCAAAATATTATTTGCAGGAGAATGGAAAAAACTGGTAGGGCCGACCATGGCGGAGATCAGCTTAGTTTCTATACGAGTGTAGGAACCCGCGAGGCAATATTGATCTTACGACTTATCACAGAAGACAGGGTGAGAAAAGGCAAATCTACATTTATATAATTTGCAAATTCAGAGAAAGCTTTTGACAATGTGGACTTGACTCCATGCTTTGTAATTCTGAAAGTAGCAGGGATAAAATACAGGGACCGAAAGTTTTTTACAGCTTGTAGAGAAACCAGGCTGCTGTTATAAGAGTTTAAGGACATAAAAGGGAAGTAATGGTTGAGAAGCGAGTGAAACAGGGCTGTACCCTATCCCCAGTGTTATTCTATCTTTACATTGGGAAAGCTGTGAAGGGAACCAAAGTTAAATTTGGAAATGGATTTAAATTATATGAATGCGTGCTGTCTGTTTCTTTCGGACATGGGCATAAAGAACAGATAGCACACACTCATGTTCAAATGGTTCAAATGGCTCTGAGCACTATGGGACTTAACATCTTAGGTCATCAGTCCCCTAGAACTTAGAACTACTTAAACCTAACTAACCTAAGGACATCACACACATCCATGCCCGAGGCAGGATTCGAACCTGCGACCGTAGCAGTCCCGCGGTTCCGGACTGAGCGCCTAGAACCGCGAGACCACCGCGACCGGTTACACTCATGTAACTGGGCTCTGAATGCACAACCAACAGTGCAGACGCTCATTTAAGTTCGACCTCCAGCGGGAATTTAAAATTAGTGTGCATGGCCACTAGTGCGGATAAGTGTTTGCGCTAGGTGGTAATGTGAGTCGGCCAAGGAATGGGCCGAGATAGTCCGCGGATTAGCAACTAACATAGTGTGTGGGGGGCGCAGTGATCGCCGGCATGGTAGCTCAGCGTAGTAACAAAACTGAGTGATTGGATCAGCGGGTGTCATGGGACGGCCGCCCCGAGCAAATGCAATGAACAATAACGAACAAAATAAGATCGACGAAAAAGAAGTGGTTAACGCAACTGCTTATTAGGTAGGAGATCCCGGATTCGAGTCGCAGTCCAGCACACATTTTCACTCGTCGCACTGATTCCGCATAAAGTCCCGATACAGCTAATACTATCAGTTCCTTCAATTTCTTTTCCTTACTCCCCCTTCCACCTTCAATTTACATAATGGAAATAAATTTGGGAATGGGGAGGTGGGAGAACTTTGCCGTTTGCCTATGACATTGGAATTGTGTCAGAGATGTGTAAGGACATGGTAGAGCAGATGAACGGAATGAGTAACATCTTGGACATAGATTATAAGATAGTACCAGCAAAAGTAAAACAAGGGTAACTGAATGTAGTGGAAGTGAGTCAGGCAATTCAGTGAAAATTAGGTTAGGAAATAAGACAATTTTAAGTAGTGGGTATATTTTATTATTTGAGCGACGAAGTAACTGATGATGGCCGAACTAGAGAGAATATAAAATCCAGAATTGCTATAGCAAGAACAGTATTTATGGAAAAGAGGAATTTGTTATCATCGAATATAAATTTAAGTGTTGGGAAGCTTTTTCTGAAGGTATTTATCTGGAGTTTAGTCTAGTACGGAAGTGAATAGAGGACTATAGGCAGAACGGAAAAGAAGAAGATAAAAGTTTTGAAATGTTGTGCTACAGAAGAATGCTGAAGATTAAATGGGTAGATCGAATAAAAAATGAGGAGGTACTGTTCAAACTGGGGAAAAAGAAATTTAGGGTAAAACTCGACTAAAATATGGAATCGGTTGTTAGGACACATCCTGAGGCACGAAGGAATTGTCGGTTTGGTAATGGAAAGAAGTGTGGGGGCGTAGAAGCTGTAGAGGGAGACCAAGGCTGGAATACAGTAAACTGGTTCACATGAGTGCGGTAGTTCTGCAGAGTTGAGAGGGTTACAAAAGATAGAGTAGGATGGAGAGCTGCACCAGTCCAATCTTCGGAGTGAAGATCACACAATAATGATGTACTACATGAATGAAGCTGCACTAATATTCATTCAGATCTTGATAAGATTTTATAGTGGTGAAAAGACCGTATGACTAAAATATGAATGATTAATAACTGCAATCAGTCAACTCGTACAAATACGTGGATGTAAGTAGTTGCTGGAATATGAAGTGGGATGATCGTGTATGCGCTATTAGGGGTGAAGAAGGCGGCAGGCTTCGGTTTACTAGAAGCATACTGGGAAAATTCAGGACTGTTAACCAAAGTCTCGCGTGTCCCATCCCAGAATATAGCTCAAGTGCATGGGAGCAGTGCCAGATAGGACTGACAGGGGATATTAAAAGTGTACAAAGAAGGGCGCAGGTCTGCTCGACTCCGGGAGAGCGTCACGGAAATGGTCCAAGACCTCAATTGGCAGACATTTGAAGATGACGCTTCCTGTGTACTGGCGCACTGGGGATCGCGAAGCCAAGATCATTCTTCCTGTGCTCCATACGATAGTGGAATAGGACAAAATCTTAATATGTGGTACTCTCTCCCAAACTCCTGAAAATGGTTTGTTGAGTATAGATGTATATTTAAAGGTATTTTGAAATCTCCTCGCGATATCACATCCTTTTCAACGAGTACGGTGGTTCACTGCACAGCAAATAATACCCCATTGGTAACTGTTGTAATGACACATTCCGACGCAGAGACATACAGTACCTTAAAGGCTGCGCCAAAGATTAAATTGAGAGTGATGTAGAATATAATCTCTGTAATGTTCATATTGGATTCTCTTTTGTTTCATACTCCAAGAAGGAGTTAAGAGACACTTTCGATTGTTAGCTTGTAGAGGATGGACGTAATTTTTGGTGTGTGCGGAAAGGCAGCCATATAATTAGTATTTATGGTTTGTGCGACGAGCAGAGCAAGTCTTATTGTGTTGTGAATAAAAAATAGTGAGAAGTATCTGAGTTTTACGAGACTTATTTAAAGCGACGTAGCATTTTAATCCTTGGTTTCCACCGTCTTCGTGAAGTGAACCGGTGCCGACTCAGGAAGATACACACGGTCAACAAAGAGAAGAACATAGATGGCGACTAATGAATTAATATTGTGGCAGAAGGACGTATTCTACGTCTAAGGTGAGAACTCTGAATAAATAAACAATGACGTAGAATTCAAAAATGTAATTAATCGAAATGGTAAATTATATTACAGGCAAATTTCACGCAGCACCGAATTTGTCCGCATTTAAGCTGGTCAATACAGTCCTTAAAAAAGCCTTTCGAAAATTCTAATGTTACAGTTCCATGTCCATAATTTTTCCTCTTTTCAAAAAATCAATAAATTTAATTTTTTTATTTATTTCGCCACGCTGTCTGCATCGAATAGGTACTCTACCGACAACCCATTAGTATTCACTTAAAAACAGATGCTTTACAAAATCACTGATCTTATCAACATTTAACTGTGGAATCCACTGTAGAGATGACAACTTTTCCGTGCCCTTTTGCATCAAAGGGGAGGACAAATGCGAGTTAATACAGCACTAGATTGTAGTTTCACAGGCGGATGTTAAGTTACCTCCGCGAAATATACTGGACGTATGACGACGATATGGGCTGAGAATAGAGGCTGAAGACGGGCGATTGAAATAAAATTGGCGCAGCGCGGCGTGGCGCGGCGCGGCGCGACCGAGCAGCGGAAGCTGTGTTTGGGGGGAGGGGGTGACAGCTCGGGATTCGGGGCACGCGCCAGCCTGCAGCCGCACCGCGCAGTGCAGAAATAACTTCTGGCGCCAAATTGTTGGAATGTGACGACGGTCCAGATGGCGCGCCATTGTTGCGATCAGTCTCCCGAGTCGTGTGCTCTATATTCATTGCTTCCTTTCTCCGCCCGCATGTCGAGCTTTAGTGCTCTGGCGCCTCTACTGACACGGTATAACCTCGCGGAGATTTTACTCCGGCATGCACGTTTTTGATTATGGAAACACCTCTTCCGTCTAGCACACGACTTTCATTTATCAACGACTGAGGCTTTCTAAAATTGATGCAGACATCTCGGCTATTTTTCGACAATCTCTAGAACAAAATTTGTTTGTAACCACACAAGAACAAAGTATTTTAATCGTATTTGAATGTTTTGTGTTTTAATAGCTCAACCGCAAGAAACAGATCATAACAGCCCCGCAAATAGTGAAATTAAGGCTAATGGTCCCATGACTGTCTCTCCTTTGGATTCCGTATTCCGTTTGCCGGAGACGAGCACAATTTGCAGAGTAGGGTGCAAGTGTGGGCAAAAAACACACTGGAAAAGACATTTTTTAAGATCGGAAATGGGGAGGATGGTGTTCATTTATTACTAGAAAAAAAAATGTTTCAAATGGCTCTGAGCACTATGGGACTTAACTTCTGTGGTCATCAGTCCCGTAGAACTTAGAACTACTTAAACCTAACTAACCTACGGACATCACACACATCCATGCCCGAGGCAGGATTCGAACCTGCGACCGTATCAGTCGCGCGGTTCCGGACTGAGCGCCTTAACCGCGAGACCACCGCTGCCGGCTTTATTACTAGCAGTGTTACTGGTTTTTCGTTTTCTTTCGTACACTTAATAATTTAATTTCTAAACATAAGTTTATCTTCGATTTACTGAGTTGCATTAACTGAAAATTTAGCATCACAAGCACCTCACATGTTGAAGCCAGAAGGAAACACTCTGGACCCATGAGAGTTACTTACTGAGAGTCAGACACTTTAAATTTTGAATAACAGGCAAAATTAGTAGGCGGTACGTTTTACTGAAAATTAATTATGTAATTAGAAAAAATCACAGTTTGCTATAGTATCTATAGAGCCGATTATTCTAAGCTATGAACCATAAAAGTAGGCTTTGTAAATGTGTTATTATTAAAAAATAAATAAAAATAATGTTTTTTGCACAAATGGCCCACTATCTGTAGAAATTAACCAAATTCAGTAATCCTCCTAAATGGATAGCGGTCTGGTCATAACAGGCCGGCATGCGGTGGAGTGACAGTTGCTAAAGGGGCAACGTTGTTAGCTAAAATTTCGAAAACATTTGGACCGTTTTCCTTCAGACTCTTCTGCGGTACTCTAATAAATCTTCTCACTGACATGGGCTACATATTTTAAAATATATATGGTATATAAATATTTAGCTAAAATCTTGCCTATTATAGAAAGAAAAGCCGACGTTTAACATTGTTACAAAAAGCCTCGAAAAGTTTTTAAAATATTTCAAATTTTTTTTACGATATTCTAACAAACATTGTGGCCAACATTTGCTATATAATTTTTTAAACATCAATGTACAGCCCCATTAAATTTCTGGTGTGCAACCACATAAATTTACCTTCTTATTCTGATATTTCGCCTGTATATCGTTCAGCCATCTTCATTGTGAGCCAGAAGACTGAAGTTTCAGCACTCCCTCCGTCCTTTCAAACTGGCGTACCGCGCCACTGCGCATGCGGCCACAGATATATAGGCGCCAGAGACGTTCATCGGTGGCGAAGAAGGACAGCATGTGTGAATTACATCTGTGCTGCGGAGGGATCCACACTGGGATGTCGATGTACACTTCCACACTGGGATGTCGATGTACACTCTGATAAGCACTAAGAGTGATATACACTTTCACAACAGTGGAGAAGCCTGCAATATCTAATAACCAAAACGAGCAACACACTACACAGAATAGCGCAAGAACCGTCAGACGGAACAGGTACTCCTTCATCACAGTATGTTCAGTCTGTTCTGTCAGTGTACAGTACACACCACGTAACAAATGCAGGGCTGTCTTCTTCAAGGTATTGTTTAAAATGTCGACCGCCATGATCATGGCACGAGAGTACAGCGACACATCATCGACTGCTGCACACGCTCAAGAATTCCAGGAGTCTGGCGTACCAGTTCCGCGTCTGCGACAATCGATTGTTGTCCAAACGGAAAGCAAAAAATTAGTAAGGAGGCGCCGCAGACCGTGGTTTCCTTATACGACACTCAGAAGGACTACTGAACGACCTCTGAAATTCTGAAGTCTCAAAGCGAGGAACCTTTCTTCCATTTCCATTCGCAGAGCTCTTGGAGAGAATCTGAGAAGTTACGGTGAAAATGTGGTAAGAGAAAAAACTGGAAAGAATAAACATATGACGAAAACAAAGCATTCCATAATTAATGGCAGGTAATATGTGTTTAGCTGTCAGAGACCTTAAAAAAGGAAAGACGCAAGGAGATGAGAATCGTTAAGGCTGGAACAAGGCTGATACAAAAAGAAGTTGTAAAACTGTCTCTACGTAGGGTCTACGAAGGATAATTTCCCCAAAGTGGAAAAGTGACTCCTCTCTTGTGAAGGAGCATAATCACAGCAGCCATGATATAAAAAATACTGACCTATCAGCCTCGTCTTCGTAATGTATAGCACACTCCCCTTAAAACAGAATGTTCTTATTTCTTCCGTTAGTGGCTTTTCAAAATGGCTCTGAGCTCTATGGGACTCAACATCTGAGATCATCAGTCCCCTAGAACTTAGAACTACCTAAACCTAACTAACCTAAAGACATCACACACATCCATGCCAGAGGCAGGATTCGAACGTGCGACCGTAGCGGTCGCGCGGTTCCAGACTGAAGCGCCTAGAACCGCTTGGCCACACCGGCCGGCTTAGTGGCTTTTCATCTGGATACAGCGAAGCTGACCATTTGAAAGTCGGGAATGAAATTATAGGACGGAGCAGTGTGTCTGAATTACAATTTTCTCTGGATTTCATAGATTCTGAGAATATGCAGGGTGAATCACGTAAAACTTGCACCGCAGATATTGCGGAAATGGAAAGTGCTATTGATGTGCGGTTTTCATATAATGGATAGGTAGACAGGGGTTAGTTTTGTTAGCCAAAAAAATAGATTATAATAATATCTAGAAAGTGTACTTTTTCTGCAAACATACACTTTTTAAATAGAACAATACCCGTTGATACTGACACATTAAAAGTAGGGTAAATTAGAAGGTCAATGGTATTTGTTGGAGAATTCTAGTGCAAGTCGTACGAGATATCGTATTTTGAAAATTTTCTTCACCGACACTTCTTTGTGCCATTCAGCCTGCGTAGTTGCAAGGTACGATGTTGTTATGTTTACTGACAGTGTGCTTGTGTGTTCCTTGAGTGAAGTGCGACTTGCTAGTCAGTCAGTGTGTGACAGTCCATGCCTGAAGTCTTGAGTGGATGATCGATTTACCAGTGTAAAAAAAGCTGACGTGCTCATTGTGATGCAGAGGGCAACGTAACAGAAGACAATGACGACAGACGAGAGAAAATTAATGTTCTTGCTGCTGTTGTAGTTGATCCACGCGTTAGTTTCCGCGCAATCACGCGAGGAAGTAGCATGAGTCAGACAAGTGTCGTACGCATTCTCCATCGGCATAGGTTCCATCCCTATCACATCTCTCTCCATCAAGTACTGCATGCTGCATGGAAACGATTATGAGAATCGCATTAACTTTTGTACGTGGGCATTAAGACAGGATACTCCAGACGTATCATGTGTCTTGTGTTGAAGCCACATTTACCAAACATGGTCAGGTAAACCGCTGAAGCATGCACTGTTGGTCTCTTGACAATCTCCGTTGGCTTCATCAGGTGGAAAGTCAGCGTCCATGGAAAGTAAACGTGTGGTATGGGATAGTGAGCCATCAGCTCATAGGTCCGTTTTCATAGACGAACACTGAACGCGCAAAAGTATCCCATCCTCCTAGCACGCCATCTTCCACGGTTGCTAGACGACGTTCCTCTGCAGACTAGGAGGAACCTGTGGTACGAACATGGTTGTCGAGCCCACAGTGCACGGAGTACGACAACATGTCTTCACGAATTGTTTCCAAATCGTTGGACTGGACGCAGAGGACCTGTACCATCGCCGGCCCGTTCCCCGGATTGGACGCGTGTAGACTTTTGTGTGTGTGGAAAGCTGAAGACACTGCCTATGAGGACATACCAACTACACCCGATGATGTACAACAACGTATTACTGAAGCCTGGTCAGACATCTCCGCTGAAATGTTAGCACGTGTGCAGCAGTCGTTCAATATCAGACTGGAAGCGTGTATTGCCGCTGCCAGTAGTCATTTTGAACTCAACCTGTGATGGTCAAGCGTCTCGTTACTGGTCAGGAACCACATAACTAGTGAATGCACGTGTGTTGTTCTTTAGTATGTGCTGCCACGGGGTACTGTACAAGTGTCGGTGTGGGAACTTTTCAAAATATGATATCTCGTAAACGACTCTCGCTAGAATCCTGCAACAAACACCACTGACATTCTAATTTACCCTGCTTTTAGTTTGTTAATGTCAATAGGCATTGTTCCATTTAAAAAAGTCCATGTTGCGACAAAAACTACGCTTTCTGAGTATTACTACACTCTGTTTATTGCCTAACAATACGAGCCCCTGACTACTAATCCATTCTGTGAAATCAGCACACCAAAAGGACTTTCCACTTCCCCAATATCTGCGGTGCAAGTTTTAGGTGATTCACCCTGTATACTAGCAAAATTTCAAATATAAAGAGGAGTCGAAATGGTAGAGCCTCTACGGCCAAAAGGCAACGGCCTAGCCGCAGTGGATTACACCGGTTCCCGTCGGATCACCGAAGTTAAGCGCTGTCGGGCATGGCCGGCACTTGGATGGGTGACCATCCGGGCCGCCATGTGCTGTTGCCATTTCTCGGGGTGCACTCAGCCTCGTGATGCCAACTGAGGAGCTACTTGACCGAATAGTAGCGGCTCCGGTCAAAGAAAACCATCGTGACGACCAGGAGAACGGTGTGCTGACCACATGCCCCTCCAATCCGCATCCTCAGTGAGGATGACACGGCGGTAGGATGGTCCCGATGACCCACTTGTGGCCTGAATACGGAGTGCTATGGCCGAAAATACGTGTATAATCATCAGCGATAGAGGGAGTTTAACGATCCTTAAGCTGGAAAATGAAGAACTGCGTGTTATTTGAACATACGTGCACGATCTTCGTTTGCATGTAGTTGCATTGCCTACCCTGCGGATAAACGTATACTACCCCCAATACGGGGAAAAGAAGAATTAATATGTGTTAATGGAAGGTATCTTAATCATCTACACTTGACTTTGCCTCTGCTGTAGATAAAAATATCAATTGCGAATGGAAGTAATTAATAGACCAAGTTTAGAAGAAGGCCTGAAAAGCAACCATTAAAGCACTAAAATAATTTACAGTCAACACAATCAAAACAAAATAGTAGAAATTAACAATAACTACACAACCAGTTGATGCCGTTTTCTCATTTTTAAGAAAACGAAGACGACTAGATCAGTTCCAAAATAAATTACCAAAGACATTCAACTCTAGTCTTACCCTTCTCTTTGACTAAATACAGTTTTGAAAACCTACCTAACAGCGGATTTGAAACGGATGTTTACAATTAATATATGTTATTAGTTTTGACTTATGGCAGTGACACCTGCATTTTTAATGCAAAAACAAAAGGTTTAGATAATAGTGACACCGGGCGAAAAAGAATTTATTTCCGTAAATAAACGTTTTTCTAATACTGGGTCAAATACTTTTCGGAAGTCAATAAAAACTGCATCCATCTGATTGCCTTGATCCATAGGTTTCAGGGTGTCGTGTGAGGTAAATGCGAGGCAGGTTGCACATGATCGATCCCGGTGAGCATGAAGAAGGTCAACCTGTTCGAGATACTCAAACGTTCATTTCTTCCATTCTTCGGAGCTTACGTAGCGAAGCACCTCCAGCTGCAGCCAGTACCACGCATTCTTAACAGCGTGCGACGCACTGCTGCTCATATTTAATGAGAAACGTTTGTTGGTAGACTCGGATTAAGCCTCAGCTCAGTTTCCTATAATATTAATCCAAATAAGGGTAATATTTAGCCAACTAATATTGTGGGACACCAAAAATGTAAATGCATGAAATTGTTCTTACAGCCGATGCATAATGTGAGAGTGCGACGAACTATATTGTGAAACTGAACATCCATTACGTACTTGCATGTTTATCTGCGAAAATGGTCCTTGTCGGTACATTAGCATAGAGTTGGAATAGAATCGCTAGAACATTGTAAACCATTCAGATTAATCGAACATCTAAATATGCATAATGCTGGTACCACCAGGATGTGTTCTTTCTCCTCACCCCCGTGACAGCAATTGAATTAAGAGTCATTCGGGAAGTACATTTAAATCAATTGACGACCATTGAGCTAACGTCACAAATTTACAAGAAGAGAATAGAAGCTTTCGAAATGTGGTGCTACAGAAGAATGCTGAAGATTAGATGGGTATATCACATAACTAATGAGGAGGTATTGAATAGAATTGGGGAGAAAAGGAGTTTGTAGCACAGCTTGACTAGAAGAAGGGGTCGGTTGGTAGGACATGTTCTGAGGCATCAAGGGATCACCAATTTAGTACTGGAGGACAGCGTGGAGGGTAAAAATCGTAGAGGGAGACCAAGAGATGGATACACTAAGCAGATTGAGAAGGATGTATGCTGCAGTAGGTACTGGGAGATGAAGAAGCTTGCACAGGATAGAGTAGCATGGAGAGCTGCATCAAACCAGTCTCAGGACTGAAGACCACAGCAACAACAACAACAACAAGGGTCGCCAGCCTAACTTAGATTCGCGAGACAGCGTTAAACTTCACACGACTAAAAATCGTCAATTCACTGGAGTATGAATTAAAAAACGCCTTTAGTCGCAACTTTTCGTGTTTTATTAAGTACACGATGCATTTCGAACCCTGTGGGTCCATCATCAGATGTAATTCGTCTTAATATATGCTTCATTTTTTTATCTTGAATGAGATGAAATACATATTCCTGTCACGAAAAGCTTTAATGTTAGGTTATGAATTTCATAAATCAAACGCGGAAAATATGTGCGAAATAGTGGAAAAGATGAACAGTGTAAACTTAACAAATAATTCCAAGAGAACCGTTTTTAATGTTTTAGCACCAGCATACATATTTTTCCTCCATCGTTTTCATACATATCACTTCATTCAAGAGGCATGCTTCAAGAAAAAAAAAGCATGGATAAAGACGAACACCTGATGCTGGACCCATAGGTCCGAAATGCATAATGTACGTAATAAAACACAAAAAGTTATGACTGAAGGCGTTTTCTAATTCATACCTCCAGTGTATTGAATACAGTCACGTTTGAAGCTGCGAAATACGGATAAAATTAAATCGTGGCTCTGTGGCTATTTAACTACTTTAAGGAATGATGTCGAGATCCAACCACTCTGCTGGAATGTGTTCACCGCTAGCTTTTCGATACACCGTCTCCAGCTGGTTGGTAGCAGCTCCTGCCCTCAATCACCACCCCAACAAAACAGAAAAGCAGTTCAAAGTCACTAGGGAACGCGTCACACAAAAATATCACTCTCAAAGTGAGGGAGTGACTGCGATAACAAACCGAATAAATCTCAATTTCATTATTACACTTTAACGAGCCGCCGGAGACCGTGGATCCCTGATACTAAAATACTCAGAAGGTATCTCTGAACAACTGCTGAAAGCGTGTCGGTGGAGTTCTGGGTCATCCTGTGTGCGTATTCTTTAACGTACAAATACAAGTTGAATTAACGTCTTTTGTATTAGATACTGTTAGCACTAATTTTGTCGAAACTGAGTCAAAAGGTTTCTATGTAATGTATTGCAGAGAAAGCTACGGATTTTGCATCACTGGAGGTTATATAAAAAAGGCCTCACTTTGTTGCTTAAAAATTGCTGTGTTATTCTTGCTGCAGTGTGTTCCCCGCTCTCAACTGTTGTTATGGAGTCCAGGGGGTTGTACCGCATCGTATCGTGTTACGTGGCCATGTTGTGTCACTCGTAAAGAGAAATTAGGTGGCGGCTGCTCCACTGACGCAAACCCTCAGCCGTACAACTTGAGCGCCGGTGTTGTTCCAGCGTCAGACGCGCTTTGTTTCTGTCCGAAGCTCCTATCCTGACTGAGTATGCAGCCAGAATTCGCCACAAGATCGCTTATTAAAATACCGACCACCTTCAAATGAGTTTAGGAACACCAAAGATATGATTGAGAGCAGTTACTTATCGCAGTATCCGCGTTGATATCAATTTCGTTTCAGGACAACTCAGATCTCTTCAACATATGGGAGTTACAGTCAGTATCTGAATCGCTATAGGAGGCCTATTTGACTTTGATATCTGTTGTTGTGCATTTAAGGAAGTTTATCAATTTATTTGGCTGATATTCAAGACAATTTCGTTAGCCCAGATTCTTTGTTTTGTATTTGAAGAAAGAAGTTACTTTAGTATATCTTATTTAAGACGAGAAGTCCTGATAAGTGTGGTGTCACCGCCAGACACCACACTTGCTAGGTGGTAGCCTTTAAATCGGCCGCGGTCCGTTAGTATACGTCGGACCCGCGTGTCGCCACAATCAGTGAATTGCAGACCGAGCGCCGCCACACGGCAGGTCTAGTCAAGAGAGACTCCCTAGCACTCGCCCAGTTGTACAGCCGACTTTGCTAGCGATGGTTCACTGTCTACATACGCTCTCATTTGCCGAGACAACAGTTTAGCATAGCCTTCAGCTACGTCAGTTGCTACGACCTTGCAAGGCGCCATATTCAGTTTCTAACAGATAATATTGTGAATCATGTACCGTGAAGAGCGACGTTCATCATTAATGGATTAAAGTTAAGTATGAAACTAATTACGTCCGCCATCTGAATTCTCATTCCTTGTCATGTTCCAGACGCGTGCATTTCGGCCTCCACTAGTAACACGGTGTTGGCTCTTCTGCCAACACTACAATAAGTGCCAGCCAGAGTGGCCGAGCGGGTCTAGGCGCTACAGTCTGGAACCGCGAGACCGCTACGGTCGCAGGTTCGAATCCTGCCTCGGACATGGATGTGTGTGATGTCCTTAGGTTAGTTAGGTTTAAGTAGTTCTAAGTTCTAGGGGACTGATGACCTCAGAAGATAAGTCCCATAGTGATCAGAGCCATTTGAACCGTTTGAACCATTCTAGATAAGTCTTATTTCAGTAGCTATAGTGAGGAAAACAGTATTTCAAAGCGTGGAAAGTTTTTGTTTCATTCTGAAGAGCGGCGTTATCCTGTAGAGGAAACCCGTATAAAGAAAAATAATAAATAGGTCAAATGGCTCTGAGCACTATGGGACTTAACTTCTGAGGTCATCAGTCCCCTAGAACTTAGAACTACTTCAACCTAACTAACCTAAGGACATCACACACATCCACGCCCGAGGCAGGATTCGAACCTGCGACCGTAGCGGTCGCGCGGTTCCACACTGTAGCGCCTAGAACCGCTCGGCCAACTCGGCCGGCCTATTACAAAAAGACGTAATATTAGCTTTCGGCTTAAGAGTAAAGTTCTACGTGAATGAGTTTAGTGATCAGTCTTAGAGAAGAACTGTCTTTAATTGTAAGAAGTATTTATTCTTGGAGAAAGGAATATTCGCGTTGTTGTTGCGGGATAAGTCATGGTCAGGCTGCATGCCTAGCGATGTCGTCGGAGACGAAGACAGTGGCGAGTACAAGGGGGGCGGGGGGTGATGGATCCCCTAAAAAAATAAAAATTGCTTGCGATAAGCGACAAAACAATATTCGAGTCTTGGTCTCGATACAAATTTTCGGTTGTCGTTCTAAATATATCTCCCCCAGCTGTTGCGTGTGCAGTGTGAGTCCGGCAATCTTTAAGAGGTCGATCAGAATGATTGGCTGTAAGAGCCCAATTAAAAGAAGAGATTAATATTAGATCATTTCTGCCGTAGTGGAAGGCTGAAAAAACACGCGAACAATTTCTTCTCTGGAATAGCATTTTACAAGCGGCTTCCCATATTCACGTAAAGTGCATGATATATATGTCTTTCAGTTGAAGGTCCCAGGCTTTCGGCATTATTTAATTCAGCAGTGTACCGAACACAGCAATTATTCTGTGAATTATTTCCGATGTAAAAGGAAATAGCGTAGTGAAACGTGCCGAATTATGTAGATACGCGAAGGCGAGTTTTCTAAAGTAGTTTAGTGTGTAAATGTGGCGCAGCATTGAATTATTTGCTACTTTGCGCGCTGCAAGGGTGGCAGAGTCCCTGCAGGTAGGCAGCCGACCCGCCAACACGTCTGCTGCTTTTGTTCTGGTCTTCCTGTTAGGTGTTTCACTTTTGCCAGTTCTCATTCACTTTCAAATTATCTATGATTTACGCGGTCCACTCACCCACGTTCGACGTCGAGTGCATTAACAACTCACAGACGTTGGGTGACAGCACTAGCAATGGAGCTATACAGGGTGTTACAAAAAGGTACGGCCAAACTTTTAGCAAACTTTCCTCACACACAAAGAAAGAAAATATGTTACGTGGACACGTGTCCAGAAACGCTTGCTTTCCATGTTAGAGCTCGTTTTATTACTTCTCTTCAAATCACATTAATCATGGAATGGAAACACACAACAACAGAACGTACCAGCGTGACTTCAAACACTTTTTTACAGGAAATGTTCAAAATGTCCTCCGTAAGCGAGGATACATGCATCCACCCTCCGTCGCATGGAATCCCTGATGCGCTGATGCAGCTCTGGAGCATGGCGTATTGTATCACAGCCGTCCACAATACGAGCACGAAGACTCTCTACATTTGGTACCGGGGTTGCGTAGACAAGTGCTTTCAAATGCCCCCATAAATGAAAGTCAAGAGGGTTGAGGTCAGGAGAGCGTGGAGGCCATGGAATTGGTCCGCCTCTACCAATCCATCGGTCACCGAATCTGTTGTTGAGAAGCGTACGAACACGTCGACTGAAATGTGCAGGAGCTCAATCGTGCATGAACCACATGTTGTGTCGTACTTGTAAAGGCACATGTTGTAGCAGCACAGGTAGAGTATCCCGTCTGAAATCATGATAACGTGCTCCATTGAGCGTAGGTGGAAGAACATGGGGCCCAATCGAGACAACACCGACAATGCCTGCCCAACAGTTCAGAGAAAATCTGTTTTGATGACGTGATTGCACAATTGCGTGTGGATTCTCGTCAGCCCACACATGTTGATTGTGAAAATTTACAATTTGATCACGTTGGAATGAAGCCTCATCCGTAAAGAGAACATTTGCACTGAAATGAGGATTGACACATTGTTGGGTGAACCATTCGCAGTAGTGTACCCGTGGAGGCCAATCAGCTGCTGATAGTGCCTGCACACGCTGTACATGGTACGGAAACAACTGGTTCTCCCGTAGCACTCTCCATACAGTGACGTGGTCAACGTTACCTTGTACAGCAGCAACTTCTCTGACGCTGACATTAGGGTTATCGTCAACTGCACGAAGAATTGCCTCGTCCATTGCAGGTGTCCTCGTCGTTCTAGGTCTTCCCCAATCGCGAGTCACAGGCTGGAATGTTCCGTGCTCCCTAAGACGCCGATCAATTGCTTCGAACGTCTTCCTGTCGGGACACCTTCGTTCTGAAAATCTGTCTCGATACAAACGTACCACGCCACGGCTATTGCCCCGTGCTAATCCATACATCAAGTGGACATCTGCCAACTCCGCATTTGTAAACATTGCACTGACTGCAAAACCACGTTCGTGATGAACACTAATCTGTTGATGCTACGTACTGATGTGCTTGATGCCAGTACTGTTGAGCAATGAGTCGCATGTCAACACAAGCACCGAAGTCAACATTACCTTCCTTCAATTGGGCCAACTGGCGGTGAATCGAGGAAGTACAGTACATACTGACGAAACTAAAATGGAAATTAAGCGTTTCCGGACATATGTCCACATAACATCTTTTCTTTATTTGTGTGTGAGGAATGTTTCCTGAAAGTTTGGCCGTACTTTTTTGTAACACCCTGAATAAAGCGTGTCGGTGAGACGCGGAATCATTGCAGTCGTTGTCGTTATGCGGAAACGGGGCGATGTTTTTGACGACCAAAACGGCATCGTCATTGGCTTTCGGGCTAAGATTGGAAGCATTTCAGAAACGCCTAAGTATGTGAACTGTTCGCTTGGCGCCGTGGTTGAAGTATACCGTGCATGACAAAACGGCGTGACTCTGAACCGGCGCCTAGGCAACTGCGCTACACCACAGGGGTGAACGACGGCTGCGTAGACGTGTGCGGGCGAAAGGACGTGCAACTGACCGCCCATGTCGCTACCAACAGTGTCTCCTCAACGACCTTTCAGCCAAAGTTGCTGCAAGGGTCTGGTTCACACACTCGTATTGACTGCTATTCATCGGTGACGGAGGATGGAATCTGGAATCTGCCCGCCAGTACCGCACTGAATGGCGCCAGGTGGCCATTTCAGATGAATCGCGTTTTATGCTTAATCTGACTGAAAACAAGCACCCTGCAACATTCGTCGGAAGGATACAGACCGGAGGAATCGGCATTATGGTCTGGGGAATGTTTTCGTAGCATTATCCGAGTCATTTCATCATCCTGGAAGGCACAGTTGATCAACACGGGTACGAATCTATCCTTGGGGACCACGTCCACCCTTACATGCAAAGGAAATTACACGATGACATCTACCAGCACGACAATGCAACGCATCACACAGCTCACAGCGTACACGAGTGTTTCGAAGAGCACCGGGATGAGTTTACCGTAAGCCCACCAGACTCCCCGTGTTTAAACCCAATCGAGACTCTGTGGCACCACCTTGCTCGGTCTCTCCGCGCCGTGGATCCTGAACCGAGAAATGTAGCGCAACTAACCACGGACGACACTGGAGTCGGTATGGGTCCACATCGCTGTCGGTAGCTTCGAGAACCTCGTTGACACCCTTCCTGCACGTCTCGCAACGGTCTGCGTTGCAAATGGTGGTTATTCTAGATTTTGACACGTGGTCCATTAATATTACTGGACAGTGAATATGTCACATCCTCGTCCATGGCTAGGGCACCTGTAACATTGTAACAGCTTTTCTATTGCATTTATTACTTATTCTTTATTGATATATTTGTTTGTTACTACTTATCAAAATGAGTTATGCTTCTGCTATTCAGTCCACATAAGTGGTTTACAGACAGTGGCAATTTAAGCAAAAGTACACTGACAGAAATGAGAAGCGCTACACCAATAACACTTTGATCGAACGCTGCAAAACTGATACTCCAGTACTTCCATGCCTATGAAATATGTTGAGTAAAATTACAGACCTATGCTGGCTTATTTTCAGTCGCGAAATAGATGAAGGATGATCAGCTACATAATGACTATTGGACAACGGTACTTTCTACACTATGTCATCAAAAGTATCCGGACACCTGGCTGAAAATCACTTACAAGTTCGTGGCGCCCTCCATCGGTAATAATGGAATTCAGTATGGTGTTGGCCCACCCTTAGCCTTGATGACAGCTTCCACTCTCGCAGGCATACGTTCAATCAGGTGCTGGAAGCTTTCTTGGGGAATGGCAGCCCATTCTTCACGGAGTGCAGCACTGAGGAAAGGTATCGATGTCGGTCGGTGAGGCCTGGCACGAAGTCGGCGGTCCAAAACACCCAAAAGTTGCTCTATAGGATTTAGATCAAGACTATGCGCAGGTTACTCCATTACAGGGATGTTATTGTCGTGTAACCACTCCGCCACAGGCCGTGCATTATGAACAGGTGGTCGATCGTGTTGAAGGATGCATTCGCCATCCCCGCAATGCTCTTCAACAGTGGGAAGCAAGAAGGTGCTTAAAACGTCAATGTAGGCGTGTGCTGTGATAGTGCCACGCAAAACAACAAGGGGTGCAAGCCCCCTCCATGAAAAACACGACCACTCCATAACACCACCGCCTCCGAATTTTACTATTGGCACTACACATGCTGGTTCATGACGTTCACCGGGCATTCGCCATACCCACACCCTGCGAAAGAATCGTCACATTGTGTACCGTGATTCATCACTCCACACAACGTTTTTCCACTGTTTAATCGTGCAGTGTTTACGCTCCTTACAACAAGCGAGGCGTCGTTTCGCATTTACCTGCGTGACGTGTGGTTTATGAGCAGCCACTGGACCATGAAATCCAAGTTTTCTCGCCTCCCACCTAACTGTCATAGTACTTGCAGAGGATTCTGATGCAGTCTGGAATTCCTGTGTGATGGTCTGGATAGAAGTCTGCCTATTAAACATTACTATCGACTTCAGCGGTCGGCGGTCTCCGTCAGTCAACAGACAAGGTACGTGTCCTTCACGTTTCCACTTTACTACCACATCGGAAACAGTAGAGCTAGGGATGTTTAGGAGTGTGGAAATCTCGAGTACTGACGTATGACACAAGTAACAACGAGTCACCTGACCACGTTTGAAGTCCGTGAGTTTCGTGGAGGGCCCCATTCTGCTCTCTCACGATGTCTAATGACTACTGAGGTCGCTGATATGGAGTACCTGGCAGTAGGTGGCAGCACAATGCGCGTAATATGAAAAACGTACAGCGATTAAGATTCACTAGCACGCGAGCGGGCGCTGCAGTTTATGCCAGTCCCCACAGCCTAGCCCAACGTTTGCAGGACGCAGGTCCAAACGTCTCCACTTAACAGCGGTTGACGCCACGAGCGCGCATGTAAAGCCCGCTCGCGATAGCCGCAGTGTCTCAGTTGGTCGCTAAATACGTTGTCAGAGGAACTCTGCGTCGGCCGAGACTTGGGCATACCCTCTGGAAAGCGACAAACTACGCCCCAGGTATTCCTTCCGTCGTCTGTGTGACTGCTATGCATGTATAGCAGCACAAACACCACCACTTCTTTTAAAAATGTAAGTGTAACAGGCATTACATACCACTACTACTGCTACTACTACAAGGACACTATCCACTCATATTAACACGACCACCTGCCAACCATTTGCAGCGCGGACCGCTGTTTAATGTGCAGGAAGAATGTCAGTGAGGTTCTGGAAGGTACCGACAGGGGTGTGGGGACATGAAAACTCCAGTGCCGTGGCAAGATGTACTAGGTTTCCCGGTTGAGGTTTCATAGCACAAACAGCCCGATCCAGATGGTCCTACAGTGTGGTGTGCGTACTGTAAGACCTTCGGTACACACACCATCAGATTATTTGACTTGTCGCCCTAGCAAAGTAGGCGAGTGTCAGCAATATGTCTCGTGGTCTTATCGTGGCGCGTTTATCTTCTGCCGTTAGGTCAGACGATAGAAATGCCACTTGCACGCTCAGAGTAGGAGATTGACGGTGACCAACTTTAAACAGAACTTGATTAATTTTCACACACATTTATTAAAATAATAAAAAGCATAGAAATTACTTAACTTGATTCAGGATACTGTTTACAATTGACAATCTGAAGTTCCTTTGGTCTTGGTACGTTAATCTTATTCTCACATATCTCTGATACTTGACAAAGTGTCTATACATTTCTCTTCGTCGCTGTGTACAGGAATATGATAATCTTATTAGGCGCAGACTAAAACTTGACTATAGACTAATGCAGAATAATGCAGACTGATGCAGACTAATGCAGGCTGACTAATCGGAGGTCTGTACAGTCGTTATAATACCTCGCCCGTTCAGGTATCACTTCGCGAGTGTGATCTGCGAGGTGAAAAGGTTCTGCGTTAGCAGCAATGTCATTGGCTGCGTTACATATTAATACGCGGATCAGCGGAAGCGGAATTTGGTCCGTCTCTAAGACAGCGCCATCTCGTAGTGCGGAGACAGACGAGCGCTGCGCCTGCGCTGTTGTGCTCAGCGGGGCGCGCTCTAGTGGGAAAGTTGTGTACGCACTGACTATGCGGAACTATGTACACAATATACAGATTGTCGACTTAGTTTAAATCCGGGAAGTGTGTGGTTAGGGGATTACAATAAAATCGTCCTTGGTGCGCTTCGAAGCATCCACATACACTGCGAGCTGTGTGACACATTGCATTGTCCTGATACTAAATGCCACGGTGGCGAGTGAAAACGAACTGCGTGGAGGAGTGGACGGGGTCCACAAGGATAGACGCATACTTGTGTTGATGCATTGTGCCTTCCAGAATGACGAGATCATCCACGTAACGCCCTTAAGACCATAACACATGTTTGGTATTTGCTTTTAGATGTTTCACTCCGTACACACCAACGGCCATCTGTCCGATGGAGCATAAAACGTGATTCATCCTAAAAGGTCACCTATTGCCACTCACTGGAATTCCAGCTACGGCACTGGCGCTCAGACTGCAGATTCCAGCATTCGTCACCGATGGGTAGCAGCCAGTACGAGTGCATGAAGCAGACGCAGCAACGTTCGCTGTTGTAGCCCCTTGCTTCGTCTGGGCAGTCAGTTGCGCACTTCTGTTCGCACGTACACATCTCCGCAGCCGTCGTTCATCCCTGTTTTCTATGGCCCGTGGCGCACCACAGTCGCCTCAGCGGCATCGATTTTGGATAGCGCCATCTTGCATACACCGGTCCACAGCTCGTGGTCTCGCGGGTGCGTTCTCTCTTCCGAGCACGGGGTCCCGGGTTCGATTCCCGGCGACTTCAGGGATTTTCGCCTGCCTCGAGATGACTGGGTGTTTTTGTTGTCCTCATCATGGCATCTTCATTCGTGAAAGTGGCGAGATTGGACTGAGGAAAGGCTGGGAATTTGTACAGGAGCTGATAACCACGAAGTTGAGGGCCCCACAAACGAAACATCATCATCATTTGCATGCACGGTGTACTTTAACCATGGCGGCACGCGAACATTTTGCGAACTTAGCCGTTTCGGAAATGCTTCCACCCTTGGCCCGAAAGCCAATGAGGATGCCCTTTGAGACGTCAGATAAATCGCTGCGCTTCCGCATTAAGACAATGAATACATTGTTTTCTGTGTCCCTCCCACCCCATCCCCCGGGCACACTTTATAGAGGGTGTTACAAAAAGATACGGCCAAACTTTCAGGAAACATTCCTCACACACAAATAAAGAAAAGATGTTATGTGGACATGTGTCCGGAAACGCTTAATTTCCATGTTAGAGCTCATTTTAGTTTCGTCCACCTACGCTCAATGGAGCACGTTATCATGATTTCATACGGGATACTCTACCTGTGCTGCTACAACATGTGCCTTTACAAGTTCGCCCCACCTGTGGTTCGTGCACGATGGAGCTCCTGCACATTTCAGTCGAAGTGTTCGTACGCTTCTCAACAACAGATTCGGTGACCGATGGATTGGTAGAGGCGGACCAATCCCATGGCCTACACGCTCTCCTGACCTCAACCCTCTTGACTTTCATTTATGGGGGTATTTGAAAGCTCTCGTCTACGCAACCCCGGTACCAAATGTAGAGAGTCTTCGTGCTCGTATTGTGGACGACTGTGATACAATACGCCATTCTCCAGGGCTGCATCAGCGCATCAGGGATTCCATGCGACGTAGGGTGGATGCATGTATCCTCGCTAACGGAGGACGTTTTGAACATTTCCTGAAACAAAGTGTTTGAAGTCACGCTGGTACGTTCTGTTGCTGTGTTTCCATTCCATGATTGATGTGATTTGAAAAGAAGTAATAAAATGAGCACTAACGTGGAAAGTAAGCATTTCCGGACACATGTCCACATAACATATTTTCTTTCTTTGTGTGTGAGGAATGTTTCCCGAAAGTTTGGCCGTACTTTTTTGTAACACCCTGTATACCCTCAACTGCTACTATTACCACCTGCGTCTGTAAGTGGTTATTGCATGCTGATGTTGAGCACAGGTGGTTGTCACATTCATGTGACATGACCACGTAATAAGCTTTTTATTTTCTCTATCGATTCCTTGTTTAATGAAAAATGGTGATTCTTCTTCCATTTTGCATAATTTGAAGCAATAGGTGTTGCCGGAAGTGCAAAAGGCACCGAAAGGCTATCTGCATTACAGAAGGAATCGACATTTTAAACTGTATTATTTATGGTGTAACCGACATTGGTCGCATTCTTTTTAGTACTCATGTGGAGGATCTCACAGTTTTTATTGCTCAGGGAGAAGTGCCACTTTTCTGCCCTACAGAGATCTTCTCTAAATCATTTTATAATTCGTACTGATCTTCTAATGACTATTGTAGACGCAAAACGGCATCATCATCTGCAAACGATCAAAGAGAGCTGTTTGTTGTGTTGGCTGAAGAGCCAACACCGTGTTACGAGAGGAGGCCGAAATGCATGCGTTTTAGCTCACGCAGGCTGGCGTGTGGAGGGAAGAGCTATACTGACGTGAGGTCTGGGACATGACAAGGAATCACAATTCAGAAAGCGGACGTAATTAGTTTGATACTTAAGTTTAATCCATTAATGATGAACGTCGCTCTTCACGGTACATGATTCACAATATTATCTGTTCAGATTATAGTAAATGAATATGGCGCCTTGTTAGGTCGTAGCAAATGACGTAGCTGAAGGCTATGCTAAACTGTAGTCTCTGCAAATGAGAGCGTATGTAGGCAGTGAACCGTCGCTAGCAAAGTCGGCTGTCCAACTGGGGCGAGTGCTAGGGAGTCTCTCTAGACTAGACCTGCCGTGTGGCGGCGCTCGGTCTGCAATCACTGATAGTGGCGACACGCGGGTCTGACGTATACTAACGGACCGCGGCCGATTTAAAGGCTACCACCTAGCAAGTGTGGTGTCTGGCGGTGACACCACACTGTTCATATTGTTTCTAAAATTCTTTATATAAATAAGAATCAGCTGAGGGCCTGTAACACTTCCGTGGGGAACGCCAGATATCACTTCTGTTTCACCTTGACGATTTCCTCTGTGACAACGAACTGCATCCTTTCTCACAGGAAATCACGAATCCATTCGCGCAGCTAGATGATACTCTGTAAATATTGGAACAATGTTCGTACGGCCTCAAAGTAGTTATCCAAGATGGCGACGATGACGGCATTCATGATAGCGGCGATGACGGCATTCATGATGGCGGCGATGACGTCATCAAAGATGACGTCGATGACGTCATCTAGATGGCGGATTTTGGCGGGAAGTTTGAATTTTGGTGGGAAAGTGCCATGCCCCCTCCCCCAGAAAAACGGCGCGAAGTTCAAATTCCAGCAGGATAATGCACCACACCCCGGCGCTCTCCTGACGGCTGGTGATGACACAAGATCATCTACTCTCTCTCTCCCATGCGTTATAACCAGACACGCTCTGCATCAGCGGCCAGCTAGCGAGCGGCCGCTGATGTCACAGCCCCCCAGCCTAGACTTTTCTACTCGCGCCGGACATAGTCTTCTGTAAATATTCTAACTAAAGTAACACCCACATAGCGCATCTAACGTATGAATTACCGAAGTGTGTATAGACGTGATTGTGCATTCACTCATTATGAAGCAAGCAGGCAGCAACAGCGACTGTGCCAGTGGCAGCTGTAGCAGCAAACGGTCTCGTGTGGACGAAGTTCCATTACTTGGTAAGTACATTTTCAGTGTTCCGATATCTGCATCCTTTAACTCAGTGTATGTGTTGCAGTGTTACGTGGCTCTATGCTCAATTACAGACTTACTATTTTATCAGTTGATTTGTTTTCACCACGTAACGCGCGCTGTTTACGTCCTTCTTCGTTGCTGAGCGATGTTGAAAGGTGGCTACACTGAGCCACTGCGCCAGAGATTGCGCCAAAGAGTATTATTAAGCCGCCTCCACAGTGCTTGTCGAGAGCTCGTAGTAGAGTGCCTGTCGAGGACTCGTGGTAGTCAGTACTTGTTAAGAACTCGTAGCAGAGAGTGTTTGTAGGCAGTGCTTGCTGAGATGTGATATTGGAGAGTTCTGGTTGAGATGTGATAGTAGAGAGTCGGTGTGAGATACATTGTAAGGATTAGAGTGATTTTCATCAATATAAATGAGGTAAACTCCGTTTCCTTTTTTTCTCATTATTTCAGTGTCCTAAATAATGCGTCATTACAGGTTCAGTCAACAAAGCATCTGGCGTGTGATCTTGTATTAGAGTTTAATTCTGCTTTCCTTACGCAATTATAGTATTTGTAATTTTCTTTTATCACGTCAGTAAAATTGGAATTTAAAAATTCTTGTCTTGTTGAAGAAGAACCGTGCCAGATGTGCGTTGAGTCATACTTCCACATACAGAACAGTTATACTTGTGCTTTGGTTTAGTAGGTTTTATAGTTGCTGGGGACTTAATTAATTAATTGTGTTAACGAAAATTTTCATTTGATTCTTTGTTGTTGTTCGATGCAGTCAGATTGCGGACAAATACTAGTCAGGGCCAATCGATTACGAAACAGCGTAATCGGACCTATAGCTACAAAAAATCTAAAAATATTTGCATTTTAATTAATTACGCCCCCATGCACGTGGCGACCGCTGCTTCGGATCGTCCCTTGGAATTCTTCTGATTGTAAAAATAGTAGACCGTAGTATTGTTGTAGTAATTTGAGTTTAGTAATTGTAGTCTGTATTGCATGTGTAGATTTGGTAATTGTCATTCTTCTAATGGTATTTTTCAAAATTTAAATTTGTTGTCTTGTCAACGGGTTTGACAATTTAGTGCAATTATTTCAATTGTTCGATTAATCGTGTTTGAGGGAAACTTTTCATGTAAATGGTATTGTTGGAGATCAAGAGTCATTGTGTGTAATTTTCGTACAGTGACGAGTTTTGTATATTTTGTAAATGATTACGCGATCAATGAAAAAGGCAAAAATGATGAATAGTGAGAATAATGAAATTGTTGACATGGCGAACTCGCCAACACAGGACAACAGTATGATGAATAATGGAGTTGAAAACAATTTAATAAGTCGGGAAGACAGTCCGGAACCATTTCAAAATTTTTCTCAATTAGAAAATTCACAGAATACGAGATTAACGATAGAAGATTCTGAAATAGTATCGAACACAGATAGCTTTACAGCTATGACGAAGGAAACTGGTTTTGCGGGAAATGTTCGGGGCGAAAAGAATTTTGAACCATTTAATATGGAGCAGTTGATGGGTGCAATATTAAATTTGGGATCTGAATTAAAAACAGAGATGGGAACTTTACGATCTGAATTAAAAACTGATATGGGAACAATGGAAACACGGTTGGACTCACAAATAGTAACAATCAGAACTGAGATGGGAACACTGGAAACACGGTTAGACTCACGAATAGGGACATGTTTCAAAAATATGAAAGATGAGTTAAAGAAAGAAATCAGAGAAGAAGTACAACCGATTTTGAATTCTCACAATAATAGATTAATTGCAGTAGAGATTAGACAAAGGGAACAGGATAGAGAACAGGAAGAAAGAGATCACGTGATAGTACAAAAATTTTCAGAGTTAAATTTACAACGTGCACACGATAAGAAAGAAATATTTGAGAGAATCGAGGAATCCGTACCAAATGACAGAATAAATAATCTAACACAACAATATGAACAGTTAACTACCAAATGTGTCAATACTGAAACCCGAGTTGCGACACTTACGGAAGACGTAAATAAACAGAAAGAAAAAATAGGTGATTTAGCGGAAAGAGTTGAGGAGATATCAGATAAATTGACAAATCTTAGTTTACATGGGGACAGAGATTCGGATGATACAGCTCCATTACCATTCGCAGAAACCGAAGAGTATCAGAACATAAATAAACATGTTGAAAATCAGGGAAAATTTAATGAACGCGTTAAAAGGGAAGTTGAGGCATTACGAAAGCAAGTCAAACAGATCGAAGGCGAAATTGTAGGAAAAGACAGCAAAAGAAATTTGGAATCACAGATAGCAGAGGGGTTTGAAGAAAATAATTTGTTTCATTTACGGGATGCGACAAGAGAGCGCCAGGCGCGCGAACTTGACAATAATCGTCATTGGGACTGGGACAGACGCGGTAGGTCTTTGTCGCCACGAGGCGAAAACTTTGACTATAAACACTTTTTGACTGTTCGGAAATTTAAGATCTTTCGCAACTCTAAGAATGACATACATCCACGTGCATGGGGGCTTAATTAATTAAAATGCAAATATTTTTAGATTTTTCGTAGCTGAATGTCCGATTACACTGTGTCTCGTAATCGGTTGGCCCTGACTAGTAGTTGTACGCAATCTGACTGCATAGAATAACACAAAGAATGAAAGAAAATTTTCGTTAACACAATTAATTAATTAAGTCCCCAGCAACTATGAAACCTACGAAACCAAAGCACAAATATAACTGTTCTGTATGTAGAAGTATGACTCAACGCACATCTGGCACGGTTCTTCTTCAACAAGACAAGAATTTTTAAATACCAATTTTACTGACGTGATAAAAGAAAATTACAAATACTATAATTGCGTAAGAAAACCAGAATTACACTCTAATACAAGAACACACGCCAGATGCTTTGTTGACTGATCCTGTAATGACGCATTATTTAGGACACTGAAATAATGAAAAAAAAGGAACGGAGTTTGTTACCTCATTTATATTGATGAAAATCACTCAAATCCTTACAATATATCTCCACACCGACTCTCTACTACCACATCTCAACAAGACTCTTCAGTATCACATCTCAGCAAGCACAGCCTACTAGCACATCTCAACAAACACTCCTCACTACAACATCTCAGCACAGACTACCCCGAGTCCTCGACAGGCACTGACTACTACGAGCTCTCGACAAGCACTGTGGAGGCGGCTTAATAATACTCTTTGGCGCAATCTCTGGCGCAGTGGCTCAGTGTAGCCACCTTTCAATGTTATAATCCACAAGCCACTGTGGTAAAAATGACGTTCATCCGTAGTTCAGTGCAACCATAGAAGTTACTGGTGCAACTATCATAGTCAGTAAAATGATAAAGTGCATTCATATGTGGGTACTGTCACCATGCCGTTATACATGACACATTAAATAGATCAGCGTAACTGTTGAACTGAAAACACAGATTGCTTGATACGTCCTAAATCTTGCAGCGACTGTGGACCCATACATAAAAAAGACGATGATTGTGAACATCATAGCTTAAGATCTTAGACTCCAAAGGTTTTACACTATAAAAATTATTGTAACATACTGAGAAAAGTTGTAAGGAAATCAAGAAATATGTATGTTAGAGAAGAAATTAACAACTCGGGCAATAAAATCAAATCAATATGGAATGTTGTTAGGAGGGAGACAGGAAAAGTATCCACTGGGGTAGGTAGTATTACTATTAAAGAGAACTATACCATCCTAACCAACAGTACACAAGTAGCTAATGTATTTAACAAGCATTTCTTAAGTGTAGGAGAAAAAATAGGTGAGAACAGTTCAAAAGAAAAAGCCAGGCAGTACATGGAAGTGTCTGTTTTGAAAAAAATTAGATTAACTTTCACCTAACAACCTCTTGTGAAATAAGTAAAATTATTAAATCTTTGAAAAATAAATGTTCTGTTGGAGTAGATGACATCTCTAATAAGATAATAAAACAATGCGGAGCAATTACAGCTGTTGTTCTGAGTCACATATGTAATGCATCACTAACTCAAGGTATTTTCCTCGACAGGTTAAAAATGCCATTGTCAGACCTCTCTACAAAAAGTGGGACACCACAGATGTCAATAATTATCGGCCAGTATCCTTGCTTACAGCATTTTCAAAAATTTTCGAGAAAGTAATGTACTCAAGAGTTGTTAGCCATCTCAACAGTAATGGGATACTTTGTAAATCACAGTTCGGATTTCAAAAATGCTGTTCCACTGAGACAGCAATATACAATTTCACTGTCCACATAATAGAGTACACCGAGTGAGGTGTTGCAGTGCCTAGCACACTGGACTCGCATTCGGGAAGACGACGGTTCAATCCCGCGTCCGGCCATCCTGATTTAGGTTTTCCGTGATTTCCCTAAATCGCTCCAGGCAAATGCCGGGATGGTTCCTTTGAAGGGGCACGGCCGACTTCCTTCCCTGTCCTTCCCTAATCCGATGAGACCGATGACCTCGCAGTTTGGTATCTTCCCCCAAACAACTCAACTCATAATAGAGTCTTTAAATAGTAAAATGTCACCAATAGGAATCTTGTGTGACTTGTCCAAAGCATTTGATTGTGTGAACCATGACATTATGTCACAGAAATTACAGTTCTATGGTATAAATGGAATAGCATATGAGTGGTTTAAGTCATACCTACACAACAGGAAGCAAAAAGTTTCCTTATATGGGTCAAGTGATTTAAATAAGTTTGCCACATCATCTAACTGAGGTGAAACTACATTAGGTGTTCCACAGGGTTCAATCATGGGTCCCCTTCTGCTCTTGATATATGTGAACGACCTCCCTTCCTATCTGAAACAGGAAGCTGAATTGACGCTCTTTGCTGATGATACAAGCATCATTATTAATCCAGTAAAAGAAACTCCAATTGAAAATGATACAAATAAGGTCTTTGGAAAAGTCATTAATTGGTTTTCTGCAAATGGGCTTTCTCTAAACTTTGAAAAAACACAGTACATCCAATTTTCTGCTTCAAAAAGTACAGTTTCTTCAATAAATATAACACATCAACACAAGTCAGTAGACAGGGTAGAGCATACTAAGTTTTTGGGTGTACATATAGATGAGAATCTTAATTGGAAAATTCATATTTTGGATCTTTTAAAGCGACTAGGTTCAGCAACTTTTGCAATCAGAATATTGCCAATTTTCAAGATATTGAAATTAATAAGCTAACGTACTTCGCATACTTTCACCCTCTGATGTCATGCGGAATAATATTCTGGGGTAACTCAACATTTAGACAAAAAGTATTCACTGATCAAAAGAAAGTGGTTAGAGTAATGTGTGGGGTTCATAGTCGCACATACTGTAGGCATCTTTGTAAAAGATTGGGAATTCTTACAACAGCCTCACAGTACATTTACTCACTAATGAAATTTTTTCTCAACAACATGGTCCAGTTTAAAAACAACAGTGACATTCATGATTATAATACCAGAAAAAGAAAGACTTACACTATCCTTTACTCAACCTATCTTTGGCACAGAAAGGGGTAAAATATGCTGCTATAAAAATTTTCGACAAATTACCACATGAAATAAAATGTCTGACAGACAGCACTAATAGCTTCAAAAATAAATTGACATCATATCTCCTTGGCAACTCCTTCTTTACCATAGATGAATTCTTGAACAGGAATAAATAAATCTATAAATATAGTATATGCATTTTGTGCCATTTAAGGGAATGGGGTAAATAATAGAAATATTAATCTTTAACACTGTATTGTAATTGATTATATATATAATCAGTCTTGACACGTTCCACATCATAACGGCTACCATACCGTGCGATTGTTCAATGGAACACGCAACCAACTAACTGACTGTTGCGGTCATTTCGAATAGCCTTGTTGATGAGCTCAATATTTGCTTTCTCACTGTGCCATTGCCGCATCTGTGTTCAAAAACTAATTGTGCAAGTAAAAGCTACGACCGCACATGCAGGACTCACTCCTCGTCCACACAGCAATAAAATACGTTCAATGTACATCGGTCCAGAAACCTTTATTCACATACTGGAATTAATTTTCCGAAACGGCTCGTAGCACATTAAACGTGGGAAGCACACAGGAAAATAAGGTAATAGCATACTACATTAACTATTTCTTACATGAAATGTTAGCTTTGATACGTATATCAACCTTTTGAATCCGCTGACCTAATCTTGGAGTATTGTGCATGGTTTCGCAGCCGTCCACAATAGGGGCAGAAAGACACACTGTATCTTTAACCGAGTTTCTGCACAGAAGATCTTTCAAATGCCCTACAAATAAAAACGTGGAGCCCAAGGAATTTTTCCGGCACACAGTCTATGACTAGCAGTAGTAGACAGTTACGGGCTCTCAAAGTCCGTAACGATCAGTTAAACAGTTGATGCTGTAGTCTTATGCTCGCACGTTCTGTTCCTCATGGTTAATGTACTACGAAGAGCTTTCAAATGCCCTACAAATAAAAACGTGGAGCCCAGGGAATTTTTCCGGCACACAGTCTATGACTAGCAGTAGTAGACAGTTACGGGCTCTCAAAGTCCGTAACGATCATTTAAACAGTTGATGCTGTAGTCGTATGCTCGCACGTTCTGTTCCTCATGGTTAATGTACTACGAAGAGTCGTAGGATAAAGAGTTTAACATGGAAAGAGTGTTTCTGTCTTCGTCCACATAATATATGTGTCCTGAAAGATGGTACCTTATTGTTAATCTCTGTACTTACGCCATGAGTTGTATGTTCCATGGAGGTTGCAGATTTCATTAAAGATGGCATCAAGCAGGTGTTTGCCAGCCTGATCTCCGCGACTAAAGAATTAAAGTAAAATAAAAAAAAGGAACATCATGGTGCGATCCCAGAACTATGCCTCACACTTTTAGGATGTGCACTTGCCTCAGTGAGCCAAGGTTACAGTGCTTTTAATTTCAGTTTGTCATCGTCCGTGTGAAGAAATGTAACCATCTCCAGTGCAAGCCCGTGCTGTGAGACAGCCTGTCCCCTGGTCACGATGAATCGTGAGCAAAATGGAATTTTCTCCATTGTCTGTCAACAGGCATCGCGAGATGAAATGTCGTCTGTCTAGTTGTAAGAGTTAGCCATTGCCGTTAACGTAGGTAGCAATTTTGATCTGGTTCTTTATACGTATTTCAAAATTGGTCCTTTGCTGTAAACCTGACGTGTATTTGCTCTATACTTGATGTGTTTTGTGTATCGTTTGTCGCATTTTAAACTGCATCATTGTCTGAAAGGACAGTATTGACATTTCTCTTGTGTGGACTCAGTACGGTGTAATTACGAAACAATGCCACCACAAATGTAAATGTCTTAAGATTTCAGCGTCTTTTTCCCCACTATAAGAAGAAAGTAGGAATTAAAGTTTTGGTAGGAGAAATAAAAATTTTGAGGTGTGACATTGTAATTCTGTCAGAGACAGCAAAGAACTTGGAAGAGCAGTTGAATGAAACGGGCAGTGTCTTGAAAGGAACATACAGTATGAACATCAACAAATTCAAAACAAGGGTAATGGAATGTAGTCGAATTAAGTCAGGTGATGCTGGGGAATTAGATTAGAAAACGAGACACTTGAAGTAGTAGATGAGTTTTGCTATTTTGGCAGCAAAATGACTGATGATGGCCGAAGTGGAGAGGATATAAAATGGAGACTGGCAATGGCAAGGAAAGCAGTTATGAAGAACAGAAGTTTGTTAACCTCGAATAAAGACTTAAGTGTTAGGAAGTCCTTTCTGGAGATATTTGTCTGGATTGTAGAATGTATGGAAGTGAAACCTGGACGATAAGCAGTTTAGACAAAAAGGGAGACGAAGCTTTTGAATGTAGTGCTAGAGAAGAATGCTGAAGATTAGAAGGGTAGATCACGTAATTAATGAGAAGGTATTGAATAGAATTGTGGAAAAAAGAAATCTGTGGCACAACCTGATTAGAACAAGGGATTTGTTGGTAGGACACATACTGAGAGACCAAGGGATCACGAATTTAGTATTGGTGGGAAGCGTGGGGTATAAAAATCGTAGAAGGATACGGAGAAATGAATACAGTAATCAGATTATACAGTAATCAGATATACAGTAATCAAGATATACTTGAGTATTGCTCAACAGTGTGGGATCCGTACCAGATCGGGTTGACGGAGGAGATAGAGAAGATCCAAAGAAGAGCGGCGCGTTTCGTCACAGGGATATTTGGTAACCGTGATAGCGTTACGGAGATGTTTAGTAAACTCAAGTGGCAGACTCTGCAAGAGAGGCGCTCTGCATCGCGGTGTAGCTTGCTCGCCAGGTTTCGAGAGGGTGCGTTTCTGGATGAGGTATCGAATATATTGCTTCCCCCTACTTATACCTCCCGAGGAGATCATGAATGTAAAATTAGAGAGATTCGAGCGCGCACGGAGGCTTTCAGACAGTCGTTCTTCCCCCGAACCATACGCGACTGGAACAGAAAAGGGAGGTAATTACAGTGGCACGTAAAGTGCCCTCCGCCACACACCGTTGGGTGGCTTGCGGAGTATAAATGTAGATGTAGATGTAGATTCAGGAGGAAGTAAATTGCAGTAGTTACGTAGGCATGAAGCGTTACCTGAAAGACGTGACGAGCACGATTTTTTTGGGCTGACTCCGGCTACACGTTGCAAAACTGAAATTGCAAATATCTGCCAAAACACCAGAAAAAATGCGCCTGACGACTCTTACGAGAGACATCCGGTATGAACAGGAAGACGCAACTCTCAAGTGTTTTCGAAAAAACCGTGTTTAAAAATTTTAAGCGTGCTTCTATGCTCGCTAGTATTCAAGGTATCCGCAGCCGTGCGAGTAAGCGCTTAGCTTCATGTGCGTAAGGTCTCTGGATCGTACTCCGCTGCCGGTATTGTTTCTTCATTGCCGTGTAGTTATAACAGTACATTTATTATGACTGAGCGAATTATTAGTATCTGATGAATCTTTTATTATTTTCATTATCAGACTGATTCGTGCAGTCTTCTGTAGGCTGCGCATTATACTTATCACAAATGTAAACACAACAATATAAATAAAATGACTATACTGATTTGATTTAAAGTTCTAATGTACTGAAACTTACTGGCAGATTAAAAATGTGTGCCGGGCCGAGACTCGAAATCGGGACCTTTGCCTTTCGCGGGCAAGTGCTCTACCAACTGAGCTACCCAAGCACGACTCACGACCCGCCCTCACAGGTTTAATTCCGCCAGTACTTCGTTTCCTACCTTCCAAACTTCACAGAAGCCCTCCTGCGTACCTTGCAGAACTAACACTCCTGGAAGAAAGGATACTGCGGAGACATGGCTTAGCCACAGCCTAAGGAATGTTTCCAGAATGAGATTTTCACTCTGCAGCGGAGTGTGCGTATGTATTCTTTTCTATTTTCAATCTCCGTGCAATTTTTTTCCGTTTTTCGGGCTGAGGATTATGGACCATTAAATATTGATAATTTGCAGTCATAATGAATCTTCTGTTAGAATTACGCTGGGAAAGAAAAAAAATAGTGGCAGCGAGATTAAGTTTTCAAATCTTGCGCTTATGAATCTAAGCGCTGACTCGCTCGGCTGCGGACTCCATGTACACAAACGATTATACAAAGTATACAGGGTGTCCCAGCTATCTTGTCCACCCAAAATATCTCTGGAACAATAACAGCTAATGGAAAACGACTTTCACCGGTAACAATGTAGGGCTGGGGCCCATGAATGTACATATCTGGAAACATTCGAAAACGAAAGCATATGTGTTTCTTAACACAAACTTATGTTTTTCTAAATGGACGTCCTATATTTTTTCTTCAGCAATCCATAGCATGACAAAGCACATACTCAATGGCGTTGATTGCATCGCAATATTCCCATTACATCCCGAGATATTAAGACGCGAAGTTGACGCTTGAAACACCCGACGGGCGCAGCTAGCGCACGTCCTGAGGCTCAGGCGTGAACCCCATGCTGCCCGTAATCGCGATGTGATTGACATGCGTAATCACACTTCCATACTTATCAAGAGGTCACTGGATGCGGATACGGAGGGGCATGCGGTCAGCACACCGCTCTTCCGACCGTGTCAGTTTTCGTGACCGGAGCCGCTATTTGTCAGTCAAGCAGCTCCTCAATTCGCCTCACTAGGGCCGCTACCCAACAGCGCTTAACTTCGGTGACTTAGCAGGGGGCAGTATTACTCCTGTGACAAGGCCGTTGGTGCTGCGAATGACTATTTCATATTATCAAAAGAAAACTAAAGTTTAAAGTAGCCTCGGAAAACGTTTATGTACAATGTTGTACTGTCTTAAAAATCGTGTGGAGATTTTTGTGAATTTTCGTGGTGTTAGATAAGCGGTAATTAGAATCCGCGACCTGTGATGCAGTCATTGATTGCCGTTAGACTAGCTGTTAAATAGTGTATTATAGAGATTCATTTTCCTGCGTTTGCGATTATGAGAATAAAATGAGGTGGCATCCTTTTATTTTGAGACTTCATTGTAGTGGTGTAGACATACTCTCACTTGCCATTCCATTATTTACTGTTTATTTCATGCAAGTTAGCATCTGCGGCCGGCGGAGAAGAACGCCAGTGGAGACATCGAGACAGCTTTACAAGATATGAGGTAATAAAAGTTAAGAACTGTCTCTCTGGGCAGAAACTGCAACTATTCTTCAACGTTCTACATATCGATTCGATGGAAATTACGCAGAGAAAATGAGGAAAATTATAGTGCGCACACACACACACATAGAGTCGTGAAAGTTTTTTTCCCACACCCCATCCGCGTGTGGAACTGGAATAAGCACCCTGTGCCACGTTTAGCTACCAGGCCAAATAAGAGTGCGAATACGCTATTATGGATCTACATGAAGTAAGTGTACAAAACAACACGATACTGCCTATCGTCACTACCTCTCTTGTTAAACATATTTTAAAATATCAACTGGTCTAAGTAATTGCTCTCAGTTACGACAACTGAAATGTTTAGCTTAACTAATTACGAGGCATTTCGACAACGTGCGCTCATCTGCCAAGTGATTTTCAGAGTATATATTCAGACGTCTGCTACGAATATTTTTGCACCAAAGCACTTCAGACGGTTTCCGACGTTATAGACTCCTGCATTGGGAAATAAAATTTTACGTCGTTGGTATGCTTCAATAAGGCAGCGGTAACGGTGTGTGCATCTCTACATTGTCCTTTCTGTGATGCGTCTAACGGAAAAGCAGCGGTCTCGCTTTTGCCCTTGCCTAGTAGCGCCGTTGCCGTTCGCATTGCTGCGTAGTTATCGCGATGTTCGTAACTTATTACCTCGCAGAGCCGCTTCCTTCTCGATTCTCGCTTTTCTCCACAGCGAGGTATGTAAAACCGGTTCTTTTTAGATGCATCCTTGGTGTACTTTCACTCTCCATTCCTACAGGGTATAGGTGGGTGCGCGCAAACACGTTCGGTGGGAGCTATTAGCTCATTCTAGGAAGTCGTGCGAGGAGTAACATTCCGACAGCCTACAGAACGTGCGACATATTATGTACTGTATCGATACGCAGTGAGAGGACTAGCTATGTTGCAACATATTACGCGAAACAAGAACACATTCCAAAATACCTTTCCGACGAATGAATGCACTTCAGGGACTAACGTCCAAATAAGTAGTGGCAACAGTACATCACACTATTGGGTAGCATTATTTGCAGTGGCAGCGAGAAACATTGCCGGTTCATATTAAGCGTTTTAGAGTGCTCGAAAATATACACACTTCAACGCTACAGCTTCGTCAAGACAGTATGAGAGCCGTAGAGAATGTTTTCAGATGTCTGATGTGGGAAGGTGAAAAATAGTACATCTTCATAGACCATACCAGCGTCGCCTCGGCTTGGTGGTGACATGTATGGTTTGCAGATGAAATTAAACAGCTAACAGAAGAGCATAATGGAGCCATTTTGGACGTATCGGAACGTTCGTCACTGGATACTTTAGTAAACATGAGAGCGATACGGGGGTGCTCAACAAACTCGGAAGAACGACGGTTCGAACCCGCGTGCGGCCATAGTGATTTGGGTTTTCCGTGGTTTCCTTAAATCGCTTGAGGCAAATACCGGGATGGTTCCTTCGAAAGGGCACGGCCGCTTTCCTTCCCTAATCAGAGCTTGTGCTCCGTCTCTAATGACCTCTTTGTTAAACACTTATCTCCTCCTCCTCCTCCTCCTCCTCCTCTTCCTCAGTAGACCTAAAAGAGCGGAGTTGTACATCATGACGAAGTTTTACTGTTAAAATTCTGAGTGTGCGCGCTCCCATAAGCATCGGGCAACACCTGACCTCCTTCAACATACTTCTCGCGAAATACCCACGACGAGAAAAAAGGTGATATTCCAGCTCACACGGAGGTTTACTGGTAGACGATCTGGGACACATTGTTCTCCAGTGGAGCCCTAAGTGACGGAGGTGAAGGAGAGGCGGGGGAGGGGGGGGGGGCGGGACGTTGCGAGATGTACCTTCCGCCACACACAACAGATTTTGGTTTTCGAGGTGTGGACAAGCTATAGCTGACGTCATGGTCTTAAAAACGGAGCTCAGTCCCAAACTGGACAAAGATGGGATAAAGCTGTCGACCATATCCTTAAACCGAAACGCGTTGGCATTCGCTTTTATCGGGAACCATAGAAAAGATGCCTAATTACGATACTCAAAATCTACCGTGTATTTTTTCCTGCTTTCGCGCATTATCTTGCGTTTATTCGCATTTAAGGCACACTATCGTCAAATGCGATTTTCAGTTTGGGTATCCCGTCAGTTGCTCGGAACAGCGACATAGATCAGCAGATAATTTAAGTGCTGCTGCTCGGTGTACTATAGCGGTTAAATAATAAACAAAGGCACTCCGTCCAGTTTGATGTTAGAATAGCACCAGATTCTGTCATATTTCCATTTTTTACAGTCTGTTTATTACGTTGTCGCTATTATTTGTTTTATGGGTCTTCAGCTGTGGTCCAAGGCATATTTCTCCGCCAAACGTTTCGTCCTCCACTGCTGGTCACATCATCAGATAGCAGTTACAGTCTCAAACAAGCACAGAAAGCCGAACTGTTTTTCCGAGTACGTTATTCTGGCACTGTAACTGCCAAGTATTGTCTAGTATATACATCTCCTTCATACAAAAGTGGTCAACGAGCTGTCAGAACAACTGTATCGGCTGGAAGAGAGAAGTGTGGGTTTGAGACGTCGGATGCTGCTGTATTAGGCCCCATACCAGGGCCTGGGGCGCAGTCAATGTCATCATCCCATCTCTGCCCATTTTAAAGGGAATCCGGGCTTCCATTGCGTTCCTCCTTCCCTGCAGGAGGCGGACCCCTTATAAGCTTTTAGTCTCTTCAGTCGCGGGGGACCGGGGAAGGTAAATGTTTCGAGATGGCAGCGCGTAGCCGCTGCAGTGTGCCTATTCAGCTAACACATTTCTGGAAGAGCAATAACTTCTCTTGCCGACGATTCTGACCCGCTATTCGTGTTTCCTTGACTCGAGTGAAAAAACTATGAGCTGTTATTTATTCGAGAAGGAATACAGTCGCTGCACTATTGGAAATGCGGGAAATAACGAAGCTGTGCACCTAGGAACAGTTCCTGATAATATCTTTCGGTGTCATTTCCAGATTACGCCCAACACCTAATATACAGCAGAAAAATCACGAAATGACATTAGAACACACAAACGAAGCCCTAGAAGAAGAAACTGTGAGAAGTAGCCGTAGCAATAGCCAGCAATGAGTCGGTCGGGAGAGCGAACCTCAACTAATTAGTGAACTTTTGAAGCCTTCTAAAGCTGCCCAAGTCTACTGTTGGGATGTGACAGTCAAGTGGAACTGCCACACCTAAAGCAACACCAGGCTGACCTCATGTACTGAATTACAAGGGCCGTCGAGGGTGGTTGGAAAAAATCGCACGAAATAAGAGGAAGGAATCAGTCGTCAGTTCTTAGCACAGTGACCGTGAGTAAGGAGTTACAAAGAATGAGGTACGGTGGTCGATCAGCTGCACGCACTTGCGTAGTCGCTTGAGGTGGTGTAAAGAGCGAAGCCACTGCACGGGTGATCTGCAGTGAAACAGGCAATATTTTGGAAGGGTTTGAGTTTGGCGAATGCTTTGAGAACGTTAACTGCCAACAGTGAGGTACAGAGGAAATGGTTGTTTTTCGTGGTTAAATGCAGAAAGATATTGTCACATTTTATAGCATTGTGTACTGCGCATAGTAGAGGAACAGTTGGGAGATGATGGTGGATTGAATCATCGTGGCAGTGCACGCTGTCTTACAGCAGCATATGTGAAACTGTGATTTGTGGACAGTAACATTCTCGAAATGGAGAGGCCGGCACAGAGTCCCTGCCTGAAACCAGTGGAACACCTTTGGGATGAGTTAAAATGCCGATTTTGCTCAAGACTCCAGCGTCGAATATTACTGCCTTCTCTGGTTTCAGCTCTCGAGGATGAATGGGCTGCCATTTGTTCATAGACAGTAAGACACCTCACTGAAAATTACCCCAGTAGAGTAAGGCTGGCAACGGCCCTGCCGCAGTGGTAACGCCGGTTCCCGTCACACCACCGAAGTTTAGCGCTGTCGGGCTGGGCTAGAACTTGGATGGGTGATCATCCGATCTGCCGAGCGCTGGTGGCAAGCGGGATGCACTCAGCTCTTGTGAGGCAAACTGAAGAGCTACTTGATTGAGAAGCAGCGGCTCGGGTCTCGTAAACTGACACACGGCCGGGAGAGCGGTGTGCTGACCACATGCCCCTCCATATCCATATCCACATCCAGTGACGCCTGTGGGCTGAGGATGACACGGCGGCCGGTCGGTACCGTTGGGCCTTCCGAGGCCTGTTCGGACAGTTTAGTTTTTTATTAGAGTAAGGCTAATGGTAGACACATTCCATATTAATGTCCACTAACATGTGTACGGATACTTCCTTGGCATAATTTTACCGATGATAATCATATAAACTCTCTTCTGGACAGGATCCATTCTATTAAGATATTTCACGTTTTCTGCCACATGTAGTTTACATCGGTAATAGGCTACAGCATGATGACTTCCCAACTTCTACCCTCCGTGCCTGTCTTTGACTCGTATAACTGCAGTATGGTTTCCGTTCCCTGTATTTATCCGTGTAACTTCTCTATTCCGAAGAGTGGCGGCACACACAGAAGCGTAAAACAGTCCTCACACGGCACGTAAAAATTAGCGTCGAACTTGGCGCCATAATGTGGAATCTCACGTTGCGGAACACCACTGAGCGACAAGAACTAAACGAAACCCGTCGGATATTTATGAACGTGCTGCTAAATGTGAACAAATGTGATGCAAGATCGTTCAATGTGTCACAAGCAGATCCCATTAGACACATATTGGAATACATCTGAGGGTGAAGTGCCATATTTGGTGCTTTTTGTCTTAAAACGTCTATGCTGTCCTGTTTCAAGGAAGTGGTGCATTAAAAAGTTCTCAGAAACGCTTCATTTTTGGTACTTTTTTTCTATTAGAATTTGGAAAATTGTATGTCAGTGGCAAAGTTCTTCCATACCGCTAAGTTCGAAGCTATTTCTGAAAACATGAACCGCTTCAGAAGTGTTGTTCAATCAATTGCTATGTACATCTTCACAGATTATGTAGAAGTTTGATAGATATGAAGATAAAAGAGTAACAAACAGAAACTTAGATTACTTTAGCGAGGCATTACTAACAGTGTATGTGGCAGCGAAGTGCTTGCGAAATCAGGAAGCTGTGTTGGATTCATGGTCGAGTCCATAAATTTTAATTCTTACATTTTCGAAACTTAGTACGCATGGTGAAATCCGTTGCCAATGACATTGTCTCTAGGAGAATTTGGCTCTGGTTCCAACACGTTGGGTTTCCTAGATTGCACTGATATCTCCACATTTTTTCCTTTATTTATTCCGCCCTTCTCCCATAATAGCAAATAATGCTCTTCTTCTTCCTCCTCCTCCTCCTCCTCCTCCTCCACCTCTTTCGTTTTAATTCCTGTCTTTTATTTTCCTGAAGCTGTCTTCTGTGGTTTAGCGTTCTCATTAGGAACTGCATTTCATAGGTTTGGACTGTAGTCATTGTTTCTTGTGTTTGTTACCCAGCTGTCACACCCATACGGCATTTTAAGAACTGATATGGTATTCATACAGTGTAGGCTTTCACGACCGGCGTCTTCTTTAGATAAAACTTAGGGACTGAGAGGCCGTGTTCGATGTATAAAACTGCTTCCTGACGTTTCGTCTCAAACTGCAGGAGACATAAAATTACGGATGGCATCGGGAAAGTTTTGGCTAAGTATGGGATCGGAACGATCTTTAGACTCATCGAAATGAATATTTAAGAATGGCACAACATGCGCGGCACCCCCTTTGCAACACTTTACGGTGTATGAAATCCCGTGCGCTTGCGGACAAGTGTATATTGGAAACATGAAAAGAACTGTCAACAGCCAAACACAAAAGGAACTGTCGCCTCGCACATACTAAAAAGTCTGCGGTAGCTGAACATGTTTTTCGAGACGGGAAGCACGAAATAAAATTCAGTGAGACGAGCGTTTTAGCAAGGACATCGCGTTATCATGCGCGCATGTATAGAGGAGCAATAGAGATTCATAGACATCATAATAATTTTAAAAGGAAAGGAGGAGGTTTGAAGTCAGATAAAATATTGATATCGACTTTGCGCTAACAGGATGACAATCGGTTATTTTAAATCGAGAATGTTGGCGCCATCGAGAGGATGTGACACAGTCGGCATCACGTGACGCTTAGTGGTGGCCTCTATGCGCTCTTCAGGCCTTAGCGGCAGTAGTTGTTATCTCGAAAGATGACGAAGTGTCAGGAAACAATTTCCACTCAGCCCGGAAGTTTTAACTGACATGGTATTGTTATCTTTAATTATTATTCCTGTTTAGTAAAATGCTGTGTATAGTTCCATATACTTCTTGGAATTTTGAACTTTGTTGGCATCTCTGAGTTCGTCATTAATAATTGCTCACCCTGAGTAATTGAAGGAGGAGGTTTGTTCTCAAAGATTTGAAAGGAAGGATCTGAGTTCAACGTTGTGTCGATTACGAGGTCTTCAGAGACGCAGCACAATTTCGGATTAGGGGGAAGCAACGGATTGGAAATCAGCCGTGTCCTTTGAAAGGAACCATCCCTCTATTAGCCCTAAACGAGTTGGAGAAAATTTGGAAATTTGCTGTAAGTTCCTATGGGACCAAACCGCTGAGGTCAGCTGGCCGCTGGTGGCCGAGTGGTTCTGGCGCTACAGTCTGGACCCGCGCGACGGCTACGGTCGCTGGTTCGAATCCTGCCTCGGGCATGGATGTGTGTGTCGTCCTTAGGTTAGTTAGGTTTAAGTAGTTCTAAGTTCTAGGGGACTTATGACCTCAGCAGTTGAGTCCCATAGTGCTCAGAGCCATTTGAACCATTTTTTTTTTTTTTTTTTTGCTGAGGTCATCGGTCCCTAGGCTTACACACTACTGTATCTAATTGAAACTAACGACAACACACACACACACACACACACACACACACACGCGCGCGCCCGCGGACGCAAACCTCCGATGGGGCGCAGCCGCGGCACGGCCCCGCAGACCACGCGGTCCGAGATAGGGACATCGCGGTAAACCCAGATCTGGATGCTCAGATGGGGATTTGGACCGTCGTACTCCGGAACGCGAATCCAATGTGCTAATCAGTGCGCCACCTCGTTCGGTAGACTATTTTGAGTCTTATCGCAGTATTTACGCAGTATAGCATTATCTTCGTCTGCGAAGACGATATTTTTGTGTCATTTTCGCAAACCCTTAAAATAAAGTTTACACAGTTACTTCACGCGCGTCCGCTTTCGTAAACAAGATGCGTGCGGTTGGTGCGCCAGGTGCAGCCGACAACTGCCGCTGTCTCAGATTGTGTCCCGTGTGATCGTTGCTAGTGCTCACCAGCGTTGTGCGCTCCTGTGTCCGGCTCTGGAGTGTGGTCGTTTGTTGCAGCGGAACATCTGCTGATGTAGTAAGTGGAGCAGGTAGGTAGACGGCGGGTGCAGCGCAGCGGCTTGTGCGCATGCGCGTAATCGCCGCTCTTGTGTTTGACTTGTACGCCTTTGTCGCCGCGCTTGCATTCCGGCGGGGGAACGCGAGCGGGCACCACAGAGCTCTGTCTGCCGGCCATTGGGGCTAGGTGCTAACTGTCGCAGAATGTGCGTACTTTACATTGGTGCAATTTGAGAAAGACACCGGCCAAGTACTAGACACTCATTTGTGCTTTAGGACACGAGAGGGCAGTGGTTACAATCCGGTAGCTTAGGGTATCCGCAGTACCCGACCCTTAGATCGTTCAGTTTTGCCGTTCGTGGCCGTTTCTACTGACACCCGTGACGAGGTTACATGAGATGCAGAAAGAAACAGATAAAAAAGTACTTCACTTTCTATATATAATCTCTTGACACCTAAATTCTGTTACATACGTGCCTCTGAGTAAGAGTTGACACCGCTGTCTGGGGGATAACTGGTGCGTGATGTGCGAGAGGCAACGAGTAATGTATTTTTCCAAATTTTTGGAAACAGAAACAAAAAAAAAAATTCTGAAAGAATTCTAGCGAAAGTAAAATGAATGTTATGCGTCAAAGCCACCTTAGAAGTCCCCACTGCTATTTGCGGACAAGGAACTGTAGACGTGACAGATGAAAGCTAGCGGTTTAAAGTCGAAAGATCCAATAGATTGACATGTATCTCTACTATCAGGGCGTGCTTCAAAGTAATGCCTCCGAAATTTATTATTCTGTTCTCAATATTGTTTGAGGTAGTACACGCCATTCTTATAACTCGGTCTGCTTTCTCACTTAGCTGGTGCGAGTTGCAATCCTCTGCTGCTAGTAGCGTGTTACATTGCCCTGTGTAGCGTAACTACGTCGGTGCGTGAGAAACGGCGTGGTGTAATCGAGCCTCTACCCACAGAAGAGTTGGTCCATACACAAATGGTTCAAATGGCTCTGAGCACTATGGGACTTAACAGCTGTGGTCATCAGTCCCCTAGAACTTAGATCTACTTAAACCTAACTAACCTAAGGACATCACACACATCCATGCCCGAGGCAGGATTCGAACCTGCGACCGTAGCAGTCGCGCGGTTCCGGACTGCGCGCCTAGAACCGCGGCCGGCAGGTCCATACACGGAGCAGCACACCACGCACGAGCGCTGCGACTTCTGCAGCAGTCTGATGCCCTGGGTTTACCCTCATCGATTATCCTCCTTAATGTCCCAACTTGCACCCATCTGATTTTCATCAGTTTCCAGAACTTAAAGAATTCGAGAACTTCCCTGTGATAGTGATGAAGCAGCGCAAGCTGAGGTGAGGTTGTGGTTTCGTCCACAGTCAAACATTCCACAGTGACGGTGTCAACTAACTGTTATCTTGTTAGGAGAAATGTGTTCGTCGCCTGGGTGACTATCTTGTGAAATAAGTATGTAAATATGAAGAATAAAGATGTAGAATGTAATAACTTTTGTTTTATTTAAAAAGCCGTAAGAGACTTAAAAAGCTGTAAGAGTTTCCACATAAAAAATTTCAGAGTCTTTACTTCTCAGCATGGCCTTGTAATAATAAAACTATGAAACCGTCGTACCTATTTGAACACGCTAATCTCCAAAACTATTACACGAATTTTCGTGGCGTTTTCACAGTTAACTTGAGCGAAGCTTGGGGCTACTTTAGGCTTTTTCATCAAATCGGATCACGAATATATATATATATATATATATATATATATATATATATATATATATATATATTGTAATTTAAAGTTTTGGGAGTCTGCTCAGCGTAGTAGTTCAGATGTTTGCCTTAGTGACGGCGTAACACACCAAAGAACCGATAGATGGCGCTGTTAGTTTCTTACAACAACAAAGGACCAATAGAAGACTCTATTTGTTTTTTTTTTTTAATTCATCTCGGTGACTGAGGTATTTTCGGAAGTATAGATCAGTGACAGAATTAAGTGCCACAGTCTTATCTTTACAAATACAAACTAACATTCAATTTACTTTGCTAGAATATACGGATTTACTGATTTCGCTTTTTGTGTTAAAACTTAACGAAATTGCTTTGCTTCTTTTGATAGGTTTATTTATATTTGACTTCTCTGCAAGGAAAGACGAATTTATTTAAAAAATGATCCCAGGAGGGCTCAGTTTTTGCCGATTGCGGTACGGAACCCAGGAAAGCGATGGTATGCGAATGCTCTTCTTTAACTTCCGTTGCCAAGCAGGGGCGTGTAGCTGCTGGATAAGGGAAGACGCGACATGCAGGAAGACCTGCTTAGTATCTGCGCTTGCTGGAGGGACTGCTGGCTGACATCGACGTGAACGTACGTACCGCAATGCACTCAGATATTGGGGCAGATCCGTTATTGTTCTATTATGCGATTGGTAATGAATCCTTGGAATCAGTAAAATCCGGAAACTGTGTATGAATAGGCGTTATCCAACCACTTACAAAGCCCTCGTTATATCGATTCTTGAATATTATTCGTCAATACGGGTCCGTTACCCGTAGGATTAGTTAGAGCGATTGAGAGAATCCAAAGAAGAGCACCACTTTTCGTCGCGGGTTGCTTTAGAATGCAGGAGAGTGTCACGGAGATGCTCAAACCGCACAACGAGTCGGTGCCCATGTCAGACTGTAGGTACCCTGTAAATGGCCGGCTAAGTCGGTTCAGTGCTCGGGGAAGACAGAGCCACCTTGTCAGTAGAACCACGCCCAGCAAAGCACTCTGGCGTCCAAACAAACCTTCGGGTAGAGGAAAGCTTTAGTTCCACACCCCAATAAGACTTCAGTAATATATTGCCTCAGCCTCCGCTGCACATCTTAAGGTAGATAGCGGAGTATTGGTGTACGTGGGAAAGGGGAAAAGGTGTCATGGCTAGAGGGGAAAGGAGTGATAAAAATCGCTGGACCACCTACTGATGGAACTACGGACCTTCGCATTCGTAGTGTGGCAGTTAGGATGGATGGCTATGTAGTGCTGTTGCTCTTTTGGTGTTCCTGATTGACAGATTCCTAGAGTATCAAATATATTCGCAGTTGCGAATATGAACAACCGGCAGCTGTACAATGGAATGACGCCAATGAAAATTGACGCCAGATTAGGATTTCACACTTATCACGGGCGGAAACCCGGGATCGGGTCCCGTTCCGGCAGAAATTTGCATTGGCATCATTCGATTATACAGCTGATGGTTGCGCATAATCGCAACTGCGAATACATTTCGTGTATCAGGCATTGCAGTATCGTTATAACGTGGCTACCTTAGTAGCACGAGTTTTGAGGAGTTCCTTACCTTGGCAAGGTGTTACTGTTTATGGCAGGTACTTTCCGTGTGTACTGAAACATTCGTGACGTCATGGGCCACACTGTCATACATACATGTGCATCGAGCGTTCCCTGTCCACCCCAGCCCCCTGCTTTTTGGCAGACTCGGCGCGTGCCCGTTTAAGCTAATTCATTCCATCCGACGTAGGCTGCCGATGTCGTCGCCGTCGTTATTGTTCGATGACGAAGACGACGAGCGTTAGCCGATTGGCCGCCTCCTCCTTTTTCGCACTCTTTTGTTAGCGGTATGAGAACGGGCGCATATCTCTCACTTCTGTGCGCGAGTCCCTATTGTGCAGAGGCGTCGATTTAATATGGAGAGGAACTGGAGTGATGGAGTGGGGTGCGATTAAAATATGCGGCCATTGGTGGTGCATCTCGGCGGGTACCGCGCTGCCTGTAACCAGACCCACCACTACGTATTCACCCGTCTATTTTCTACTGCAGCCGGGTTTCTTTTGTAAACACCAGCCTCCTTAATTAACTACTCACCATTCGAATCCTTGTTTCTCGTCGCGGCACCCAGCGGGAGGAATCAATACCGCCATCGTTGTTTACGCGTGTTGCTTTCCGGCACGAATTACGTGACTAGCGATGAAACGTGGGCCCGCCATGGTAACTTTTTCATTTCAGTCCTCAGTATGAAGTAAGTACTTCGTACGACATTACGGACTCGGAAAACCCGAGGTATTCGCACTATGTTCCTTCTGCATCTACATGTGCACTCCGGAGAGCAATTCAAGTTGTGAGTAAATAATGTATCTGTGGTGAGCGTACTGTAAGACCTTCAGTACACACACCATCACATTATTTGACTTGTCGCTCTAACGAAGTAGGCGAGTGTCAGCAATATGTCTCGTGGTCTTATCGTGGCGTGTTTATCTTCTGCCGTTAGGTCAGACGATAGAAATGCCACTTGCATGCTTAGAGTAGCAGATTGACGGTGACCAACTTTAAACAGAACTTGATTAATTTTCACACACGTTTATTAAAATAATAACAAGCATAAAAATTACTTAACTTGGTTCTGGATGCTATTTACAATTGACAATCTGAAGTTCCTTTGGTATTGGTACATTAATCTTATTCTCACATATCTCTCTGATACTTGACAAAAGTGTCTATACATTTATCTTCATGGCTATGTACAGGAATATGGTAATCTTATTAGGCGCAGACTGAAACTTGACTATAGACTGGTACAGACAAATGTAGAACTCGTACAGACTGTTGCAGACAAATGCAGACTAGTACAGACTGGTGCAGACAAATGCAGACTGACTAATCGGAGGTCTGTACACTCGTTATAATACCTCGCGCGTTCATGTGTCACTGCGCGAGTGTGATCCGCGAGGAGAAAAAGTTCTACGTTAGCAGCAATCTCACTGGCTGCGTTACATATTAATACGCGGATCGGCGGAAGCAGAATTTGGTCCGTCTCTAAGGCAGCGCCATCTCGTAGTGCGGAGACGGACGAGCGCTGCGCCTGCGCTGTTGTGCTTAGCGGGGCGCGCTCTAGTGGGAAAGTTGTGTACGCGCTGACTACGCGGAACTATGTACACAACAGTATCACTATCATAATCCTTCCCTTTTTCGCGGAATGAAATGTGGTAGCAAGTAATATATTGCTTAGGTCTCGTTGAAATGTACGCTTCAGGAATTTTAAACAGGAAATCTCTCCTTGGTGCACAGTACCACCAGCATCCACGTTTGTTTACTAAAAGACCCAGCGAGGAACCGAAGAGATCGAATGGTGGGGTACATACTAAGACGTTAGTCGTTATTGAAAACTGTGTTCGAGCAGTGGTCGGAGAAAGAATCGTTGAGGCGAACCTAGATAACGGTATATAAGAAAGATGGTAGGATTCTGCAGATGAAGAGGGTAGCTGACAAACGAAAGGAATGGAGGACCAGCTTCAAAGATTGATAACCAAAGCAATGATCGTCGTCTTACGCTGTCTTTATTTAACTGTAATTTCATTGTGAACACGTTGTTGTCATTACGAAATGTTAGCACCGCAGACGGCACATCAGCGACACGGAGCGCGGTTAGTGGCAGCGCAGACGACATGGATTCCCTCAGACACAGCTGTTGATGTCAGGTCGTGTTCTGACGTCGCTATGCGGGACCCAGCACAAAATACGTGCTGCGTGCTTCTTAGCTACATTTCTCGACAGAGCTCGACAAGGAAACTTGCTCATAATTACATTGTGAATTTTTCATAGCTGATTACGATGTATGTACATAGAACGTACCATATCATTCGTGGTGATGGTGATGTATCCATTATGTAATACCGCGTTTATTACACTACCTCACTGTTTTAGATATTATTAAGAGAAGCGTCTTAAATAGAACATTCTGGATACGACGGCTTCGTATCGAAATTAGAAATGATTGCTCCAAGCAGGATTCGCCTGACGTGCATTGAGTATGGATCACATGTCGCCCACGGACAAGGTAGACGTCGGGCTACCTCAAAGAATATGTTAGTATAAGCATTGCTCCGTACTGACAATCGCTGGTTTCACCATCTCGGAATGAAATTGAACTTCGACTACGCTGCAGATCAGTCTGTCACCACAACCAAGATTTGAGATTGGAGGAAAGGAAGAAACGAAAGAAAGAAAGCAGGGATGGTTGGCATCCATATCAAACGGCGAACGAAAGTCTTCATTTTCTTTAATCGGCGAAGTATTTTTATCTTAAATTAATTATAATATTTGCTGTCGAAATTGTTGAATACTAAACGTTACGCAGTCGAGTAAATTACTGTAGGATAGCGATTGTTGCTGAAGCCACTAATGTAGCAGTGATTAAATAAAAAAAATGCTTTTAGGATGTGCCCATACAGCCATCTCAACAGAGGAAGATACGACAGCGTGTTTCGACAATTAAGAACCTTCATTAGGGCCAAGACGTACCCTGGTACGAAGTTGTATATGCTTGGACTTGTCATGTGACAGAGCGGTTTTTGCGTCATTTATAATGGTGCGAAGATAAGGACAACACAACACCCACTTCCCGAGTGGAGAAAATCTCCAGGAATCCCTTTGGTTAGCTCACTGCTTCCTGATCCCGTAGCTACCGAGAAGGACGAGCTGAAGTCTCCATAGTGCGTATTGCAATCCACCTTTGTCGGCTAGCATACTGAGACTGTTCTCATTTTCGGGCTGCTAATAGTGATAGTAATGTAATGCTTTGACTTGTTTTATGTTTTAGGAAACACCAAACGTTAATAATTGTTCGTTATTTCACAAACAGTAGATTGCAACTTGACAACTATATATTTCATCACGGGGTGACTACATGATTTTATTTTATTGCTGTTTCATCGAGACCTGCTCTCTTGAAATCTTTTTGCGGATCTTTTTAGTATACGAAGTGTTGCTTTATCACAACCCATTGTTGTACAGATTAAGTTATTAATTAGTTTTTAGCGAGACAAAATACTTACTACACGTTAAAGTAAAACTGGTGCAAAGCGACCACATCCGGCCGCGGTGGTCTAGCGGTTCTAGGCGCGCAGTCCGGAACCGCGCGACTGCTACGGTCGCAGGTTCGAATCCTGCCTCGCGCATGGATGTGTGTGATGATGTCCTTAGGTTAGTTAGGTTTAAGTAGTTCTAAGTTCTAGGGGACTGATGACCTCAGAAGTTAAGTCCCATAGTGCTCAGAGCCATTTGAACCAAAGCGACCACAGACGAATCCCATCTATGTGGATGACATTCTTTTCCATTCAGAAACGTTGAATCTTTGGTGTCTTCAGTCTAGCTTCGTTCGTATCAGTTGTCTCCACGGCATTCACCATAAGATTCACGCCTTGACACGTGGTTGATGCCTCGTCGCTCGTCTTTCTTCAGTCACAGTATTGGGATTTGCTGTGTTTAGGCTCTGCTATCGTCGGCTCCTGAGATAGTTTCCTTGCAACGATCTCCACATAAAGAGTGCATTAACACCTTTCCTCCATTAGCCGACCAAATACCTGAGAGGATACGTTCTTTCATCAGTGAGCCTCTGGGACCCGACCGAGCGATGTGGCGAAAGGGGTAGCACACTGGACTGTTCACGTTCGGGAGGACGACGGTTCGAACCCGCGTCTGGCCATTCTGATCTGGGTTTTCCGTGATTTCGTAAATCGCTTCAGGCAAATGCCGGGATGGTTCCTTCCAAAGGGCACGGCTGATTTCCTTCCCTAATCCGAGCTTGTGCTCCGTCTCTAATGACTTCTGTGTCGACGGGACGTTAATACTCTCCTCCTCGAGGACCCGAACTGACAACCTCCTGGCGGAGCCACAATTCTAGCGACCTAGGTACGGATGCTGGCCATCACGACTTATCATTTCAGGTCGCTGTCACCGGAAACCGAGAGAAGGAAAAGGGAGAAGTAGGAGGACGGAACCAGAGCAGATGGTGGCTAATCAGAAGTCTACGACACGAGCAGAGCAGAGAAATTAATCCGGGAGTCGCCCGAGGGCCGATGCCTTCATTTGCTCCTGGAGGGAGGGCGGGCCCACATTTTTCACTCCCGGTGAAAAATAGCCGCCTTCGATAATGTTCGATCCCCGGCCGTGCTCGTAGCTGTCCTGCGCATCCATCACTGCGGAGTGCTGTATTCCGGCACTGCGAGCAACGCCACTCCTTCGCGTGAACGGATTTTTGGATATTCTTGGGGCAAATATTAGTCGAGTGTGACGCGCTGTCTTATCTGTATACGGGGCGAGGACAGACTATGATGACAATAACGACAGAGTGCCGTGAAATGATAAATCATCGGACGATACCGAGACTTGCTTCGCACGGTGTGTCTGCGCATACGTGCGATTAGAGCGACGCATTTTTGACTAATACAAAACAGTACGGTGTTATATTCGGCGAATGTTAAATAGAAGCGTGCCCCCGTGGAAGTGTAATATGTCCACTGATGTTCTCAACATACATAATCGATTTATCACATAATGTCAGTACCACTTTCTGATAGTTCGGAGACGTTGTCTAGAGAAGTATCGTCTTTGGACGAAACTAAAGAAATGCGGAAAGACTTGGACAACATTTCCACTGGATGTAAATGTATGGCGGCTACCTCTAAACATGGATAAAGGCAAGACAATGCCTCCAACAGACATTATCAGATTACAATATTAGTGGCGTACATCTGCATTACGTTTCGTCGTTTAAATATTTAGCATAAAACTAAGAAGCGATATGAAATTGGACGAAAAGCGAAGAACAGTATTACAGAATTTGTTGGAAGGGTTGTGAGTACGTGTAGTGCATCTCATCGGTTCTAGAGTACTCCTCCAGCATATTGAGTCCTTATCAAGTAAGCGTGACAACAGACATGTAACGAATTCACAAATACGCAGCTAAGACCATAAGAGGTCCAACAATACGGGGATTGAGAGTCCGCCTTGATGCAAAATACTTTATTTATTTCACAAACTAGTTTCAGCGACAAATGTCGCCATCATCAGTGGGTTTCTTTAAATCTAAAACATGCACAAAATAGCATTGTTATACAAACACTGTAACATTTTTGCTATTGTTTTTTGAATATAGTTTTCTGTGGTTACTTTCATACTACTTTATTTATTGTATGTTATAGCATGTTTTTACGAATTGTTGTCGCTGTTTGCGGCATGTTTTCTATGCTTTTTCTGCTGCCGTTTTTCTCGGCAGGCATCATGTCGTCTGCAATTATGTGAGCGGCTGTTAGTAAACAAATACTAAAAGGTGAAATTGCGTATGACAGCGTTATTCACTTGGGATTGCGGAAGTGCTGTAGATGCAGTTTTAGTGTGTACTAGGCTTTTACTTACCAGAATGAGATTTTCACTCTGCAGCGGAATGTGCGCTGATATGAAACTTGCTGGCAGATTAAAACTGTGTGCCGGACCGAGACTCGAACTCGGGACCTTGCCTTTCACGGGCAAGTGCTCTACCAACTGAGCTACCCAAGCTTGGGTAGCTCAGTTAGTAGAGCACTTGCCCATAAAAGGCAAGGTCCCGAGTTCGAGTCTCGGTCCGGCACACAGTTTTAATCTGCCAGGAAGTTTCAGGCTTTTACTTAGTTTGTCGTTTACTCACGTTCGTTGGACGGCATGCAGCTAGTTTTGTACACAGAAAAGCAAAAATTTGCCACTTTGTTTATGCTCCAAAACATTACGTTATCGTGCTGTCCGCGTGTGTCGAATGTTGCGAGAAGGCTATGGTGAAAGGGAAAAACGTAATAAACGAAAACGCAGCACTTTCAAACAACAGTCTTTACCACTCTTAGAGAACTGACCCAGGACACAGAACAGGTAGTACACACACGCAAAAGAACTACTTCCCGATCACACACAAAGAGATAAATAAGGAATAGAAGTCGTCAGAACTCCCGCTACAGTTTTCATAGCCTTCTTGCAACATGCGATACATTTCTCGCGGCACACGCGAACAGCAAGATGGCGTAATGTTTTGGAGCATAAACAAAGAGCCAAAGTTTTGTTTTTCTGTGTACAAAATTAGCTGCATGCCGTCCAACGGACGTCAGTACACGACAAACTAAGTAACAGCTTAGTACACACCAAAACTGCATCCACAACACTACCGCAAGTATATAACGGTGACATACGTAAGTTCACCTTTTAGTATTTGTTTACTAACAACCGCTCACATAGTTGCAGATGACATGATGCATGCCAAAAAAAAAACGGCAGCAGAAAAAGCACAGAAAATATGCCGCAAACAGCGACAACAATTCTTCAAAATGTTCAAATGTGTGTGCATTCCTAAAGGACCAAACTGCTTAGGTCATCGGTCCCTAGACTTACACACTACTTACACTAACTTAAACTAACTTATGCTAAGAACACACACACACACACACACACACACACACACACACACATCCCCGAGGGTGGACTCTAACGTCCGTGACATGACGCCTCAAACCGTGTCGCCCCAACAATTCTTACAAAGATGCTATAACGTACAATAAATAAGGTAGTATTGAAAGTATCCAAAGAAAACTATATTCAAAAAACAAACAGCAGACATGTAATCATGTGTTACAGTGTTTGTATAACTATGCTATTTTGTGCTTTAGATTTAAAGAACCCACTGATGATGGCGAGATTTGTCGCTGAAACTAGTTTGGGGAATCAATAAGTAAACAAATGACAAAAGTGTTTTGCATCAAGGCAGACTCACAATTCCCATGCGTTTTTCTATGCAAACACGGACCAAATGGAAGAGTTCCAAGAGTGTTATGATAAGAGGTCCATATTGTCCATCCGAAACTGTCGCAGAGATGGTCAGTAGTTCGAGGAGAACTGTGTGATCATTCTACTGCCACCATGGATGACGAGAACAAGGTGAGAGATGAGGCTGCTCATAGACAATGTTTTTCTTTTTCCTCCACTCAGTACTCGAATGGAAGAGGACAGGTAGTTGGTGATATACCCTCTGGTACACACTGTACGCTGGCTTGCGGACTGGAAGTTTACGTGTATACTATCTGTAAGCAGACCAAGACGGCCGGTTCGTGTCCTTCACTCGCGATTAGATGGCTAATAATGTGATACAAAACCTCTGTTGATAGTACTCAGCATGAACAAACTGCACGAAACGAGATGGTCGTAGAGGCAGTGTGAGTGACGAAAACAAACGCCGGCTTACTTTGTTCTGAGGCGGCCGAGTTGCAGGGAGCCGCTCCTGGAATGCTGTAGCTCCTGGCTGGCAGTCAACTGTTGCTGACTGACTATAACATCTCGAAGGTACTCGTAACCTCTCCTAAGTCTGTAGGTACTGATTGTCGTTAGCTCTTTTACTGAATGTTTATGAAAACCCACGGACTCTGTGATCTAGAGGGGGCATTTATCCCGCTCAGGATTTCGAATGGCTGCTGCCGCTGATGAAGATCAGTAGAGACAAATTCTAGAACGTAGTGCGAGCTGTTAAAGTATTACAAAGTTTGTGTCTTCAGCGTAATGTTGTGTGCGAGGTGTAAACACGAGTGCAGTCAGTGTGGCTTTAAAATTAGTATCTCGAGTCTATGTACTAGCCAGATATGTCAGCCACTGGTCAGAATATTTGTGTAATAGCACCGCCACTTCTGTGTGAGGACCTACCTGCTCCTCCTCTACATTTTGCTGCGAAGGAGACTTTTCACAGCGCAAGCACAATTTTCGAGATCGATAAACAGTCTCATACTAATATGGCTCTGAGCACTATGGAACTTAACATCTGAGGTGATCAGTCCCCTAGAACTTAGAACTAATTAAACCTAACTAACCTAAGGACATCATACACGCCCATCCTAGGCGGGATTCGAATCTGCGACCGTAGCGGTCGCGCGGTTCCAGACTGAACCGCCTAGAACCGCTCGGCCACTCCGGGCGGCATACTAATATGCCACAACAAATGGTTCCGCATTAAAGCGAGCATTCTCTCTTCTTCTTAGTGAAAGTACAGTAGTTGCATGACTTGTACTTGTCAATTGACGAATCGCTTAAAATGTACTGCATTATCGCCGATGGAAACTTGTGTAACCGACATGTTGCCTTCTGACACGGAACAATGAAGATGTGGGAATTGGAGCATAGCAAAAAAAAAAAAAAGTCGTTTTGTCATCAACCTGGAAGTTTGGTTCACCACTGCAGTACTCACTAGACACAGTAATATTGGAAGTGGTACAGCCTTCCTTCGACTTTCGAGCTAAGCTGCATGAGAACCTAGAGTTTGACGTGTATAGCCACTGAACTACCGAGCCGCAATTTGAGAATTACAGTAGGGATAAACTGAATGCCCATAATAAAGTAAAAACGTAAAAAAAGCTCCGTGTTCATACAACAGAAACATTCGCAGTTATAAGAATAGCCCTCTCAGCAGTAATTCAATTGTACAGCTCGTTAACATAAATAAAACATATTGTATTTTCTTTATTTAGCTAGAATCTTAAAGCCTTTTTTCTTGGTAATTGTTTTTAAAATGTATCTTTATCCACACAAGACCAAAGAAGTATGACATTAGGAAATGCAGGAGTCTGTCTGAGTGAATGCTACTCGAGTGTGAGGGAGGGTGAGTGAGCAGACAGCACACAGGGAAACTGCAATAACAAATGGTTCAAATGGCTCTGAGCACTATGGGACTTAAAATCTGTGGTCATCAGTCCCCTAGAACTTAGAACTACTTAAACCTAACTAACCTAAGGACATCACACACATCCATGCCCGAGGCAGGATTCGAACCTGCGACCGTAGCGGTCACGCGGTTCCAGATTGAAGCGCCTAGAACCGCACGGCCACACCGGCCGGCAACTGCAATAACATATTGTCGACTTCTACGTAATTAAGTCAAACTGTGTTTGCTCCATGTGTATATGAATTATCATCACAGAGAGCCATTGCCATCTACCATGACATCTGTTATATTTTAATACATCCGTTGTATGCATCAAGATGAACATAACTTTTCATAAAATGATTGAGAGAACCAAAAGGCAGATAACAATACAGAGAAAATCCATATTTGAACATTGCTCGAGTTGTATGTCCTGTCTGTAGTGACTCTTATAAACGTGCTAACAACTTTAAAACTAGGTTAATCTGGAACGGTAAGCAGAGGTAGATTGAAGGTAACACGTTTACACATTGACGTGGCATTTCCCGAGTTTTACGTCGTCATGTTGCGCCAAAAACGACGTGATTTTGACAGACCTTTTTATGTGTCAGAGCAGCTAAGCATGGTATTGTCTTAGGACGCAAATTACAGTACATTAACTACCAGATACGGCAGTTTAGCTTTGAAACGATGGAATACAACACGGCGTTGAAGGAAGTTTTGCGTTTGTCAACTAATGCTAGCAACCAAAGACAGAGAATATGCGTTCGAGTATCGTAAAGAGAGAAAAGGTGTCGTGACACATGCTCAATAGAACGAATTTTCAAACGCTCGTGATCAGTCATGACACCTTTACTCGAACGAAACTAGTTGTCACCAAATCATCGAAGAAGATGCGTGAAGTACTACTACAGAACTGGACCCGCTCGTTGTTCAGCTGTGGAGACAATGACGGACAAAGTGACATTCTAAAGCTCTTTGTAGGTAGAAACGGTGATCGAAGAATGAGACCATCCAGAGAAGTTACCAGATTTTCTTGGCATAAAAAAAGTCATGTGCGTATCATTTGAAATATTCTGCAGTGATATTATCACTGTTTCTTTTTTTCAGTAGTGCATTGCCCTTAATCCAAAACTCGTTTTAATTCATCCTAGTAGATGCATTCGGAGACAATACAAAAAATTTCAGTAGAACAACAAAACGTGGTCGTGGAGAGCACAGACTACGAGGAATCCAACTGTGTTTTACGCTCGCGCATTACGAAATTAGTCGACCTCAAATGTGCGAACTCCGGCAAATGTTGTGGCGTAGCCGAGGGAAAGAAACTCTGCTGCCGTTGCCGGAGAGTAAACAGACAGCCGTCTCGCACAAAGCAGCACCGCAGGCTGAATGAAAGATCAAGCGCCGCCTTTGTTCAAGAAAACAATCAGGAACCATTTCCCCAGACAGACAATTCTCAGCGGCTCCAGATGAAATGAACGTCCGACTTCTGCTTGTGCGCTGGCCAGCTTGTCGAAAGCTAGTCTCAGATCGGATATCCCTGCTGCGAGCAGCACGTACGTGGTGAAATGTGTACACACGCACACGCACGCACGCACGCAGATATTACGTATCGCTCTTTAATATCTTCGATATGAATAGAAAAAGAAACACGCTGCAATACACCGCCGAATACTACAAAAGGAAAATATAGTGCATTCATTGAGCCAACGGGAAGCTGCCTGCGGTAGGTGTGGACAGCGACATGGTAGAACAACGGATTTTCTTGCATCGATCGCGGCTAATGAGATACCGTCGCATTAAACAGCATTATCTGATGAACGGGCTCCCTGCGATGGGGCATTCTCTAGCGTACTAAATAAACGCAGACGCTAAAGAAAAGAAGCAGCTGGTCGATTTTGACTTGGGGCGCTCTTCCCTGGCAGGATGTCTTCCTCCCACTGCCGTATTACCTCCGCGTTTCTATTTTATTTACTTCTTAATCCGATCCTTCTTCTTTACCAGGTATCCCATTTGTAAAGTGACAAGTGTAAGATTGTTAACAAGAACCATGCATAATTGCAGGCCAAAAGCTGGTAGAGAATTACTGAACGCGATCACAGACGATCTTGGAGTAAGGATTTTCGTCACTCCAGGCAGTCGAAAACAACGTCGTTTCCGAAAGGTCTTATATCGCACTTGTGAACAATAAAAACTGTAGATAATTCTTCACTGCAGTGCTGCCCTGAGTAATCTATTTACAGAACTGAACTACGCGTGTCCGCAGCTCGTGGTCGTGCGGTAGCGTTCTCGCTTCCCACGCCCGGGTTCCTGGCTTCGATTCCCGGCGAGGTCCAGGGATTTTCTCTGAGTCGTGATGACTGAGTGTTGTGTGATGTCCTTAGTTAGGTTTAAGTAGTTCTAAGTTTTAGGGGACTGATGACCATAGATGTTAAGTCCCATAGTGCTCAGAGCCATTTGAACCATTTTTGAACTACGCGTTCAAAGTCCTTTAGCACCATAGCTGCACACATTGGTAGTGATGGAGGTGTAATTGCTACCCCGGCAGTTTTCGCAACGCTTTACTCTTAAGAGTTGCATGAGCAAGTTGACAGATTCTTATTTATGAATTTTCTTCCACTTGATCCATCACCATCTTCTTGAACTGTATTTTGCAGAACCTCGGCGAGCTGGATGTCACTCGAAACAGCCAGTTTCTGTTCACCGGGTCTAATTTCGTGCCAAAGCGTCCTCAAAAAGAAGGCAGAGTTTGAATCACGTATTATATTTTTGTTCGTCGATTGACCACGTTGTTGTGTATCATTCCGGTTTCCATAAACATTCCGACTGTTGCTTCATTCTGAATTTGTTGCTTTCCTTCATAGTCTGCCTAACCACGGAGCAGTTTACTTTTGCGCGGCGTGTGCTGATAATAAAAACGTTATATGAGAACGGACAAAGTTACACAGCAGCTCAGAGACATCTTCGCAGACGTGTAAAGTTTAATGAAACAGGTCCAACAGTGAACACTGCGTTCTTGGCGCCGTTGTATGGAAAACATTAAACTGGTGTTAGTGTGGCTGTTAGTCGGTTCTCCGCCATGATATCCCTTGCCATCCTTACAAAATTCAGTTAAAGCAGCAGCTAAAAGATGCCGATCACGAGAAAAGGAAACATTTTGTTCACTAATTTCTGACAGTGTAGGGAAGCAGCCTACTCACGCTTATAAAATTCTCATCAGTCTTTCCGCAGTGTTTTGTATGTCATAAAGTATTTAATTCCGCGAAGAGGTACAATATACAGAATTAAATACAGTCAGGTAGAAGGCGTTGCACGCAGAGAACTGGTAGCCAGGCTTAAGAACGACATACCAGTAGACGTATGTTTAAAAACGGATTCGTAATACGGAGGGTATCAAAACATGCAATATAGTTTGTGTTCTGTAATGCACCAAGAGGCACTGTGTGCTGAAACAGTAGAGCTAGGTGGCGTAATGAAAGATGTCGTGAACTGTGTGAATTTTGTGCGTCGTCAAAGGATTCCTGAAAGATGTGAAAGCGGAGTATGGGGATATATCTAACCACAGTACAGTTCGTTGGCTGAGTCGAGGAAAAGTTCTTGATGTTTTCTTTGCCATTAGTGAGGAAATACCCATTTTCTCGAAATGAAAGGGGAAGAAATGCGTTATCTGAAAGATATAAAATGGTTATCAGACCTGGCGTTCCTAGCTGACATAACTATGCATCTGAATAATTTAAATCTGTCATTGCAGGGCAAAGGGCAGCTAATCGTTGACATGCACGACCAGATCAAAGTGTTCATGGAAAAGTTAGGTTTGTTTGAGAGACAGATGAGTAATGGACATCTAACGTTCTTCAATCATCTTGCTTCTTTAAAACTACCTGAAGGCACTACTTTCGGCGATTACCAAGCAAACTTAAAGCAGCTCATCACGTCGTTTGAAACACGATTCCGAGACCTCACTAGTTTGGAAATGGAACTTACGGTGTTCAGCACTCCTTTTTCAATTTCCACCGATGACTTGTCATCGTCACTTCAATTGGAGATTATTGATTTGCAAAATTCAACTTTGTTGAAAGAGAGGTACTACAACACGTTGTATTTGTCACGATGGTAGTGTTCATTACAGAAAAAACATTTCCCAAACTTCACAACAATGCCGCTCAGATCATGTGCATGTTTGGATCTACGTTTTGATGTGAGCAGCTTTTCTGAGCAATGAAAACAGTTATAAAGTAAGGAACGATCGCTTCTTCAGGATGCAACAATGAAGGCCATCCTCCGCATTAACGCTGCGAACACTTTGATGCCTGATATTTCCGATCTTGCAATGAAAAGAAAATTTCAAACTACAGAGGCCCAATAAATTTAGTATGCAATTTCTTGTAAAACATTTGTTTCTTATTTATTTCCTGAAGATCGTATTTCCTGGTGTAGCACGTCACCACGTCTTAGCAGCTAAGAGTGTGAGGTTGTAGATCTTGTAAGACGCAGCTGGCACATCAAAACCGTTGCCTTGCCGCCTGCCTCAGCCTGCCTCAGCCAGCCGTGCCACGTGTCGGCGTGCCGGCCCACTTGACTGGTCGTAGTGAGCGAAGCGGCTCCCTGGAGCAGGGAAGTTATTCCCTGATGTCTTAACACATATCCTATTGTGGGGCGGCGGGTGGAATTTTATGTTTTATATAAAATGTTTTGTAATGTAGAAAAGATGCATTTCTACCATATGTGGGGCGGCGGATAGAATTATTGTTATTTAAATGTTCCTATTATTTATTTATTTAATGCTGTCTTTTGCCGTTCTCAACACTGGCTCTCTAACTACAATATTAGCAACCAAAAAGTGATTACCAAAACGTGAAGCCTATAATTATAATTCCTAGTGCCCACTTCATCTGCGAAACACACTTACAGCTACAGCTTATAGCTCTGAGAAATTAGGAGATTGTCTGGGATTCATAATCAAAAACGATTTTGAAACAAATGTTCATTATATTCTGAAAGTCACAGACCAAAAAGAATCCACTCAATCCAACTAACAGAGCAGTTCAGAGTCTAATGTGCTGATGCAACTATAACTGTCCAAATTAAATGTTTAACTGAATCCTCGCCATAATTTGATGATAATGCTCATCAAACTCCACGCTAAATAATGGAAGAATGTCTGTCCCGCGGTTGCATGTGAAAATACGACATACGCAAACTGAAGATAGATCATTAATGTCATCCCAGAATTAACACTTCACTCGAAAACGATTTCATCGTTACGCGTATCCCGAGTAACTTATTACGGCATCCTGTTTATATCAATGATACCCACGCGACGCGACTCCCGGCACAGGTGGCGTGCTATTCATCGTCTGGAGAGAACTGGGGCCTTACTCACTCGCGCAGCGTTCTTATATATAAAGCCGCGGTGCGGACGGCTAAGGGAACGCCTGATCAAATCGGCTCTCCTGACTAGCCGCTGGACTAGCAATGCACCACTTTCAGTTATGGAGTAAACCATTGCTTCCTTTGCTGATGGCCGATGAAGCTCTCAATTTAAATGTGCATTCAGCACACAGGTAAGTAATCATAATAAAAGTCTGACGTGGCTAAGTTAAATATTTTAGGCGAGAGAATTAATTTAATTACACCACACGCAGTAGACGAGCTCTGAACTTGCTCTTTGGAGATACGCAATCGCTATAGTTTTATAGTTATTCAGATGAAACTTCTCACATCTTTATGATTATAGCGAATCTCCCTTCCACTTATTTTTAAACATCCTAGCCTTATTTATTCACCTACTTAATCAATCTTGCTTCCTTAATTTCTAAGACAAAAACCAGAAAATCATGAATTTCAACAAAAATTTTAATTTGTGAGATCCAAAATACTATTTCTACTAAATTATTACGAAAAAGGAATCCAAATATAAATTTTTAAGTCTCTAGCTCTTTTCTGTTGCGCCAATGATTTTTACAGAAAAACGCCCAAATTTCGAAAAAGGTTAAAATTATTGAACTGACATTTAACACATATTGATTTAGTATTACTCCTGACATGCTAGAACCGTTTCAGATTATTATCTTGATTTTTAAAGTATTGCGCAACATTTATGACGTCAGAGCTAGTTACAGCGGACTAGGCTGGCACACAATGGAAAGACTGATGAGAATTTTATAAGGCGTGAGTAGGCTGCTTCCCTACACTATCATCTTGTCACTTCTTCTCGTCTCTAATGTACTCAAGAGTAGTCTCACCCTTAAGTAGAAACGATTTACTTATCATGTCACAGTTCCGGTTCCAGAAGGGTGGCTCGACTGAGATCGCGTTTTATAGATAAACTCATCAAACAGTACAGGCCTGAAATAACAAAATATTGCCAGGTGGCATTTTTTTGTGATCTTTCCAAGGTGTTTCATTGTGCATATCATGTTACGATCTTGGAAAAAGTCAAGTTTTATGGAATCGATGGCTTTACACACAACTGGTTTGAATCATACTTAATAAACAGATGCAAAAAGTTGTGTTGAACCAATCAGTGTTGGAAGGGTAAAAAAAATTGCGACTGGAGAGAACTCACAAAAGGAAACGCAAAGGTTCAATTTTGGGTCCACTCCTATTATTTATATATGTGAATGACCTTTAACTTGTCATTCAATAAGCGGAACTGATACTTTCTGCAGATGGTGCTGGTGATACAATAATCCCATTAGAGAGGAGAGAGGAGTTGGTTAAAATTGTTTTTCAAAGAACTATTGAGTGGTTCTTTGAAAATAGTCTTCCTAAATTTTGAGAAAAACACGCTATGTTCAGTTCTGTTCAATAAACAGTAATGCCAACAATTTACGTAGCACAGGAGTTGGTAAATAGGACAAGTTACTTCAAAATTTTGGGTGTACGTATTTATAAAGACTGGAACGAAGAAGCGTATTACTGAGCTTCTCAGACCAATAAGTTTAGCTACTTTTGCTTTACATATAACTGCTTGTCTTGGAAAAAACGAATATTTTGTATATTTCCACTCCATGTCTTATGGAACAATTTTCTGGGATTAATCACCACTTAGAAGGAAAGTGCTGGTTCCGCAAAAGTGAGCGCTAGTGACACTGTGCGGTGTTCAGCCGCGGTCGTCACGTGGGTACCTCTTCGAGGAGCAAGACCTTTTAACTGCACCGTCACAGTAAATATACCAGGTGATCAAAAAGTCAGTATAAATTTGAAAACTGAAAAAATCACCGAATAATGTAGACAGACAGGTACAAATTGACACACATGCTTGGAATGACACGGGGTTTTATTAGTACAAAAAAAAAAAAATGCAAATGTTCAAATAATGTCCGACAGATGGCGCTTCATCTGATCAGAATAGCAATAATTAGCATAACAAAGTAAGACAAAGCAAAGATGATTTTCTTTACAGGAAATGCTCAATATGTCCACCATCGTTCCTCAACAATAGCTGTAGTCCAGGAATAGTGTTTGAACAGCACTGTAAAGCATGTCCGGAGTTATAGTGAGACATTGGCGTCGGATGTTGTCTTTCAGCATCCCTAGAGATGTCGGTCGATCACGATACACTTGCGACGTCAGGTAACCCCAAAGCCAATAATCGCACGGACTGAGGTCTGGGGACCTGGGAGGCCAAGGACGACGAAAGTGGCGGCTGAGCACACAATCATCACCAAACGACGCGCGCAAGAGATCTTTCACGCGTCTAGCAATATGGGGTGGTTCTAATAAAACCCCATGTCATTCCAAGCATTTGTGTCAATTTTTACCTCTCTATCTACATTATTCCGTGGTTTATTAAGTTTTCAAATGTATACTGACTTTTTGATCAACCGGTATATCCACTAACGAAATTAGTCATAAATAATCCACCAGAGTTTGAGAAGAACAGTGATGTCCGTACCCACAACACTGGCGGAAAAAATTACGTTACTTATCCATTATTAAAGGTGTCAGTGACTCAGAAAGGAGTTCAATATGCCGTAACAAAAAGTTTTGATAATTTGCCACATAACATAAAATGTCTGACAGGTATCAAAACAAGTTTTAAATGTAATCTGAAATCATTTCTGCAGAACATCTTCTATTCCATGGGCGAATTTCTATGTAAAAACCGGTTGCTTGAAAAAACTTGTGTTTATGTGTGGTTGCATGAGTAGTACTAAAGAATGTGTTCATTAATGTTAACACTAATATCCTGTAAACTGTCTCTTTCCACATCATTTCGATAAAAGAATCGTTCAAATGATTTGTGCAACATGTAAGTAAGTAAAACAACTATGTACCTTTCTTCGCTGATTCTGCGAAGAACGTAGACATTTGTTACCTTATTCGTCCACCTAATTTTAAATATTCTTACGGAGCCCCACATCGTCAAACGCTTCGATGCCGTTCTTTCCCCCGCATTCGTGCCGTCTACGATTCACTACAACCGTGAAAAAGTGAGATTTGTGCACCAAAGAGGATGCTTACAAACTTATGTTCGAGCACTTCTCGAGTATTTGTCGTCGGTGTGGGACAGTTACCGTGTTGTATTAACAGATTCATAGAAGAGCTTCGCGAGAGTCTTTACTTTGCGTGCGTCTCTCCCAGAAACGCTCAAAGAACTGCAGTGACAAGCGTTACATGGAAGGCGTTGTGCATCGCGACTCAGACTTCCAAGGGCTATCGTTCCTAAATGAGTCGGCAACATGTTACGTCCGCCAGTAACCACGACGCTGAAATTAGATAAATTCTGTCGCTTACCGAAGTCTACTCACAGTTTTTCTTCCCACACACGAGTCTTGCGAAGTACACATGTAGGGGTCGAAAACAAACCGGGCCCGAATCGTGTATTCCGCATTTCCGGACTCCACATTTGTGGATCCAGTGTTATTTGCTGCAACAGCACATACAGCATTGGCACGAGCTCGCCGGATGTTTGGTAGGGAGAGGGCATTCGGCAAAGGAAATCTCCTGGCTTCCAACATCTCTCCCTCCCCATGCGCGGCAGGTTTACGCATATAATCCCCTCTGATTGCTGCCGTCCCGAGGGTGATATCCTGGGAAAGGCGCGGCACTTCTTTTACATCCTGATGTGCTGACTTCAGCAACAACCATTTTACCGTCTTCTGCAAATAGCAGTTCTTCCTTTAATTAACCAGGATGACGTATTTCGTGTCATATTTGTAAACATTTTCCGTTAGGTGTGCGATTTTTATTAGATAAACTGAATGTGTTGAATTTAACGGTCACGATAATTTGGTATCGTTTCGCACTCCTCCTAAATTGATTGAACAGCGGACATACCTGGCACATCGTAGAGACAAACATTTTTCTGAGTATATTAAAAAAAAGTACAGTACTGAACATGCGTGAAACTAATTAGACCAATATTTAAAAGTAACAGTAGCCATTATGTGCGGATCTATATTTCAAGGGTTTTAGGATTTAAAAAAGTCACTGCTAGTAGCGAGTTATCGCTGAAACTAAATTGGGCGAATTATCGCTCAAACTAAAATGGGGATGATGAAGTGTTTGCAAGTGGGCGAACCCACATATCTGATATTGTCATCTGGATAATTATACTGAGTGAGTTGTAGTAAATCTGACCTACGTAAAAGCGGGATAAATGTAATTTCCATATCATATTGTCTGCTGTCCCTAGGAAACATCGGAGAAATACCCTCGCCATTCCAAAAAGCTTCGAGACTGGATTAATAAAAAGTATCGTAAAGTTAATGGTTCAAATGGCTCTGAGCACTATGGGACTTAACATCTGAGGTCATCAGTCCCTTAGAACTTAAAACTACTTAAACCTAACTAACCTAAGGACATCACACACATCCATGCCCGATGCAGGATTCGAACCTGCGACCGTAGCAGTCGCGCGGTTCCGGACTGAAGCGCCTAGAACCGCTTGGCCACCGAGGCCGGCTCGTAAAGTTAAGACGGTGGTTTTAACACTTAAGGTGTTCTACACGGTCTCCCACCACCTGAGTACAAATCACAGACCGTTTATACAACCGTGCGAAACAGTCAGAAAAGTCCTTTTTTGGGACGTTGTTAAACTTGCGCGTCGCATTAGCTCGAATGCTGGTTATATCCTCAAAGTGTCGACCGATAATATGAATTTCTGCACTTTGAGCTTCCGCTATTCGTTCACTTTGATCACAGCGAGTCTTGTCACCCGTGATGCTTTTTTCCAGTAAAGAATTCTTCGCGTTTACACTTCAACAAGTCGCGACATGTGTGTACGCTTCGGGAGTCAAGGTGTGCGGGACAGACTTAGCACACTCTTTTATCTCCTTCAAACTATTCTAGACAATGTCTGGAACATTCAGTTTAGAAATGTTGTTCCATTGCGATTTGTGACTACAACATTGTCGCACTACGGCCGCAGTACTGTACCTATCGCTGCCTGCTCGACTGGTTTTATGCACATCCGTTGGTTACAGATATTAATTCAAATCACCGTCGTAGTCACGGCGATGACGTGGCGTACGTGCCAATAAGATCAGTGCCGGGACTTTTTCGACAGTCAGTATGAAACATACACTGTCAGCGTAACCCTAAGCATATTCTCCTACGGAACTTAGGTTAGAGGAGACTGCCAGTCACTTGACAATGCAGGACCTCTGTAACTGCTCGATAGAAATGAGAACGGTTTTTAGCCTATGTAGCACTTAGCTCCGTGACTGAGGTGATTTGCTTTGACGCCAGAAACGCCGCATTCGTGCTTCGTGTGCCTTAACAGGTTCTCTGGAATCAACGCGCTTTTTGTCGGAACGGGAAGAAAAAAAGGAGGGAACGGAGGAGAAAATTTCGAGTCAAGCATCTGGTGGCCGACGTGTTGCGCGCGCGTGTACACACACACACACACACACACACACACCATCCATCCCGCTTCCGAGAAGACCTCTGTTTGCCTCGCGCCAAAGGACACCTGCTTATCGCCGAATAAGATTTGACGCGGACAAACATCGGAAATGCTACACAAGTTTTCTTCTCTCTGCCAGCAGCCTTCTTTGTTGACAAACGGCTTATGCTGAAGCGCAATTTGTATGCACATCCCTGAGCTGTCGATGGCAAACATCTATGGATGTGCCCTTTGTGTCTCAGCATATTGTACTACATATCTGAGGCAGGAGGAAAAGTGCGACAGCCATCAACCCCGGAATCCAGTTGCAGTTGCCACTCTGTTGCTTCACAATCGCTCATCCGATCAGTTATCAGGAAGAAATTGCCGGAACCACTAGGACTCTTTAAAGGAAATTCAGTCTCACGAAAAGAAATTATGCACCGTGTCTTTTATTTAGCGCCCGCAATTTCCGAGCGAGTGAAATAAATTACCTTTTTCTTGTGTAAGATCCCGCTCTCTCTCTCTCATTTTGCAACTCCCAACCGTATCTTGGTATTTTAAGTACATATACTAAGGAGTGAAACACATCTGATGTGTATTGTGCGCATGAAACCTTGTACTTGCCTTAAAAATTTCAGACAACTCAAGTCCATATTCCATTCAATACCAGTGCAGTAATGTGTGTGGTTTTTGTGCCGAGTGTACGTTACTTTTACAGTGCGTCTATCTTTTCTCGATCCAGGCAATCAGGGGGTAAAACAAGCTCACACTCCGCCTCACAGCTGGGAGCAGGGAGTGATAATTTCCACCATTCTCATACAGTGCTGTCACCAAGCGAGTTGGTCTTGCACCTCGTACCTATCATTTGCAATGGTAGAAATGACACACGGAAGTAATAAACTTGCATGAATGTGCAGTACAGATATATTCATGTTCAAATCTGGTGCTTGTTTGTAGTACTGAATATGAAATTAAATTAAGTCTACTGTAAGACATTCACTGCTAGCTTGCAAAGATTGGTACTAGCTGGAATGGGCAAGAAATTTCCTGATGAGAACTATAGTGGCTGTGAGTCAAGAAAAGACAGACAGTAAAAAATATCGCTTTCGATTTTAGATGTCGGTGATGTATACCTGTATTATTATGAAAAAATATTTTTTGCCCGTCCCTAAGGCTTACTTACAGTTCTTTTAACCTTTTCCACCCTGAGAGAATTTTTTTAAACCTTTATCTGAAATGTACCAATTTCCATGCATAGCGACCTGTGCAAAGAGATAATAATACTAAAAAAATTCTCGTTTTGATAGTTCATTGAAAAAGTCACTACTATGATCATGCTGCTCAAAATAAAAATATCTATAAAATCCGGCTGGCACTACATGCATTTGTTTAGATACCTTATATACATTAAGTGAAAGATTCCCAGTGTAAACTAATCCATGAACTGCCTTAAACTAATGAAATGTTGGAAAGTGTATATATTCCAGCCACGCATGCCTCTGTCTTCTCATTGACATTCGAAATGGTCTGTTTCACTCTGGTGGTTAGAATATGGAACAAAACTGTTGCCGAACGGAAGCTGGGAGCTCGCACAATCGTTGCAGTCCAGAGCGACACAGAGAAGTGATGTAGTTGAGCCGCGGCAAATTGAAAAGCGAACTCACACGATCATATGGGACAGGATGGAAAGTGTTAATGTATTACCTTCAAATAACTGTGGTGATGGGAACTCATTTGAGGTCTGAGTTTATCTCGGCACGACTGATTGGTAGTGTGCTTCCTGGTGTGTTCCCTACAGTCCGGAACCGCGCGACTGCTACGGTCGCAGGTTCGAATCCTGCCTCGGGCATGGATGTGTGTGATGTCATTAGGTTGGTTAGGTTTAAGTAGTTCTAAGTTCTAGGGGACTGATGACCTCAGAAGTTAAGTCCCATAGTGCTCAGAGCCATTTGAACCATTTGAACCTGGTGTTTTCCAAGTTGTCGGAGTGCAGGCAGTGTGTACACGTATCAGGAAAACTCGCATCACCTGAAGAACACGGCCGGGTCGGTCGTCGAAATATTGTGCATAAAATGGCAACAACAACTCCGAAGAACACCTCGAAGCACATTATTAACTAAGCATTTGTTTTTCCGTGTTTCACTTGTAATTCTGAAGATAGCCAAATCGATCATAGCAATAAACTGCGTGACCTAGACTGCCCTAAGAAAAGATTATCACCAGCTCCTTTAGGGTTTCACTATATTTTGGGACCGTCGTGAACAATTTGTACTAGTTACGCCGGGAAACATCCGATTCTTACAGCGTTAATGCTCTTACGTCATACAAGGATACGGATCCTGCACCAGTTTTCCCGTAATATATCGAATAATAAATTTTTGTAGCTATATCGTATGTTTGATAGTACGTCTTCTCTGCAAAACTGATATGCCTAGAATTTGTCGTATACAGTATGCAGTAATAATTGTTTAAGTACTTTCGTCCAGTATGACTGGATATGAATTAAGTTTAGTAATAGGGGTAGTTTCCATTGTAAACAGGAAAGTGATGGAGCATCTGGCACTCAACACAATTACGTGTTTTCGCCTGATAACAAATGTTGCAATGGCCTGTTAAGTTTGTGTGGCGGATACGGGTGTCACAGACCTGCAGGTCGTTGCGAAACTTGTGCTTCAGCAGTGCTGAGTTATAAGGGACTTTCCTCCACTGGAAGCGAAAGTACATCTTCCTCCTCTCGGGCAAATCTCGCGTGTTGGCTCAAACGGCAGGATTTTGCTGTTAAGTTGGAACGACAAGTTGCTATCGGGAAGATTTAGATAACGATGTTCCGAAACAAAAAGACTATTTCACGGCCGACGAAGCGTGCCCGGTAAGTAAACGAGTGGACGCTCATCTCTCATTGTCCGGTGACGACAATAGACATCGAGAAAAAGTGAGGACGGCCAGGGGCCGCGCTCAGGTCTTCACAAGAAACAAACACCGGCCGTCGTGTTTTATTGTTAGCTTTGCCCTCAGGAATTCCGGCGCTCGACGCGTTAAGGCCGCTGTGCGTCGTAAATGTGGGAGGTGTGCTAGCAATGTAAAAACGTAAAACCATCTTAAGATGACGTACATTTGCCAGTGAACAAACATTTTAAAATTAGAAACATTTCCTTCCGGCTTTTTGAACACCTAACCCACTGCGCTCGTATTCTGGAAGAGTGGGGTTCAAAAGCTCCCCATCTATATCTAGAGCTACATCTGTATCTACGTGACTACTTTGCAATTCATACGTAAGTGCCTGACTGTGCCGGTTTCCTGTTGTTTCAAATTCAAATGGCTCTGAGCACTATGGGACTTAACAGCTATGGTCATCAGTCCTCTAGGACTTAGAACTACTTAAACCTAACTAACCTAAGCACATCGCACAACACCCAGTCATCACGAGGCAGAGAAAATCCCTGACCCCGCCGGGAAGCGGGAAGCGAGAACGCTACCGCACGACCACGGGCTGCGGACTTCTGTTGTTTCCCTAAATATTTCGAATGGTGCAATGATTCGTTAACGTGTTAAAGACAAACCTTTCTTTGAACGGAACGTTAAACAAGGACACCTTTCCATCCTTCACACCTAATGTGATATAATAACACTGTATTACAAGGCAGCTCATTCCAAGTTTTGTTTGTCTTTTCACATCGGTATTGTAACACTAATCTCTCACTCTAAAACAGCGGTCGTCAAACTGTGGCCGGAATCAGTTATTCGTGCGGCCCGCGGTTCTCAGCCGAATCCAAAATGTTTAACTGTCGTTCGCAAATTCTTAAAAAAATGCAGTAATAATTTGAGATGAGCTAAATTTTAACTGACATTGGTAGATGCGGCCATGACGTAATTAGAGTTTACCGATTATCTCAGAGGCAGATGGGTAAGTAGCGCAGTCACTGCCAAGTTAGAGTATGTGAGAGGGGGAATGTTTCGTTGTTTGTCTTTCAGTGCTGGCAACTCATAGGTGTGGGGGACTCTTACCGACGAGCTGCTGTGGTATAAATTTTGACCCGAAAGTAACTTCGATTCGTGAACACGCATTACAGAGACGGCCGTCTTCAAGCAAAATTAAGCTAAACTCCGTCCAAATAGGCCGTGAAGGCCCAACGGTACCAACCGAGCGCCGTGTCATCCTCAGCCCAGAAACGTCACTCGATGCGGATATGGAGGGGCATGTTGTGAGCACACCGCTCTCCCGGCCGTATGTCAGTTTACGAGACCGATATTTGCAGCAACGAGTCTAAAATGTAATTAACTGATTCGTAATACAAAGCAATGAGCAAAAGAATGACATTCAGAACATTTGGTAAACATTTAGAATCATGTCTAATATTGCGTAAAACATTTACATGTAAGTACAGTTACTGTTATTAGTCATTTAATTATCCGCTCAGAAAGACAGCACACCACCACGTCGTCAGGAAATTACTGTCTCAACTTTGGGGTCGCTGAGTGTGTCAGCGGAACAGTCAATACGAAGTATTCCGAATGTTGCCGACTTTTAACGATCAGTACTTGGGAGCGGCATCAACTTACCGCGCACTTACTGTAACTAGTCTGTTAGTGGGCTAATAACATACTAATTCGTGTAAGTTACCAATTAATAAGATCGTTACATATGCGACCTGAGTAGCCGCACCAAGTATTGATTCTTGAGCAAAAACTTTTTAAAGCCACTGTCCTAGAACATGCGATGTCACTGTGAAAAATGCGTCTCGGGTTGTCAACCATATTCCGTCAAATCTTGCAATTTTCGCAAAAAATTAGAGTGGCCATGTTTTTCTCGTCGTTTTCGCTCGAGCAGGACCTCATTCAGTTTGTGCGGGATATTACAACTAAAGTAAACACAGAAAATGGCTTTTAAATTCTTTGTTGTGTACAGGCACCAGTTTGGAAATCAGTAAATTCGTACATACTTCTCGTTGTGGTTTTTTCGTGGTTCTGTTGTTCTCGTTGACATGTCACGAACGCCTCCACCAAATGTATCCTGAGTCCTTATATCAAGTACAATGTTGAAAATACAAATCTGCTAGACTAATGCTTGTTCTTCAGATGACATATTGCGTATCGTTTTCAGTCGTTGGGAAGTGTGACTCTGTTAAAGCATTTCCATTCGCGGGCAGTGTGTCATGATACGAGGGTCAGCCATTCGTTTCATGCGGAGCAGAGTGGAGTAGTCAGCAGACGCGGAAAGGCAGAAGAGGTCAAACTCAATAATGCTGAAACGCGAGGTTGCTCATTGTGAACATAGATACTTAATGCGTGTTGTGAGAACACAATTACGGAAGGAAAGGATTGTCTTGGTGCGGGAACTGTCGTCGCAGACAGAAAATCAGCTTGAAACAGAACTCTGATGAGTTACCAGTGGTCGCTAAACTGAAGAAGCATTGAGTCGAGGGCTTAATGAAATGGAACGTTTACTAGCTGGCGGCTATAATCTGAACATAAACGTAAAAAGCTAACTTTATTGCGTTCAGAACTGATGGACGCGTTGGATGGCTAAATGTTGAGCTTCGAAAAGAGATCCGTGAAGAGATGGGCAAATTTCGGTACGTCGGAAGTGGGATATAGGAAGAATGTAACCCCAGGGACCCTTCTGAGTTGTATAAAGCAGTTGTCGAGTTCAGTATTTTTACGAAGGAAGAGTGCTGAATTAAATAAAAATCATGTTCCCAATCGCGGATTCTTATTCCTTAGGTGACAGGAGTTCATTGATAGCAGTCACAGGCGTATTAATCAGTTAATTAAAAATTCGATTAAATTAATCAGTCAGTTTACGCATTAAAATCAATTCTACCCGGCCAACTGGAACAACTAATGGATTGCCGAGGTAGAGGACCATCAAATGGTTGGATCGTGTAGCAGTTTCAAAGTTCACCAATCAGTTAATTCAGAAAATTCGCAAGACGGAGAAAAATGTGTTGAATTTTAGGGCCGTTACTTTCAAATTTAAGTGAGAGGCAAGGCGACGTTCAGGGAGCCTAGTCCAGCGCCACCGCAGGATCATCAATACGAGCGACAGGAAAATCAGGTCGACAGCAGCATTGTCATGAGACGGTCTGCTATGGTGCATCCGAGGTGACATCATTACGGCGATATGCGGCCTCTGCCCCATTTCGTTGCAGTTCTTTGTCTGCTTCATTTCGTTAGTTATAGTAGTGCGGGAGTTGCTGTCATTTTATTGTACTTGTGTTGGCTTCTATCAGTTTAAAAGCACATTCAGTCAGTTTTAGGCAAGATGTTTTGCAGTAGAACGCTCCTGGCAACTTCGGCTGAGTTAAAGATGCAAATACGATATTTTCAACGAGAGCAGTGGGCATTACAATTTCCTCTATGCTAGGACGGTAAGTTTTGTTGCGTTGCTCCATTTTGTGTGTACGTATTACGGGTCTCCTCATAGTTAACAACTTTCTTTCTCGAGTCTCAGTTCCCAAAATTCATCTTAGTTTTTCCGATTATCACTATCTCCAGGGGACTGGACGAGTTACCGTTGTTTCTCGTTATTTTTCGTATATATATTTGTCGTGTCCTACAGCAAGACGGCAGCTTGCCACGTACCCCATAATTGTTGGTTGACTAAATTCCATTCTTGCGACATGAATAACTCGCATTTGTGTGTTTTTAACGTGAATATATGTGACTTAATTTCAATTCGCTATCTGTTACTGGTCCTCAGTTTTCCCCCTATCCCCTTCATTAATTAAGTTATCTATCCAGGCAATGGAATCCCCTGATGTAGGTGGTTGGGGTCCAGGGAACAGAAGATTAGCGGGTGAGATTATTTTTACCAGCTAATAGGGAAACAACGACAGGTAGTACATTGCATTTGCATCCGATAAACCTAAAGCCAAACCGAACACCGGGCTCTACAGGTAGATGTAAAAAATGCGTATTAGCAAGGATTGAAAAACACAAAAGCACTTTCTATGAAAGGAAGCCGTTAGTAACATTCAAAGATGTGGAAATCGAAATGAGAAAAAGATTGATGAAAAGTCTTATTTGGAGCATAGCCGCGTATGGATGCGAAAGGGGACTACGGGAAGAGATAAAATGAAATGATTGAAAGCATTTAAAATGTGGTGCTACAGAAGGGTGTGAGACTGTTCGAGTAAGGCGTGAAGGCGGCCTGTGGCGCGGACAACTGCCTAGTAAAGACCGTAATGAATTTAAGACAGAGGTTGGTTGACACGCATTACGATCATTACGATACGAGGTGTTACTGAAAGTACTAGTTGAAGGGAAGAATAGCAGGTGAGAATAGCTGGCAAGCGACAGGAATTGAGTGTCCGCTGTTCGGTTGATGAGCGAAACAACACGCACAAATATTAAAGTAGTGTTAAGTGTCACATATCAGTACTAATTTGCTTTTATATCACGGAAAAGCGGACGGATTCGAAGCTGCAATTGAAATGATTCCTGTACAGTGCTTTGCTTTCGCGATACTTTACGTCAGTAACTACAGTGTCAAACCTTCGTTTTATGCGATAACATCAAAATATGATAAGACTGCAGAAAAATGCGTGTAAACGCTGAGTTTCGAAAATTGTATTAAAAGAGAATCTCGTTATCTGTATTTCCCTTTCCGTGTCGTTGTAAGGCGAGCCGCAATGCGGTCAGAACAGTGGACAATTCAGAAATTAGGTAACTTGCTTGTATAATGTATTTGTATTTTTTGCCGAATTTGATGAAAGTGCACATGCCGTGCTCCGTCCCACATTTTGGCCACCCTTCGTGCTGCTAGTCAGCGCTTCTGTGTGCTATCGAATTCTGTTGCGTCATTTGTGGATTGCGTGTCTTTTGAATGAAATTGCAGCTCAGACGGGTCGAAATGTTTCGCAATCACGTTCCGTCTTAGTGAGCTCAGACATCAGTAAGTCTGGAATAGCGGCTCAGTTTTGATGTACACGTCATAAAGCCGCTAGATTACAGTAGTCTCTTTGGGGCCGACATGTTTACCGCAAGTCACGGGATGCTGTAACGCCGCTACGTAATTCTGTTCACCAAATAAACAAAATCGCCCACTTCGTGCTGCTGATTTTCGTATTGATGTCTCATTAGTGGCACGAGGTAAGCACATCTACGATGCCCTAGTATCACCTATGTGTATTCCGCACTGCGGCGGACGTCTCCCAGCATTAGCATGTTTTTTTGCCGTCTCACATTGTGTAGCGTGAATATAATAAGAAAACTGTACACTGATTTAATGCAGTTCACGACCGCTGTGTTAACAATAGTGATCCTGGCAGGAGTGCATGTAATGGTATTAAGAGTGGCCATCCCAGCAGGAGCGCCTGTAATGGGATTAGGTGTGACGATGTGGACGGGCTAATAAGAATGTAGTCGGCGACTGGATTTCAGTTCCAGGAAAAGACCGTCGTGGGATGAACGTCCGACGCACCGTATACACGTATCACTGAGTTCTTGTGTCTCCGTAACAGACCCTCTGTGAACTAATGAAGTAATCTAAAAAAATTTAAATGAGAACGTTCGGAAATGGTACTGTCTCGCCTAAGAATAAACGTGCTGCACAAGTTTTAGAGGATCTTGTTTTAAATTTTTTACAGGAATTTTCTTAAGTCTCCTACATCAATAGTTTTTCCCTTCTGGTCCTCCATTTCTTGAGTTTTTGTGAGCTAGAAAGATGTCCTTCTGAAACTTCTTGCCCGCTCAGATTTAGCTTAAAAAAATAGCAGTATCCAGGTATAATATACATAAAATGTCTTAATGACAAATAGTTAAAATCTTGTAAATTCTCTTTAAAATTTTATTCTTAAAAATACGTCAGTGGGTACTTACCATTGTTTTCTTGGAAACTGAATGTATTTAATATGGTTCAGCGTTGACTTACTGCTGCTTACGTGCCGGGCGAGTCACCGAGACATTACCGTGAAACCTCTCAGAATTATCAGTTTGGAAGGTCGGAATTGTTTCATTTTGTGATATTACGGTATGCATTACAAATTTTACAGTAATAAAGTATAACAACCGAAAACTTAATTTTATTTTCTCCTTACTACAGCATTTAATGTTAATGATGATCCTTAACATTCCTGCCATCACACTGTCACGTAAATTGATTCAAACCATGTTAAGGGACACAACATTGTTTACTTGCTTCTACAATTAAACACGTTTACGTGATTAGCAACAACCTCTGAAGAGCACTTGCATTTAGGAACATATTTAAGATTTTTATTTAATTCGTACTCACCCACATCGTCCTCAAATTCGTTCGTCAGTGAAGACTATTTTCCTAGCACGAACACCACACGCACTACCACTGCCGGCCGCCATAATTTTGGCACTTACCACTGTTTACATGCAGACGCTCTGAAAAAGCTGACATTAGACAGAATCTGAAATTAGTTCGACGATTAGCAAGAAATGGCAGCTTTGTCTCTCTATCAAGTAATATGAAGAAAGCACACTACGCACCGTGTTGTACATGAAGTAACTCTGCTTCCCGTCGCCTGTCGCTTACCATTGGTTACAGCATAGGTCTTCAGTTATAGACCAATATCGCCGTCCGCAGCTCGTGGTCGTGCGGTAGTGTTCTCGTTTCCCGCGCCCGGGTTCGATTCCCTCGTGATGACTGGGTGTTGTGTGATGTCCTTAGGTTAGTTAGGTTTAAGTAGTTCTAAGTTCTAGGGGACTGATGACCATAGATGTTAAGTCACATAGTGCTCAGAGCCATTTGAACCAGTTTAGTAAGACATTATGCTAAGCTCAGACATTATGACGTTTCTGGGGGAAAACAAACTTCTCTCGGAGAATAAGCACGGATTCAAAAAGTTGTACACGACATCGTGCAAAAAACAGATGCATGTGAACCGTCTTGCTAGACGCGTTAGACTGCCACATTGTCGACTACTGACCAACGTATGTAAAGAGCTGGAGGAATATCTGAATAACTGAACCCAGTACTTTATACTGCACGGCGAATGTTTCGTAGAAACGATCAGCCCGGATACCGTGCGTGGTAAATCGTTGCTTCCGGGATGGGGAGGTGCGACGGCCCCGGATCGAATCCGCTCGGAGGGTTAACTGCGAGGGTGGATGTGCCGCCCAGCCCCTGGATGTGTTTTTTAGGCGGTTTCCCACACCTACTAGGTACTAGGTAGTGGTCGTCAGACTTTCATCAAGAGCCAATACCGACATTGTGGAGCGACACATCGGACCGTATATTTACCCATCATATTATTAATTGATTACTTAATAAATTAGTATGTTATGAGCTGTAGTGAGGGCTCGGTAAGTTGGCCGCCAGTCATCGAATACTAATCGCTAAAAGTCGGCACTCTTTGGAATTTTTCCTGTCGACTGTTTCAGACTGCTGCAAACTTCTGCGATCTAATACTTCCAACGCAATAGTTGCGTGGCGAAGTGTTTGCGGTTTTACTACGTGTGCGAGTGACTGACTAACAGTAGTATTTATACTAGTATTTAAATTCACTATTCAATATGCACCACAAAAGTTTGATAACTGATTCAAATACCAATTTTCTTTTGCCCACTGCATTCTATTACACAAGTGTTCATTAATTTAATATTCCTTGCTACAAATAAGTGTCACATCTGAAGATAGCCGCCTTTGTAGTGCGCATTACCGAATCCATGTTACTTCCGTGTCAAAATTTATACCTGGCAGCTGATTGGTACGGGCCACACACGCCCGTGAGTTGACAATACAGGAAGACTAATAATAAAACATTCCATCTGTCACTCCTTCAACCATGCAGTAGCTGTGCTACTTACCCTTTACCCCTGTGGCAAGTGGCAAACTATACTTAGCCCACATGCGGTTCCACCGACGTCGATTTAAATTAAGCAAATCTAAAAATGTTAGTCTCTGCAAGTATTTCTGTTCATTACTGATTAAGAAAGCTACACTCTTAAGAATCTCTTAAAGTTTACCTGTTTCTCTCACTTTGTTTGGCTATGAAAATTTGGACAAAGCCTCATGGTGTAAGTTACAGGGAATCTTGTTTTCGCTCTACTCACGCGTTTACAAAAACGTATCGAGTGTTAATCATATAATAAAACAGTCCTTTCTGCGTGTTGTCATTTCGATATCTTTCATGAGATACGACGATTTTTACGACCACCTGATTCCCGAAGCGCAGGAAAGGTTTGGACGCGCCGCGAGCGACCCGTCCACGGATATAACAACCAATATCTCAAGAGTGAAAAGAGATATCATTCCGGTCTCAACTTTAAATGCAATTTAGATTTATTGGTTACATTTGATACACAATAATGTATGGCCTTCAATGAACTATACGGGAAGTCTACACAATGTGATTTTACCGCTGCAAAAATTCTTAAAAGTTTCGTGCAGCCATGTACTCAATTTCGTGCAGCACAGTAACTGTGACGAATAACGAAAATGAATTCAGCCCTTTATCGTTTAAAGATATCAAGCTATAGGTTGCGGAAGAATCAAATTTTATCACCGAATAGTTCTCTTAAAATCGGATGTCAAGTAATTCATAGCTACCGTCGCGTCCGCTCCCTTGCTTTGCCGAGAAGGCACGTGGCTGGTCGCTCTCTGTCGCGCGTGCTGCAGCGGCAAGATTCAAACACGTTTGAATTCAAACGTCGCCAGTTGCAGCGGAAGATAGGCAGCGACACAGATGTCGCTCACGTAGGACACTTCCGTAACTACACCTGCGGTTGTGTTTTGTCGGCTGAAGCTGTCGCGCGCTGTCGCTCGCTTCTGTCGCTCACGCACGACAAGGCCTGACACCACCGCCACCGAATTTTGCTGTTAGCACTACACACGTTGGCAGATGACATTCACCCGGCATTCGCCATACCCACACCCTGCCATCGGATCGCCACATTGTGTACCGTGATTCGTCACTCCACACAACGTGTTTCCACTTTCAATCGTCCAATGTTTATCCTCCTTACACCAAGCGAGGTGTCGTTTGGCATTTACCGGCGTGATGTGTGGCTTATGAGCAGCCGCTCGACCATCAAATCCAAGTTTTCTCACCTCGCACCTAAATGTCATAGGACTTGCAGTGGATCCTGATGCAGTTTGGAATTTCTGTGTGATGGTGTGGATAGATGTCTGCCAATTATACATTACGACCCTCCTCAACTGTCGGCGGTCTCTGTCAGTCAACAGACGAGGTGGGCCTGTACGCTTTTGTACTGTACGTGTCCCTTCACGTTTCGACTTCACTATCACATCGGAAACAGTGGACATAGGAATGATTAGGAGTGTGGAAATCTCGCGTACAGACGTATGACACAAGTGGCAGCCAATCACCTGACCACGTTCCAAGTCCGTGAGTTCCGCGAAGGACCCCATTCTGCTCTCTCGCGATGGCTAATGACTACTGAGGTAGCTGATATGGAGTACCTGGTAGTAGGTGGCATCACAATGCACCTGATATGAAAACGTATATTTCTGGGGGCGTCCGGATACTTTTGATCACATAGTGTAACTCTCACAGCGTCAATGCTACTCGCACTTACTTTCCGTTTGATTTTTTTTATGTATTTTTTATCTTGGCGATTTTACCCTCGTAATTGTTCTGTTTCCGCCGTTATTTGTTCGCTAGCACGATATGCAGGCTGCTTCACTGCATTTTGTGTTAGCACTGTACAAGGAGAACGATGATGTGATTCCTGCAATAATATACATCTCTAATGACCTACTGGTCAACCGGAGGCTAAACTCTAAACTCAGTAATGTTCCGTCTTAGGCCATTTTCTTTGTGACTTTCAGTTCACCGAAAATATTATTATTACCAATTTACGCCAGTTCACTTATTTCGTCACTTTTTAATACAGTAATCCAACGCAGAGCGGAATTTTAAATAATGCGTATACGTTTATTGCTTATTTGTGGATCAGATGGAGAGGCTGATTTGACTGCGGCAGTCTTCGCGCGGGCAGTGCGATGCGTGTAGATCGGTGCGCCGATGGTGTCGGACGCTCATTAACTATGCACGCCAGCGTGTCTGTGAAGTGCGCGCTGCCCGAACACTACCTCGCTCCGCCAATAATCTAAGCTTTGGCGTTAAACGCGATCGCTTGCCACAGGCCGATTAATGCAGTCGCAGCAGAATTGCTGGTTCCCCTCTACACCACATAATGGACACACAGTCGATTCGGTGCGTGAACGTAAACTTGAGGAAGTAGACCTTTTCGCCCATGTGCGTGGCGCGGAGACGCTTAACACCCGTAATCTGGAGGAACATTATTTAAAACCTGCCCCGCGCAAACTGACTTACGTGGTCTTACCGAAACACTAGAAATACTTGGACCGTTGGTTCCTACAGGAGAGTACGAATGACTGTTTTACGTCACTGTTTATATGCACTGTTTTTCGTCTCTAATTGCGTCATTGTCATCGGAAACTGTATACATATGACAGCTTTATTTTCTCTTTAATAAAATCAGCTGTTACGCTAATTCGGATCTAAAGACATCTTCAGAAATACGAAGAATAAAATTTACTTTATAACTGACCTCTATATTACATAATACCAATAGTCTTAATAGCTGGTTCTAGGCGCTTCAGTCTGGAACCGCGCGACCGCTTCGGTCGCAGGATCGAATCCTGCCTCGGGATGTGTGTGATGTACTTAGGTTAGTTAGGTTTCAGTAGTTCTAGGGGACTGATGACCTCAGATGTTAAGTCCCATAGTGCTCAGAGCCATTTGAACCATCTTAATGACTGATAGTGAAAAAGAAGCAGAATTTACCTACTAAATTAGGAACTATTCTGAAACAGTCTGAACTTGGTATTAATACAGGGCTTAACAACTGGCCGGTTTTGAGCGCGAGTACCCAAGTCTGCTCAGGCACGTGCTTGCGTGCAGGTGCTGGGTCGCGGAGTAGGGAGGGAGGGGAAACGCGCGCGCACGTTTGAATAGGGCCGCAGCGTGCCTATTGAATTCGCGCCGACTGTGTGACGTTTAAAGTACTACGATCAGCTCTAACAGTCACTTCACTGGTTAAGAATCATGTCAAGTCGCCGTTGTGTAACTCCAACCATGCTTTCGCAGTTCAACCCCCATTGGGAGGAATTGCATCTGTTTACAGAAAAATATGGTGTTGCAAAATGTTTAATATGTCACAAAACGCTGAATTCTTTTAGGAAATTTAATTTGCAGCGACATTATATGTCGTACCACGCGGAAGACTACGGAAGTGGAAAATGTGATGGACCAGATCGTGCACAGGAAGTTATTAAACTTAAAAGGAAGCTATCCGAAGAAGATCTGGGCGACGAAGAAAAATCAACTGAGGCAGCTCTCAAAGTGAGTTACAAAATTGCTTTGCTTTTAGCAAAATCCCTGCGCCCCTTCACTGATGGCGATTTAATAAAAGAATGTTTGGTAGTTGCAGCGGAACATTTGTGTCCATCTCAAGTTGAACAGTTTCGGATTGTGCCATTATCTAACATGAGCATTATGCGTCGCATACAGGACATGACAGACGACGTCCAGAGGCAGCTTGCAAATATCTGTAAAGATTTTATGGCGTATTCTCTAGCTCTGGACGAAATTGTTGATATCACTGGAACAGCGCAGCTTGCCATATTTATTAGAGGTGTTAATAGAGATCTTCAGGTGAGGGAGTAGCTCCTCGATGTAGTAGCCATGAAGAACACTACAACCGGAGGTGATATTTTAAGTAGTGTTGAAGAAAGTGTTGAAAATATAGGATTGTCGTGGAATTCTTTAGTTTCAGTGTCTACAGACGGTGCACCAGCGATGACAGGGAAAAAATCGGGTTTCGTTGCGCTGTTGAAGGAGAAAATGCAAAAACTGACCGTGCCGAATGAAATAAGGGGCGTTCACTGTGTGATCCACCAGGAAAACTTACGTGCAAAGAGTATCACTCTAAAAAATGTGAAGAGTGTTGTTGTTCGTACAACCAATTATATAAGGAAGCATGGGCTACAACACAGACAATTTAAAAGGTTTCTTGAGGATGTAGAAAACCAGTATGGTAGCCTGCCTTATTACAGCGCGGTCCGCTGGCTTAGTCATGGCGAATTATTAAATCGATTTTTTTGCCTATTAGATGAGATCAATATGTTCATGGAAATAAATAATATGTGTGTTCCTGCATTGAAAGACCCTTCATGGAAATGTGATCTCGCGTTCTTAGCAGATTTAACTAGCCATCTGAATACTTTGAACATTTCACTACAAGGTAAAGATGTGCTAATTACTCATTTCATAGATCGAATACGAGCTTTTAAAATGAAATTGACACTTTGGGTGAGTCAGCTGGAAACAGGAAAGTTAGCTCATTTTCCTAAATTATCATCCATGCAAGATGTTCACAAAGACTGTGAACGTTATTCACATAGTTTAGTTGCCCTTAAGGAAGAATTTGATCAGCGCTTTCAAGATCTGACAGCACTAGACAGCGATTTTGATGTGTTCTCCTCTCCATATTCAGCGAATATTGAAGAGATTCGTCCTGAGCTGCAACTAGAAATTATTGACCTGCAGTGTGACAGAGAATACAAATTTCAGAACAAGAAAAACATTTTGGAATTCTACAGACACTTCCCTCAGGATAGATTTCCTCGTTTACACAAACTGGCGGCTACAATAATATCAGTGTTCGGTTCCACGTATGTTTGTGAACAACTGTTCTCTGCAATGAAATGTAACAAGACGCGCCTGAGAAACGCATTGTCTGATCGAAATTTAAACTGCACGCTGCGCCTACAATGCACAAGAACAATTACTCCGAACATAGACGCAATTGTAAAGGGTAAAAAGTACAAGATAACCGAGAATCCCACACTTCAGTGACACCGTTTATTGTGTAACAGTTCACAAATTAATACGAATGTAGAGGCATACACTAAGCTAATAAAATTATGTGGCACGTGTACATTCTCCTTTATTTGTTTCATTTGTCTCAGTAATAATTCGTGAGTGATATCCCTGCAGTTGGCCGCGGATTTACATTGACTGGCGGCAGCTGTTGTGTGCCCCAAGTGACTCTCCCCACTCTCCGCTCTGTGCCGGTAGTGGGGGTAGCGTGCTCGCGCTGCTCCGTGCTCGCGCCTTGCTGCTCACAGCTTGCTCCGCGAGCACGTATGTTGTGAAGCCCTGTATTAACACGAGGGAAATAAACTTAGTATTTTATTTAGACACCTTAATTACAGAAGACAACAGATGTTGTACAGGAATCAGGAAAAATGGAAACCGTAAAACTATCTGTGAGCAAGTCATTTAGTAGAGAGAAAAAAATGTGAAGGCGTTCGTCTGCAGTGTGAATCTGTACGGCTGCGAAATCTGGATACAGTTGAAGACAAACAGAACGCACTTAGCACGATGGAAGAAAGTTAACGAGGGCAACAAGGCAGAACTAAATACCAACGAAGAAGCACTGAAAGAAATCAGTGAGCGGAGAACGCTAAAACAATTATTCTAAGGAGGAAAACGAAGCTTTTTGGACATTTATTTGGGCAAAATCGGCTTTGAACAAGCATATTAGAGGGAAAAAATTGGGAAATAAAACTGACAGAAATAAAATAGTAGAAAATCTACTAGATAAAACTAACTGTCAAAATTACCATGAAATCCACAGCACAAAATAAATAACGGTTGCAGCGTCAAGGCATAAACCATAGAGGCTGATGAGAGACTAAACGTGCATTGTGGATACCAAAGTAGCAATGTATGTGCCAGTGAAGTACTTCAAATCTAGTGTCGTACAGATGTAAATTTTTCAATACATTACTACATATAAATCTACTTGACCACTCTATGATTTACACTTATGTGCCTGGCATAGAGTTCATTGACCCACTTTCACATTATTTCTCTACCGTTCCACTCTCGAACACTGCGCGGGGAAAACGAACATTTAAATCCTTCTGTGCAAGCTCTTGATTTCTCTTACTTTATTACAGTCATCATTTCTCCCTATGTAAGTGGGAGTCAACAAAATATTTTCAGCCGGCCGAAGTGGCCGTGCGGTTCTAGGCGCTGCAGTCTGGAACCGCGAGACCGCTACGGTCGCAGGTTCGAATCCTGCCTCGGTCATTGATGTGTGTGATGTCCTTAGGTTGGTTAGGTTTAACTAGTTCTAAGTTCTAGGGGACTAATGACCTCAGAAGTTGAGTCCCATAGTGCTCAGAGCCATTTGAACCAAAATATTTTCGCATTCGGTGGAGAACGTCGGAGATTGTGAAAAGATCTCGCGGCAATGAAAAACTCGTTCGTTTTAATGATTGGCACCCAACTCGACTATCACAACAGTGACACTCACTCCCCTATTTCGCAATAATACAAAAACTGTTGTGCCAATAAAACGCAGTTTTTAGTTTGCCTTCCCTACAACATTACCTATGTCATAGTTCCAGTTTCCAACAGCGGTTGTTCAGTGCAAAGCAGGTGATAACAAAGCAAAGGTTATCGTTTTCTGCAGTTTCTCATATTCTTTGTTGTAAGGAGCTGCTGCATGTACAATTACTGTGTGTGTGTGTGTCTGTGTGTGTGTGTGTGTGTGTGTGTGTGTGTGTGTGTGGTAATTTGCGGTAATGTTCTATGGGACCAAACTGCTGAAGTAATCGGTCCCTAGGCTTGGACACTAATTAATCTAACTTAAACTAACTTACGCTAAGAACAACACACACACACACACACACACACACACACACACACACCCATGCCCGAAGGAGGATTCGAACCTCCAGGGGTGGCGGGGGGGAGGAGCGCCGAGCGACCCGTGACAATGCGCCCCAGACAGCGCGGCTACACCGCGCAGTGTGTGTGTGTGAGAGAGAGAGCGAGAGAGAGAGAGAGAGAGAGAGAGAGTACCGAATCGCAGCTGCCTCTTTCCATGTTTCTCTTACATTAATCGGATCACAATTTGTCACACTCGCGACCTATTTGTAAACTTTAATTCTCCACTTGCAGCGTAAAGTAGCCCGTCCTTTTATGGCGTTATTTAAACATATCGTATGCAGATCTTGATGGGGGCGAATGTCACCATTGCGTTGTTAATTTAATGTGTCTGTAACTAATGCGAAGAACGGCTTTTACTTCTCCTTATATCGCATGGTTTCTAATGTGGCGAGCTGGGCGAATTGAGACATGCTATCTAGTGAGAACAGAGATGTTCTGAGAAGCTGGTGGCAGGCGTTGATGTAACCGCTGACAATCGCCTGAGGCATGGCGTTGTTTGCTCCTATTGGTGTTTCCCACGTTCCACTTAACGGCAGACCACAATTACCATTAATGAGCTGGATCGATGGCAGCGTTTCGATTGACAGCGCCGTTGAAGTAGATGGGCGAAGAGCGCTCGGACAAACCATGACTTTCTCGCTGTTTTTCCTGTGTTTTGTCATTACACTGGTTTTGATGGCACAACCATCGCGCGAGGTGGCAGCAGGACGTCGGTTCAGAACCCCTCCCGGTCTAGATTTTCAGTGGGTTCGCATTAGACCAGCTCAAGACCTCTCTTTGAAGAGGTCATGGCCGATTCCCCCCCCCCCCCCCAAATCCCTCCCCCTTGCCTTCCTCTCTTCTTCCACAATCCGAGCTTGTGCTCCGTCGCTACAGAACTCGTCGTCGACGACAGTTAAACCGTAAGCTTGCTTCCTTTACTTGCCCTTTCACCACAAAACTGTACCGTACTCGTGGGGATTCGGAAACAGCTGCCTCCTATCATCAGGGACAAATGCAGAGAGAAGGAAGCTGCATGCGACTATGGAAAAATTTTCGTAATAACGGCTTCTGCCTTTGCGTGTACCTAATACGCGGAAAAGGGGTATATTCTTTTTTCTGTGGGATCTATATAACAGCTTTCCTTCAACATTCTCGTCGTTATAACTGCATTAAAGCAAATACAGGTTTTTGGGAATGGGCGAGTGTGAGCAGTTAATGGTGCATTTTTGGGGTCTTTGTAAAGTGGAGTAATAAGATCCGTGAAGAAAGGTAGTTGTCGTTGTCGTCGTCTTTAGTTCGAATACTGGTTTGATGTAGCTCTGCACTGAAGTTTAACTTAAAAGTTTTGTGAGTATGGTATCGGGCCATAATGTAAAAAACTATATTGGACAAACGAACGTTTCGGCCACGAATACAGCGACCGTCTTCTGGGTGTACAGTAGGTGTTTTTTTTTTTGTTTTTTTTGCATTATGACGCTTTACCATACTCAGAAAACTTTATCAGGCGACTCTGGCAGCGGAAGTCTACGCATTTATATTGTAACACATGTCTATTTGAACCTGCTTACTGTGTAGGCCTGGCCTCCTCCTACAGTTTTTACCCTCATGAAATCTCTCCATTACCAAATTAAAGGTACTTTTATGCCTCGGGATTTGTCCTATTCCTTCCCTTATTGAAGCTGTCCCATCCTTTTTTTTTTTCTTCCCAGTTCGATTCGGCACTTCAGAAGTTGCCCCATATGCCCATAGAATCTTGAGCATTAATCTGGTAACACCACTTTAAAAGCTTATATTATGTTCTTGTCTGTGCAGTTAATAATATCAGAAAATACATACAAACATATAAACGCAAGTCTGATGTTAACGTATTTCAGTTTTTCAGAAAATCCGTGGTTGGTACTGCCAGTTAGAACGTCATATGCTCTTTACTTCGCTCATCGTCACTAGTTTTGCTGTCCAAATAGCAGAAGTAACTAATATCCCACATTTCGGATGTCATTTCCTAATGTAATTTCCTCAGCATAGATGGGTTTAATGCGGCTACACTCCGTCACCATCGTTTTAGTAACCTCTTTTGCGAGATAGCTATCCATTCGATTCCGTTGTTCGCGTAAGTGCTTCGTCGTCTCTGGAAGAATTACAATGCCATTGTCAGACGTTAAAGTTTTTATTTCATCCCCCTGAACGTCAATTGCATTTCCAAATCTCTCCTTACTTTCCTTTGCCGGCCGCGTGTGGTTTAGCGGTTCTAGGCGCTCAGTCCGGAACCGCGCGACTGCTACGGCCGCAAGTTCGAATCCAGCCTCGGGCATGGATGTGTGTGATGTCCTTAGGTTAGCTAGGTTTAAGTAGTTCTAAGTTCTAGGGGACTGATGACCACAGATGTCAAGTCCCATAGTGCTCAGAGCCATTTGAACCATTTTTTACTTTCTTTTACGGTTTGTTCAATGTACAGACTGAATAACATCCAGGATAGGCCACAAGACTCTGAACTATTTTTCCATTTAAGGTCCTTCGGTTCTTACTGCTGCAATCCGGTTTCTCTACAAGTTGTAGATAGTCTTTCACTCCCTGTATTCTGTCTGTTACCTAGAGAATTTCAATGAATGTATTTCGTGTCCATTATAATTATCCGGGCTGTTATGCCGTGGTCGGTTGATGAATTCTGCGGTGATTCCCAACGTTTCGTCTCCGACTGCGGGAGACATCTTCAAGGGGGTCCGTAGCTTGATGGAAGGTCCAACACACACACTGGCTCGCTACTTAATGCCGCTAAATTCCGTGTCCGCGCGCCCCCGTGCCGCGGCGTGACGTCACGTGTTTTGAAAACGTCAGTGCAATTGGCCGCTGTCCGTCGCCGTCGATCGCCGTTGCCATCACCCAGTAGCGGACGAGTGGTACACATCTTCTTTAACACCGGCATCCATATACCGTTTAATTTGACGCCCTCCTCCTTTCGGTTGAAATTATTTGGGTGTTTAGCGATTTCGATTGCCTCCCTGTAGAGCCTTTCGTAGTATCCGCTCGTGGCCGCTAGTACTTGCGTCTCCTCGAAACGAATATTGTGGTTCCCTGGCTGGAAACCATGCTCCGCAACAGCTGATCGTTCCGTTTCTCCTCTTCTACAATTTCCCTTGTGCTCTTCCAAACGTTTAGAAACAGTTCTTTTGGTGGTACCCACATAAACATCACCAGAGCTGCATGGGATCCTATACACTCCAGATTTTTCCAATGGTTTGCGAGCGTCCTTGGCAGGCCTAAGGTAAGGACCCCACTAACAACGTTCTCAGAACTGTGTCGCGGTTAATAAAAAAGTCCTCCATTGAAGAGAGTGTACAGAAAGGTCTCTGCAGTTCGGTTGCGCTACCACCGAGGCTTTATGGATTGCCCAAAATTCATAAAGAAAATGTTCCGTTAAGACCGATACTAAGTGCCATTGGTTCGCCCACCTACTCGTTAGCCAAGTTTTTGACTACGCTGTTAAAACCACATGTGGGCCGTTCGGACTCGTATATAAAGAATTCGACACATTTCATCAGCAGATTGAATGGCATAGTGGTCCAGCCGGAGGACATATTGGTCAGCTTCTATGTGGTATCGCTGTTTACCATGGTTCCACTTAATGATGTATTGGAACAGCTGGATCGAATTTTTCCTGCCGATATTTTAGAGCTGTTTAAGTGTTGTTTGACGACCACATACTTCAAGTGGAATGAACAGTTTTATGAGCATACGGATGGCGTGGCTATGGGAAGCCCCTTCTTTATGGAGAAATTCGAAGAACAGGCCTTAGGTACTGCCAGCAAGAAACCAAATGTATGGTTCCGATACGTGGATGACACATTTGTGTTGTGGAGACATGGTAGGGAGGAACTAAGCCGGTTCCACGAACATCTGAACAGTATAAACTCAAGAATTCAGTTTACAATGGAGGAGGAGGTAGACGGCAAACTACATTTCCTCGATGTGCTTGTGTTTAGAAACGAAAATGGTAGAAGCAGGGTGTTATCAAGACGTTAGCGGACAGAGATAGAAATATTTGTTAACCTGAGTTGCTCGACGCTGAGATGGAACATCTCCACAATGCACTAACGAAGAACGGATATTCGTCCGCCGAAATAAAACGTGCGTTGAGGCAGCCACGCAGAAATCATACTGACGTACAGGATACTGCAAAATCTAAGGTTTTCCTGCCGTTTGTTAAAAATGTAACGGAAAGAATAGGGAGGATCTTGACGAAGCGGAATATTACCGTAATTTACAAGCCCACCAGGAAGATACAGGAATACCTTAGGCCTGCCGAGGACGCTCGCAAACCATTGGAAAAATCTGGAGTGTATAGGATCCCATGCAGCTGTGGTGATGTTTATGTGGGTACCACCAAAAGAACTGTTTCTAAACGTTTGGGAGAGCACAAGGGAAATTGTAGAAGAGGAGAAACGGAACGATCAGCTGTTGCGGAGCATGGTTTCCAGCCAGGGAACCACAATATTCGTTTCGAGGAGACGCAAGTACTAGCGGCCACGAGCGGATACTACGAAAGGCTCTACAGGGAGGCAATCGAAATCGCTAAACACCCAAATAATTTCAACCGAAAGGAGGAGGGCGTCAAATTAAACGGTATATGGATGCCGGTGTTAAAGAAGATGTGTACCACTCGTCCACTACTGGGTGATGGCAACGGCGATCGACGGCGACGGACAGCGGCCAATTGCACTGACGTTTTCAAAACACGTGACGTCACGCCGCGGCGCGGGGGCGCGCGGACACGGAATTTAGCGGCATTAAGTAGCGAGCCAGTGTGTGTGTTGGACCTTCCATCAAGCTACGGACCCCCTTGAAGATGTCTCCCGCAGTCGGAGACGAAACTTTGGGAATCACCACAGAATTCATCAACCGACCACGGCATAACAGCCCGGATAATTATAATGGACATGATATTTCCGGCCGTGAAAGTTTACATTTTAGAATGTATTTCGGTCAGTATTGTGAAAAACTTTCTTTGGCTCTACAAATGCTATAAATATGAATTTTCCTTTTTTCTTTAATCTACCTTCTAAGATAAGACGAAATGAGACGCCGAAAGTAGTAAGCGAATTTTGCTATTTGTCCAGCAAAATAGCTGACGATGGCTGCTGTGTGTGGTATATAATAGCACATTGGCAAGAGCAAGAACAATGTTTTTGAAAAGGGAAAGATTTTAACATCCAGCATAAATTTAAGTGCAAACGTACACATCGAGAGTCTGTGTTTGGTGTTTACAGGCGCTCAACAGCGATGTTATCAGCGCCCCATACACATCGAACAAAGACAGAAATTCTAGATCGCCGCACAGATTTTGAATTATACGTCTCAACATATGTGGAATCAAAATATCAATTAAAATAGGTAAACAAAAGAATGTCCGTCCACCTTTCGTTCATTTTCTCGAAATTTAGTGTTTTTAAAATTATGCTCATAAATCATACTACTGTTTGAGCATTACGAACAGCCAGTGCTAAAGGGTGGAAACTGTGTTTGGAAAACTCTATTTTCTGTTGTTAAGTTGGCCGTTTCCAAGGGTTACAGGGCGATAAAAGCTTATTACGTCGACAGGCAGCAGGCACAGCTCACCTGCTTTCTACTTTTATTGTAAACTGTAATGAATTATTGTCACAATAATGATAGACCAGGTCTGAAGAAGTTTTGCTCATTGCACGCGCGTCGTCTAATAGGCCACGCCACACACAGAAAGCTACGTTACGGTCTCAACACTGCCTTACCGTTTCTCATGTCAAATGTTTGTTGCTCGTTTCTGTCGGCGTTGTTATTAAAAGAGCACGGATTGCTTTCACCATTTTCTGAAATAATCTTATTTAAAAACCAAGACTTCAGTGCTACTGTTATGACAAACGGCTGTAGCGGGTTTTTTAATACAGTTACCAGTAAAAAATTAAAAAAAATTGTTACAGAGTCGCAACAAGTACTGAAAAATATCTGTTATTGAGAACCAAAAAACCGGAATCGGTTTTAGCCGGCCGACTTTTCCCATCCCTAGCTTGAAGCTTCGTCAACGGACTAGTTGTAAATAGGGTTCGGCGAGACGTCCGCTGTTCCCGTGAAATTTCCACCGTTGACGGGCGCAACTGACCGGGATCTGCAGGTGCCGCGATCTGCGTGCTGAGCCCATTCTGAGAATGAACAGCACTGGCGTGAACGGGCTACATTTGGTGACCAATGACGCAGATATCCCGATTGGTACCGAGAGAGACAGCTACGCCACCTGTCGACAGCAGAGGCTTGTCAATCATTCTGCGCGCTGCCGTCGGCCGCCCCCTGCTATGTAGGCATCCTTGTCGTGTCACCCTAATATCCTAGTCGCCACCGCAGCGTTAACGCGCGTACGACCAACACTTCCTACTTGTGGTCGCTGTGATTCTCCACGGCTATCACTGCATCCCGAACTGGGATAAGTTGGTATCCTGTGTCCCTGTTCAGTAGGTCAGTCGAGCTGCGAATTTCCTCTGCCACTTTAATAATGCTGTCCCAATAAGAAGATGTCGACGAGAGAATTTCGGTGTTTTGTATTCCGTGCTGTGTCCTGTACTGAGACAGTGCTGAGCCACTGCAGATTTGTCTGGCTGGTCCAGATGTGTGTGTCGTCGATGTTTGACACATCTGTCCTCGACGGTGCGACAAGATTGTCCAGTGTTGACGTGCCGCAGGTACAGGGAATCTTATAGACGCGAGGCCTTAAACCGAGCTCATATTTCACCGAGCCTAAAAGAGCTCTGAGTTTCGTTGGCGAACGAAAGACGTATTTCACTTTTTCTCCAATTGACTTCCTGTTTTCCAAGAAACACAGCCGACTTACCGCAATACGACCATTCATCTATGTGCTTCACTTTTTTGCACCTCCTCTCTTCGTCTAACACGCGACGGGAGTAGGGCAAGGCGAATCTCCCCTTCATAATATCCGTTATCTAAAAATACGGTACGGTTGTGGCGTAGCTCATCAGGTAAGCTAAGTGGGTCTGATTTGGCTTGTGATCCGTGGACCAATGTCCTAAGAATACCACTTCGTTGTGCAGGTTAGTTGATTTGGGGGCCGGCCGGGTGTCCGAGCGGTTCTAGGCGCTACAGTCTGGAACCGCGCGACCGCTACGGTCGCAGGTTCGAATCCTGCCTCGGGCATGGATGTGTGTGATGTCCTTAGGTTTAAGTAGTTCTAAGTTCTAGGGGACTGATGACCGCAGAAGTTAAGTCCCATAGTGCTCAGAGCCATTTGAACCATTTTTGATTTGGGGAAGGGGCCGATACATAGGGGTCATCGGTCCCATCGGATTAGGGAAGGATGGGAAAGGAAGTCGGCCGTGCCCATTCAAAGGAACAATCCCAGCATTTGCCTGAAGCGTTTTAGGGATATCACGGAAAACCTAAATCAGGATGGCCGGACGCGGGTTTGAACCGTCGTCCCTCTGAATGGGAGTCCATTGTGCAAACCACTGCGCCACCTCGCTCTGTCTTCGTTGTGCAGATGGTGACAATTGGTGGGCTGTAAGTGTAAGTCCGTGTGTGTAAGTTTACGGTACACAGTGTGACCCAAGGTGCCATCCTCTTTTCGCCGCACCGACACGTCCAGGAATGGTAGTTTGCCGTAGGTCGTCTTCGGTCACGGCCTCAGCCGTGTGTTAGCCGCGCCTGAAGATGTCTGTCAGTTGCGCCGATGAAATATTTTGCAATTTCCGACGCCTCGCAGAGAACCACGTGTACATACATTTAAATGTTCGGCATTTCGGAACGTAACTTTGTGCGGAAGTGAAACATACGGCGATGTGGACATATATTAGTAAGCACATGGACAGATGGCGCTAGTATCACATATCCAAGGTATAAAAGGGCAGTACATTGGCGGAGCTGTAATTTATACTCAGGTGATTCGTGTGAAAAGATTCCCGACGTGATTAGGGCCGCACGACGGGAGTGAAAAGACTTTGAACGCGGAGTGGCAGTTGCAGCAGGACGCATGGTGACATTCCATTTCGGAAATGGTTAGGGAATTCATATTCAGAGATCCACAGTGTGAAGAGTGTGCCGAGCATAACAAATATAAGGCATTACCTCTAACCACGGACAACGCAGTGGCCGACGGCCTCGATTTAACTATTGAGAGCAGCGGCGTTTACGTAGAGTTGTCAGTGCTGACAGGCAAGCGACACTGCGTGAAATAACCGCAGAAATCAATGTGGGACGGACGACGACCGTATCAGTTCGGAGAGTACGACGAAATTTGTCGTTCAGCGGACTGTGGCAGCAGGCGACCAGCGCGACGTGACATCGACTGCAGCGCCTCTCCTGGGCTCGTGACCGTATCAGTTGCTCCCTGTATCACTGGAAAACCGTGGCCTGGTCAGATGAGCCCCGATTTCAGTTGGTAAGAGCTGATGGTAGGGTTAGAGTGTGGCGCAGTCCCTGCGAAGCCACGACCCAAGTTGTGCAGACACTGTGCAAGCTGGTGGAGGCTCCGTAATGGTGTGGATTGTGTTTACCAAAAAAAAGTGTGTGAAATCTTGTGGGACTGCTAAGGTCATCAGTCACGAAGCTTACACACTGCTTAACCTAAATTATCGTAAGGACAAACACACACAACCATGCCCGAGGGAGGACTCGAACCTCCGCCGGGACCAGCCGCACAGATTGGTTCAGTTGACGAGAGAAAACAGTCCATTCCGTGTAAACACAATCATTGACTGGAAATGATTATGTTTGGCGACACAGAGACTATTTGCATTGATGGACTTATTGTTCCAACCAACGATGTCACCGACCGACAGTTGTTCGGGATTGGTTTGAAGAACATTTTGGACAATTGGAGTGAGTGATTTGGCCACCCACATCATCCGACCTAAATCACATCGAACATTTATGGGGCATAATCGAGAGATCAGTTCGTGCACAGAATCCTGAACTGGCAACACTTCCGCAATTATGGCAGCATGGCTCAGTATTTCTGCAGGTAATTTTCAACGACTTGTTGAGTCTATGCCACGCTCTACTCCGAGCAACAGGAGGCGCGACAAGGTACCCCATGACGTATGTCACCTCAGTATAGATGATAAACAATTCAGACTAGAATAGAATATAAGCTTTTGAAATATGGTGCTGTACAGGAATGCTGCAGATTTGCTGGATGAATCAGGTACCTAATTAAGAGGGCACTGAATCGAAATGGGAATAAAATAGGCCGGCCGAAGTGGCCGAGCGGTTCTAGGCGCTACAGTATGGAACCGCGCGACCGCTACGGTCGCAGGTTCGAATCCTGCCTCGGGCATGGATGTGTGTGATGTCCTTAGATTAGTTAGGTTTAAGTAGTTCTAAGTTCTAGGGGACTAATGCCCACAGACGTTGAGTCCCATCGTGCTCAAAGCTATTTTTGGAAGAAAATAACTTTGACACAACGTAAGCGAAAGAAGGGATCGTTTAATAGAACGCATCCTAAGGCATCGAGGAATCGAATATTTTGTGTTGAAGGTGTGTGTGTGTGTGTGTGTGTGTGTGTGTGTGTGTGTGTACGGGGTCAAAACTGTAGGAGAGAAAGGCTTGGCCGTAGTGAGCAGGTTCAAATAGATGTAGGTTTCAGTAGTTATGGAGAGATGAAGACACACCAGTGTGCACAGCTGCATCAAACCAGCCTTCGGAATGAAGGGCACAGTTTAAATAAAGAAACTTGAAACTACGACTTAGAAAATTTATGGCTGGCGAATAGTCACACCTCCCTTCTTTGGTATAGGTGTTAATGCAAAACAGAAGAAGCAACCGTAGTGTGTGAGGAAGGCACGTGTTGAAATATTGATTCTGGCCTAAATCAGGTGTGCGGACGAGGCTTAGTGGTGGATCCGCCGGCTTGCCGGGATCAACGGTTGCCCTCGCCCTCGTGTCCCCGACGCAGCCGATGCGTGCCGCTCTTGTTCCCATTTAAATACGTCACGGTCACCGCGGTGGGCTGCTGCTTGAATAACTGCATCGTATTGACTACGAGATCATAGTCAAGGCCCTGTATGACGACAGAAGCTCGTGACTATATTTGACTGAATTTTCTCATGAAGATGAACGTAATGTGGTGCGCTTCTATAATAATATAGAAGAATTCAGCTAATGCAGTTAACGTGGGTAATACTGTGATGTTGTTGTTGTTGTGGTCTTCAGTCCTGAGACTGGTTTGATGCAGCTCTCCATGCTACTCTATCCTGTGCAAGCTTCTTCATCTCCCAGTACCTACTGCAGCCTACATCCTTCTGAATCTGCTTAGTGTAGTCATCTCTGCTCTCCCTCTACGATTTTTACCCTCCACTCTGCCCTCCAATACTAAATTGCTGATCCCTTGATGCCTCAGAACGTGTCCTACCAACCGATCCCTTCTTCTAGTCAAGTTGTGACATAAACTCCTCCCCAATTCTATTCAGTACCTCCTCATTCGTTATGTGATCTATCCATCTAATCTTCAGCATTCTTCTGTAGCACCACATTTCGAAAGCTTCTATTCTCTTCTCGTCCAAACTATTTATCGTCCATGTTTCACTTCAATACGTGGCTACACTCCATACGAATACTTTCAGAAACGACTTCTTGACACTTAAATATGTACTTCATGTTAACAAATTTCTCTTCTTCAGAAACGCTTTCCTTGCCATTGCCAGTCTACATTTTATATCCTCTCTACTTCGACCATCATCAGTTATTTTGCTCCCCAAATAGCAAAACTCCTTTACTACTTTAAGTGTCTCATTTCCTAATCTAATTCCCTCAGCATCACCCGACTTAATTCGACTACATTCCATTATCCTCGTTTTGCTTTTGTTGATGTTCATCTTATATCCTCCTTTCAAGACACTGTCCCTTCCGTTCAACTGCTCTTCAAAGTCCTTTTGTGATATAGATAAGAAAATGTAGTACGAGCCATTCTTTATTAATCGTACCATCTACAGAAAAGCGAGAAACACACGTTATGATAAAGTAATGGTACCAACTTTTATATATGTCGTGTCTGGTCCTTTGGACATGTCCGAAAGACCGCACATACTTTTGATCTTTCAGTCCCTATGAATCAAGATAAAAAGGAATTAAAGACATCAGCTGCCAGGACTGAAGTTGAGAAGCAGGGTCTCCTGCGTGCTAGGCAGATGCGCTGACCTCTTATGTTCACAGCAACTGCACGGACTAGCCTAGTACGTCTCCCTTAGCGTGACCAGCAGATTGAGATCGAATCCAGCTCCGGCACAGATTTTCAACTTGACCCATTGATATAAATTAATGCGCACTGGCAGGTAATGTCTTTAATTCCTTTGTCTCTCCCAAAAGTGCGTACCATAAACATCTCAAATTATTGTAATTACGTTCAATATATTTTTCTTCATTAAGTCAGTACAGAGATGTGGGTGACTGTACACGGTGAGCATTGTGTCGTCTGCTGATTTCTCGATTCTGGCTTTTACGTGGTTAGTTCTGATGGATTGTTCCTGTGCGGCAAAAATCAGTCATTAAGTTTCCTCCTTCAGTGTTCCATTGTTCAGCCAAGAATAGGTCTTTGCTTTGTCTATTTTGCCTACTATCTTCTCCGAAAACTGTCCACGCAGTGCTTTATCGCTCAGGCTGTCAGTCTGGTTTTGGAGTACAGCTTTCCAGTATGGATTCTTGGTCTGCTGTACTTTGAGAAGCTTTTTATTGACTTCAGTCAGAGACGATGTTTGGCTGTCTTTCACGTAATATACCAATGTATGCTTTTCTTCCACTGTTTGCCCCACTTGCAACAGTCGCCGCGCGGGATAGCCGTGAACTGAGAGAACCTAAATTCGTGCAAGACTGTGATACTATTCTGCTGCCAACATCTTACGAGTATACCTCACAAGAATAAGGTACGAGAAATCAGAGCGCTTGTAGACAGTCATTTCACAATCTTTCAATATGCTAATGGAATAGAACAAAAACCGCTAGTATTGGTTCGAAGTATCCTACCCCATGTACTGTGCAGTTCATATGTAGATGTAGCTATGAGGCGTCCTTGGCATTGTTAAATGACATCCCTGGCTTTCGGGGAAAATTTGCAAAACTGTAATCAAGAGTGGCTTCGCTAGGATTTGAATTTTAAACCCGGTCTCTCCAGATCAAGGTGGCATCAGAAGCTATGCAGACATTAACGCGTTTGAAGGGACTTAGTTCACGAACGGTGAAACAGTTAGTTAAACGCTTCAGAGGGTTGCTCTGGTACGCAAGGTATGTATGGACACTGTCTTCCTAGTTTAAGTTACACTGAATTAATTCCGAGCCAGATATTTCCATGTTAGTCTCTGCGCAAAGCATTTTGTCCGTTTTATCCTATTTACTGCAACTGACGTCTTTGGTGAGTTGTTTCATTGTTTTATTCTTGCTTTCTTTGATCCAATCAGCTTTTAGATATAGTCTTAACTGACAATGCGTCACTCAGAATGTGACGGGATAGTGCGTATTTGTGTTCCCCTTCCTTGTTGGCATTATTTCGTTTCGTACTTGATCAGCCCATTTCACTCATGTTGTTGACTCACTAGAGAACAAATACGGTGAAACTGAAAAATAATTGCCGGCCGTGGTGGACGAGCGGTTCTTGAGGCTTCAGTCTGGAACCGCGCGACCCCTACTGTCGCAGGTTCGAATCTTGCCTCGGGCATGGATGTCCTTAGGTTAGTTACGTTTAAGTAGTTCTAAGTTCTAGGGGACTGATGACCTCAGATGTTAAGTCCCATAGTGCTCAGAGCCATTTTTTTGAAAAATAATTACGTATGTGTCGAGAAACAGGAAATTAACACATGAACGAAATATACTAAGTAGAATGCCAGCAGGGCTATCAATGGCATGGCCAACGTCCCAATGCCAGTGACGTGGTGATAGACGAATAAATAAATAAAAAACATTATGTTTGCAAAAAAACGAAGTTTAAGAGAAAGGAACCTTGTGAGTTCAGCTAATATTATAAAGAGGTGAGTGTCCGACATGCTTTGTGGGGAAGGGATAGTTATAAAATAGTGAGTTCAAGAGTAGTGTATAATACTGGATAGAAAGATGTTTACATAGACAGAGTAATGCAGCTATGGTTTTGTGTAGATTTTAGAAGTCGATAGCTCAAGTTTTCCTGGAAAACTTTCGAAATTCCATGGGCGTGGTTTAAGAAAGACAGTAGTCAGAACAGAGTCGTGCACGTCATTCTACAGGCTAACTATGTTGCTGCTAAATGCTTTTCTTTCGATAATACTGTGTCTGCTGCCACACCATCGAGTAATCTGTAAGTGGAGAAGGATACGTCGCGTTCCGCTGTCATGGTCCTCTTTCCCACTGAGTCCGCTGATAATATTCTGCATAGCGAGTACCGACCGAGTAACACAGAAGCTCATATGATTCTGTGGTTAGTAATGTAATGGAGCATAAAGAAAAATGACGGTGCTCCCACAGAGGAAATGGTCCTTCAGAAAGCCTTCGACAGCGTAAGATGCAATAAGGTGTGCAAGACGTTATGTAAAGTGGGATAGCTATAGCTGCTACGGCTATATGGGTATTAACTTTGAAATGGAATGGATCATATACTTAGCACAAAAAACCGATTCAAAATGAATAGAGGTAAGGCAAATGTCGTTCCGAGTAATAGAAAGCAGAACAGCGACTTTCTTGGCATCAAGAGACAATATTAGAAGAAACCACAGAACTTTCTAACGTAAGTAAAAGTAAACGGGATGACCGAAGCACGGGAGACATGATACTGAGGGTGTACCTGTGAAAAAAATGGTCTTCAATGAAATAGCCCTGCTGATGTCAAAGTTTGATATGAAATTGAAGAAAAATTTTCCTTCAGCGTACGGGTGGAGCAGAGCACAGTATAGAATTTAAAAGTAGACCGTGGAAAATGCAGAGATGAAGGAAATCGATGCAGATGCAATGTGGTGCTGTCGAAGAATGTTAAAATAAGGTACTAAACGAAGCGGTGCAGAAACGCATGTGAGATGAAAGGAGTCTCTTGCTAACAGACGTTGGGCGCCGAAATTGGGAAAGCTGCTACGGCTGTAGGGATAGTTAACTTTGCGCGGGCATGAGCAGTGGATTAAAACGGGTAAAAGGACATGAAGCGATGAAGGACGGTATGGAACCAGTCGAACGAGTGATCACTTTAAAAAAAGGAACTACAACCTCTTGCCGGCGAACGTAAATTAAGAGTGTCACAGAATAGAGCCACAAACTCCATTTGTCTGGGAGAGCCAGTCTCTGCTATCGTCACTTAAATAAAATGTAATCTAACGTAGCGCACAGCTTCCCTACCCCGGGCAGCAGTTTCCGGGGGGACCAAATAAAACTTGAATTGGGGCGAACGGCCGCTCGAAATCGAACCCTCCTTTGGGAGAATACGACGTGGCGTTTTACAGACCGGCCAAAACAGAACGGCGAGATCCGGCTGGTAAAATAGCCTGCTGCTGTCAGTACTCCAAGGAGAGTGGACACAGTTCTAAAAGGCGAAGGTAAATCTCTTCGGGATGGACTTCAATTGACAATCTAAGTCGGCAGCTCTGATAAACAAAATTTTAAAAAGTCGGTAACATATGATAAACTGATTGATCCAAACTTCAGAAACTTATTTTCGAGTCATCAGTATTTGTTGCTATCTCAATCTCCTGTTTTCTTTGCGTTTTTGACTGTTAGTTGATTAAATTAGTGATGGTGCACAGCAACTAGCTGTAAATTAGTTTTAGGTTACTTTATTCAAAAAGTACCGGTACCGGTTTTGAATTTGCACAGACGGCTTTCATCAAAAGAGACGATGCATTGGTTTCCTGGTGAGTTGCCCAGGACAAACAGTCCACTGTTACAAACGTGCAATTAGGATAATTCCGCTATAGACGTACGTTGGAATTCAGAATACTTGAAATATCTGTCTGGAGCATTTTTTTACACTATTCTTCCAACGAATCATTTTCGCACTGTTGTTTGTATTTGCCCCACATCGTTTGGTCAGAAAACGAATTTCCAACGCGCATCACATTTGATGACTCACAGCATCAGAAAACAACCACAGAGTTTACAAAATGGCTCTCAGCACTATGGGACCTAACTTCTGAGGTCAGCAGTCCCCTAGAACTTAGAACTACGTAAACCTAACTAACCTAAGGACATCACACAACACCCAGTCATCACGAGGCAGAGAAAATCCCTGACCCCGCTGGGAATCGAACCCGGGAACCCGGGCGCGGGAAGCGAGAACGCTACCGCACGCCCACGAGCTGCGGACCATTGTAGGAAGACACAATATTATTACTAGATCAGCAGGTAGGTGTGGAAACATTATTTATTTTGGAGTGTGGAAGGTACTTTCGGGAAAGGAGTGTTAGCCAGCTTAGTCTGCTCATTAAGGATTTTATGAGGTGAGCTGTTTGTGTTAGTTTCTATTTCTTCTAACAGATTCTTAGTGACTTCTTTTTGTGCTATAAAGCATCAAGGCATTCTTCGTAGCTAATTTCAAAACTTCTGCCTCTCCGACCTATGTAGAATTTTGGGCACGAATCAAATTGGACCTTGTATGTTCCTGATTTACTGTAGGATGACTTGGAAAGATTTACATCATGGATCCCTGTTGTACTTTGTAAATTCAGTCTTTTTTTCTCGTATGTTGTAAGTCAAAACACGTGGTGCACAATGGAAATTCGTTTTGCGGCCAAACGAAAGTGTTTAATAGTGCAAACTAACGTATGTGATGGTAAAATACAAACCGTGCGAATATGATTCCTTGGCAGAAAACTGAAAACAAATGCTCCAAATGGACATTTCACGTAAGCTGCATTCTAACACAAGCAAGCATCCAGATCACACGTTTGTGCCTATGAATTAGTGTTTACCCTAGGGCAACTCACAACTAAACCACCGCATCATATATTTTGACGAAAGCCGTCTGATGATGAATCGCATAAATTCGAAACAGATAACGGGAGTTTTTGAATAAATTAACCTAAAACCTATTTGTGGCTAGTTCCTGTACACCAATCATAAATTTACTCTCCTGTGGCAGTCTCTTCAAGTCAGAGTAGCACTTACACGCAACGTTTTCCATTATTTGTTGAATATATTCCAAGAATTTCTTACAAGTTTCGCCGTCACTCGCTCTAGTGCCGTATAAATTATTTCCCGATTTCTTAATACATGCGCTATTGTCCCGTCCCTTCTTCTAGCCACATACTCCTTTCCCCGCCGATTCTGTCAGAACCTCCACATTTCGTGTCGTATCAGTCCACTCAAGGGAAACATAAATGAACAGAATCTTCCCAGAACGATCATACAGTTAGTTGTGTTGACGCTGAGTCTAGAGTGCACGTCATAATGTGACAGTGCACCGCACCAATCACACGGGATAAGAAAGTGAAACCTATTTTCTCGGGTAGGTGCTATTTCTTGCAAGCGTGCGTCTTAAAAAATGGCTCTGAGCACTATGGGACTTAACATCTGTGGTCATCAGTCCCCTAGAACTTAGAACTACTTAAACCTAACTAACCTAAGGACATCACACACATCCATGCCCGAGGCAGGATTCGAACCTGCGACCGTAGCAGTCGCGCGGTTCCGGGCGGAGCGCCTTAACCGTGCGTCTTACAAGAGTCATCCGTGTCATTTTCCTGGTTCCTGTTTTGGTTAGCTCAAGACGCTCGTCTCAAATTCTCTTAAGATATCCGTGCACATTTCGGTGCGTGAAAGTTTGTACCAGCGCGCCCTGAAATGGTGAACTGTGCGCCAGAAGCAGCGGCCTCGTGTACAAAGGTGAGTGTGTCGTGTGGGGAGCTCTTCGTCAAAGTTTACGGAGATGTCCGGCGCGGTCCACGGGTTTTCAATTCGAGTGTGCGGCCGTCCGCGGATAATGGCGTTTCTTTCATTATACCTAAAGCGAAGGTCGGCGCGCATTAAAGATTCATTAATGCGCCGGTTAATTACAAGACGGTGGCGAAGCGGACGTTTTCCCATTGTATGTGTGTGCCCATCGCATTAGCAGCTAGGCGGCCTGGGGCCCCATTCAATTGGAAGGTTCCTCTGGCCACGCCTCGACGGTGACGTTATCTATTTGTTTCTGCATGTAGCGCTCACACTGTTCGTAATCACACGGCCTCTTGTAGTACTCTACACGAGTATTCGACAAAAGACAGTTTGCGGAGGGAAAAGTTAAACTGGACGAAGGGCAGCTTGCTTTGAGAAAGGGAAAAATAGTTTCAGTGAAAGAGGAATGAAAGGGAGACTGAAGAAAGATCAGGGTACGTGAATCGAGAGAAAGTCTTGGACAGTGTCAGGTGTAATGAGACTTTCGCTGTCCTTAAGAGATCGGGGATGAAATACAGGATAATCTTAAGAAATCAACAAAGAAAGATGAAAAAATAAGACAACATCCTGAAAGGCAGTACATACAGTGAAATTTAGCTTGATTGGTTTTATGAAGAGGATTAGGGTTTAACGACGACGAGTTCATTAGTGACGGAGCACAAACTGATTGGGGAAGGGGGGGGGGGGGGAGGGAAGATTTAGGAAGACCACGGGAAAACCTCAATCTGGTTGGTCAGACTGAGATTTGGACCCGAATACGAGTCCAGTGTCGTAACGACTGCGTCACCTTGCTCGCTACGAATTGGTTCGAAATACTATGACACATACGCTATTATCGACGTGCATCTGCATTTGAAAATGTCACCGAGCGCAAAACCTTCAGAGCGCACATCAAGCCTGTCCACTCATATGCATGGAAACTGAGTGCAATTTGGACCGTGGGCGATATTATAGGTTTCATCGGTCAGTAGAAAATCACTGAAGCCACCCCGATGAAGCTAAATGTGTGTGAATTCCTAAGGGACCAAACTGCTTAGGTCATCGGTTCCTAGACTTACACACTAGTTAAACTAACTTATGATAAGAACAACACACACACACACACACACACACACACACACACACACACACACACACACACACACGCCCGAGGGAGGACTCGAAACTCAGGCGGGAAGAGCCGCGCAGTCCGTGACATGACGCCTCAAACCGAGTGGCCACTCCGCGAGGCGACGAAGCTCAGTTTCACCCTCTTTCTCATAGCCATCAACAGCATAAAGACGGCACTAAAACCATAGTCGCTCATCACAATCAGCTAGGCTCTAAAGTTACGGCAGGACTTTTTAACATGTCGCGGAGGAAAAATGCCATTACGCGCGAAGGAAGGAAAGCTTTATAGTTGGTCGGTACTTCACAGAAACTCTGTCAGTAATGACATACTATTCTTTCTCCCCTAAGTGCTCCGATTAACAACTCCCCATTTGTTTACACGAGCTGAAAATGTACCGAATTTGGTGGCGTCACATTTGTTGCAGACTGGTGAAGCCAACTCGACAATAAAATATAAGTAACAATCAGTCGATTTAGTATAATCGGCGCAGTTCTCATTCTCAACATCTAGAATATCTGACTCCACCGGGGGCACGTCTGAAGGTATGTTGTTTCCTCGCCTCAGTATGAACACTGGAGGAGCTCGACTCTGCAGCCAGGGTGCCTCGCAAAGCAGCGAGAGAGTTTAGCACGCATGCAGGTGGCGGGGCGACGGAATTTTTAATGATGCAACCATTAAAGTGCCTTCCTAAATTGAATTTCGCTCGCCGTTGGTATAGCGGAGCTGTTTCGCCTAAACGGATATTAGCGTGGCGGCGCTATCACTCATGGCCGGCCGCCACTCTTGTATTACTGGCACCGAGCGAGGTGGCGCAGTGGTTAGACACTGGACTCGCATTCGGGAGGACGACGGTTCAATCCCGCGTCCGGCCCTCCTGATTTAGGTTTTCCGTGATTTCTCTAAATAGCTCCAGGCAAATGCCGGGATGGTTCCTTTCAAAGGGCACGTCCGATTTCCTTCCCCGTCCTTCCCTAAACCAATGAGACCGATGACCTCGCTGTCTGGTCTCCTCCCCCAAACAACCCCAATGTATTACTGGCATCACCAGCCTCTTCCGAGCGCACGCGACTCCCTAGCCAATGACTTCTTCCGCCTTATTTAAACATACCAGCTGGAGCAGCCAGTTACTTTCCGCAACAGCATACAAAAGTTCATCTTCATACTCAGTAAATCTTTATTTTGTCTCGAAGCAAAAGTCCCTCGTTTCAGCAAGATAGTTTCAACAAGTTTGTGAAGATACACTATCTGATCAGACGCATCCGGATGGGGGGCACTAATATGGGATGTGTCCACTCTTCGCGTTTATGACGGCTTGAACCCTACTGGGGACACTATCAGCGAGGTGTCTGAATGTCCGCGGATGAATGATAAATAATCCTTCCTCAAGAGCCGAAACCAGAGAAGCTAGTGATGTCGGACTCTGGGATCTGGAGATTAATCGACGTTCTAACTTATCTCAAAAGTGTTCCGTTGGGTTCAGTTCTTGACTTTGAAACTCAAGAGTGATCCCTTCCGCTTATTTCATGCGATTTTTCCCAACTATCTTCAGCAAAGCATGACTTCCTGTCCGTTAGAACATGGAGGTAGGCGTAAGATGAATACACTCCGTGCGGGCAGCGAAGATCCCTGTTTACTGGCAGCGTTGTTGAGCCAGGTGTAAAAGCCTGGCGCAACACTCACTGAAAACCACCATCGATTGGAGTTGCGACAACACTGAGATGTTTCTATACAAGTCCAAACAAAATCACGTGGGAGATGAGGCGAAGAGACATGCCAAGGCAACTGCAGCTGTCGCGGATCTCTTGTTGCAAAACGGACAATAGGCCCCTGGCATGTGACTTGCCATTAACTTTTTCGGATCCTGTTGGTCGGTTGAATGATTATACAGTGCCGATGGCAATAGAGAATACTTGTAAAAGTTTTGTACGTTGTTGAATACCGCCCACGCCTGCCTAAGAGAACTGTGATACACGTGCTCCCTTCTGCATAAAGCTCGCTACAGATGGGCCACAAAATTGCAGCGGGGAACGTCCATTGTCTTTTTTGAAGCATTTTAGTGACGGTGTCTTTCTTATCCTTTGTTTGCTGCTCCCAGCTTTCCATCCCTTTGTTGGAGCAGCGAGCAACTTGTTGTGTTATGCCAGTTTGACAGTGATTTTTAAACCGTTTTTCATCCCTCTCTAAGCGAATACTGTACGTGTTTCTCACTGTTGTCTTACATGTTAAGACAAAAAGCGTAAGCAAAGTAGCGCAACCTAGTTTTCGATTGCGCCAGTCATGAGTTCGTGCCGCTGTGGGTATGTCAGGCCGAGAATAAACCAATGCCGTGGTGCGGGAAGGGGGTGTGGAGGGGACAGTTTACTACTATAGATGTCACAATCTGGAAAGGACGACTGAGGGTACGTTGTTGTTAGAGTTTCTGAACTGCTCTGTACGGTGATAATTCTTAGGCTGTGGACTGCGTATCTTAACTGATTTCTATAGAATCACAGTAATAAGATTAAGGATTGTATGATGAGTTTCCAACTCTGGAAAGCCGCATTTTATGATAAGCTTTCAGCGTAAGTTATCATGCGAAAAGATAGGCGGCCGCGATGTTTCCCTGTCGTTAATTCCGCACTGTCGGTGTTTTTGGGAACCGACTTGGAAATGCACGTATCAGTGAGACGCGCCCCGCTGACGTGACGGGCGGCAGTGGAAAGGAAAACAGCAGTTTTTCATCCCGGCCAACAAACCAGCAAGTTCATAAAGCCTGCAGTTTTCGATATTCGTTACAAATATCCATATCGTCCCGTCGTAGACGGCAAATGCGGCACGGAATTTATTGCCTTCCGGATAGCGTCAGGTCGATTTTGCGTGACGGTGCCGAGTGATTGATACGGCGGCTTCTTGCAGGCTGCACCGTGGCAGTGCGGAAGCGCCGCCTCCAATTGTTATTCAATCCTCTGCTCTTTTTTCTGATTTGCGTTTTAAGCCAGCACGTGAAGCGAATAAACTTCCCCGGACGAGCCAGAGAGCGATGTATTGTGCCCGGTGTGACGCGTGTCCACAGACATTTCCAATGTTTCATTTGGTGCTTCACTGGACGAATTCCTGCGTATTTACAGACAAAAAAATAAAAAATAGTGGCTACCGGCGAGACGGTAGATATCCCTCAAACCCACGCAGTCATTTCTCTCTGCCTAATCTTATCATATCCTCTCTCACTCTTTTTGACGTTTGTCACTTCACGACAGTGAACCTAGTATCAGATTTGTAGTCCAAATATCGGAGCAGCAGCCCTCGCTCCATCGGAAGAGATTTTCCTTCTTTGCACTTAAATTTAATTGCGAATTCTACATTGAAGATTAGCGTTCGGTGTCCCGTCGACGTCCGTGTCATTAGAAACAGAGCACAGGCTCGGATTAGAGAAAGATATTGAAAGAAATTGGTCGTGTCCTTTTTAAGAAATTATCCCAGCATTCGTCTTTATTGTTTTTATGAAAGCTACGGAAAACCTAAATCTGCAGAGCTTGAAAGCTCACGAGCTTGTTGCGTCGTCTATTGCGCCAGCGTGCTCGCTGTAAGGTCTCCACATGTCGCATATTAACCATCGCATTCAGGAGGAGCGGGGTTCGAAAGCCTGCTCAGACAACCGGGTTTGCGATTTCCTCGGTTCCCCTAAATCGTTTAATGCGAATGCTGAACCTAAAAGGAAATTAAAAGACTGTATCAAAGGAACAGTCAGTTTTCATCCGAAAATGTGAACCGTCTGTAATGACCTTGTCGTCCACGGGACGTTCTGCCTTCCCTCCATTCGGAGTCTAGCCAAGGGTTTAGGTGTGCAGTCTAATGATCAACTGTTAGCAACTTCATTTAAAAAGTAGAAGGAACATAAATTTGGACCACACACCACCTCGAAGTTTTTACTGCTCTAAATCTTGTGAATTTGAACCAGACGCTCTCTCTTGGCTGTCGTGATGTTTATGTGCATGTCGGCGGAGGCCACTATCGAGATAGTGTAATTCCGAGGACGAGACTAAATGGCAAGAAAGTAAATTAGCCTTTACGGTTACAAACCGAAGAAACGAAACGGTAGTGCTGTGAACAGTCTTACATCCAAATGTCATTAGATAACACGACAGGCACACCCCCATCTACTATGCCCTTGTATAGTTAAACCTAGTTTCAGCCTTATGTCGTAAGCTGCACAGCTGACTGTCTGATTCTTAGTCCCAAGTTAAGAGTCGTTTCGTTGACGTTACAACTGCACGAAGACAAATACAGTCCGCATGCTAATCTGTTGTAGTGTTTGTTTCTTGATGCTTCTCTTCCAGTTGTCACAATTTTCTGTACAGGTTCACTTTAGCAGTATTTGTAGTGTTGGTGACTTTCTGTTAGGACGACCATAATTACTACAGTAATAATTCGAGATGACTGGTAAAATTACAGGAACGCACACGAACACGCGCACACGCGCACAGAGAGAGAGAGAGAGAGAGAGAGAGAGAGAGAGAGACTTTCAGTAACATGTGAAATTGAAATTAATATCGCTAGCTAAAACCACCAGAGACAAAAATAGTGTATGGGACAGTCATTAAACTGACACAATTGATAGCACTTAACGTGCATGTCTATAATCTCTTCTGCATTTCTTGCAGAATTCTTGTAGGATTTGATACACGTGCTCATTCACCGTAGGCCTGAAATCTTATTTAATGGATATATTAGAGTAACTGTGACCACTAATTTGCGGTTTCATTGAATCCAGTAATCATTTTGTGATAAAAAATGGCTGCATACGTGAGTTATTTAGTGGGCGTGTAAGACGAAATAAGTAGACTACCGCAAACGGCGTTCGCGAGAAAGAGCAGTGCAGAATAATCGATGTATATTTCGAGAGACAACCGAATTCGCCTGGCTCTGATCGACGAAAGAAAAGCCTCGAGGAGGTCTTTCCAATTCTTTGACGTTCCTCTGCAAAATTATTCATCTTCATCTTGATCCCCTTGTAACTTTTTGATGAGTTTTGATAGCTCCCTGAAATACAGATTAATCTTGCAAAGTAGTGACAAATCTTAAGAAAGAAAAATTAAGAGATATAAGGCTTTGGCGTTCCGTCGCGAGGACGTCATTAGATACCGAGGACAAGCTCGGATAAGAATTAAGCGTCATAATTGAATGGAAACAACATTGGTAACTGGAACGTTTGACTTCAACAAACAGGCACTCAACAGTTGAGAAAGAGCTCTGGCACACCGAGTAGTAGCATCTCTGTCGAGCGGGGCAATACGACATTATTCAATCTATTTTTGTGAGCGGTTGATTTATTGAATAGATTATGATAAAGAAAATATGTCTCATTTCACGTGTTTTGTCTCATATGTGGAAACTGGTTTTGTATACATCTGTATGGCACTAAACTGGGGCAAGTTTCAGTTAATTGATGAGGTGCCATCGTTTTGAAACAGTTAATCCTGACATTGCTTTTGTAATTCTTCGTCTGTCTACATACAGGTCCATCGCGTAAAAGCTGGAGACAAAGTACTGGGTGGCATTATTCTCATTTTTTCCTCAGTTCTAAGAAAACGTCTTTTTATAAGCAGTCGCAGTCGCCTCTCAGTACGCTAGCTTTCGATGGAATAGCGCAGCCTGCGCATTTGGCAGACGTTCATTCAGAAACAGGACAGTGTATTCTTATGATAAATCAGTACATGAGAGTCACAACCCATGTTTTAAATGATACACGTTTGGAAAGCTGAACAGTGTACCACCGGCATTAAGTAGTTTTAAAAGCCCAAACTTGCAACCGGACCGCGATTATCCAACACTGAGCGAATGCATGAGATGGTTTTATTCGTTACAAAATGAAATTACGCAAGCGTGCGTGCAGTTTCGTGGTAACAAGCACAAACTTCTGTAGATGAACTTTTAATTCCCTAATTTGTTGCAGTACTGTTCCAGAAAATGTAGAAATTAGTGAAAATGAATTTCTGTTTAAGGAAGAGGGAAGCACGCGCTAGTGTTTCGTGTCGCCCTCATAGCGTTGGTGCTACAGATCGGCGCACCGGAAAACGATTTCCGTCAAGAATTGGAATTGGATTTTTCATCTCCTGTAATTGATTACTAGCCACGCGTGGTGGTTAATATATGTTTACGCTTTCGCGATTACAGGGAATTGATTTAGATTTAATAACTACAGCCGCGCGGGTTAGCCGAGCGGTCTAAGGCGCTGCAGTCATGGACTGTGCGGCTGGACCCGTTGGAGGTTCGAGTCCTCCCTCGAGCATGGGTGTGTGTGTTTGTCCTTAAGATAATTTAGGTTAAGTAGTGTGTAAGCTTAGGGACTGATGACCTTAGCAGTTAAGTCCCATAAGATTTCACACACAATCAACAATCATCTGCAACTACATCTACATCTAAAATCAAATCTATACTCAGCAAGCCACCTTGCGGTGTGTGGCGGAGGGTACACCTTGTGAAACTACCATTTTCTCCCTTCCCATTCCATTCACAAATGGTGCTTCGGAAGAAAAACTGTGTGTAAACCTCCGTATGAGCCCCAGTTTCTCTGATTTTCTCGTCAATAGTCATTTCGCGAGATCTATGGGAGGAAGTAATACATTACCCGATTCTTCTGGCGTACGCTATCGGAATTTGAGTAAATAGCCTCGCAACGCTTTTCCTTGGTCCATTTCACTGGCTACACGTGCTGCATATCGCGCCTCAAGTCTGTTCCTTAATCTGTTTGTTTTTCTGTTACTCCAAGCTGAATTTCATCTGAAATTACCTTGGATGGGTAGGACATCCATCACATTGATATCATATGGATTGTAATTAATGTAGGCTGTATTCCTTCTTTTGCGCTTGTAATACGTCTTTTTTACACCAAACTCGTTTCGCTTTATTTCAAAGAATCTTCAGCGGTCACTGTAAAAGTTTGGTCTTTCTTACTAATCTGTTTGTCAGGAAGGATTAACTTAAGTCCAGGGGTATGTCTTTTGATAACAGCGGCACTACATGTGTTTCGAATTTGAGAAATGTATTTCTGTTCAGAGTACCCTGAATAAAAGATGGACTTATGATGCTATTCTTGTAATGCCCGCACCACGGCCATTGTTTACGCATTTCTCTCTGTCGGCGTGGATTTTCAGATGAACAGTAGAAGCTGTTGTGAAGATGAGTTGCGGACGGTTTGTAAACAAAATCTTGCAGAGAATCGCCGCATCACTTCGCAGTTTTCGTAGACAGCATTCGGAGAATTTAAAAGTCTTTCCGTGAAGCTGTTGATTAAGCGAAATGTGGATAGCATGAAAGTCTTTGAAATATACAATAGTATTGCTAGAACACTTCTTTTGCTGCCTCGTAGTTCGTTGGGTTGTGTTGTGTTGTGTGCTGCCGCTGCTGAAATATTAGCTGTATTTCTTTCATCATCGCTGCTCTTTTTTGTTTTCGTATTTTATTCTTCATACTTTTAGTATCTTGGAATCGGGTTATAACATATCGTGAGGGATTGACGAGATCAGGGTACCATTCAGCATACAAGCGCACCCCTGCTCTATCAGTTGGCGACATGAGCCACTAGATTGGGGCATAGAATGCGAAAGGCTCAATAGCTTCATGAGCAAATGAGCGGTCGCGCGGTTCCAGACTGTAGCGCCTAGAACCGCCAGCTTTCAGATGAACAGTAGAAGCTATTGTGGAGATGAGTTGCGGACGGTTTGTCAACAAAATCGATCGCGGCAACAGCAGAGAACAGACTGATGAGCTAACAGCAAAGAGACGCTTGTCGGACCTCTTCCCCTGACAGCGGGACAGTCGTTTGCGGCGCTGTGGTATCGTTACTGTTTGGTGAAGTGCTCTTTCGAGGCACTTTTTATAAATATACGTGGTGTCCCAGGAGGAATGATCAATATACAGTGATATGACTCGACCGGTCATTCGAAGCAAAAATGTCGAGTAACATCGGCTGTAAAACACATACCTTAAGCCTTTCAGTCCTGAATTTTTCCTGGAGGAAGGAAAACTTTTCTTTGTGCTCTAATGTTCTTAGGTGATTTTTTAATGATTTTCAGATGCAAGATTTATACAAAAATGTATATCAGTTTTCAAAATATGCTTTTTACACTTGGCTTCTTTTTATGGAATAAAATAACTAATTTAGAGCTATTGACTGTTGTGATAAATAAACTAATCATTCAATAATTAGCATGCAGAATAACAGTAATAATAATAATGCCCATTTATACAGTGGAATATAACTAACCAACCACTTCCATGCATTCTGACGGTCACGAGCTGCTGCGCTCTGCTACGTTGACTTGTTGATATTTTTATACTGAAGCCCAACAGTTGGCAGCACTTGTACACAATTAAAAAAATGGAACATTCACAAATGTGTACATGAGGTTTCACTGTGGAAAAATATTTCTGTTGGAACTAAAAGATAGTGAAATTTAATGTATACAATTGTAGCCAGAGGATCTGAAAGGGTTAAGAGCTTTGAGCGCTTGTTCAGTAGAAGAGATGTTTCGCAGCAGCGAAGATCAACAAGTGCTCATAGCTCGTAAGGGATGCATTTGAGAGCCCATGTTCACTTTTTGTACTTCGAATGTTAGTTCCGGTCATATCGCTGAACATTGACCGCTTCTCATGAAACACCATGTGTTTTATACATGTTAGCTTTATATCACATATACCGGGTTTCCGTCTCGAGGGTCATTTGCAATTTCGTTAATACGATGTGTAGCTGGAGTCAGCCCACACAAATACTGCTCATCACGTCTTCCATGCGACGCCCAGAGTCGACGGAAACCGTCCGTGTTTTTCCCTTCACAAACGAAACGTTTTTGAAAGCGGAATTTTATAATCGCATTCGATAGAGCGGTCCCACATCAGTCGAATGCCATATTTGTTTTATCGGTGGGTATTAACAGGACCAATAGAACACGAAGAATAGACACTACTCCAGAAGCGATTGGTGGTATACATGTCGATAAAATAGATATCGCACTAGACTAATGTGAGACCGCTCTGTCGTATGGTTACGTAAAATTCCGCTTCAAAAAACACTTTGTTTGTAAAGGGAAATAAACGAACACTTTAAGTGGACACTGGGCGTCGCATGGAAGACGTGATAAGCTGCATTTGTTTGTGCTGACTCCAAACATCACTACAAAAATCCACCGGACTACTCTTAGGAGAGACATCGTACATATTAACGAAAACTATGTATTTATTGTATTATTAACTAATTTAACAATATTGGTATATTGTTACATTAAAATTACAAAATCAGAGTCATAATTCAACAGCTATAAACATTAAAAAGTTCTGGCGTACATTAGAAAACTGGCCACATTGTCTGCTATAATTTAGCACAACCCAAACCGCCATATATTTACTCGTTGTGGCTTGTATTAGCTGCCGAGATTAAAGTAACAGTTTGGACTGACATGCTACACCCATTAAGCACCGTGTTGTCTAGGTTCTCGGTGACCAGAAATGAATAAATATGCTACTCGCATCAGCCACCACGGCAGCTTTTGTGTTGAAATGGCCGACCTTTCCACATTTATTGAGCTGAAGCATTTTAGGAGGTGTTTGTTTGGTACAGACGCGCTCGTTACGCTGAGAGGTTTTCCGGCCTCGCCGCACCGACGTCTGCAGGAGGTGGAACGGCGCATCTCGCTGATTACCCTCATTAACCTTTCTTCCACGCGGCAAGTCCTCGCAGAACGCAAAGGTTGAACGCCTAAATGCAGACCGACTGCCGTTCTTTCATTCGTTAAGTCTGTGTTTATCGCACTCCTAATCGTGCTGGCTGGGGCGGACATTTGTACTACTCTGGAAACAAAAGAGAGAGAAATTCCAGACCACTGGCATTTCCTTGCTTTGCGGAGGCTTCCCAGTAATCGTAGTAATGTTCTGCGCTGACTGTAATGGCGTCTAAAACCGAGAAATGAAGTTCTGCCGATTGTATATTAGTTATTTACTAGGGAGAAGACGATACTTATTCGTACTTTTGAATTCTTAGGCGTCTGATAGTAATAATAGTAAAAAAGAAGCAGGTCGATGTAGATTGAAACTTTTTGTCAGGACGTGAGGCGTGCCCGGATAGTTCGCGTGATAATACTACTAATGAAAGGCAATGGTCGACGTTGTATTTCCAGTACAGCATATAGTTTTATTCTTTTGATAGGATTTAACTATTAGAAAAATAACTTCAGTGTACTAAATTTAATTATGTGATAGCATAATACATTTCTATCATACCTCCGATCCTAACCGGACATGAAATGCACAATTTCGCTGGTCGGAGAAATGTTACAGGTATCGTGGTTTCGTATGACTGGCTGTCTTTTTCGGCGGTTCTTGCCCAGTCGATCAACCAGGTTTCGAGCTTACCACAAATGCGTCTTGATCTCTTGTATACACAAACATTGTGTTTTCCCATGACAGATAATCTGTATTTTAATGAGACAGAGGATAGTAAATTCGTCTCAAGTTACTCGCTGTAGGTTGGTCGTTGAACTACAAGCGAGAGAAATTTTAATTTGTATCTTTTATCGGGCACGCCACGAGTGCGGCTCACGTTATTAAATGGATGAACATTGTCTGACATGAGGGGAACCTTTGATTACCAGTTTGGTGGTTCGTACACGCAAAGATACAGTGGATTTCCAGGATGAAGCCTTATTAGTATCCAACCGTTCCTATGTGCGTTCACAATGAAGTGTGCTATGCATTGACGTACCCTTGTACGAGAAGTAGTGAACTTGCGAAGCACTCAGTATTAATACGAGTAGTGTAAGGCTTTTTCAGAGTCCGTCATCGTTTCTATTCCACCGTTGTTTCTTCGGAAGCTCTATATGAGGAAACGGGTTCTCAAATTGTATTTTTGAGAGGTAGAAGAGATTCGACAGATGCTGAATTAGTTACAAGGGCTACTTTCTTTTTCATCTACATCTACATTTATACTCCGCAAGCCACCCAACGGTGTGTAGCGGAGGGCACTTTACGTGCCACTGTCATTACCTCCATTTCCTGTTCCAGTCGCGTATATTTCGCGGGAAGAACGACTGCCGGAAAGCCTCCGTGCGCGCTCGAATCTCTCTGATTTTACATTACTCCTCTGGAGGTATAAGTAGGGGGAAGCAATATATTCGATACCTCATCCAGAAACGCACGCTCTAGAAACCTGGACAGCAAGCTACACCGCGATGCAGAGCGCCTCTCTTGCAGAGTCTGCCACTTGAGTTTGCGAAACATCTCCGTAACGCTATCACGGTTACCAAATAACCCTTTGGATCTTCTCTATCTCCTCTGTCAACCCGACCTGGTACGGATCCCACACTGATGAGCAATACTCAAGTATAGGTCGAACGAGTGTTTTGTAAGCCACCTCCTTTGTTGATGGACTACATTTTCTACGAACTCTCCCAATGAATCTCAACCTGGTACCTGCCTTACCAACAGTTAATTTTATGTGATCATTCCACTTCAAATCGTTCCGCGCACATACTCCCAGATATTTTACAGAAGTAACTGCTACCAGTGTTTGTTCCGATAATCATACAATAAAGGATCCTTCTTTCGATGTATTCGCAATACATTACATTTGTCTATGTTAAGGGTCAGTTGCCACTCCCTGCACCAGGTGCCTATCCGCTGCAGATCTTCCTGCATTTCGCTACAATTTTCTAATGCTGCAACTTCTCTGCAAAATTAATGTATTTGCAACAGTTCTCTACATAGTAGCCGTTCCTACTTAGACATTTGTCGTAGCGTGGTACCAACTTCCCAACTCCCTCGTGATTTCGGCCCATTGCGCACGCTGGTCTGCAGCTCGTTATCTGTGCCAACATGCTGCCCTTGCTCGAAAACGCTGCAAGAGTCTCTTCGTTGCATCTGCAATGTGAGTCCGAGAATTGTCATGAAGAAGGAAACGCTTGACAGTTGTGCACTTACCATTTGGCGGGGTCAATATTATTGTTGACGTCTTTACACGCTCACTTCGCGCTCAGAACTGAAAAGTGCGACGTGATGCGATAGACGGGCGCACTAGAAACTCTACAACGGTTTACCCGATTTTCACTGTGGTTTTAATTTCGCCACCGATCGGAGGTTGAAAACGAAGAAGTGAAAAGCTCATTTTGTATTCCGCTGCAGCGATGGTGCGACGACCGTAATTTGACAGAGAATGGGTACAAACTACAGAAATGCAAGTGCTCTTTGAGCAGGGAGAACGTTTGGTTGTTGTTGTCTCTTGCGTACAGCCTTGGCGCCCACGGCTAGCGCTGTCTCGTTATATCATCTCCCGCGGGACGCTGCAGCCAAGTACTTACGTGTGCACATAGCACACGCAGCTGCATTGTGTTCCGTGTGACTGAAGCTCATGCACTTCGTTTTAGTTGCTTTATCCTGCAGAATCGAAGACAAAGGTGTTCATTTACAGCTGTACGTATTCGCGTTGTGTTAGAGAATATCATCGCACTGTGTATCCTGCTCCCGATTATCGGATAACGTTACGTATGTCAGATGTGTATTGTACTGTCGCTCGTTTATAGACACGCGATTAAGTTGATAGGCCACGCAGCTAATTTTTGAAGCAGGCTAATTTCGCTGGAAAGACACTTTTTATACGTACGAACGCGTAATGGTTTCTTTTGGGATGCGGAGACAGTGCCTCTATTCGAAATTGTGAACCCTGTTTCCCCAGTCTATAGGATTTACGGTCCCTTCGACGACGATTTAATTAGAGACGAAACGCAAACCCAGATTGGGAAAGGACAAGAAGGGAAATCGGCCGTTTTCTGTCACTCAATTTAAAGAAACTACGGAACACGTAAATGTGGATGACCAGGCAAGAATTTGAACGGCTGTCTCCAGAATGTCTTATACAGGCGCCGGGAGCTGCAGAGTCGGTCGAGACGCGGCTTCTGTCGCGATGAAGAGATGCGTGCAGTCCGTGCGCGGAGAACACGTGGAAAAAATGGTCGCGGCCGCGCACTAAATACGATAAATGTGTGTTAGGCGCGGTAATGGTGGGGAACCGGTTGCGCGGCCTTGATGTGCTACCACCACCTGCTGGCCACTTCCCTCTCCTCTCGTCCTCTTTCTCGTTTTACTGCCTCAAATGCGGGGTAACGTTCCGCGGTGCTCGGCTGCCACCGTATCATCCTCCCGCATATCGAATAACCGTACATTGTTTACGCACAACCGTTCACACTCTGTACCAGGGAAGTGGACTGTGAGAGTACAAGTACAGAACCGATAACAAAGGCTTCTAGCAAGTATCTCTGTGCATAATCAGGTACCTATAATGCTAAAAGCACTTTACATTTTATCTAAGAAACGGCTGAAGGGAAAGATCGCACGTAAATATCTTTTTTACCTCTTATCTGCTTCTAAAGTGCAGTAGATGATACTGAACTTCTTAAAAAAATGGCGTTTACCATAAGAGTGAGGCTATTGTAAGGTTAATACAAGGTCTCCCGATGTGTGGGTCGTTGATTTTGAACGTCTCGCAAGATGTATTTCTGTCTCTTCGCTATCTTTTGGAATTTAATTTGTGTTGCACAGAATTGAAATTTTTGGAATGGAAACCGTCATTGTAGCAAATCTGTACTTTCTGTTGACTAATACTTTCTGTTGACTAAACGATTGCTCTTTTAAAGAAACATGAGAAGAATTTTCCCATTTGTGGTCCGAGTATTCAACGAAGTCCAATTGCGACGTTTGATAATAGATCCTAGCAATGATACTTGGTTGGGACAGATCTTAATAACGTAACTTTTTCAAGAATTTGAATAAAAACAATAGATAGATGGAGAATAAGTACTTGCACAACGTTTGTAACGATAACACTCCGTTCCATAGAGTTTTGCTGTCACGAATGCGAAAGTTTATTAAAATCCAGACAAATGAAAAAACTGCAACTCCTACATGGCCTTATTTCTATGAGTCTTGAGTAACCTACTGCTTGTAAACATAAAGAAACAAGAGAACCAGCCCCCTATAGACGCAAATACCTAGAATTCGCCACCAAAGGCTTTGTCGTCCACCAGGAGCGACGTGAGAGGATGAAAAACTTTTTCTTTTATCTTGAGTATAGCTACAGAACAGACTAAAGGTGTTTGGAAAACAGAAATCAGATTGAGTGACGGATTTGTGAATTCCACAATTGCCAAATCCCGCACCAGTATAACATGTTATACACGATTAATAAGCGTTACGAATAATTAATAAAATCGTCACAGAAAGCTACAGATATTTTATTGAGATATATCTTAAAACGTGCCCGTATAGCCGTGCGCATTAAAGCGTCCACTTCTGGGGCAGGGAGGCGGTTTGCCGGCCAGCCTGGATGTGGTTTTAACGTTTGGGTACCAACAATGTAAAAATAAAATTATAATTTTTCACAAAACGAACCTTTACCGTCATAGTACGAAACGAATACAAAAAGAAACTGGCAACAAGTAACCGGCCGGCCGAGATGGCCGAGCGGTTCTAGGCGCTACAGTCTGGAACCGCGCGACCGCTACGGTCGCGGGTTCGAATCCTGCCTCGGGCATGGATGTCTGTGATGTCCTTAGGTTAGTTAGGTTTAAGTAGTTATAAGTTCTAGGGGACTGGTGACCCATAGTGCTCAGGGCCATTTGAACTATTTTTTGAACAATTAACCAATTAATTAATGTAAGGAGGTGATTCCACTTTGAAACGACTGGGACGTACAGTTTACTACCAACCATCACATTACGGGATATATTTGAAAGCAATTTCACATTTTTTTTTGACACAGTCCCACATCGAGGAACGTAATGAAATCGTAATGCCTAAAACAAATTGTAGTCCTAAATAACAAGCGAAAATGGGTCTAAAATTTAATAAATTTGTAGCAGAAGTACGTACTGCTCCAGTGGCTTCGTTTCGAAATCACCCAGAAAAGCAGTAGTACAAACTCAAATTTACGTCACAGTAACTTGAGATATACTTACTCCTATTGTCAGTGATCTCCTCAATATGATCACTATAAAAAGAAACACACGTCACTGACTCCCACAATCACGTTGCAGATCTCCGCGCCGACTGTTGCGTTGAACGCTATAAGTGACAGCTATAATGTACTGCATTCGTTTCAATGTACCACTAGCTGTCTATCTTGCAATAGCATCGGTGGTTTCATGTGCAAATGCACAAAATTAGCAAAATGGCGGTTTCCGGCAGAAACCACTGGTAGTCAAAGGGTTACGGCAGTTTCCCACATCTCAGTAGGTGAATACCAGGCATTTAGAAAACTTTCTCACACTTGAACATAGAATTTACTAAACACTCGTAGAGAAAGGGGTACACCCTGATTCCGCCCTGCGAGTGGGGGGGGGGGGGGGGTGAAGAGGAGACTGATATTGACCTTTGGCGGTCAGTCACCTTAAACCGATTATCAGCAGCAGGAGCGGGACATCTTAACAGAAGTTTTGACATCTCTCAAGTAGTTCATTTTCGTTTTCAATTTAAAAATCAGCGTTACTTGTCCAGTGAATTTAATGGACTGTCGTCCACCTTAATTAATTGGTAACAGTTGTACATTTCATCTTCGCTCGAATGTTAAAACGTGTATTATTCATCCGGATATTCATTGGCATCATATACTTGTCCTCGCAAAAATGTCAGTAGCGCATATTATGAAGCGTTAATGACAAAGGTACAAAAGACTTGGCCGGTGCGTCGTGTGGCAACCATGGAGAGCCCCGGCTCAACATTCCATTGTACGCTAGTACTCAACCTCACCATCATTCTTCCTCGCGGCCCCCCTCATTCCCATCACGTTCATTTGTTTTGTGACCTCCGATACAAATCACGATTTTATTTATTTTTCAACTTTTATTACATCCGTTTGTACTTTCTGTTTTTCAGTCAGCAAGGAAACGTTTGGGTGAAAGAATAAGGCTAAAATATTACCCGGATGTCAATTTTTGGAGGCTTTAGATGGACGTGAGTTGACATTCCCCATCGCTTTTGGCGCCAATGAACTACTGTGGCTTCTAAAAGACTCGTTTATAGGTTGTGTTTCAATTTTTTGTACATATGACGAAGTGGCAGCACGTACACATCGTTTATCTCACAACTTGTATCCTTCCTACATCTAAATTTTCGCTAGTATTTCGTAAGTAACAGAAAATTCAAAGTGCCCTCGTATCGTTTCTATCTTGCCAACACCTGTCGTATGAATTTAGAGAATTCTGCACAGCAAACACAACCTCTGTCATATCGGAACTTCGTTAATTCCACCGTCCCTGACGTGACTGGAAACGTATTAAGAGGAAGTTATAACTTCTTAGTCCGGCTTCGAAACTTTTAAAAATAAACTTAACGCGGTGCAAAACATCTTTCTTCGTACCGCAGGAAATGCGTTGAGCATCTGTCTCGCTCATCTTAAGCAAATACGTGAGAAATCGCGTAGATCTACTGCGAATATTTTCTATCATCAGACACGGTGAAGGCCCCAGACTGACTACCAGTCATACGAGAGATAAGTGAACGATCCCTTTTATTGGTGAGTTATATTTCTTCCAAATCTTTGCGCACGATTCACGCTGTTAAAATAATAGGCATGTTTAAAATTATTAATGTTTCGAAGCAGTGCTCAACACAAGAAACAAACACACCCACGGGAGCTGACGGCTTCCGTGCGATGAATAAAGCTATTGTCGCCGATCGTAAAAAGTCACCGAGTCTTCTACAAAATGAATCGCGTAATTTCATTTCATTAAAAAAGAGTGATTGTGTGTTCCCGAGTATGTTGTTTATTTGGGAATTATTGGCCGCGGCGCAGCCCCCGCGGGTTTGATAAATATTTTATTGTGCGTCATGGCGCGGCACTTGTTATTCTAAGCGCGGCCGCGAGTCATGCGCTCCCCGCAAAAAGCGATTGTTTCGTGATCCTCATCTTAATTTGGCCGCCCAATTATTCCGTTCCGGCAACGCGGTGCCCGCCGAGGCTGCGTGTCACACTGCCTCGTAATATAGGCAACATCGCCGATATTTCACAAAAGGTTGCCCACTAGTCTTGATGCGTAAGGAGAGAATTGTTTACCGCACAGTGATTTTGTCATCTGTTCGATGATTGCAGCTCACCACGCTATGCTATCTTCTGCAGCTCTCTTCGTGTCTGCACTCTAAATCTGATTGACAGCCCCTACAATTTTCATCCCCCGCCGCACTTCCTTCCATCACCAAGTAAACTATTCATGCCTCAGGATCTCTCCTCCCAGCATGTCCCTCCTCTTAGTCATGTTGTGCCATAAAACACTTTTCTCGTCAATTAGGTTGAGAGTACATCTTCATTATTTACCCAAGGCAGCGAGGTGATCTTGAACTCTTTTGTTGCATTACATTTCAAAAGCTTGCCTTGCCTTCTTTCCCTATCTCTACTGTTTATCATCCACGTTTCACTTCCACACACACTACAGTAGAGAAGGATACTTCTGTATTATAATTCTTAACACTTAAATTTGTATTCGATGTTAACATCTTCAGAAACGCTTTTGTTGCCATTGCCAGTCTACATTTTATATCCTCTCAACTGCGGTCATGATGAATTATTTCAACACTCAAATAGGAAAACAATTCTTTTAGTTTTAGTGCTCGTTTTGGCTGATTAATTCGACTACATTCCATTACTAATGTTTTGCTTTTGTTGATGTTCATCTTATATCCTCCTTTCAAGACATTATCCATCGTTCAACTGCTGTGATGTCTCTAACAGAATTAAAAATGTCTTCTAAAAAACAAACACAATTTTTACTTCTTCTCCGTGAAGTATAATCCCTTTCCTAAATGTTCCTTTGGCTTCCTTCACTGCTTGCTCAGTGCACATATTGAATAACGTGAGGGAAAGTTCAGAAACTTGTCACTCCCTTCTCAACTACTAAATCTTTGTCATATCTTTCAAGTCTTTGAACTGGAGTCTGGTTTCTGCACATGTTAAAAGTAACGTTTCGCTTCCTATAGCATATCCTGCTGCAATATTGAAGCAACCAGATTTTTCTTTAATCAAAACTAATTTCTTTCTTCAACGACTTTGGAGAGCCCTTGGAAAGTCGAAATAATAATATCACGTTTGCTAATTTTACAGTGACTTTTTCACAAACAAATAAGAGTATTCCCTAAATATGACGACACGATAGCTGTACAGCCAGTGTTCCAAATTACCGAAGGATGCTAAAAGTTCACGTCTTGTCGTCGATTTTGTCCAAGAGTCGAGGATAAAAAAAATAAAAATAAAAAAACTGTCCGTTGCTTCTCCAAGAATCCATCCCGAAATTCTCGTGAGACCACGTAAAACTTAAAATTTGGATAGGTTTTGAATCCTACTTCTCTTGAAATAAGATTCTGGTCTATTAACCATATCGCACGGTCCGTTACACGATACTTAATCCGCAAAGTATGAGAAATTTGTAGTGTATCTATTTGTATATCAACAGACTAAAGATAAAACTGTACTCCCAAATGTTCATGGCCGATTAGTAATATGGTTGTACTAAATGTTGCCAGTGACTTCTTCGTTAACCCTCCATATTGTTTAGACCAGTATAAGCGGCTCCTTGCCGAGGCGATGGTTCATCCATTCCCATTCTGGTTGGTCGCCTTCTGACTGTAAAAATATTCATTTGTAAAACCCAGTATTGCAGTTTAGAGCGTTCGGCGATTATAGAGCGGATATAATTGCGCTTTAGCACATGTCGAAGCCTAACAAACATCTCACATGACGTAATACAGATCTTTCTTTCATCGCGTTGTGTTCCTGATAACAATTTCTTGTGCATATTGCCATCTTCGAATTTAATTGTGTGTTGTTTGTATTGTGTTCGATATTTGTTCGCATCCGTAATATTGGGTGGGTGTACAAATCTATATTTGTTTTTGTTTCATATAAAGCTGATGGTATCGTAGCACGGTTCTTCTGTGGACACCTGTCTATTTGTTCCTGCTTACGATCCAGTACCAGCCCATGAACCATGGACCTTGCCGTTGGTGGGGAGGCTTGCGTGCCTCAGCGATACAGATGGCCGTGCCGTAGGTGGAACCACAACGGAGGGGTATCTGTTGAGAGGCCAGACAAACATGTGGTTCCTGAAGAGGGGCAGCAGCCTTTTCAGTAGTTGCAGGGGCAACAGTCTGGATGATTTACTGATCTGGCCGTGTAACATTAACCAAAACGGACTTGCTGTGCTGGTACTGCGAACGGCTGAAAGCAAGGGGAAACTACAGCCGTAATTTTTCCCGAGGAAATGCAGCTTTACTGTATGATTAAATGATGATGGCGTCCTCTTGGGTAAAATATTCCGGAGGTAAAATAGTCCCCCATTGGGATCTCCGGGCGGGGACTACTCAAAAGGATGTCGTTATCAGGAGAAAGAAAACTGGCGTTCTACGGATCGGAGCGTGGAGTCAGATCCCTTAATCGGGCAGGTAGGTTAGAAAATTTAAAAAGGGAAATGGATAGGTTAAAGTTAGATATAGTGGGAATTAGTGAAGTTCGGTGGCAGGAGGAACAAGACTTTTGGTCAGGTGATTACAGGGTTATAAATACAAAATCAAATAGGGGTAATGCAGGAGTAGGTTTAATAATGAATAAAAAAATAGGAGTGCGGGTTAGCTACTACAAACAGCATAGTGAACGCATTATTGTGGCCAAGATAGACACAAAGCCCATGCCTACTACAGTAGTACAAGTTTATATGCCAACTAGCTCTGCAGATGATGAAGAAATAGATGAAATGTATGACGAGATAAAAGAAATTATTCAGGTAGTGAAGGGAAACGAAAATTTAATAGTCATGGGTGACTGGAATTCGTCAGTAGGAAAAGGGAGAGAAGGAAACATAGTAGGTGAATATGGATTGGGGGGAAGAAATGAAAGAGGAAGCCGCCCTGTAGAATGTTGCACAGAGCATGACATAATCATAGCTAACACTTGGTTCAAGAATCATAAAAGAAGGTTTTATACCTGGAAGAATCCAGGAGATACTAAAAGGTATCAGATAGATTATACAATGGTAAGACAGAGATTTAGGAACCAGGTTTTAAATTGTAAAACTTTTCCAGGGGCAGATGTGGATTCTGACCACAATCTATTGGTTATGAACTGCAGATTAAAACTGAAGAAACTGCAAAAAGGTGGGAATTTAAGGAGATGGGACCTGGATAAACTGAAAGAACCAGAGGATGTAGAGAGTTTCAGGGAGAGCATAAGGGAACAATTGACAGGAATGGGGGAAAGAAATACAGTAGAAGAAGAATGGGTAGCTCTGAGGGATGAAGTAGTGAAGGCAGCAGACGATCAAGTAGGTAAAAAGACGAGGGCTAATAGAAATCCTTGGGTAACAGAAGAAATATTGAATTTAATTGATGAAAGGAGAAAATATAAAAATCCACTAATTGAAGCAGGCGAAAAGGAATACAAACGTCTCAAAAATGAGATCGACAGGAAGTGCAAAATGGCTAAGCAGGGATGGCTAGAGGACAAATGTAAGGATGTAGAGGCTTGTCTCACTAGGGGTAAGATAGATACTGCCTACAGGAAAATTAAAGAGACCTTTGGAGAGAAGAGAGGCACTTGTATGAATATCAAGAACTCAGATGACAACCCAGTTATAAGCAAAGAAGGGAAGGCAGACAGGTGGAAGGAGTATATAGAGGGTTTATACAAGGGCGATGTGCTTGAGGACAATATTATGGAAATGGAAGAGGATGTAGATGAAGACGAAATGGGAGATAAGATACTGCGTGAAGAGTTTGACAGAGCACTGAAAGACCTGAGTCGAAACAAGGCCCTGGGAGTAGACAACATTCCATTAGAACTACTGGCGGCCTTGGGAGAGCCAGTCATGACAAAACTCTACCATATGGTGAGCAAGATGTATGAGACAGGCGAAATACCCTCAGACTTCAAGAAGAATATAATAATTCCAATCCCAAAGAAAGCAGGTGTTGACAGATGTGAAAATTACCGAACTATCAGTTTAATAAGTCACAGCTGCAAAATACTAACGCGAATTATTTACAGACGAATGGAAAAACTGGTAGAAGCGGACCTCGGGGAAGATCAGTTTGGATTCCGTAGAAATGTTGGAACACGTGAGGCAATACTAACCGTACGACTTATCTTAGAAGAAAGATTAAGAAAAGGCAAACCTACGTTTCTAGCATTTGTAGACTTAGAGAAAGCTTTTGACAATGTTAACTGGAATACTCTCTCTCAAATTCTGAAGGTGGCAGGGGTAAAATACAGGGAGCGAAAGGCTATTTACAATTTGTACAGAAACCAAATGGCAGTTATAAGAGTCGAGGGGCATGAAAGGGAAGCAGTGGTTGGGAAAGGAGTGAGACAGGGTTGCAGCCTCTCCCCGATGTTATTCAATCTGTATATTGAGCAAGTAGTAAAGGAAACAAAAGAAAAATTCGGAGTAGGTATTAAAATTCATGGAGAAGAAGTAAAAACTTCGAGGTTCGCCGATGACATTGTAATTCTGTCAGAGACAGCAAAGGACTTGGAAGAGCAGTTGAACGGAATGGACAGTGTCTTGAAAGGAGGATATAAGATGAACATCAACAAAAGCAAAACGAGGATAATGGAATGTAGTCGAATTAAATCGGGTGATGCTGAGGGAATTAGATTAGGAAATGAGACACTTAAAGTAGTAAAGGAGTTTTGCTATTTAGGGAGTAAAATAACTGATGATGGTCGAAGTAGAGAGGATATAAAATGTAGACTGGGAATGGCAAGGAAATCGTTTCTGAAGAAGAGAAATTTGTTAACGTCGAGTATAGATTTAAGTGTCAGGAAGTCGTTTTTGAAAATATTTGTATGGGGTGTAGCCATGTATGGAAGTAAAACATGGACGATAACTAGTTTGGACAAGAAGAGAATAGAAGCTTTCGAAATGTGGTGCTACAGAAGAATGCTGAAGATAAGGTGGGTAGATCACGTAACTAATGAGGAGGTATTGAATAGGATTGGGGAGAAGAGAAGTTTGTGGCACAACTTGACTAGAAGAAGGGATCGGTTGGTAGGATATGTTTTGAGGCATCAAGGGATCACAAATTTAGCATTGGAGGGCAGCGTGGAGGGTAAAAATCGTAGAGGGAGACCAAGAGATGAATACACTAAGCAGATTCAGAAGGATGTAGGTTGCAGTAGATACTGGGAGATGAAGAAGCTTGCACAGGATAGAGTAGCATGGAGAGCTGCATCAAACCAGTCTCAGGACTGAAGACCACAACAACAACACGATCAAGTGGGAACTGCTCGGTTTAAATCCAATGTAAGTCTATTGCTCGTATTCTATTTTATTTCTGGTCGCATCCGTTTTTCGTACTTTTTTTTGCGCGTAACGGAGAACTCCGAAATTGTCGTTGGAGTGGGAGGAAGATTGTAGTACATTGATTTCTTATATGAATGCTCGGTGTTCTTTCGGTCGTGTTCGAAAGAACGTGTACGACGCGTACACAGAACTGCTTCGCCTCGATGGGCTATGAATCCACAGCCTTCAGTGCGGATGCACTTGACGTTCGACCTCCTGCGATGAGCAGGGAGGACGCGGACGTCGACTGTGGACAGCTGGCGCTAGGTGGGAGTGTGAGACAGCCAGCGCAACGCTGGGACTGGGTGGCGCACGCACGAGATCCCTTGTTCGAGTCCTGGTCCGGAAAATATTTTCACTCGTCTCCGCTGATTCCGCATCAAATCCTGGTGCATCTAAAATCGTTAGTTCCCTACCTTTCCTGTCTCCCTCCTCCAACTTCAATTTACGTAACACTGATTTCTGCTAATATATGTTATTTGCGTCACTACTGTTGCATTTTTAGCATTTGCAAAGAAGAATGCTTTAGTCACTAAGACTGCAAAGCATATTCAGTGGTGAGAAGCAACACCGTGAAAGCAGAATTACATACACATTCCGTGACACGATGTAATAAACCTGAATACCATTTGTCTCAAAAGCTGCTAACGTGGAGTTCTTCATTAGATGCGAGGAAGTATGGAAAACGGACGCGAACGAAAATAAGGTAGAATAGAATCCACCGTGGAATAAAACCAAATATGGAATCATTTACACCACCTATTACGACAGATCGAGCAAAAATCAGCCATAATATGAGCGACACATTTGCATTGCATTTCAGAGAGTGCAATACTAAACAGAAGCCGTAATTGGGAACGCAATGCGATGAAATTAGCTTATGTTTACTACGAAACGAAAACAAAAATTGAACGTCCCCTTAGAAAAATCAATGAATGACTGTGCTGATAAACCTCTTACGTTATTTGCTTTTCAAACAGCTGAGCAGAACTGAACGTACTCAGACATTACTCTCTTTACTTATTCTGATCAACACTAAACTGACACACAATATTTTTAGCGCAACGCAGTATGACTTTCAATAATCCCTACAAAAGAATGGCCCTGACTAACAATAACCTATACCTTTCATGAATCACTTACCTCACAAAAATGTTCGTTACTCGGACTACTGAAAAACAGCGAGTGCCAATACTGCCAGCTAAATAAAAGATTCTCACTATTGAAGGCACTAACCACTGATAGGCATAGTTAGTAAATGAAAGATTTTGATAGAGAACAAACAATGTATTTACCTTAATAGTGTTCAATAGTCATATATATATTGTGTGTGTGTGTGTGTGTGTGTGTGTGTGTGTGTGTGTGTGTGTGTGTGTGCGCGCGCGCCCGCGCGCGCGAGTGTATACCTGTCTTTTTTTCCCCCTACGGTAAGCCGGCTGTAGAGGCCGTGCGGTTCAAGGCGCTACAGTCTGGAGCCGAGCGACCGCTACGGTAGCAGGTTCGAATCCTGCCTCGGGCATGTATGTGTGTGATGTCCTTAGGTTAGTTAGGTTTAAGTAGTTCTAAGTTCTAGGGGACTGATGACCTCAGATGTTAAGTCCCATAGTTCTCAGAGCCATTTGAACCTACGCTAAGTCTTTCCGCTCCCGGGATTGGAATGACTCCTTACCCTCTCCCTTAAAACCCATATCCTTTCGTCTTTCCCCTCTCCTTCCCTCTTTCCTGATGAAGCAACCGTTGTTTGCGAAAGCTTGATTTTTATGTGTGTGTTTGTGTGTCTATCAACATGCCAACGCTTTCCTTTGGTAAGTTACATCATCTTTGTTTTTAGATATATATATTATCAGTTCATGACATCCAGTCTTACAAATTTACTCTCTCTGATGGACACAAGTCCAGATCATCCGCTCTCAAAACTCCGCCATCTCACTCCCCACATCCACCACTGCTGGCGGCTCACCTCCAACTGCGCAACGCTGCGCCCTGTTAACAGCCAACTGCCCAACACTACAATAGCGAATTCCAACAATGCAAACCAGCCACAGACTGCACACAGCACATCAGTGATTTTCATATAGAGCGCTACATGGTGTTACCAACATAAAAACCTAAACAGCCTACTTACAATATGCAGACTTTAAATTACCCAATAAGAAAATGATACGATGGCTTGATACAGTTGCAGCGCTCCAAGTGACGTGCAGCGAAGCGAGCTCTGTGTATGAGTTTGAGGCTACATGTAATGGTTGTATGTTGCAGAAGCCGGCGGGGATGAAGCAGCAGCTGCTCACCCTCTTCGTCCTGCTCCTGCTGCTGCTGCTGCTGCTGCTGCTGCTGTTTCTGGCTTCGTCAGCGCTGCCTGTCCAGGGCAGCGCGCGAGGTGAAGGAGGTGAAGGAGATGAAAGAGGTGAAGGAGGTGAAGGAGGTGAAGAAGGTGAAGGAGGTGAAGAAGGTGAAGCAGGTGAAGAAGGTGAGTGCTCCAAAATACACTCGTTAGCCTTACCCTACTATCACTTGGCTCTCACGTTCCGAATTTATGGAACTGTGATCGTCGATGTCATTGACCTGGCTGTGGAATTCCTAGGCACACGGACATTCTAATGCGCTTCTAGAGGGTGTACTGTTTCATGGCAAATGGGATCGTCTCTGGTCAGAGGACCTGCCGATGACAGTTATGTGGCATAAAAATAGCTCGATGCCGCAACAAAGGAATGCACTTTACACCATCGAAGTGGTTGAAGGTACTGTGAAGGTGGTGAAGCGATTGTTGTAGTCAACGCGTTGGTTGTACAAGTATCTGCAAAACAATGAAAGGACCAACCGGTCGCAGGTTAGAATCCTGCCTCGGGCATGGATGTGTGTGATGTCCTTAGGTTAGTTAGTTCTAAGTTCTAGAGGACTGATGACCACAGATGTTAAGTCCCATAGTGCTCAGAGCCATTTTTGAACATATTATAACATTGTTGCTTTAATTTGCTATGAAAACGTTGCTGATGGACAATAAAAGCGGTTTAAAAGCTGTGAGCTGTCTGGGGAAGTTAACCTTGCATTACTGAGCAACTGTTTCACCAGGTATCCAGTCCAGCTTACCAAATTCCCAACCAGACTAACATTAATTATAATCTTTTAATCGTCATACGACAACCAGTGATATATATATAAAAAAGAGAATTTAAATAAAAAGATATAAATCAGTTTATATTTGGAAATTTATTTTAACATTGATCATTGAAATTTCAGCATATTAAACTTGAGTCGTAACTAAGCTGGTGCCTTATTTAGGACTGTGAAAATGTGAGTTTGTAATCTTACGGAACACATCAAGATTGGGAGACTACATACAACACTGCATTCATAAAATAACACACGAAGAACGTTGTAACATATCCAAGAGGAAATTAACCACTACCAACTGATTCAATTTTCACCCAAAGAAGTTACGTTCGTAGCGCAATCCTATCCGTCATGTAATTACCACACACTGGTATACTAAATTCATACTAACTCTCTGTGAAATCTTCCCAAAAACAATAGCTGAGGGCTACTTTGATGATTACACCACATGCTTCACGTGGTCAACTTGGTTTACACAAAGAGTGTAACTTCACAATAATTTTGATAATTAAAATAAATTAGATCGAAAAGCAATTTACAAAAGAGAAACCTCGAACTGGTTACTAATGTCTTACTATTAACCTGATGGGTCAAACAATCGTATAAGCACGTGGTACTGGTCTCACAAAGTACACCCCATGTGGGTTGAACATAAAGAAAAGTTGCTATATTGAAAAATATTGTCAAGACGAGACGTTATAATCTCACGCACATTCGCATTGAAGACTGATGATGCTAGTTAGAGTTACTGATCAACACGTGGTTCCACTTTACTCACAAAGTAGTGACAAAGCAACCACCGGAATATATTCTGAACTTCACACTCGAATTACACTGCGTTGCAATTTAAGATAACATTAGATATTTTAGAGCTAAACCTGAAATAAAGGTGATTAAATTTTCAGTTAGGCTGAACTTAAGAAATCCATTGTCCTACGGACTTAGCAGACACGCGCTTAGCCGGAGATCTTACCACTTCAGACGCTCGCCGCAGACAGACTGCCGTGGTCCCTTCCTGAGGGGTGGCTCACAAATACAAACGGAAGTGACCAGAGAGGCAGCTTACTATACCAACATGACACGGGACGGACAGGACCATACCAAGGATAGAAACCTCTCTGCTTTTAGAAAGCGTAGCTACCTGTTTGGACGTTGGTCCTACTGTTCTCTAGCAGACAGGCTTGTCTGCTACCATCCAGCATGCTACTATAAATACATTTGCTCACTCATCCTCTCACAGAGAAGGGAAGGGGGATGACAGTATCTTATCATATACAGTATATAAAAGAAAGCGGATGTAGGTTCCGTATGAGACTGTGTGACATGAATTACATATAAACTATGTTTTAAAGTGTAGTAGTGCGACAAATCGTTCTTGTTTATGTGTAAAAGTAACACTTTCCACTACTCAATCTCCTCCCAGATAGTCAGAAACACCACAGTAAATTTAGAAGAGGAATTTATGCCGTAAATGACAACAGATTTAAGAAATTAACATGAAAGGAATCCAACAGAGACCTTTCATAACCCCAACGCTCCAGAAAAAGACTGTGCAGGGAATTTTCTGGCCATGCTGGGACATTCCCAAGCAGGCCTCTCACACCCAACTTAAATCAAAAATGTAAAGAAAAGGGAAAAGGTCACCAGCTACTTGCTAAAACACAATATTTTCAACACATCTTTAGAATCTACCAATTTCAAAGAGAAAAATAAAATCTGTGACACCTATTTAAAAGATAGTGTAGACCTAATTCGGTCAGCAAGAAAAAACAATGGTTCCTGTGTCATTAATATGAAAACAATTTCTGGTTGTTACCCTTATGGAGTTCACCAGTATTTGCTCATTGAAAGAGCCAACTGATCACAGGAAAATTTATGACTGTTTATTAACAAGTAAAATTTATGAAAATAGCAAAGGTGCCACAGCAGTGAAAAAAAACATGAAAATAACATCAGTATTACAAAGGAGAACATTACAATGCACAATCCTCAAAAGCAAAAAAAAGACAGGAGGAGAAACATGTTTTACAAAGTGGTTATCGCAAAGAAAATTCTATATCTTATAAAACTAATAATTTGTAGAATTAAAATAACTTTGTGGCACTAATTTAATCACTCTACTATATTTCAGTTAGTTGGCAAACAATGATCACTGTGTCATTATACTGAAACTACAATTAATTATGTGATTGTTACCTTTAAGGGGTTCCTCACTATAAATATGCCCCATGCAAAGGCTAATCGATCACAGTCCAATGAGCATGAATAGCTATCTGACTGACAAACGAAGCAATGCCACAGGAATGAATTTACGAAACAAAATATCACAAATATAATACATCACACAAAAACAAACATTGATAAATAAAACAACTCTGAAAGTTCAATAGTCACATCATAAAAAAAACAGCAATAAATAAGACACCTGTAAAATACAAGAGTCAAAGTCTAAAAAAAACAATAAATATAACACCTGCAAAATAGACGGGTCAGTCTAATAAGAAAACACCAATAAATCGAACCCCTGCAAAATACACAATCAAAGTTTCTCTGAAAGAACACGTATATGCATTGGACTAAGAACTGTATAATCACTGTTCACTGGCACACTCAGTGGTTCCACTGTTCGGAGGCACAATATAAGGGGGGAGGGTGGGGGGGGGGTTCGCCGCCGCAGCTGTCAGTAGGGATCTTTGTCCATCTGTTGCGTGGAATCCCGCCGTCTCTGCCCTGTCATGAAGTTTCTCTTGGTGGCCCATGTCAGGTACCTATCGAATTGGTTCTATGTTTGTGTTGTCAAATTCGTGTCGTATCCTCGTTTGACAGGCCAGGTTGATCTTCCTGGGCAAGGATGACACTTAATAGCTCTTCTTTGTGCCACCCTTAGCAACCAGAGAACATCGAACCATAATTTACTGTCGCTTGACAGTGGGCATCCGTCAGGAAATGTCGATAGGCGTCGTTGACGTCTGCAAGTTTCTCTGGACAGTATGTGTCAAAAGGCACCACACCCCTTTATCCCCAGTCTTCTGTCGTTTCACTGCGGCCGTCTCGTCACGGTCGCGTGCTTGTGGTGCGTTGCCAGCAGATGGATTTCCGCGTGGTGGACCGCTCGACCATCTCAGGTCATCGCCTCCACGAAGGGTGGCACTGGTGCGGCCGCCCATTAGCTCCGGGTGGAAGGGAAAGCGTTTGCCGCATACCCCTCTTTTGTTGTCGACCGCGCTCCAAAAAGAAATGGTTCAAATGGCTCTGAGCACTATGGGACTCAACATCTGTGGTCATAAGTCCCCTAGAACCTAGAACTACTTAAACCTAACTAACCTAAGGACATCACACACATCCATGCCCGAGGCAGGATTCGAACCTGCGACCGTAGCAGTCGCGCGGTGACCGCGCTCCCTAAGTCGCCCGGTTGGCAGTGTGTCCTGCTGGGAAACCAGCCAGTTTACAACTAGCCCTTCTCCTCGCTGATCCCCCTGTCGCGTAAGAGTTTAGCCGGTTCGCTTTCACGTTCTCAACTGCATTCACAGAAATTGTTCATCATAGTTATGTGATTACAAAATGTCATACATAATACCACTTAGTATTGTCTTTCACAATTTTTAAGAACAAAAGTGAGACTTAATTTTTTTTAATTAAAAAAGTTAGATGAATCGACAATATAAAAATAAAAGTTAAATGACTTGACAAAAAAAATAAAAGTGAAATGACTTGACAGAATAAAAATAAAAATTAAATGAACCGACAATATAATATCTAAATCCACATCACTAATGTGGTTCGCTTGCGTTTTAAAAAATCAAATGCTACTTATTAATTCACTAAAATGAATAGGATTATGCCATGTGCAAGTATAGGTCAGGACAGCATAGGGTTCACATGTTATTTACACACACACATGCACACCTGTTGTCTATTCTACAAACTAACTACCCATAAACATGCAATACTCAAAATTTTACTTCAATCCACTACTAGTTAATCCAACAAGCTACTTCAATGCTACTTCAACAAAGTGTTTACAGCACTACAACATTGTTTTGATTCGTCCTCTTCCTGACGCTCGCCGCATATGTCTTGTCACATGATAAATATGGAGAAACTTTCCTTAAACATACACAGTATAAAGAACAATGGTTATATATATGCCAAAACATTTATACCAGTTGACACACCTGACAAGAGACTCGCAATTATACATTTATCATACTCATATATTCACACATAAAGCAGTAAGAAAATTTCATCTAAAATTACGTTATCACAAGAATGAATCACACAGATGACTCTGAGAAGGGTAAAAATGTTTTCATCCTATAGGTTATATTACATTTTCTTACCCATTTTGCTCCAATTTCGTTCCTTCTTTAAGTTACCTTTCGCTTCTAAATCAGTTATTTCGCCTGTGGTTGTTATTCTGGATTTATTTTTCATGAGTGGCAAAATTGTGGTCTCCTCTATTCTGTAAAACAGTTTCATCTTAACATATTGAACTTACAACAGACACAAAAGATCCGAATCCTCCTGTAGTTTAAATGACAAATGTTTTGCTTCATCCTTATTACCTTAAACCAAGCTTTCCTTCGGTCCCATAATCAAAATTATTTAATCTTCCTCTACCTGCAAGAGGGAAATTTCCTCAGTACAAATCATATAGGCTGCAGTGCATCCCGCACCAGCGAAAACAGTAAGCTGTAATGCTCACAGCATCAGCAAACACATAAACGTCGCTTTTCTAGGACAAGTATTAACGCGGAATAATTTTTCAGGCTTTGGCTCAACATCAATCAAGACTACAGAAAGGATCCATATTTCTGTTCCATTCTCCATTTGCTGAAAAACTGCTCGTATTTGACGACCACAATAATATTTCAGGGCCACATAAATTACACAAACCACAATTCTTCTTTCACCTTGAAGGGAATCAATATACTGACGAAATCCACAGACAGCACTTTACATACTCAGCTATAAAGAACAAAAAAAGACAAATATCATCAATATTAACATATCATCGCATATTGGGAAGCCAATGGTTAAACGATCGTATTATCGCATCCTGTTTTCAAGATTCTAAACTTCCCCATTCCTTTCTCAGAGTTCTCCTATCTTAAAATATTCATACAGCACGCATACTATAGTAAGACATCCTCATTTATACTGACAGATATAGAATAGTAATAGATAGATAGTAGCACTGAAAGCAGAAAATCGGAAACACGGCTACTAACAGCTGGGGACCTGGGTTTGCCAGACCCATAATACCCACGGATTGGATATTCCCCTGAGTTTTGCATTAATTCAACACAGATCTTGCTTCTCTCAGGAGTGACTCTTTTCAATTTACACAAAAAACCATCAACAGCATTTTACTCGTTCACAAAGAAACGAACCAACCTAAATCCTAATTGCACAAGGAAAGAAAAAAAATTAACAACATCACTTCAATCAATCACATAGAAACATCGTTATGATTATTTTTACCAACATATTATTCAAAATGCATTTATCACAAATGTAAACTAATCAATTGTTTCTCTTCACTGTCCTCTCTACTCCTCACTGTCCTTTCTACTCATTTGCCATGTCGCTCATTTGTTCCGATTGGGCGCCTTCTGGGCTGATCATTTGTTATTGCCGGTTTCGTTCATTTCCATTTGCTGGATTATGTCTAGGGTTGGCCGGCCGAATTTCAACATCATGTGGTGCTCCGCCTACAATCCAATTTCCACCGTGTTCGTCGTAGTATCGATTCTGGTTGCCGTACCTGTTACGTTCACGATCTTGTGCCCATCCTCGATCATTTCCGTTGTTCCACCTGTGTTCGCGACTGTTACCCCAGTTTCTATACGGCCGGTCCCGATTATTGTTCCGTTCGCGTCGCGACGACCAGTCACGCCGTTGATTAGTACTACGGCCACGACTGCGATCGCACTGCTGTGCCCCGTAATAACTTTGTGCCTGATTAGGCGGGCATTCTGCTGTATTATATTCCAACTCTAGGAGAAGTGTCTTAAACGTTTTCACGTCCTCTTTGCATCGTCCCGCAAGAATGACGTGGCGCAAGTGCATCGGCAGTTTGGTGATGCATATCCTAATTAGTTCCGCAGGCCCGCATGGGTCGTATAGAAATTGATTTGCCTGCAGCATGTGGTCGAATAGGCGTGCTGGGCTGCCGAAACCAGACTGGTTCAAATTTGGCAGCATAATTACGCCATGCTTGACCCTATCTTGTGCCGCTTCCGACCAATAGGCGGACAGAAAGGCTTGTCGAAACTCCCGAGTGGAGTTGCAGTGACGCGCTGCCGACCTCATGCGAATCGCCGGTTCGCCTTCCAAATAGCCACACATATATTCTATCTTATGTGAACTTGCCCAGTCGGGAGGAAGACAGGACTCAAATTGCTCGAGCCATGCTCGAGGATGTATTCCTTTTTGCGAATTTCGGAATATCTCAAACTTTCTCACCGTAAGGAAATGTTTGAAATCAAATCCCCGCATTTCCTCCCGGCGAGGCCCTTGTATGTTTCTATTCATGTCCCTCTCTGCACTGTTCGTACAGCTATTTTTAGTGCTATTGGCGAGTTCGTAATCACATGCCATGCGGTTTTCCAGATGCGCCACGCGTTTTTGTAATTCGCCTGTTACAGCTTTGAGCCGTCTGTTCACTTCGAACTGTCCCTTCTGAAATCTAAGAAGCGAACGCACTTCTTCGGTCTCTGCGGCCGCTGCCGGTGTAGTATTGTTCTCGCTTTCTGTCACCTTCATCATGCCTACGATGTCCGCTAATGCCGCAATCTTATCATGTATTTGTCTGTTGTCCTCCACCCCAGTCTGCTTCAATTGTTCTACTTGCTGTTCCAGCGCGTGAATCGCTTGACTGTTGTCCGCTACTGTGTTGCTAACGGATGTGGGACAATGCGTTTCCGCCTCTTGGACCCTCGAGAGTACCTGCTGGTGTTCTCTTTGGCATCCTTCTCTCAGCGCTTGGAAATTCCTAAGTAGCTGTTCTTCGCTCTCTTTAGATTCCGCATCGCGACTTCGCTTGCCCTGTTCTAAGGCTTGCAGACGGCCATCGATTTGTTCAAATGTACGGCCTAATTCTTTCATAATATCACTTTTTATTTCACTTGCCAGATTGTTTATTCTTTGTGAGATAGCATCGGACACTCTCTGCATCGACTTGTCGACTTTGTCTGCTGGATTAGTTTCTCGTCTATTTGTTCGCCTAGATCGCGGATCGATTTTTCAGATTTCTGCGTCATTTGTTCGCCTAGCTCACGGATCGATTTTTCAGATTTCTCTGTCATTTGTTTGCCTAGCTCTTGAATCGATTTTTCAGATTTCTGCGTCATTTGTTCGCCTAGCTCTCGGATCGATTTTTCTGATTTCTCTGCGTTTTCTTTATTTTGTTGCAATAAGGCTGTCATGAGTTCTGCCAAATCAATTTGATTAGTAGGAGGCAAATTAATTTCTGGCTCTGCTGTGAGCCCGTTCGTCCAGTTTTGCATTTCGTCTGAAGTATTCCCCATTGCATTTTGGGAACCGTCCGACGCGTTAATATTCGAAATCAAATTATCCCCTTGGCCCATGTTGCTTAAGTTGTTGGACCGCCTACTTTTAGCTTGGTTACGTGTCTGCATTAGTTCAATTTATACCCAGTACGCTACACACTAATCACAATAAATGTATCCCCCAAAAATTACGACATTCACACGAAGGGTACCCAACCTACTACACACTTTTTCACACCCAAAACAAATTTATATCTTTGATCGAAGTCAGTGCAATTTACAAGCGAGAGAAAAAAACACATACATATAAAACACACAAATATAGAAAACAAAACAAGACAAACAACACAACGCCGCTCAACAACGCCGTGAATCTTTTGAGTCTGCTCAGAAGCAACGCAGAAGTTGTTTGAGCGCTGCAGCTAAAAAAAAATTAAGATTACACAACGCTCGCAATCTAACGTTTCAGAGATTCCAGAGTCTAGCGGAATCACAGAACAGGGTCGCCATGTATAATGTTGTTGCTTTAATTTGCTATGAAAGCATTGCTGATGGACAATAAAAGCGGTTTAAAAGCTGTGAGCTGTTTGGGGAAGTTAACGTTGCATTACTGAGCAAATGTTTCACCAGATATCCAGTCTAGCTTACCAAATTGGTTCAGATGGCTCTGAGCACTATGGGACTTAACATCTGAGGTCATCTGTCCCCTAAAACTTAGAACTACTTAAACCTAACTAACCTAAGGACATCACACACATCCATGCCCGAGGCAGGATTCGAACCTACGACTGTAGCGGTCGCGCTGTTCCGGACTGTAGCGCCTTTAACCGCTTGGCCACCACGGCCGGCAGCTTACCAAATTCCCAACCAGACTAACATTAATTATAATCTTTTAATCTTCATACGACAACCGGTGATATATATATATATATATATATATATATATATATATATATATATATATATATATGTATATATATACAAAAGAGAATTTAAATAAAAAGAAATAAATCAGTTTATATTTGGAAATTTATTTTAACATTGATCATTGAAATTTCAGCATATTAAACTTGAGTCGTAACTAAGCTGGTGCCTTATTTAGGACTGTGAAAATGTGAGTTTGTAATCTTACGGAACACATCAAGATTGGGAGACTACATACAACACTGCATTCATAAAATAACACACGAAGAACGTTGTAACATATCCAAGAGGAAATTAACCACTACCAACCGATTCAATTTTCACCCAAAGAAGTTACGTTCGTAGCGCAATCCTATCCGTCATGTAATTACCACACACTGGTATACTAAATTCATACTAACTCTCTGTGAAATCTTCCCGAAAAGAATAGCTGAGGGCTACTTTGATGATTACACCACATGCTTCACGTGGTCAACTTGGTTTACACAAAGAGTGTAACTTCACAATAATTTTGATAATTAAAATAAATTAGATCGAAAAGCAATTTACAAAAGAGAAACCTCGAACTGGTTACTAACGTCTTACTATTAACCTGATGGGTCAAACAATCGTATAAGCACGTGGTACTGGTCTCACAAAGTACACCCCATGTGGGTTGAACATAAAGAAAAGTTGCTATATTGAAAAATATTGTCAAGACGAGACGTTATAATCTCACGCACATTCGCATTGAAGACTGATGATGCTAGTTAGAGTTACTGATCAACACGTGGTTCCACTTTACTCACAAAGTAGTGACAAAGCAACCACCGGAATATATTCTGAACTTCACACTCGAATTACACTGCGTTGCAATTTAAGATAACATTAGATATTTTAGAGCTAAACCTGAAATAAAGGTGATTAAATTTTCAGTTAGGCTGAACTTAAGAAATCCATTGTCCTACGGACTTAGCAGACACGTGCTTAGCCGGAGATCTTACCACTTCAGACGCTCGCCGCAGACAGACTGCCGTGGTCCCTTCCTGAGGGGTGGCTCACAAATACAAACGGAAGTGACCAGAGAGGCAGCTTACTATACCAACATGACACGGGACGGACAGGACCATACCAAGGATAGAAACCTCTCTGCTTTTAGAAAGTGTAGCTACCTGTTTGGACGTTGGTCCTACTGTTCTCTAGCAGACAGGCTTGTCTGCTACCATCCAGCATGCTACTAGAAATACATTTGCTCACTCATCCTCTCACAGAGAAGGGAAGGGGGATGACAGTATCTTATCATATACAGTATATAAAAGAAAGCGGATGTAGGTTCCGTATGAGACTGTGTGACATGAATTACATATAAACTGTGTTTTAAAGTGTAGTAGTGTGACAAATCGTTCTTGTTTATGTGTAAAAGTAACACTTTCCACTACTCAATCTCCTCCCAGATAGTCAGAAACACCACAGTAAATTTAGAAGAGGAATTTATGCCGTAAATGAGAACAGATTTAAGAAATTAACATGAAAGGAATCCAACAGAGGACTTTCAATATTTCTATTGATAGTGAGGACAGTGTACTGAACAACGTTACATCAGCATTTACTTAATTTGCAGACTAATAATCACAGCTGTTACGGGTAGTATGTTTTTAGGTTCGTTAGTACCTCCAGGTGTCTACAGTCTTGCCGCAGTGGTAACATCAGTTCCCGTCGGATCACCGAAGTTAAGCGCTGTCGGGCTGGCCCAGCACTTGGATGGGTGACCATGGGATATGCCTAGCGCCGTTGTCAAGCGGGTTGCGCTAGGCCCTTGTGAGGCAAACTGAGGAGCTACTAGATTGAGAATTAGAGGCTCCGGTCTTGTAAACTGAATTACGGCCGGGAGAACAGCGTGCTGACCAGCTCCGGTCTCGTAAACTGACATACGGCCAGGAGAGCGGTGTGCTGACCACATGCCCCTCTGTATCAGCAGCCAGTGACGCCTGTGGTCTGAGGATGAATCGGCGGCCGGTCTGTACCGTTGGGCCTTCATGGCCTGTTCTACATGTACGTGTGGCACGAGCAAGCCATTAACGTTCAATTTCCCCTGGGTAGCAGGTCCAGTATTGAAGTGTGGACACGTGGATGCAAAACAGATTGTTTGTACTGATAAGCGCAGTCCACGACCGTGCAGAAAACATCAGGTAGTAACTTAGGTGACGTGTTTGCAGGACAACTTTTAGACTCGGAGCAAAAAAAAATAACACACTGGAGAGGGTAGGTATTAAGGCACCACTTATCATAATATCTGTACCTATACCCTTAAAACGCTGTGTGTATTTTTTGAATTTCAGATGCATGTCTGAAACTGAGTTTGATTTTGGATCAACTAATTTGTTTCTGAAATTTACTAACAGTTGTCTGGGCGTGACTGCAAAGTCCAGTCAAGCGTCGACGATGCAGAAATAACGGGCAAAATTTATGTGGTGCAGTAGAAATAATAAGTGATACTACTTCAAATGAAAGAACATATTTCAGTCTGTATAGGTTTGGGTAATTTTGGGAAGTGGCTCTCCGTTAGCAGAGAAGGCGATAGGCTACATTTTGAAGTTGCATGATAGAGTGGTAACAGAAACACTGTAATGGAAGCATAAAGTGGGATTACAACCATAGGTGACACTGTGGTTGAATGCCCATTTTAGAGAAGGCTTGTTACATCGTATTGATGCAAACGTGACGAGAAATTTTGCCATTTTGAATGAAATGATCGGCACAGGCTGTAAAATCCTTGCCCGCATCTCGTGGTCGTGCGGTAGCGTTCTCGCTTCCCACGCCCGGGTTCCCGGGTTCGATTTCCGGCGGGGTCAGGGATTTTCTCTGCCTCGTGATGGCTGGGTGTTGTGTGCTGTCCTTAGGTTAGTTAGGTTTAAGTAGTTCTAAGTTCTAGGGGACTGATGACCATAGATGTTAAGTCCCATAGTGCTCAGAGCCATTTGAACCATTTTTGTAAAATCCTTTTTATTAAATGCCACTATCGGTTTCGCGTCAATTGAAGACCCTTCCTCAGGTGATACGTACAAAATTAATAACAAAAAAATTTTTGTAAAGAATTTTTAACAACGGTCTGAAGAATAGTGTGTTACTAAAAAGTAGTATTATACAGTTGTACTTGAAGAGTACTCACTGATTATTTATTAACAAGTAGGAGCGTTACTAGTCTACATCTTTTTTGGGCCCGTTTGGTCTTAATCCAAGTGTTATTTCTATAGGGTCTCCTATCCTCTTCATTTCAACTATGGGCTACCGCTTTTAGCACGCTGTTTGGTTTATAACCGAATGTTCTTCAGACCATAGTTAAGAATTCTTTGTAATTTTTTTCTTATTAATTTTGTGCAGATCGCCTGAGGATGCGCTTTCAGTTGACGCGAAACCAGTACTCACTTTTAATATAAAAAAAAAAAGTGACAGCCAGTGCAGATAATTTCCTTCAAAATGCACAAGTTTGTTTGTGGTTGCCCGCAATTTAAAATAACATGCTCGAGAAATTTTGAACTTGGTAGACAGTCAATAGCGACACGACATTGCCTACGACGCAAATAGTACTATGATCTTGTTAGGAGCGCTTTATCGAGGCTTCAGAAATTTGTAACATAATATACTGTTCCAGTGAGTGAGTGCAGTCTTCGACGAAAATGCGACTGTTGGAGTGACAGACACGAGCGCTGGCAGGTAACAATTGCCTTTTCAGAATTACGTATTCGCCCCACTCTTAAACTTTTCGTGTGGTTTATCGGTTCGGTGCCGTGAAACTTGATGCGTATTTCGTGCCATTCGTCATCAATAATGTTTGTCATATAACTTAACTGTAAGATATGTAAATCGTAATTACCTCGGAGCCTTGTTCATTTCCATTGACTGACGAGTCTCACAAGTCGTCTTCTGGGCTAGCCGCGTTTATCCGACGGCATACGTGTTTTGATATATCGGCTACCTATCTTGCGTCGTCGTTGCTCTCTGTAGGCCATTGAATCAGATTTTCCCGTACATCTGAAACAGGTAGAGTCGTAACTGCCGCTAACGTGTACATTGGCAATCTTAAACTCGAGGCGTTCTGTGCCGGTTGATGTGCACCCGTATGTACGTCCGAACTAGTGGTACAGGACCCTTAGCTGTGTCCCCGGTCGTAGGGACGGCGGCAGCGAAGTTAAAAACGGCCGTTAATATGAGTGACCGTACACTTCAGAACGGGCGAGCCTCCGGCGCCCGACCGTAATACCACTCGCTGAACTGGCTAAGGAACGGTGCACCGGAATAACTCAATTCCACACCTCTCGCGTAAACAGCAAGCTCCGCTAAAATTCCGCCCGTGTTGTCTCAGTGGCGCTGCATATTTATAAGCGGGCAAATGTGTTCGAATTTGATTAGCGTCGAGTTAGAGCGCCAGTCGACTCGGCTTCATCAGCGGCGCGCCACGTCCTGAAACCCTTTTGTCAGGGGAGGGTGTGGGGGTGGGGGAGCGAAGTACAGAAAAACGCCGCGCCGCGGGACACTGGAGTGGGGGTTACTAATGCATGCCAGGCGGCGGCAACCCCATAGTTGTCACGGCGATTTACGGCTGCGCGGCACAGGCCTCCACTTTTAGAACTGGGCTCTTCCTTGTTTCATACATAAGCAAATGCGCGCCTGAGCTGCAGGTGCTGCCTCCAGACGCCGCTATCACAGTCTGCGTCTATTCTCTCGGCTGATAATTCCTTCGCAACACTGTTCCTCTCACTGGAAGAGCCTCGCACAAACCTTATGTCTTATCCTGCTAGATTCTTACCATTTAGCACCTCAAAAAGGTGAGATGTGTTACGCAGTTCGTCATCCTTTGGGCTTATGACAGCGTCTGTTGTGCAACTGAATTTCAAGATACACATTTACAATACAGGCGTGTCGTATTTCATTATGAAAATAAAAGCCAGCGGCAATTAGTTGGATATTTTAGAGTGTCAATTAGTGTAGCTAAATGCAGATGACAGAACGGTACAGTTTCAGCTGTACAATTGATAACAGAAGCCCAAAATACGCGCTGTTGATAAACACACGAAGTTAAACACTTGCAGAAGGAATAACGAATGTGAACGTTAACTACAAATACTAGGACCGCACAACTAGATATATACCTTGCACATATCTCTTACGGTATTTTGTACCGGTTGTTATCTCTCTCATCCATATTTCACTCACGAATGGGGAGTTACAAAAAAAAGTAGTTTGCTTTCATGCACATTCTACTCTCTTACTTTAGAGTCCTGCGAGATAAATAGGAGCAGAATTCTACTATCTGCGTTGTGTATCTCGAGTATCGAGTCTGTAAACACGCAAACCAGCATTTCGTGAAAAAGAACTTAGACTCTTTTTTCTTTTCTTTTTCAAATCAAGCTACGCAAGTTCCCTTAGGTATCTGTATCACTCGCGTGTTGATTGAATCAGGCGACCGCAAATCTGGCAACGTGCCTTAATTCCTTCGACTTTCCGATGTAGTGTAGCCCCTTTTGCTGTACGCACCTGTACTACCCTCTTCTAGAAGTCTCGCTATATAGGCAGTTCGTCCATTAGTCATTCGGGTATGAGATTTTTTTATAGTCACATTTAAGTACGACAGCCACTCAGTGTTTTAGGATAATTAATCTTACAACATTAATTTACTGGCGACGCGTTTCGAGCCAATAGTATTCATCCTCACGTATCAAAGATGATGATACTAAGATTCTCAACTAGATTATCGCTAATTTTTGTTGAGTTGCGAGGGTCTTCATTTGGTCGAAGTCGCAGACCTCCGTAAATAGAAATTAAATAACTGTATAGGTTAGTTCTTGCGAAAAGGGTGTGTTCTGTGTAAGTATTTTTCGTATTTTGCTGGTGACGTACGTCATATGGGTCCTCAGGATGGATCTTTCTCTCAAATAGAGGCTAATTTGTTCATCCGTCAACATAGAATGTTTGACTTCGTTGACGGAACCACAATCTATAAAATCATCATCGCACACCGCTTTCATTCTTGTGTGGATTTCAATTGGAGGCACGTTTTCTGCGGTTTTGGAAGTAGATTACAGCACGCTGTTCGTCACGTACTTTACACACAGCCACGTTACACGCTACTATTCAGAGCCCTCTAGCGCCAGGGGGGTTGCGGTTTGCGTCAACGAAGCGAAAAGTAGACCGAGTTACATGCATGAAATGTAACAGAGGACAGAATAAAAAATATCGGGGGCATTAATTTTCAATACTCCCTCGTATGTGTTTTCAGTTTCTCTGTAGAATGGCATACTGAAACTAATGAAGGTCCAGGAAACTCGTCAAACTAATAATGTTATTCGTATGCCTTGTTGACTCTGAGCAGCCCCAATTACTTCGCCAGTAAATTGTTGTAATCTCGTTGTTGTCTCCAGTCCGCAGATTAGTTTTCATGTTGTTCTGGAGGTTAGGAGGTCAATAATCCTTAAACATTGTGAGTGGTTCTGGTACCACAATCACGAAAAAACGATATGTCACTGTTGCTAATGATAGGATAAGATTTTTGTCTTTTTCTCCACTTCATATCATTTGACAAACCATTCAAAAATAATGTGTGACATATGTGACTGAACGCCAGGGGCATATGTGCCACGAGGCCTTTAATTCTCCACATTTAAAGTCAGTAATCATTATTTTGTGAGGCGTTCTGAATATAGAGCGAGGCGGCGGAAGTCTAACCCTTGTCCATCCAGATTTGTCTTCTTACTGTGTTTCCTCTACATCGCGTAAGGCGAATGCTAGGATGGTTGCTTCTAAAAGGAGACACCCGATTCCCTCCATCTCAGATGCGCCTGTCGTCTCAATGTCTCCCTCAGTGACCTGCATTTTGTCGTCTTTGCACATTGTGATTGTAGTACTGGTAGTGGCGGACACGTTTATTTATATTCATCACGCTTGCTTCAGGCACTGACGTTTCGTTTGTGTGAAGAGCACTGGGCACCCAAGATAATGAAATGGTGCTTGTCAATCAACAGTTCTACCAACCAGTCGCATATTTTCCAAGATTTCCAGTACACCCCGCTGTGGGGCGGCGGGTAATAATCAAATGGTCTGTACTTCTTGTTATGTCGTTATGAAGAGACCCTTCAATTGTCTGTGCGTGCCTTCCACCAACCTGCGCCGTCTACTAGAGCTTGAAAACTAATTTTGCTGTCAGCCAGAAGGCGATGGAGAACATACTGACCATAATTTCCAGTCTACAAGTCTACATTACTCATTGTTCTCACTGATAGAAAATGTTCCTACTTACTATTTACTCAACGGAATCAGGAACTGTGACTATAAATGAAAGTTTTGAGTTTTAACTGATTTTATATATTCTGTAAACGTTCACACACACAAAGTATAATAATATCCCTAATAATAATATAACGATAATAATAATAATTATTATATCCCTATCGGAAACAGCACTAGTAACAGTTCAAAGGCGACCCTTAACCAGCAAAGTTAATTCCTCGCTTTAAAAGTGGAAAATAATATCGCCACTTGCCACGCGGTTTTTTCGACATTATGGGCGGCACACAAACAGTTACTTCCGTGCAATCTAAGCGATCCAGGACGATGTGCAGTCGTCGCGAGTTCACTTCCTACTTTTACCGCAACGGTCGCAGGTTCGAATCCTGCCTGGGGCATGGATGTGTGTGATGTTCTTAGGTTAGTTAGGTTCTAGGGGACTGATGACCTCAGATGTTAAGTCCCATTTTTGAACCTACTTTTACCGAAAACACATTCAAGTCTGCCCGGCTCTGACATCATCTGCGGCACAACGCAAGTGGGCGTTTGACTTGCGCGGACAGTATGATGTCTCGGTACGAAGTGTCTGTTTCCGTTGCCTCTCTGACTGTATATACACACATCAAATGGCTCTGAGCACTATGGGACTTAACTTCTGAGGTCATCAGTCGCCTAGAACGTAGAACTACTTAAACCTAACTAACCTAAGGACATCACACACATCCATACCCGAGGCAGAATTCGAACCTGCGACCGTAGCGGTCGCTCGGCTCCAGACTGTAGCGCCTAGAACTCCACTGCCACTCCGGCCGGCCTATACACATATCAAAAAAGGTTTGGCATCACCCCGGTTCCCAGAACTCCTGAAGATAGACGTTGACTGTGGATATTGTATCACAGACATAGTCACTTTGACTGTTCAGAGATGTAATTAAACCCGCCCAAAGATGTAAACAACCATGCATGAGCAGCGCCTATTAGACGGAGGGGGTCCGACAGCCGATCTGTTGCAGTCATTCCACCAGGAAGTACACGGCTTGTGTTGTCTGTAGTTCAACCATGCCTAGACGGTCAATACCGCAATTCGTTCGAGTTGTTACTTTGTGCCAGGAAGGGCCCTCAACAACGGAAGTGTCCAGGCGTCTCGGAGTGAACCAAAGCGATGTTGTTCGGATATGGAGTAGATACAGAGAGACAAGAACTGTCGATGACATGCCTCGCTCAGGCCGCCCAAGGGCTAGTATTGTAGTGGACGACCGCTACCTACGGACTATGGCTCGGGGGAACCCTGACAGCAACGCCACCATGTTGAATAATGCTTTTCGCGCAGCCACAGGACGTCGTGTTGACTCAAACTGTGGGCAATAGGCTGCATGATGCACAACTTCACTCCCGATGTCCATGACGAGGTCAATCTTTGCAACCACGACACCATGCAGCACGGTACAGATGGGCCCAACAACATGCCAAATGGACCGTTCGGGATTGGCATCACGTTCTCTTCACCGATGAGTGTCGCCTTCAACCAGACAGTCGTCGGAGACGTGTTTGGAGGCAACCTGGACAGACTGAGCGCCGTAGACACACTGTCCATCGAGTGCAGGAAGATGGAGGGTCCCTGCTGTTTTGGGGTGGCATTATGTGAGGCCGACGTACGCAGCTGGTGGTCATGGAAGGCGCCGTAACTGCTGTACGATACGTGAATGTCATCCTCCGACCGATAGTGCAACCAAATCGGCAGCATATTGGCGAGGCATTCGTCTTCATGGACGACAATTCGCGTCCCCAGGGTAACGACATCGCTCGACTAGAGTGGCCAGCATGTTTCCCAGACATGAAACCTATCGAACATGCCTGGGATAGATTGAAAAGGGCTGTTTATGGACAACGTGACCCACCAACCACTCTGAGGGATGTACGCCGAATTGTCGTTGAGGAGTTGGACAATCTGGACCAACAGTGTCTTGATGAACTTGTGGATAGTATGCCACGACGAATACAGGCATGCATCAGTGCAAGAGGACGTGCTACCAGGTATTAGAGGTACGTGTGTACAGCAGTCTGGACCACCACCTCTGAAGGTCTCGCTGTATGGTGGCACAACATGCGATGTATTGTTTTAATGAGCAATAAAAAGGGCGGAAATGATGTTTATGTTTATCTCTAGCCCAATTTTCTGTTCAGGTTCCATAACTCTCGGAACCGAGGTGATGCAAAACTTTTTTTAGTGTGTATATATAGGGGCGTAGCGTACCGCCAAACGTAACGCCCTATGCACAGTTAGCAATGTCTAAATGGCCCCTTTCTTTGACACGTATAGCTCTGTCGCTTAATAATTTACAATCTTCTTAATTTTTATGTAAACAGAGTTAGGTTCGCTTTAATTGCAGAAAAGGTTGCAGCTCGATCGATTGTGTTTAAACTTTTCTACCTAGAACTGTTAGAACGGAACCGACAGCATAACATGACCTCTGAACTGCCTCGTAACCACTGTTATTTACAATAAAGTTTTGAAACTTGGTACAGCTGCATTATTGCATGAATGGTTAAAAAATAGTTCAAATGGCTCTGAGCACTATGCGACTTAACTTGCATGAATGCAATAGACTGCTACAATTAAAACCTCCTATTACAAATACAAATGATATGGTTCAAATGGCTCTGAGCACTATGGGACTTAACATCTATGGTCATCAGTCCCCTAGAACTTAGAACTACTTAAACCTAACTAACCTAAGGACAGCACACAACACCCAGCCATCACGAGGCAGAGAAAATCCCTGACCCCGCCGGGAATCGAACCCGGGAACCCGGGCGTGGGAAGCGAGAACGCTACCGCACGACCACGAGATGCGGGCTACAAATGATACCTTATTTCCAAATTTTGTTCAGTAAATAATTTAGAAGTAGCTTATTGGTATCACATAGTTAATGCTTTTACATGACAATGAGGCTACATACGAATTTTCAGCTTTTTGAGTTAAATATTTAGTGACTTCAATTTTTCGTAAAAACGCCGATTTTAACCAAAATATTGATCTGATTCAGTTGAGGCTTGTAACCTTTAATGGTGACATACATTTGTATATTTCTAGCTTTGTAGTTTTATTATTCAGCGAAGCTTATTTTTGCCTTAAGATTTTTTTGCCTAATATATTCATTTGATCGTTCTGAGACTTCAGTGTTACCATTTTTATACTGAACCATACACTGACGAAGTTTGGAAGAGTTATTTTAATTTCACTCAGATCATGGTGCAATCCTTTGTGTGTTAAGAACAGTCGAGTTGCGATGACGTGAGCCGGATACTCCCCAGCACAGCCGCTCGCCCCGCTGCGTCCAAACTACTCGTGTGCTGGTGAGGTGGCTCCAAGGACTCTCACAGCCTGTAGCTCGTCCGGGGCCGCCTCTTGTCGGCACGTCAAAGGGATGCGCGCCGAGCTGCGCAAGTGCTGTGGACGGCGACAAGCCTTCATCAATTGGTTCGCTGCACTCCTCCACTTCCGTCTTTTTTCCCTTTTCTGTGCTGTGGATATCGGTTTTGGAGTGGACCGACGATTTTACTATTAAATTCATAAATCAGATGCGGGCGTACTGCAAAGTGTCTTGAAATGTACGTTTTCAACTTGTAAGTCATCCATCAAATCACTTCCACCATATCTTTTTCTTCGCCTGAAAACCGTGGCCATCCACCACCTCTGTTTTTTTGGGTCTTTGTTACGTCTTCTTCTGTCTTTTTCTTAAGATGACAGGCGCATCACAAGGAAGCTGGCACTTGCTATACCATTGCGTCCTTTTTTAAATTACGAAGCTGACACTGGTCACGATTGCAAATGCGGAGCGGGTCCTCGCGGGTCAGAGGGTAGTGCATTAGAAGATAAGTGCATTTCATACAAAATCAGCGAGGGAGCGAACCACATTTCACGAAGTTAGATCATATTGGTCACAATATTAGGCGCCTGACAACAGTAGGGACAACTTTCCCCAGACCATGGCACATGTACACAGAAGAGCCAAAGAAACTGGCACACCTGCCTGATATCGTGAAGGCCCCTCCCCCAACCCCCTCCCCGAGTACGCAGAAGTGCCGCAACATGACGTGACACGGACTCCACTAACGTCTGAAGTAGTTCTGAAGGGAACTGACACCATGAATCCTGCAGTGCTGTCCATAAATTCGTAAGAGTACGAGGAAGTGGAGATCTCTTCTGAACAGCACATTGCAAGGCATCCCAGATATGCTCAATAATGTTCGTGTCTGGAGAGTTTGGTAGCCAGCGGAAGTGGTTAAATTCAGAAGAGTGTTCCTGGAGCCACTCTCGCAATTTTGGACTAGTGGAGTGTCGCATTGTCCTGCTGGAATTGCCCAAGCCCTTCGGAATACACAATGGGCATGAATGAATGCAGGTGATCAGACATGATGCTTACGTACGTGTCACCTGTCAGTCACATCTAAACGTAACTGCACACGTCCCACACCATTACAGAGCCTCCATCAACTTGAACAGTGCCCTGCTGACGTGCAGGGTCATTGAATTGGTGCGGTTGTCTCCATATCCGTACACGTCCATCCGCTCGATTAAATTTGAAAGAGACTCGTTCGACCAGGTAACAGGTTTCCAGTCATCAACAGTCCAGTGTCGGTGTTGACGGCCCCAGTCGAGGCGTAAAGCTTTGTGTCGTGCAGTCAACAAGGGTACACGAGTGGGCCTTCGGCTCCAAAAGCCCATATCGATTATGTTCAAATGGTTCTACGCACTATGGGACTTAACATCTGAGGTCATCAGTCCCCTAGACTTCAAGCTACTTAAACCTAACTAACCTAAGGACATTACACAAATTCATGCCCGAGGCAGGATTCGAACCTGCGACCGTAGAAGCCGCGCCGTTCCGGACTGAAGAGCCTAGAACCGCTCTTCCACAGCAGCCGGCCGATGAGGTTCCTTTGAATGGTTCGTACGCTGACACTTGTTGATAGCCCAGCACTGAAATCTGCAGCAATTTGCGGAAGGGTTGCACTTCTGTCACGTTGAACGATTCTGTTCAGTCGTAGTTTGTCCCGTTTTTGAAGGATCGTTTCCGGCCGCAACAATGTCTGAGATTTGATGTTTTACCGGATTCCTGATATTCACGGTACGCTCGTGAAATGGTCCTATGGGAAAATCCCAACTTCATCGCTACCTCGGAGATGGTGTGTCCCATCGCTCGTGCGCGGCCTATAACACCACTTCAAACTCACTTAAATCTTGGTAACCTGCCTTTGCAGCAGCAGTGACCGATCCAACAACTGCGCCTGATGCTTGTCTTATATAGGCGTTGCCGACCGCAGCGCCGTATTCTGCCTGTTTACATATCTCTGTTTTTGAATACGCGTGTCTATACCAGTTTCTTTGGCGCTTCAGTGTATAAATATCCCTGATCTATTACTACGATGCACTGAACACGATCAGGATCCCATCATTGTAAAAATCACACCAGCTTCAAAATAGGCTGCCCGATGAAGAACCAAACGTGCGAAGATCCATAGTATGGCCCGATTCTTTTGAATATGATGGTAATAAAGAGAAAATGTACCCATACCTAACGCTTTAGAAGCAAAGACCGGCAAGGGCGCTACGTCTTCAGCAACACATCACAACAACAAAACTGGAGTAGTGTGTACGAAGATAGAAGCAACACGAGCGCGAGTCTGACCGGCGAATTTTCTTGACAGACGAGTCTGACGAGCACGAATATTGTGGACGCATCTTTACAATAATACGGCGCTTTTTTCGGCCTACCACGTGCCCTGCAGTAACACTATACTCTGTAATGTAGCAAGAAAGAAGTCAAATCGATTCCGGTGTTACAATTTATTCGAGAAAATGAGAAGTGGTGTGTGAGTGGGTGGGAGACAAGACAAATGCGTAATCTCCGGCGTCCGGTGTCGCAGGGCGCACTGCAGAAGCGCCACTTCTGTTTTTATTTAACAGCGCCTCGTAAAGCGAGCAGCGCATTTCATCAAACTTTCTACCCTTAAGCGGCGGCGCTTGGGGCTTAATTTACTTAGCTTACTTTGTGCGAATGGCTTCTTTGAACCGAGTCACAAACTCGATAAGATCGCCGGAAAAGAGCAATGGGTTTTTGCCCGCTCGGTATCACTCATTTCCTGCGCACTGCGTGCGCTCCGTCTTAACGACTTTTGCATCGGCCTCGGCCCTTCGTACTGTCGCGGAGCGCAATTTACTGTTTTCGAGACAGATAACTTAATTCTGGGGGACCTTTGACGAATGAGCTTCTGTACGGCAACAGAAGCTACTAGGGACGCTGTGCGGTGTCTCTTCAGCTGGCCATGTCAGAAACTGTTTCTGTTTGTTCACACACAGTTGCAAAAACATCTAGCTGTTTGTCTTTCTAGCTGTTGCTGCCGTTAATTAGTACAGAATTGGAGGACAGTATGTTGCTTGATGTTTTAGTTTGGTGTATAAGCTTATTTCGGCATTATTGCGTTCATCGGTACTTGTCCTTACTTTGAGTAAACCATTATTGCTGTCTGTAGTAGTTATTTGTAATATTATTTTTCTTCAGCAGCGTTTTAAAATTGTTAAATAATTGGCTATTGCTCGTATATTATAATACTTTCTACTATCTGATATTTATAGAAATTCAAGGTTGACAACTAGTTGTTTACTTCGAGTAAACAACGAGTCGTCAATCTTGAATTTCCACAGCTCTCAGATAGTAAAAATGTATTATAATATACGTGCAACAGCAACAGTAAATTATTGAACAGCTTTAAAACGTTGCTGAAAAAATAATATTACAACCAACAACTACAGACAGCAATAATGGTTTACTCAGAGTTGATATATGTCCGTCTACAATGTCAGGACACCTAATGATGAGGGCAACAAAGCCGAGGCTGATGAGCTAGCAGTTTGCCCCCCCCCCCCCCCCATCTTAAACAAAAAAATAAAATAAAAAAAATAAAGCCGAAATAAGTTTATATACCAAAGTAAAATATCGGGCAGCGTACTGTTTTCCAGTTTTCTACATAACGTTTTACTGTGATATAATTTAGGCTGCAGGTCCAACAATAAAGGAAAAAAGCCGTTAATTAGCGTCGAGGGATACCACAGTTGGATAAACTGCGAAAGAAGTAATCTGATGAATAGATCTGAAAAACGGACTAATGCATTACAGAGGTTAGTGTAAATTATTAGTACAAATTAAAATAACTTGTAACTAGCTAACACAGTGTGTTTATAACCGGACGGAACGCATGTTATAGTGCCAATCATTTAACGAAGAGTAATTAAATAATCAGAATTATGCAAGTAGAATATCAAAGAGCCCGTAATTAATTAGCAGCTCTGCGACATTTAAACACGAGCTGCACTGTGACGACAACTGGCGAATAGTTGCAAGTCGCAGAAGCCCTCATCTACCGTTGGCCATAAATAAACTTTTCGATCTAATAATACAAATTACATAGCAAAATCGTATTTATTTGTAGCGATTTAGTACGTATTCGGCGTTTGCTGAAGTCTGCTTCTCCATGTATCAAAACTTTCCGAGGGTAACACAATTACCATTCAGAATGATGGGTTTTCGGTGCGAAAACCGTTCAAAAAGTGAAGGCTGTTCCACGAGCAATGGAGAGACGCTTGTCGAGAGTCGGTAGGAGAAACAGAAAATCAAGCAAACTGATCAGGTAACACACTGGCGTGGAAGACTTAATTATTCCTGGAATGAAAATGAAATGGATATGAGCGGCACGTGTAGCCAGGCGAATGGCTTTAGATGGAATAATGAAGATTTTTGCGGGATTTATAGAGGTAGTAAGACGAAAACGACGGCTTAATGGAAGGTGGGCAGAGCAGGCAACGTACAGAAGCAACATGAGTATGTACAGCTGCTGAGTGTAGAGGCGTCACTTGTTGTCAGATGACGATGACGATCGTTCAGTTTTCTCCGGAAATGAATTTGTACAATCCGTTGCACGAATAAGACCAACGGTGGATTAAATCGTTCACAGACGTTGTGATATATATTTTTGCAGCCGTTTGCATACGTGAACTTTTTGGTTTCAGGTTCCTTTTACGTGAGCATATTCAGTCGGTCCTAACAGTTCCTAAGCTGATTTTATTCCTTGCGTGTAAGCAATATTAGCGAAGTAACTACTGCGGCAGCTTGAACTAACAACTGTAAACAACGGATGTGCATTCGACCGTTTACTTGTGAGTAGGCAGTGTTCAAATAGTGGACGTGTGACCGTATTCTGTCATGAACTACAATGGAGCAACATTTCTAAATCAAGTTTTCAGGACATTCTCCTAAATGATTTGAAGAAGGGAAGAGCGTGTGCAGCGTTTGTCCCACACATCTAGACTCCCAAACAAAAACAACGACGAGTCGATGCCAGCGGCGACTTGTTTGAAATCCAAAACTAGGACAATTCTTTTCTGGAAAAGATCATTACGGATCATGAGACTAGGTGTTATCGTAACGAACCTACCACAAAACCCAGAAATTCACATGAAGTGTCAACGTTTTGACGACATAACCGATATTAAAGCCAATGTGACATGCGACTTGAACGACACACCAAAGGTGCACTTTTCTGACAGTTTCACACGGTTGTATGAACGTTCTGTGCGTTGTGCTCAAGTGGGGGAAGACAGTGTGTCGTCATGTTCTAGCGTTGCCCGGAAAGTAATGCACCGTATTTTCGTTTCTTCCTCAGCCGAAAACAATGCACGAATGCGAAACGTTACGGATGTATTATTTGAGTTCTCCTGAGTGAGCGCGCCAAGTTTGTCACTTCCAACAGATAGCGTAGCTGCAGGACAGTTTCGAAATTGCGTCTGTAGGTGATGGGCGTTACAAGCAACGTGCCGTCATCGAATTTCTCACTGCAAAGAAAGGACCAGTGAGGAATATTCACAAACGCTTTTGCGAAGTCTGTGGAGCATCTGTTGTCGACAGAAGTACAGTCAGTCGCTGGGGACGGAGGGTGAGATCATCAGAAGGCGGTTCGGCGGAGCTCCACGATTTGCAGCGGTCGGAGAGACCATATACGGGCTGCAAAACCTGACAGACCTGACCTAGCCCCCTCGGACTTCCACTTATTTGGGCCATTAAAGGATGCCATTCGTGGAAGGCATTTTGAGGATGATGATGAGGTGATGCACACAGTGAAGCAGTGGCTCCGCCACCAGGAAAAGTATTGGTACCGACAGGCCGTGGAAAAGTAGGGTGTATAGATAAAACACATTCATTCGTGCGTGTAATTCTTGTTATATTCAATAAAGAGCTGTTGACGAAAAAAATTACTTTCTGGGCAACGCCCGTAATCCAAAAAGCCACCCCCCGATGTCGTCTTCTTACTGACTAAAATACCGGGTGATCAAAAAGTCAGTATAAATTTGAAAACTGAATAAATCACGGAATAATGTAGATAGAGAGGTACAAATTGACACACATGCTTGGAATGACATGGGGTTTTATTAGAACCAATAAAAACACAAAAGTTCAAAAAATGTCCGACAGATGGGGCTTCATCTGTTCAGAATAGCAATAATTAGCATAACAAAGTAAGACAAAGCAAAGATGATGTTCTTTACAGGCATGTTCTTTATAGGCATTGCTCAATATGTCCACCATCATTCCTCAACGATAGCTGTAGCCGAGGAATAATATAGTGAACAGCACTGTAAAGCATGTCCGGAGTTACGGGGAGGCATTGGCGTCGGATGTTGTCTTTCAGCATCCCTAGACATGTCTGTCGATCACGATACACTTGCGACTTCAGGTAACCTCAAAGCCAATAATCGCAGGGACTGAGGTCTGGGGACCTGGGAGGCCAAGCATGACGAAAGTGGCGGCTGAGCACACGATCATCACCAAACGACGCGCGCAAGAGATCTTTCACACGTCTAGCAATATGGGGTGGTTCTAATAAAACCCCATGTCATTCCAAGCATGTGTGTCAATTTTTACCTCTCTATCTACATTATTCCGTGGTTTATTAAGTTTTCAAATTTATACTGACTTTTTGATCACCCGGTATATTTTGAAAGAGAAGCTCTGGCAATGCGAAAACGTTCACGTAGCTAGGCGTCGTACGGTAACAACACAAAAATCGGTATCAGAACAGGACCAACACTGTCAGCTTTTCTGAAACGTCAGTTAAAGCGACACATTGCGAAAAGCGAAAAAATGCTGAGTTCGGTTCACGAACTATTTGCTGTGAAACAACACTGTTACAGATCAGGTGGCTCGATAGAGCGAGGAATGAAAAAGTCGTGCGACGAACCGATGAGAAAAAAAGTCTGATAAAGAACAAATGATTCAAATGGCTCTGAGCACTATGGGACTCAACTTCTGAGGTCATTAGTCTCCTAGAACTTAGAACTAGTTAAACCTAACTAACCTAAGGACATCACACACATCCATGCCCGAGGCAGGATTCGAACCTGCGCGCCGGCCGCGGTGGTCTCGCGTTTCTAGGCGCTCAGTCCGGAACCGCGCGACTGCTACGGTCGCAGGTTCGAATCCTGCTTCGGGCATGGATGTGTGTGATGTCCTTAGTTAGGTTTAAGTAGTTCTAAGTTCTAGGGGACATATGACCACAGATGTTAAGTCCCATAGTGCTCAGAGCCATTTGAACCATTTTTTTTTCGAACCTGCGACCGTAGCGGTCTCGCGGTTCCAGACTGCAGCGCCTAGAACCGCACGGCCACTTCGGCCGGGTGATAAAGAGCTCAGAGCCATTTGAACCATTTTTTTTTTCGAACCTGCGACCGTAGCGGTCTCGCGGTTCCAGACTGCAGCGCCTAGAACCGCACGGCCACTTCGGCCGGGTGATAAAGAACATAACGAATCGAAGAGAGAGAACGGTTGAGCAGGTTTGCGACTGGAGTCGTTGTCGAAAGCTATAGCGACGATCAAAGGGAAGAACTGAAGGCCTAGAAACGGGTATATAAAGGCAGGTCGTCGTCGCGTTAGTTAGCCGCACAGACGGCAAGCGACGAGCCCGAAAGGGCAACTTGACGAATACTGAATCGCAGCGGGTCTGGAAAGAGTGAGGGAGAACCGGTTGTGACGCGACGACGTATGCGCTTCGAACCCCGGCGGCCAGCCTGGGTGGTCGGCTCGGCCTTCATTACGCTTCACAAATTGATATCTCAAGGTGGAAATACCTCCGCCCGGGAAATTGCACCTGCCACCTTAAACACGGCAGTCGTTACGACACCGGGGGCGCGGGAAGGGGCAGATTGTTTCCAATGGTTTCGTGCAACGAAATGATAATTGTGGTGCGCTGCGCTCGCTTTTAATGGTCGGCCGGGGGCCCGCGGCGGAGTGCGTGCCGCCGACACCTAGCCCAGGCCACGCCACGTCACGTCACCAGCGCTACGCACACTACACGCCGCCATTCCCGAACTCGTTCGGGAACCCGTGGGCTCCGGTGGTTAGCCACAGCGTAACTCTCTCATCACGATTTTTCCGTTTACTAACCTAATTACCTTCGTATCTGTTAAAATACCTTCGCAACACTGTAAACGCCTTAATGTGCAATAACCAAAAAGTGGCGTTCGTGCTCGTGTTCGGAGCTCGTGCAGCACGCCGACTGCTGGTGGCTCGATTGTCACCAGACCGTGTGTTCTGCCGTACTCACACGGCCAGTATCTTGTTTTCTAACACGGAGGGATCCGGTTTCTCGTATGCACTGCGGTGTGGTAGCCTTCGCTGCGGGAACGGCGTCGTAGCGCTGCAGCCTGTGAACACACGAGATGCAAGAGTACCAGGTGTACAAGTATGAAACCGCAATTTGGTTGCAATAATTAAACGTCTGTTGTTTGAAACTGATACACAATATTTTATCAAAATAATTTCCTTTGCTGTTTATATACCGGGTGATCAGAAAGTCAGTATAAATTTGAAAACTTAGTAAACCACGGAATAATGTAGATAGAGAGGTAAAAATTAACACACATGCTTCGAATGACATGGGGTTTTATTAGAACCAAAAAAAAAAAAGCGAAGTGTTTCTAGACGAGTGAAAGATCTCTTGCGCGCGTCGTTTGGTGATGATCGTGTGCTCAGCCGCCACTTTCGTCATGCTTGGCCTCCCACGTCACCCAGACCTCAGTCCGTGCAATTATTGGCTTTAGGGTTACCTGAAGTTACAAGTGTATCATGATCGACCGACATCTCTAGGGATGCTGAAAGACAACACCCGACGCCAGTGCCTCACCATAACTCCGGACATGGTGGACATATTGAGCATTTCCTGAAAATCATCTTTGCTTTGTCTTACTTTGTTATGCTAATTATTGCTATTCTGGTCAGTTGAAGCGCCATCTGTTGGACGTTTTTTGAACGTTTGTATTTTTTTTGGTTATAATAAAAAACCCCATGTCATTCCAAGCATGTGTGTCAATTTGTACCTCTCTGTCTACATTATTCCGTGATTTATTCAGTTTTCAAATTTATACTGACTTTTTGATCACCCGGTATTTCTCTCACCTCTCCGGCAGGCTATGAATGCCACGCAAAAAAAAGTTCTTTTTTTGAAGCGAACCAGTCAGCGAGCTATTTTCATACATTTTCATACTATCTGAAGCGTTGTTCAGCGAGGGCGTGTCTCGGTGGTGCACATAGATGATAATAGGACGGAGCCTAGTCTGAAGAATAAGCCGCATGCCGTAGTATTTCCCAACGGAACGCCTCGATCGTTTCCCTGATCCGTTTTGCTGTGTGTGATTGTGCGTTATCGTGGAGCAATATGACTTTGTGTTGCCTTTTTCCATATTCCGGTAGTTTTTCACGTAATGCTCGATTTAAACCGATCATTTGCTGTTGGTAGCGATCAGTGGTAACGGTTTCACCAGGTTTTAGCAGCTCATAATACAACACTCTTCTAATCCCATCAAAAAGAGAGCATTGTCTTCTTTCCAAAGCGATTTGGTCTTCCAGTGGGTGCCGATGGTTTGCCTAGATTCACCCGTGATTTACGACGCTTAGGATTCTCAATATATAACCATTTTTCGTCACCTGTCACTATTCGATCGAGAAACTACTTTCTTTTGTATCTGGCGAGCAGCATTTCACAAGTGGTCTTTCGATTTGCTTGCTGTCTTTCATTCAGTTAATGAGGAACCCATTTCCCCACTTTCTGCACCTTTGCCATAGCTTTCCGCCTAAGAGAAACAGCTTTCTACGACACATTCAATTGTTCTTGTACAGTTTAAAAATCATCTTGATCCAATAAGGCCTGCAGTTCGTTGTCTTCCAACTTCCTCGGTGGTTTCCCACGCTTGTCGTTTCTCACGTCAATATTATCGCTTTTTAATTTTTTGAGCCACTCGAAACGCTGTGTTTACCCAAGAGCATGTTCGCCGAAAGTTTCGACAAGCGTTCGATGTGATTCTTCAAAGGATAACAGAAAACCAATGTTGTCCGCAAACCGTAGTTCGTAGGCACAAAACTTGATGTGGACTGCTAAGGCAGCCAGTCCACAGTGACGGGTAGCCGAAAGAAAGGCACGCGTACACACACGCCGACTGGCGTGAAGTCTGGAACAGGATAACTATTGAATGCTAATAAGAAAAGTAGGCAGCTCCTCGAATACTTAACTTTAATTCTTTGTTGGTTTACAACGTTCTTCTTGAGACAATTATACGACAATTATCAAACTATGTAAGGCTAATGGCGCCTTGCTAGGTCGTAGCCATGGACTTAGCAGAAGGCTATTCTGTCTCTCGGCAAATGAGAGGAAGGCTTCGTCCGTATAGTCGCTAGCAAAGTCGTCGTACAACTGGGGCGAGTGCTATCCCGTATCTCGCGACCTGCCTTGTGGTGGCGCTCGGTCTGCGATCACACAGTGGCGACACGCGGGTCCGACATGTACTAAATGGACCGCGGCCGATTTAAGCTACCACCCAGCAAGTGTGGTGTCTGGTGGTGACACCACATTCCTCCCCCGCAAATCGGCGAACGGTCGTTTTATAAGGCTTCCGCCCGCCGTGGGGAGGACCCCATGTTGACGTATGCGATGAGGTGGGGAGCCTAACAACAGGCGAGGCTGTGCCACCCGCACCCGGCCATTCGGTCCGAGGGGAGCTAGGAAACGCCTGAAAACCTACTCCAGGGTGCACGTCAACATGCGGTGTATGCGCCCGTAAAGAGACAGGAGTGGCCGAAGGGTCGACCTCCATTGCGTCGGGGTAGCCGACGCGCGATGACGTCACGTGGTCCGGAGCGGGCAAGAGTTCCAAGGCGGAGGACGGCTGGTCACGGGAAGCGATCGGCGGCGCGTGACCCAGGGAGGCGCGTGGCGGCTGCAGCGAAGCGTCGAATGCGAGCGGCGCTGGCGGGAGAACAGGCGGCGGCGGCGGCGGCGGCGGCGCGTCGCCATGGGGCAAAATGGAAGGCATCGTCGGTAACCCCTGGGGATGAGGCGAGCCAGTAGATGGGTCCCCAGGGCGCTGACCGGACGGCACCGTCGCTGAAAGCAGACGGGGAGCGGCAGAACCCGTGCGACGACAGAGGCGCAGCTGATGGAGATGCCGACGCACCTCACCAGAGGCCCCCAAAACCACATACATCGCGCGGCCGAGGCAGCGAAGAATGCGCCCTGCGAGCCAACGCCGTGAACCGCGATAGTTGCGATAAAATACAACGTCGCCTGGAGCTAAAGCAGGAGTCTGCCGCTGCACAGGAACCTGATGCGGCGGATGCAGCAAAGACATCAAGGTTCGATGAGGACGACCATGGAGCAACTCAGCCGGCGAGCGACCATCTCGGGGCTGAGAGCGATACGAAGACAAAAAGAGCAACAACGCGTCCTCCCGAGAATGCGACTCTTTCAACTTCAACATCTGTGACTTGAAAGTCCGGACCAATCGTTCAGCGGCACCGTTTGACTGAGGCGAGAACGGCGCGGATGTCAGATGTTGAATACCATTGGCCTGGCAGAATGACTGAAATTCCGCGGACATGAATTGTGGGCCATTGTCGGAAACATAGTCTGCGGAAGACCTTCAATGCAAAAGATAGCAGACAACGCTTGGATGGTGGCAGTTGACGTCGTGGAAGACATCCGGACAACAAAAGGAAAATTACTGAAGGCATCTACCAGAACCAACCATCGAGCATTCCAGAATGGACCAGCAAAATCGATGTGCAAGCGTTGCCAAGGGGAAGTGGCTTTTGGCCAAGCAAAGACTTTCCGCGTCGGTGCGGACTGTTGTTCGGCACACGCCATGCAAGAAGAACACATATTCGTAATCGCAGCACCGATTCCGAACCAAGTACAGTGCTGACGAGCAAGTTGTGTCGTCCGCACTATACCCCAATGTCCTTGGTGAAGAAGCCGTAAAACAGAGGACTGTAACGAACGTGGGACCACGACTCTGGATTGGTCATTATCAGAACGCAACAACAAAACACCACGTCGAACAAAAAGTCTCTCCTTGTGAGCAAAAAATCGGCGAACCAACGGATCCTCGATCCGAGACTTTGACAAAGGCCATTGCGTAGCAACAAAACGCAGAACGGTAGCAAGGACAGGGTCAGCAGCTGTGGCTGTAGCTACACGACGAAAATCAATCGGAAACGATTCGACCACTTCATCGGTTTCCGAATCAATGAACATGCAAGCAAGTTCGGAAGAATCGAATGCTTTATCCTCAGCAACAGGCAAACGGGGCAACGCATCAGCGTTGCCGTGCTTAGCAGTGGACCGATACAAGATATCGTAGCGGTACTGCGAGAGGAAAATCGACCAGCGAATGAATTTCTGCGCCGTACGCGGAGGTACAGGCTTGTTCGGATGAAAAAGCGATGTCAAAGGCTTGTGGTCTGTGATGCTGGTAAAGTGACGACCATACAAGAAATCATGGAACTTAGTAACACCAAACACGAGAGCCAAAGCTTCTTCCTCTATCTGTGAGTAATTTCTTTGCGCAGACGAGAGCAATTTGGACGCAAAGGCAATAGGGCGATCATGCGAGCCAACTTTGTGCGCAAGCACAGCACCGATCCCGAAATCCGATGCATCTACCATCAACAAAAGGGGTTTCTGGGGATCGAATGGCGTAAGGCAAGTATTTGAAAGCAACGCCGATTTCAACTGGCGAAAGGCGCGTTCGCATTCCGTCGTCCAGACGAACGGAACACCTGTACGTCGTAAGCGACAAAGCGGAGCTGAAATGAAAGAGGCATTGCGCACATTCACTCATACCTCGCGATTCTAAATCGTTTAATGTTCTTGCGACCTCATCACGCAATGCGTGGGGTACATTGCGCGCTCGGAAAAATTTCGGTTGCGCGTTGACTTTCAGTTCCAAATGTGCTTCATAGTTCTTAGCGCAACCAAGGCCCGGTGCAAAAATGTCTGCAAATTCTTCACATAGACGAGCAACACTGTCTGAAGGCACAGTCTGATTCACTGATAGGACCTGATTTACTATAGATATGTTCAACAACTGAAATAAATCTAAGCCAAACAAGTTCACTGCAGTAGAAGAACGAAGAACGTAAAATGACACAAGTTTTGTTTGTCCCTTGTATGTTGCAAGAAGGCTGCACTGTCCTAACACAGGGATGAGCTGTCCGGAATAACTACTGAGCTGAACATTTGCGGCACGCAACGGAGGTTTGCCCAGTTGTTTGTACGTGTCGTGATTGAACAATGAAACTGCAGCTCCGGTATCGAGCTGGAATGGTATGACCTTGCCATTAAAGTCCAAATCTACAAAAAGTTTATTGTCCTGCTGACGAAAAGAGCGACTGTCTCGTGCAATTTGAACTGATACGGGTACAGCATCACTCACTAATTGATGTGATTTCCGGCGACGTCGACGCACACTTTTTGTGGGACGAACACAGTCATTGTTAGAGAAAGTGGCACTGGACGAAGTGGATTTAACTACATGAATGTCCATGGGCAAAGGTCCACGAGGCTGATTGTCCTTGGTTCGATTCCGGCGCGAAGCAAAGGGCCTGGAATGGTTGTGATTGTCTGATCTGAGCTTTTTCTGGCAAACACTTTGAACATGTCCTTTCTTATTACAGAAAAAGCAAATAGCTTGGCGTGATGGGCAATGTTCACGCGAATGTCTAGTTGCACACTGCGGGCATGATTTCACTGCAGTTGTGTGCTGGTGCGGCACACCTGGTGTAGAGCGTGGCGGCAGCTGCGCAGACGCGCGCGAGGGCTGTTTACTGGGCCGTGCAGCGCGAGCGCGCCCGGCGGGCCGGTTAATGTTACACACGGCTGGCGAAGTTTCAAAAGATTCCTGAGCACAGTCAAGCGTGTCTTGTCTATCTAATATGTCTATCACTTGTTGAAGGGAGGGATTAACTAGTTTCAAAATCTGTTCCCGTATGCGAACATCAGAAACGTTCTGTGCAATGGCATCACGCACCATAGTATCTGAATAAGGAAGGCCACAGTCACATTCAAAGGCACAATCCCTAGTAAGGCCTTGCAAAGTTGCAACCCACTCCCGATTAGTTTGACCGGCCGTACGTTTTGTACGAAAAAACGTATACCTTTTTGCAACGACATTGACTGTTTCTTTGAAATAGGCGTCCAATGCCGACAAAATTTCCTCGTAAGACAGAGTTGCTACGTCGCGTCGGGGAAACAATTTCACTATCACACGGTAGGTGGACACACCTACACACGAAAGCAAAAACGGCTGCCGCTCATTACCTTGAATTCTGTAGGCGGCGAGATGAAATCCAAACTGGCGTGACCATTCAGTCCAAGTCTCGTGGGTTTGGTCAAACTGGCGAAACTGCGGTGCAACTGCATGTTGTGGCGGCGGCAGCGATGAAGCGGCGGCTGCCGCATCGGTTTGAATGGCACGTTGGACCTGAACGAGCTGTCCAAGGGCATCCAATAACGCCTGCGTCTGCTGATTCTGCAAGCGATAAAATTCGGACAGTACATCTGGCGAAGCCATGACACAAGTAAATGTAAGCAATTAGAAAGAACAAGACCCTTTCCCTCGTCGCCAATGATGTGGACTGCTAAGGCAGCCAGTCCACAGTGACGGGTAGCCAAAAGAAAGGCACGCGTACACACACGCCGACTGGCGTGAAGTCCGGAACAGGATAACTATTGAATGCTAATAAGAAAAGTAGGCAGCTTCTCGAATACTTAACTTTAATTCTTTGTTGGTTTACAACGTTCTTCTTGAGACAATTATACGATAATTATCAAACTATGTAAGGCTAATGGCGCCTTGCTAGGTCGTAGCCATGGACTTAGCAGAAGGCTATTCTGTCTCTCGGCAAATGAGAGGAAGGCTTCGTCCGTATAGTCGCTAGCAAAGTCGTCGTACAACTGGGGCGAGTGCTATCCCGTATCTCGCGACCTGCCTTGTGGTGGCGCTCGGTCTGCGATCACACAGTGGCGACACGCGGGTCCGACATGTACTAAATGGACGGCGGCCGATTTAAGCTACCACCTAGCAAGTGTGGTGTCTGGCGGTGACACCACAAAACTCAACATGTTTACAAGGTTTAAACAGATACCGATGTCTTGGGTTACTGTATGTTAACATTTGTCGCCAGCCGTTACAGGAGCAGATGGCGCTGCAGACGCGGTCTCACGGGCCGTACGCTGACGGCTAGCACCATCTATAGCGAAATTCCAGTTTCATACTTCTGCTGTTGTATACCACTGTTAGCGTGCAACTAACACTGCAAATTGCAACTTTTGAGGAAATGACAGGAGGGGATAAAAATACTTCTGCTCTGAAAACTCTAAAATGTTTCTTACAACACGAAACAAATGAGATGTATTTGAAACAAAGCCTGCAAAACAAGATGCAATCCGTAATCTTGTACTACGAAAATCCACGTAAATTTAATTCTTCACCCTGTTCGTGGAATAATCGAAGTTTTTAATTCCGCTCTGCTTGCACCTTATATTAAAATTTAGTTGTTTTTCTTCTTGTTACTGCCTTTTGTTTTTACCGCCATACAGGAATCCATAATTTATACATTGTAGCAGTTATCAGTTCTAGTACTATATATTTTTGTACACACACTAATAGGAATTTTTATGCCATTGCCGAGGACGAAAAAAATTAAGTTCATTTACAAAATAGGTAGTATAATTTTCGTACATTTAAAGTAAATTCGCTTTACGTATGCACTACAAAGTGTTCGCTGATTTCGGTTTCTGTCGTATTGAGCAGTTCGGATTGGCGATGTCTTTCTCTTTCCTGATGCAGACACCTCACAGAAGCTGTATTCACATATGTTCCCGAAATGAACATTTTCTCCGACTAATTCCTGAACCAAATTATTTTTATTACGATCTTTACAAAAATTAATTTTGCAATTTTCTGTGGTGCTTCCTTTTGAGCAAAGAAATTCACAGCTTTGGTTGTCTACATAACAACGAAGGTGCAACATCCGGCCTCAGTTTCAGAATTGTCCTACGAATTGATAATACAAAATCAACTGCTCTCTTTGTTTTATCTTTAGAAACTGTGTGCTTCTCTGCAAAATGTTTTCATCTTTTGGAAATAAGAATGTTGAAATATTTCCTTCCTCGTTCGTCCCGTAATTTACCATACAACCTGTTACAGTACAGGTACGTCCTATTTCAAGCACTTAGAACAAGCAGCAGACTGAAGCACCCTTTCGACAGCAAGATAAACATGCTACGCACGATTAAACAAAGTCTGCTTTTTTAACAATATAATAACAGGCTGTATGTACTTAGTATCTCTGTAGAGCAAAGAGTGCTTTTTTTTAATAATAAAATAACGGGCTCTATGTACTTAGTATCTCCGTAAGATATAAAAATACTGAAACGAATTTAAATAAAAGAAAGCGCAAACTTAACTGATGGTCCTGGAATAGCCGTTAAACGCTTTCTGAAAACACGGAGTCAGAAACCGTTGCGCACTTGTTTAGGTTCGTCATTTGTGTCAGGCTCTCTGCAGTCTGAAGTTATCTGACATTTTCAAATATTTCGCGCGTCTGTCTCAACCAATCGCTTAACGCTAATTTGTTTACGTCCTTATGACAACGTCTTACTGTTGTCACTGTTGTAGGAGACCAAGCAACTGAGGGCAGCCCTTTACATTTGATGGTTTCATGCCCTTCTCTTGCCTTATGGGCTAGAGCAGGGCTTCGCAAACTTTTCCTCAGACAGAACAATTGGAGAATCCTGGTACTAGGATGGAGTGAACACCATGTTCATTTTGAAGGTTATCAAAATTAATGAAATTTTAAAAATGAAAATAACTTGTTTTATCAGCGATTACTTCAGTTTCAAGTCACAACTAATGACACAGAAATCATAATAAAATTTCTAAAAATAAAAAAAAAAAATGTCGGGAAAGAAACCGTGTTGTTAGTAGGTTTTTGCGGAGCACTTAGGAATTTCCACGGATCACAATATAGGAAACCCTGTCTTAGAGACATGTATCTTGAAATATCCATCATCGTGCGCCTATGTAGTTCGGGTGTTTCCATACATCAGTGCAAATCTGGCAGAGATGTTTTTACTATCACCGACGTGCTACTTATTCGCAGTATAGACGAATAATTCCCTGGTTGGTCTGTGTTTAAACTCGAAATGTTTGTCGAATTTTTAAATAACTGAAACAGATTTTCCCATTATTGATGATACACTCTGTTAGGAACGGTTGGGAAGGGCAGTATATCTACATGAGATAAGGGACGCTGGTATATAAAAGGCCGAATCAAAATTTATGAAACCAAACGTGTTATGGAAAACAAATACATAACATCGTAGGATAGGCAAACCTGACGACACGTATGCATATCGGTATACAGGGTGCCCCATCTATCTTGTCCACCCAAAATATCTCTGGAACAATAACAGCTATAGGAGGTCCATTTAAAAAAAACATAAGTTTGTGTTAAGAAACACATATGCTTTCGTTTTCGAATGTTTCCAAATATGTACATTCATGGGCCCCAGCCCTACATTGATACCGGTGAAAGTCGTTTTCCAATAGCTGTTATTGTTCCAGAGATATTTTGGGTGGACAAGATAGCTGGGACACCCTGTATAATACACTGCTGATGACGTGATGTGAACAGTGACATTCGTCCGCCACGGAAGCTGCACGGTGAGCGCGGCGGATTGCTAACTGCAGGAAGATCTGCAACGGATAGGCTGCAGACCCTTAACATAGACAGATGTAATGTATTGCGAATACATAGAAAGAAGGATCCTTTATTGTATGATTATATGATAGTGGAACAAACACTGGTAGCAGTTACTTCTGTAAAATATCCGGGAGTATGCGTACGAAACGAATTGAAGTGGAATGATCATATAAAAATAATTGTAGGTAAGGCGGGTGCCAGGTTGAGATTCATTTGGAGAGTCCTTAGAAAATGTAGTCCATCACCAAAGGAGGTGGCTTACGAAACACTCGTTCAACCTATACTTGAGTATTGCTCATCAGTGTGGGATCCGTACCAGGTCGAGTTGACAGAGGAGATAGAGAAGATCCAAAGAAGAGCGGCGCGTTTCGTCACAGGGTTATTTGGTAACCGTGATAGCGTTACGGAGATGTTTAGCAAACTCAAGTGGCAGACTCTGCAAGAGAGGCGCTCTGCATCGCGGTGTAGATTGCTGTCCAGGTTTCGAGAGGGTGCGTTTCTGGATGAGGTATCGAATATATTGCTTCCTCCTACTTATACCTCCCGAGGAGATCACGAATGTAAAATTAGAGAGATTCGAGCGCGCACGGAGGCTTTCCGGCAGTCGTTCTTCCCACGAACCATACGCGACTGGAACAGGAAAGGGAGGTAATGACAGTGGCACGTAAAGTGCCTCCGCCACACACCGTTGGGTGGCTTGCGGAGTATAAATGTAGATGGGACCCGGGTTCGATTCTCGGTCGGGTCGGAGATTGTCTCCGCTCGGCGATTGGGTGTTATGCTGTCCTCGCGTTCTTATCTTCATAACTGGTATTCCACGATTCAGGTGGCTGTAAAGACACGCCCCGAATGCCATTGTCAGTCATGTATGAATGTACACTGTATCAGCGAGGTAATGTGCGTAATCGATCGGCCCAGTGAAATGGCATTTTACCCGGTTACGGAATTATCAGACGCGATTTTCGTGTAGGGCATGCAAGCGCAAACTGCGGGGAATCTGTATTATTTGGGGTCCAGTACGAGAGAGGCACACCGTGTTACTAACGTGGTTCCAGCAGTTAAGTGAAACAGTACGGCCGGCCGCGGTGATCTCGCGGTTCTAGGCGCGCAGTCCGGAACCGCGCGACTGCTACGGTCGCTGGTTCGAATCCTGCCTCGGCCATGGATGTGTGTGATGTCCTTAGGTTAGTTAGGTTTAAGTAGTTCTAAGTTCTAGGGGACTCATGACCACAGCTGTTAAGTCCCATAGTGCTCAGAGCCATTTGAAACAGTACGAGTGGAGCTGCAGTAGAACAGCCGTGGACAACGAACTGTGCCGAGTCCCGATTTGGAAGGAGCATTGCTTGATGTGGAGTCTTCAGTGGGTACTCGATTGTTTGCACGTGGGCAAATATCAGTGTGGTCAAGCAGATATTAGGCTACATATGAGAGATAAACAGGTAGTTTTTTCAAGAACGAGACGAGGTACTGGCAGAATTTAAACTGTGAGAACGGGTCGTGAGTCGTGCTTAGGTAGTTCAGCTGGTAGAGCACTTGCCCGCGAAAGGCAAAGGTCCCGAGTTCGAGTCTCGGTCTGGCACACAGTTTTAATATGCCAGGATGTTTCAGGTAGCTATTTTTAAATAACTGAGGATCAGCAGCTTCTTTCCATTTGGCAACTTTATTGTTCACTTTTAAGGTTATGTGCCTCTGTCGGTAGCATCACTTTGTTGTTTGTTTCTCCGTCCGACTGTCTTTTTTCAGGAACGGATGGAGGTATCAAGTTGAAATTTATGTCAAGTACTAAGGTCCACAGTCCTTTGGCGGAGGAAAATTTTGAACATCTAAGTCAAAGTAATTAAAAAATGTGGGGCCTTTTTCGTCTCATATTTCGGTACTCACAAAACTCAGTCATCAAAGCTGTGAATGAACGATCAAAACACATGTCGGGCCTGGTGGTCTAGCATAGGTAAAGTGCGTGCCTGGAAACCTAGAGGACGCGGGATCGTATCTCGGTCAGACTACGGATTTTTCAGTCTTTGTTGTAACCTAGCCTTCATCTCTCAACAATGTGGCAAGTCGCCAGTAAAAACACGTAGTTCGAATTCCACCTTATACTGTAGGTCCCCTTACCGCAGTTGGGTACATCAGGAACACGCAAGTCGCCGAATTGGCGTCCAATAGAAAGACTAGCATAGAACCACACTGAACTGTTAATATTATCTTCATCTATGTACATAATTAAGTTCGTACAGAACCCTCAGAGCGCGGGGCATACGCGCACTTTTCCAGTTTCTTTCTTTTTTTTTCACTTTTATGATAAATTCTGATGAGCCTTCACAAAACAGTTTTCACTAGTCGAAATTATTGATGCTGGTTGCAACATTTGCTTCACTTCATTAGTGTATTTTTTTGACTCGTTCTACTTCCCAGAAGGTCCTCCAGCATAGGAAATAAGACACTTTATGAACGAACGAACGAATGAATGAATGCCTTGCTGCGAATAACATAACTGAGAGTACGCTGATGTCAAAGGAGGGACTACATTCGAATATGGACGAATGGTGTATCCTACACTGCTTGAACTGAGCCATTGGAGCCTCGCGGGTTTCCCAACGAGGCACGTGCTTCCCGCGAGGCATAATGTATAAAATACGGGCAGCGTTTGGCTCTTCATAATCGACGACGGCGCCTCGAAACAAACCGTGTTCTCACCAGGAGCCCGCGACGATTTCGAGCTCTGGGACGACACGAAATTTACAACTCAAAATGTAGATGTATAATTTTACTCGCCGGATAAATTCCAGCTGGAATGTTATACGTCCCGACACGCAGATTTCGCGAACTAATAAAATGTCGTCTCAAACGATGTAGCATTATTGCAAAGGGAGGATTCTGAAGCAGAGGCGCCGTGGAGGGAGGTAATCTTGGTGGGCCCCGCAATAAACTTATAAATTCACGGCGTTCCGGAGGCCTCACAGAAATATCCGGGGTACCGGGCTGACCGTACGGAGCGACAGCGACAGCGCAGGTAACGGTCGCATAAATTGCGGCCGGGCCGAGCTTTATGGGAGCCAGCTTACGAAATTCGAGTAGGACGCGAGGCGCCCCATCGAGCCGCAGTCCCGTTAATTCGGGAAGCGGTAGCACCCGCGTAAATCGACTGTGAAGCCAGTCGCAGTGCACAGTGCACCGCCTTAAATGCTTCGCAGCTTCACCCCTCACCTCCCCTTTCTCCCTCCCTCTTCCCCTCATTTCCTCTCCTCTCCTCTCCTCTCCTCTCCTCTCCTCTCCTCTCCTCTCCTCTATGGCGCCCATTCCCTTTTCCACCTCCGATGGAAACGCAGCGCCCATGACGGCGAGGTAAAGGATGCGTTCAGTTGTTTGATGCAACAGGTACGGCTGATGGGGAGCCCAAGTGCAAGGTTTGTGACTTACCGTGTTGGCAAATGAAAGAGTTGCTGGTTTCTTATTCTGCTGGAAAAGTTCGAAAGAGTGATGCCTTTCACCGGAAAGGCTTCCCTTTTAGCTAAAACGTAGTCTGCGTGACTTCTGCACTTGCTCTAGGCCGTGCGTAAAGTCGATTCCTGAACCATCTGCGTGGCGGTTGCGTCTCGTACATTTCCAGATACTTACTTCGTCAGAAGCGCAATCAGCCGGTAAACGTGCTGGCAGTGAAGGTTTCAAAAGTGCGTACCTCTTTGTGTTCGACTTCACACCTGCGCTTGACGCTTCCAACAGATCGTCTGAGGCGTGCATGTTTCGTCGAAAATACGTAACGCGCATCTAAAGCGCGTAGATTCCAATTCCTGGTGGCAATTTTAGCCCTGCGTAGTGCCGATCAGTGCAGTGTTCCCCTGCAACGCTCACTGCAGAACTCCCGGGGCAACCGGGTACCTCTGTGTCAAACAGGGCACGTAAAAAGGCCGAGCCTTTATAACGAAGGGTGGAATGAATAAGCACACGTGCAGGCACCTGGTACACGAATGGCCGCCGTCTCTTAACAGTGTGGCCAACGTTTAGTTACTCAGAAACATGCCGGCATAATACACGAGTCAGCGTGCTGATAATGTCCAGAAATAGTTTGGTTTCCACAAAGTAAAAGGCTGCTGAAAACTCAACTAATTATGATTAATTTGAGGACAGTTGACTTAGAGATTAAATAGAGCATTTGCAGTATAACTGAATCTTTCATACCGAGCGAGGTGGCGCAGTGGTTAGCACACTGGACTCGCATGCGGGAGGACGCCGGTTCAATCCCGTCTCCAGCCATCCTGATTTAGGTTTTCCGTGATTTCCCTAAATAGTTTCAGGCGAATGCCGGGATGGTTCCTTTGAAAGGGCACGGCCGATTTCCTTCCCCATCCTTCCCTCACCCGAGCTTGCGCTCCGTCTCTAATGACCTCGTTGTCGACGGGACGTTAAACAACATTAACCTAACCTAACATGAATCTTTCATCAGTTAAATTCTTGTACAGCTTTGTTTAATGGCTCTGAGCACTATGTGACTTAATATCTGAGATCATCAGTCCCCTAGAACTTAGAACTACTTAAACCTAACTAACCTAAGGACATCACACACATCCATGCCCGAGGCAGGATTCGAACCTGCGACCGTAGCAGTCGCGCGGTTCCGGACTGAAGCGCCTAGAACCGCTCGGCCACAACGGCCGGCCAGCTTTGTTTAAAAAAAAAAAGTAATTTCGCATAGTGCGTTAGAAACTTTTTGATTCTTCTCTCTGGTATTCTATAACTGCCTAGGGAATTCAGAAAGTAAGTTAAACATACCAGAATGAGATTTTCACTCTGCAGCGGAGTGTGCGCTGATATGAAACTTCCTGGCAGATTAAAACTGTGTGCCCGACCGAGACTCGAACTCGGGACCTTTGCCTTTCGCGGGCAAGTGCTCTACCAACTGAGCTACCGAAGCACGACTCACGCCCGGTACTCACAGCTTTACTTCTGCCAGTACCTCGTCTCCTACCTTCCAAACTTTACAGAAGCTCTCCTGCGAACATGTCGACGCCATCCATGTACGTCATGTCCTGCAGAAACAGATCTGCTGCGTTGCGGATAACAGGTGCCTCGCACTGTGCAAGTGAAATGGCAGGGTAACTGGAAGAAGGTTTAACGTTTTACTTATTGCAGTAGGGTCCATTGCCCCCGTACGTATCTGAATGAGCGACATTTAACTACACTGACAGCCACAGGATGAGTTCAACTATCCCTTTATTTTGCTTCCATTATTGCACAGTTCCGGCTATGAAGCCATGTTCGTTTTGTGTAGCTCATCAAAATTAACGTATCTGGGTGCTCTTTCTAAGAACTCTTCAAATTGCATATTGATTTAAACGTAGGAGCTCGCCCTCTTTGCTGGGCTTGACAATTACAGACACGACATAAAATGTGTATCTAACATAGTAATGACTTAGAACACCACAGGAACGCATAGTGACGGTCTCTGTTTCAGGTTTATCTGTGGCCAATCGACCGAGATATCTCTCTTTATATACTCCAGTACGTTACTACACTGCTAAGTGGTATGCTACATAGCTACTGTTTGAGACAAAAAGTGTATCTTTAGTTGTTAAGTCCGATAATGTGGTCAACCTCCTACCGTAGATGCGTTCTTCCACTCTCACCAGAGTATAGTAAAGGGATATGACAGTCGGAATGGTGAAATTTTATCATCCAGAAAATTTAAGGTAACACAAAGAATATTTGAGAAATCGGAGACGAAGAGTTTGTAAGAAAACGGCAGATAATCAGTGGATTCGGGTATGTTTTCGTATAAAGCAGCAGTTCGGTATGCGCCCGAAACGGCAAGCACAAATCAGAGGACATCAGAGTCGTGCAGATGGGACTGAGACTCGAACTGCAGTCCTCGCGAATATGTTTCGAAAGCCGGAGGGGTGAGAGTGTCGTCTACGCTCACGTGACGAGCACAGGGATTGTTGGGAGGGAATGCGATGTGCCAGTGAAGATAACGCACGCGGCAGCGCCAAATCCCATCTACGGCTGCGGTTCTGCCTGCGGTTGTCGATCCGCTCGTCCGTGCTAACAGTCAACCGGACTCTCCTCTTACGGCCATTACGTAACGTTCGTCTCTGAGGCTAAAATGAGCAGTGCCGGCCACGGTGGCCGAGCGGTTCTGCCGGCCGCGGTGGTCTCGCGGTTCTAGGCGCGCAGTCCGGAACCGTGCGACTACTACGGTCGCAGGTTCGAATCCTGCCTCGGGCATGGATGTGTGTGATGTCCTTAGGTTGGTTAGGTTTAAGTAGTTCTAAGTTCTAGGGGACTGATGACCTTAGCTGTTAAGTCCCATAGTGCTCAGAGCCATTTGATTAAATTGAGCAGTATTTAATATTTGGTGTTCACCGCAGTCGTCATATGGGTACTTCTTCAGGGAGTTGGACGTTTTAACTGTACAGTCCATTTATTCGCTAATGAAATTTTTCACGAATAAACCATTACAATTTGACACGAATAGTGTTATCCATGCCTACAACACTAGAGCAGAAGTAACCTTTATTACCCATTATTAAAGCTGTCCATGGCTCAGAAAGGCGTTCCATTTACAACAACAACAAACCCTTTTGATAATTTGCCAAATAACATAAAATGTCTGCCAGGTAGCAAAGAAAGTTTTAAATCTAACCTAAAATCTTTTCTACTGGACAACTTCTCCTATTGCGTCTAGGAATTTTTTTTTTTTTCAAGTACTGGTAGCTTGCAAATAGTAAGTTGTGTGACTTCGTGAGTAGGACTAAAAAATTTGTTCATTAGTGTTAACATTAATCACGTATACATATCTCACAAACTGACTCGTTCCACACAATGTCAATAAAAATTCGTTCAAATGATCTGCCGAAAATTTGATTACCATTTTCGATTGCCAGACACACATAACTTCTTTTATCTTTGAAGCATCCTCAATGACTGGTAATACATATATTGCTAATATGCATCGTGCGCAAATTACTCGAAATTTAGACTTTTTATTTTTTTTAAGATAGCTGCGATTTTGTGTGGTCATTTCCTCACATCCGTACGGCTGTGGAACTGTATTTCGCCATCCCGTACAGTCTAGGATTTCATATTCTGGACAGTTGTTTCCGCTTTTCACTATATACACCTCAAATTTGCACAAATGTATTAAAAGACGTATGTTTACTATATGCAGTACTGCCAACTGCCAAAGTGTATTCTTTTGTTTGTTAAGTTTGCATTGTGTTGAATGTATGCAGTACCGTTATCGTTCGATTATTCTGACAGTGGGACTAGAAGAGGGGTCATTTGGTTGGGGGAATCGCTAACATCTGTTCGTATCGTGAACTGTTTGTGACGTGCCCCTTTTACACCACAAACCGCTACACCTTTTGGTGTTCACATTCTTCGTTCGCTCTGAAGCACTGCGATGCGAGTTGTCGCATGGCTTCGCGTCCTCTGGTGTGCTGCACAGACTTCGTCATCGGCGACTTCCGTCAAGCGAGGTCGCGATTTCGCATTCGACACAGTATTTTCTCCCCAGGGCCAGCTCGCTAACTACAGCGCCAGATGTGCTCCCTGCCGCTTGCAACCGACTGCTCGGCGTTCCAGATGGGGAGCTGTCTGCACAGGCTACTGTGTTCTAGCCATTGCCACTTGAGGAGTAACATACGTCATACACACGATAGATAACAATTGTCCTTTGTGAGAAAGCTATTACATTGATCTGAGTGAAAGTGCTAGAGTACGCGTAGTATGAAGTATACAGAAACAGCTCAGCAATGAATGAGTCGGTGTAACTGGAACCATTATTAATGTCGGTCATACCCTTTCTATTCGCGAAAGATTCCTACCTGTGCTTTTCGATACGTTAGATACTGTTCCTTTCGTCGTAGAACTAGTAGTTGCAAGGTATGGAGGATGTAGTAGAATTACTTTTACAAACTCGTTCGTGTTTAGTTTGTAACAAACGCGTCACCTACCGACGTTAAACCGCAATCTTTATTCCTTCCTTCTTTGCGTTTATAAACACTTACGGGGCAGCACCGTACACTAAGTCGAGTGGATATATGAAGCCGTTATCGTTAGCCATTGAAAATACTTACGTATCTATAGCCTCTCAGTATTCCAGTGCTTCCAATACCGCAGTGACTGTCGTGCTAAGGTAGCACTAAACGGCTGGTGAATATGCCGCTCTCCCGGCGGAATATATCTGTTTTCGAAACCGAGCTGGTACTTTCCCTTCAGGCAGCTCCTCGGTAGTTACAATAACTTTCGGCAGAGCACAAGGGATATTATTGTTCCCTCTTCCAATACTCCAGGCCTCGTCAAGCAGTGCCGTTGTCTGAAGTCAGTCATTATGTTCCCCACTGTTGGAGCTTTTACCCGTATGACAGTCAACCATGTTTTTATTCCAATAAATAAATAATCGCTCCTATCCACGAGTCAGCTAAATGATGGCGTGTGAACGTGTCAGTTGGGGTGAACCATGCGAGGCAAGCGCACACTTGTTTATATTCAAGCTGAGATGCGTCCTTCTCTTGTCTCTTAACAACTTTTGACTCGTTAAAGATATCAGTGGTCTTTTTTCTCCTCTACGAGCAGTGATAAAGGTCTCACGAAACAAGAACAAAGACTATTACGGTATATTTATAGTTTTTACTTATGGACCGTCTGACAGCAACTGAATAAAACACAATTTTAGTGCCATACGCGTTTCGCCTTTATTTTCTGCAAGGCATCATCAGTGGCAGGTTGCGTGGACAATTTCTTACGTATTACGCTCCTGTTGCAATTTTGGTGTTCTTCTTCTTATGAATGCCAATTTGCGGTTTTTTTTCCACATTCCACAGCACTATGAACTGAACACTTTGAACTGAACACTGTCAAAATTTTGACAGTCGGCAAAAGAAACCAAAACATTGCATTGAAACAAGCGTTCAGATCATAGTGCTGTGGAATGTGGGAAAAAAACCGCAAATTGGCATTCATAAGAAGAAGAACACCAAAAATGCAACAGGAGCGTAATATGTAAGAAATTGTCCACGCAACCTGCCACTGATGATGCCTTGCAGAAAATAAAGGCGAAACGCGTATGGCACTAAAATTGTGTTTTATTCAGTTGCTGTCAGACGGTCCATCAGAAAAATTATCAATATACCGTAATGTTACATGCAACTGAGGAAGACAGGACTACAAAAGTTGAAGATGTCAAGAACAAAGACGTTTTCTCAGCTTAATCATCGAGATTAGGGAATGAACTTTTTAAGGAACTGCGGTATTTTCTTGCGGTAAAATAGCACATCTGTCTGATAAATTCGGTGTAGAAATGTCGAAGAAAGAATACGTAAAATACGGGGATTTCTGCAAACTTTTCCGTGGCAACCCGGAGGTTGACGCCAGTCTTACGAGAGTGAATTCCAACGGCAGCACAAAAATTCACATATTTCTTATTTTTTTCTTGTAGCGTGTAGAAGAGAGTTATGTCGCTGAATTTTTCTCATACGTATGTGCAGTTCTGTCGCAAAAAAATCAACGTCCCAATTTTTTAAAAAAGTTTACGATGACTATATCTAGGTGATAAATGAAGTTGCAATAATTTGTTGGTCTTCGTTTCGTGATCCACTGGTACTATTTGCCCAGGTAAAAAGAAACTCCAAGCATCTTGCAGCAGTAAAAATTTACACGAGGTGAAAAAGTTTGGCGCATCAACATATAAGCCTACACGAACTTCAGCAGACTCATTTTGCTTTCTGAGACAAAACTTTTTTGTTTCTGAGATGCCGTAGCTATTAAATATTGTAATGGACAGCGAAAAGCGTAATTTGTTAGACAGTTGTGAGAAGTGTACAACGACAGCAGCGGAAGCCATAGTGTTTTTATAGCCACAGTGTTTTTACAGCCTCACATGTGGTACTTTGATAGCTGAACTTATATTTTATCGCGTATCTAGGTAGGCGAGTCAGCACCGCACGTATTGTGGTCAGTGCCACGCGTGGCCGGCACCACTCACTTCCCGACTTCGCACACATCTCCCTTTCCTTACTGTTTACGATTTTGTTCGTATTTTCGCTACTTTCTTATCCGGCCACAGTTGGCCGTTACTTTTTCCCGGAGACGGGTGACGTCCGCTGCTTAACATCGGAATTGCCGAGACGCGCACGCATATAGCTATGGGCGTATCCACAAGAGTCTGTTCGTTATCGTCTCGCCCATACCGACCTTCTCCTCAAAGAGACGCAGCTCAAGTCATGTATGGTTCCTAAGGCGACACAGGTCACTCCAGAGACGGCGTATTCTTTTTGTTGGCCTTTGAGTACACCCATACAGCCACACACGTAAACAAATCGGAATTATATACTACTGTTACATACCACAAAAGGAAAAACTGCGAAGTTTGCACCACTATCTTTAATTTAAATTCGTTAGACATGTGACTGCCATCCACTTGATAAAACAAACACACACGATGGTGGTATAAAATAGCATACTGGAGTTATGTAAGACTGTTTGATTTGCACATCACCTCTTCCCGCTTTGTTTTGGTTTATACACCGAAGAGCCAAAGAAACTGGTACACCTGCGTAATATCGTGTAGAGCCATCGCGAGCACGCAGAAGTGCCGCAAGACGACGTGACATGGATTCGACTAAAGTCTGAAGTAGAGCTGGAGGGACTTGACATCATGAAACCTGCAGGGCTGTCCATAAATCTGTAAGAGTACGAGAGGGTGGAGATCTCTTCTGAACAGCACGTTGCAAGGCATCCCAGATATGTTCAATAATGTTCATATCTGGGGAGTTTTGTTCAAATGTATGTGAAATCTTATGGGACTTACCTGCTAAGGTCACCAGTCCCTAAGCTTACACACCACTTAACGTAAATTATCATAAGGACAAACACACACACCTATGCCCGAGGGAGGACTCGAACCTCCGCCGGGACCAGCCGCACAGTCCATGACTGCAGCGCCTGAGACCGCTCGGCTAATCCCGCGCGGCGGGAGTTTTGTGACCAGCTGAAGTGTTTAAACTTAGAAGAGTGTTCCTGAAGCCAGTCTGTAGCAATTCTGGACGCGCAAGGTGTGGCATTGTTCTGCTGGAATTGCCCAAGTCCGGCGGAATGCACAATGGACACGAATGGATGCAGGTGATCAGACTGGATGCTTACCTTCATGTGACCTGTCAGAGTCGTATCTAGATGAATCAGGGGTCCCATATCACTTCAACTGCACGCGCCCCACACTATCACAGAGCTCCGATCATCTTGAACAGTCCATGGTTTCATAAGGTTGTCCCCATACCTCTACACGTCCATCCGCTCGATTCAATTCAAAGCTAGACTTGTCCGACCACACAACATGTTTCCAGTCATCAGCAGTCGAATGTCGGTGTTCACGGGTTGAGGCGAGACGTAAAGCTTTGTGTCGCGCAGTCATCAAGGCTACACGAGTGGCCCTTCGGCTCCGAATGCCCATATCGATGATGTTTCGTTGAGTGGTTCGCACGCTGAAACTTTTTGATGGCCCAGCACTGAAATCTGCAGCAGTTTGCTGAAGAGTTGCACATCTGTCACTTTGAACGATTCTCTTCAGTCGTCGGTGGTCCCGTTCTTGCATGATCTATTTCTGGCCGCAGCGATGTCGGAGATGTGATGTTTTGCCGTATTCCTGACGTTCACGGTACTCTCGTGAAATGGTCGTACGGGAAAATCCACACTTAATCTCTACCTCGGAGATGCTGTATCCCATCGATCGTGCGGCGACTATAACACCGCGTTCAAAGTCACATAAATCTTGATAACCTGACATTTTAGCAGCAGTAGTCGATCTAACAATTGCGCAAGACACTTGTCTTATATAGGCGTAGCCGACCGCAGCGCCGTATATCTCTGTATTGGAATACGCATGCCTATACCAGTGTCTTTGGCGCTTCAGTGTATATTGCAAAGCAGACACGGTTTGGGGATCGGGAGAGAAGGTGTTTCTGAGCAGCAGCAGCATATTAATTTCACTAACGGCTGTCTCTTACGCATACGCTGTAGATCGGCTTTGGTGACAGCCGCTTTGTAGACAGCTGCGTTCTACCAGCCACGTGCATCTGCTGTGGAACTCTCCATATTTCCCTTCCTGCTTCTTTTACAGCCGCAACCTGTGGAAATCGGTTGGCGATTTTTTAATTTTCCGTGTTTTCAACGCTGCATTGGACAGTGTACACTCTTCACCTTATTACTGGAAGCTGGGAAGAAACTGAAGTCCGTCACCAATCTGGCCCTATAATTCCTGGTGCTGTGACAGAATTAGTATGTTTTTCAGTTTATGCTATAAACTTCACAGGGTTTCATTCGGCCTTCGAATTTTGGATATGTAAAAAAAAAGTAATAAAACATAAAAAAAACTGGCCAGGTACGAGTAGGCCTCGTGCACTGCAAGTTCTACATCTACATGGTTACTCTGCAATTCACACTTAAGTGCCTGGCAGAGGGTTCATCGAACCATTTTCATACTACTTCTCTACCGTTCCACTCTCGAATGGCGCGTTAAAAAAGGAACACTAAATTTTTCCGTTTGAACTCTGATTTCTCTTATTTTATTATGATGATCATTTCTTCATTTCTCCCTACGTAGGTGGGTGTCAACAAAATATTTTCGCATTCGGAAGAGAAAATTGGTATTGAAATTTCGTAAATAGATCTCGCCGCAAAGAAAACCGCCTTTGTTTCAGTCACTTCCACCGCAACTCGCGTATCATGTCAGTGACACTCTCACCCCTATTGAGCGAAAACATGAAACGGGCTGCCCTTCTTTGCACTTTATCGATGTCCTCTGTCAATCCTACCTGGTAAGGATCCCACACCGCGCAGCAACATTCCAGCAGAGGACGGACAAGTGTACTGTAGGCTGCCCCTTTAGTGGGTTTGTCGCATCTTCTAGGTGTTCTGCCAACAAAGCGCAGTCTTTGTTTCGTCTTCCCCACAATATTATCCATGTGGTCTTTCCAGTTTAAGTTGCTCGTAATTGTAATTCCTAGGTATTTAGTCGAATTGACAGCCCTTATATTTGTGCGATTTATCGTATACCCAAAATTTATCGGATTTCTTTTAGTACCCATGAGGATGACCTCGCACTTTTCTTGGTTTAGTGTCAATTGCCACTTTTCGCACCATACAGAAATTCTCTCTAGATCATTTTGTAATTGGAATTGATCGTCTGGTGATTTTAATAGACGGGAAATTACGGCATCATCTGCAAACAATCTAAGGGGGCTGCTCAGATTATCACCTAGATCGTTTATGTAAATCAGGAACAGCAGAGGGCCTATGACACTACCTTGCAGAACGCCAGATATCACTTCTGTTCAACTCGTTGATTTACCGTCTATCACTACGAACTGTGACCCCTCTGAGAGGAAATCACGAATCTAGTCACACAACTGGGACGATACTCCTTATGCACGCAATTTGATTAATAGTCGCTTGTGAGGAACGGAATCAAAAGCCTTTTGGAAATCTAGGAATATGGAATCGATCTGAGATCCCTCGTGGACAGCACTCATTATTTCATGGGAATAAAGAGCTAGCTGTGTTGCACAAGAACGATTTTTTCTGAATCCGTGTTGGTTATGTATCAATAAGTCATTTTCTTCTATGTGATTCATAATGTTAGAGTACAGTATATGTTCCAAAATCCTACTGCAAATTGAGGTCAGTGATATGGGTCTGTGATTCAGTGGGTTACTCCGATTTCCCTTCTTGGATATTAGTGTGACCTGTGCTACCTTCCAGTCTTTAGGAGCAGACCTTTCGTCAAGTAAGCGGTTGTATATGATTGCTGAGAAAGACGCCATTGTGTCTGCATACTCTGAAAGGAACCTAACAGGTATACCATCTGGACCGGAAGACTTGCCTTTCTTAAGTTCCATACATACTTAATAATGTATGTAGACAGTTCACCCATTCCGGGAATCGAGGATCTCCATGATTTTGCCTTATATCGACATAGATACTGGCAAGATATCGGTCCCAAGGATCAAAGACTTCCGAGAACGTTCTATTTCCAAGCTTCAAGTCGGATAACCAATGGCGAAGTATTTTGTTCGTGTGATAAAAGTGAAGATTAACGATTTCTTCGTTCTTTTCCTTCATGTGTATTTTGAAGCCTTTCTTCTTGCCATATTTCGTGATTCTGTGTCAAGGGCAAGTACCGTATAGGATTTAATGAGTGAGTTTGCGAGTATCAAAATATGTTACATAAATGGCGGTATCTATTGATTGCATTGCCTTAGAAGCTTTCCATTTTTACACTATCAAAAGACTATAGACCACAGTATGTGACATACATTTGAACAGGACTCGTGTACCCGTTCCTGAGAAACAGGGTTTCGAACAGAAGGGCGACAAAGTGATCCTACAATGGCTCCGTTTTTATCGACTGAGGTACGGAACCTTAGAAACATTAGATTTCCTCTGTCACTGGATATCACATGCTCAGCGCAGATTGTACAGTGATTTATTCTAACTGAAACCAACAGTCATTGCAGCACATAGTGGTATTTATGCCCCATTTCAGAAACACGTTTATCATATTTTATCACACAGTTTATGAAGGCTCAGCTTACTAAGCAGGCAAGATCAGTAAATACCCACGCTACAACTGTACTGATGACATTATCCACACTGAAGGCTTTCTGATTATGATTCAATTACTCTAATTTCACACCCCAAGCTCAGTTAATGATTTCAGTTGATGTTTCATATCATTGGTGGAGTGAAACGTTCACCCACTTGTGCGCCGTGAGCTAGCAGGCGCTAAGTAGTCAGGCTAGTGCATCAGGCAGTACAGGACGAACTTTCACGCTGATTAAAACAATATTTCACACCACAAACACATTCGTAATGAGCGTAGATTTTAGGTCTTACTCAAATTAAGTTAAAGTTCAAACCAACCCCGGGAAAATGTTTGTAAACCCAGTCTGCGACTAGTTTTCCGAGTAGCAATACGTGTGTGCAGAGGATGTTAGGCTATTCAACGTAGAAGTGAATTGTCTATTAAAATTGCCTCGGGAACATTCGTGAGCGGTTTCTGTCAACAATGTCGTGTGATGACAGGGGTTAAATACGAAGGCGCGCTATAGCAATTCCCCCGAATTTTGTATGTGAAAGCACTTTATTAACATTCTACATTTTTATTCTTCATATCTACATATTTAATTCGCAACATAGTCACCCTTGTGACGAACACATGGTCTCCCAACGAGAGGCCAGTTTGTTGATACCGTCACTGCACGATGTATGACTTTGCTGGCGGAGCCATCACCTAACCTGTGCTGGCACTGTTTCGTCGCTGTCAAAGTGAAGTCCTTGAAGGTGTTCTTTAAGTTTTGGAAACACGTGAAAATCGAATGTGGCCTAGTGAGGACTGTCTAGAGGATGATCCTTGACATTGAACCCAACGCATCGGATTGCTGCAGATGTCGCACCACTTGCGTGTGGTCTGGCGTTATCGTGCTGAAAGAGTGAGTGTTCCACTTGTGGACGAAGTCTTAGAATTCAAAACTTGATTACAGCACGTGGTTTCTCACGCACCGCATAGTTTCGTTCCACATCTCCATGTTACAAGATAAAATTCGATGCAGAATGTTAATTTACAAAGCTTTAAGACTCTTCACATACATTCGGAGGCATTACTTCTCAGCACATACTGGTATTATTTATGGTGCTCGATAAGTAATGAGTTTCCACCATATTTGAAGCAAACCTTAATATTAGACCGGCGTTTAGAAAATGTTCATTATAAAATGTCGTTTCCTAAATTTGGAATTGAAGTAATTAAAAAAATCAGGTGGCATCCCAGTATTTTGAAGTACGCTTATCGTAGTGTCGAAATATTCACACACGATACTCCGCATTGATTGTTTAAAACATGCATCTTAGGATTTTCGCCCAACAGGGAAGAAATCCATTGGTGACAACGAGACAGCTGCAGAAGACCCAAGGTAAGCATATCTCCCCCCCCCCCCCCAAGTCACGCTATGAGACGATCTGTGAAAATACTCGCGAAATACTCAACGTAACCCTTCACATGCAACAATTCCAAACAAAAACTTGCTCTGTTGCCACTTCCAGCACCACAGTTTGTCACCACGGGGAAGTCCGTATGTCATCCTACATATTTAATTACTTAGGAAGTGGTAGGAATCGCTAAATCATCAACAAAAGCCAGTATATTCAGTAGACAGCTCCAGATTTATGAATATCTGTATTTACGAAAATTTAAACAAGAATAAAATGCAGCGACATTTACTTTGTTAAATTTGTGTTTCATTTTCAACTAGAGTGTTCATACTTATTGAATTTATGCCACTACATTATTTATTAATGTGTAAATGGCCCTCTGCCACCATACACACAAACAATGCATACACGGCTTTTCAACTGCCTCGTTGCACAATCATAATTCTGTATTGATAGAAAGTGCAAATGTTCGCCGGTCGGTGTGATCGAGCGATTCTAGGCGCTACAGTGTGGTACCGCGCGACCGCTACGGATGCAGGTTCGAATCTTGCCTCGGGCATGGATGTGTGTGATGTCCTTAGGTTAGTTAGGTTTAAGTAGTTCCAAGTTCGAGGGGACTGATGACCTCAGATGTTAAGTCCCATAGTGCTCAGCGCCATTTGAACCATTTGCAAACGTTCTATGGAACATGCAACTAACTACGTTATTATGAGTGTCATTCTCATAAAATCGAACAATAATAACTGCTTTCATTTCAAAATGTACGCTTCCCTCTTTTGGAATACTTCTTTGAAATATCTGAGTCGTCGTAGCAGAGAGACACGAGGCAGTTGTGTGCAGGCACCGCGACGCTTGCTGGCACCACCACGGCTCGCGTTTCGTCTTGGTTTTCCCTCGCCGCAGCTCAGATTTCGGAAACAACGAGCTACGTTTTCCTTTAGACGGCACTAACATACCACGTTATTTTAAACATAGCTGCGTAACAGCAACGGTTCCACGTAATTAGATTAAAAACAGCCGACCCGTTGCAAAGGATAAAGTTGTCTTTACCTAGGTTTCGGTAAGTCTAAACCTATCTTCTTCAGAAGTCGGCCTGAGGAAAATGAACATCGTGATTTATATGAAAGGTATACACATAAGTTAAGATTAGAGTTTAACATATATTAAGAGAATCTTGTGTTACAGAATATGAGAAGGATTTCTTGTACTTACAGTATTATATTAACATGGAGTGATACGTCATTGCCATTTTTACAAACATCTCCATAGCTCCATTAGTCAAAATCACATATAGCCCTAAGAGTAGGGTTTTTCAGATAAATAAAATTAAGTACATGGAAGTTGGAGAGCGCATAAGCAACTGAGTAAAATCGGCCTGCGTGGTAGCACTGCGACCAGGGCAGGTGGCGCTCAGGTCGCGTACTATGTGCCGATTGGAGTACTGAAGCAACATGTAAAATATAAATATTAATTGCGTCCTTAGATAGAGTGACAGTAAATAAAAGGAAAGCAATTTAACATTCCCATTATGACAATGTGGGAGACTTAGAAACAATAACGTAGAAACGTATTTCAAAAAGGTAGGTGGCGCATACGCCATGAGTTACATGCAGTGGCATATACAGCCAAAATATAATTATATTACCATATTAGTAAAGCACATAGAACGTATATAAGTCAAAACTTTAAGAATAAACAGTAATGGCATCTTAAGACGTAAATTATGAAAGCTGGTCCACAATCTAGTTAATATACATTCACTGGGATCCGAGGTTTTAGGATAAGCGAGAATTACATGAGGGCCAGTGTAGTGGCAGCCATACATCATGAGTAAATCACATTGCATAAAAGGTAGTGAGCTTAGAGATATAAAAATGCATTATAGGTTCCTGAGGAAATAGACAACTGAGGTTATCAACATTAATGTTATGAATTAAATAGTACGGGTTTAAAGCCTTCAAAAAATTGTCTACAGGCAAGGTTCAACTGATCGTTGAGTATATTACCGTCTTTGAGCTCTAGATGTTTAAAAATAAATAACTCTTCCCACAGATCTAGTCTCCGTCCTTTAACTTGTCTGTGTAGGATAACCGTGTCTTCTAACTGTTTAGGCGTATAGCCGGCTATCAAGAGGTGTTCAGCAGAAGTAGAGTTGTGAACATTAGCTCCTTTTTTACCTAATAGATGTTCTTTATATCGTGTTTTAACAGCTCTGCCTGTTTGACCAATATAATATGAGGGGCAGTTATTACAGGTTAGTTTGTATACACCTGAATTAGAAAACCAATCGTTAGCAATTTCTACTGAATGTATGAGATTTCTTTTTAAACTATTGTCTGTAGAAAAGGAGACGTTACAGTTATATTTTTTATTTGGAAGACGTTTAATCCTATACGAAATGTTACCCAAGAAAGGGTTGGAAATAAATTTTTTTTTGGTTTCTGTGGTATCTGTGGGGAGGTTATTACTCAAAGTCGAACAATTTTGGGAAATTTTCTTATTAAGCAATTGATCGATCATATTCTGGTTGTATCCATTATTAACAGCAATCGTTTTGATGACATTCAATTCCTTTTGTTGATCCGCAGGTGATAAAGGCGTAGTTACCATTCGGTGAATGGCGGAATGAAAAAACGCCAGTTTGTGCGCTTTAGGATGAGTTGAGTCAGCAGGAATGACATTATCTGAATATGTTTCCTTGCGGAAGATATTGAAATGAAAGGTATTATCTTGTATAGAAATTGTTAAATCTAGAAAATTAAGCTCACGTTTATCATTTTGAAGTTCTTTAGTGAAGGAGATTTTTTCATGTAAACCATTGAAAGTGTTGAAGAGCTGCTCTAACTCATGGTCAGTGCCATCAAAAGCAATGAAAATGTCGTCCACATAACGTGCATAATAGCGGATTTTTTGGTGTAATTCTGAACTAGAATTGAAAAATGCTGTTTCCAGGGCGTTAATGAAAACCTCTGCTAGAATACCGGCGAGGGGGCTGCCCATTGCTAGACCATCTGGCTGTATATACATTTTCCCATTAAATGTGAAATAATTGTATTTTAATATGACCTTAAGCAAACCAATAAGTTCAGCAATCTGAGTTTCACTTAGTTTTTTTGCTTAAAAAGATTTTCTTTTACAAGGTCTATGGTTTCATCAACCGGGACATTTGTATAGAGGCTGACGATGTCGAAGGACACCAGTCTAGTGTCAGGTGTACATTTTACAGATTGAATATTGTTAATTAATTCCTTACTATTTTTTATAGAAAAGTTATTTTCAAATGTGAAAGCATCTTTAATTTTAAAATGGAGGCGCCTAGCAAGAGTGTGATGTGGACTGCCTATACCATTCATTACAGGGCGGATCGGATGATTCTATTTGTGCAGTTTGAACTGGCTTCTGAGTACGGGTGGTTTCGGGTTCATATTTATAAGCCATTTCTTTTGAAACTTATTAAACAGGCTGACGGAATTAATTAGAGTACGCCGGATTTCATTTTGCAGTTCAGCAGTAGGATCTACGGTAACCTCAGTGATGTCGTTTTCCTCAAAAAACTTTACAGTTTTCTCTATATATTCATTTAGAATATGGTTTACATGAAAAAATCTCCTTCACTAAAGAACTTCAAAATGATAAACGTGAGCTTAATTTTCTAGATTTAACAATTTCTATACAAGATAATACCTTTCATTTCAATATCTTCCGCAAGGAAACATATTCAGATAATGCCATTCCTGCTGACTCAACTCATCCTAAAGCGCACAAACTGGCGTTTTTTCATTCCGCCATTCACCGAATGGTAACTACGCTTTTATCACCTGCGGATCAACAAAAGGAATTGAATGTCATCAAAACGATCGCTGTTAATAATGGATACAACCAGAATATGATCGATCAATTGCTTAATAGGAAAATTTCCCAAAATTGTTCGACTTTGAGTAATAACCTCCCCACAGATACCACAGAAACCAAAAAAAATTTATTTCCATCCCTTTCTTGGGTAACATTTCGTATAGGATTAAACGTCTTCCAAATAAAAAATATAACTGTAACGTCTCCTTTTCTACAGACAATAGTTTAAAAAGAAATCTCATACATTTAGTAGAAATTGCTAACGATTGGTTTTCTAATTCAGGTGTATACAAACTAACCTGTAATAACTGCCCCTCATATTATATTGGTCAAACAGGCAGAGCTGTTAAAACACGATATAAAGAACATCTATTAGGTAAAAAAGGAGCTAATGTTCACAACTCTACTTTTGCTGAACACCTCTTGATAGCCGGCCATACGCCTTAACTGTTAGAAGACACGGTTATCCTACACAGACAAGTTAAAGGACGGAGACTAGATCTGTGGGAAGATTTATTTATTTTTAAACATCTAGAGCTCAAAGACGGTAATATACTCAACGATCAGTTGAGCCTTGCCTGTAGACAATTTTTTGAAGGCTTTAAACCCATACTATTTAATTCATAACATTAATGTTGATAACCTGAGTTGTCTATTTCCTCAGGAAGCTATAATGCATTTTTATATCTCTAAGCTCACTACCTTTTATGCAATGTAATTTACTCATGATGTATGGCTGCCACTACACTGGCCCTCATGTAATTCTCGCTTATCCTAAAACCTCGGATCCCAGTGAATGTATATTAACTAGATTGTGGACCAGCTTTCATAATTTACGTCTTAAGATGCCATTACTGTTTATTCTTAAAGTTTTGACTTATATACGTTCTATGTGCTTTACTAATATGGTAATATAATTATATTTTGGCTGTATATGCCACTGCATGTAACTCATGGCATATGCGCCACCTACCTTTTTGAAATACGTTTCTACGTTATTGTTTCTAAGGCTCCCACATTGTCATAATGGGAATGTTAAATTGCTTTCCCTTTATTTACTGTCACTCTATCTAAGGACGCAATTAATATTTATATTTTACATGTTGCTTCAGTACTCCAATCGGCACATAGTACGCGACCTGAGCGCCACCTGCCCTGGTCGCAGTGCTACCACGCAGGCCGATTTTACTCAGTTGCTTATGCGCTCTCCAACTTCCATGTACTTAATTTTATTTATCTGACAAACCCTACTCTTAGGGCTATATGTGATTTTGACTAATGGAGCTATGGAGATGTTTGTAAAAATGGCAATGACGTATCACTCCATGTTAATATAATACTGTAAGTACAAGAAATCCTTCTCATATTCTGTAACACAAGATTCTCTTAATATATGTTAAACTCTAATCTTGACTTATGCCCCCACCTCCTCCTTTTCCTTGAAAGGATACGGATCCTGTACACCTCCCATAAACTTGATCCTCCTCACCCGCTCGTGTCCCCGATCCTCTCCCACCCCCGCCCGCTGCTGCGCCTGTATTCTCACGTCCCACCTCACCCGGTCTCCATCTCTCCACCCTCCTTACCCTCTCCCAAGGTGGCTTCCGCCAGCTCCCCCTCCCTGATGATGTCCTCCTCCCCTGCATCTACCCCTCCTATCAACTTTGATCCTCCCCCCACCTCCTGTGTCCTTTCCTTCAGGCACCATCCCTCCCCCCCTTTCCCTTCCCTTCTCTTTCCTTTCCCCCCCTCCCTCCTACCCTCTCCTCCGGGCTTCCCTCCCCCTTCCTCCCTCCCCCTCTCTCCTTTGCCCATGGCATCTCTGCTCTCCCCTCTCCCATTTCCCCTTCCTCCTCCTCCACCTCCTCTCTTGGCAGGTCCCCGGACTCGTACACGCTGAGTGGACATTCGCGCGCCGGAGATCATCGCCATCAGTGTCTCGTGAGTGCCGTCATGTTTAGTGTTCAGTGTTCCCGTCATACTCCATCGTTCACCTGTGCCATCGCCATCTTCAGTGTTAGTGCGTCGTGACACCAGTTTGTAGTGAATTATCGTCGAGTGTGAACGGCTCCGTGTTTGTATTTATGTGTCTACTGTTTTTATTACCCACCATTATGTCACATTTGTGTATTCTTTCTGTTCTTTCTTTATCTCCTCTACGGCTGAAGAGCGGCGTACCATGCTGCTGACAGCCTGCCTGTTTGTACGGGTTTGAAAATAACAATAAAGAAAAAAAAAAAAAACTTGACTTATCTGTATACCTTTCATACAAATCACGATGTTCATTTTCCTCAGGCCGACTTCTGAAGAAGATAGGTTTAAACTTATCGAAACCTAGGTAAAGACAACTTTATCCTTTGCAACGGGTCGGCTGTTTTTAATCTAAATACCACGTTAGTTTGGAAACAACATACACAGCTTCTGTTCGTGCACGAACTGGGTTTAGTAAGTAAAACTTAGCTTGAAATCCGCAGAGTCCTACTAGGCACCGTCCCATTCGAAATGGTAAAGCATTGCTCTCCTCTGACATTTGAAGTGACTTAGTTATAGAAGGATCTGAATTCAACGTGGACCTCGAAATACAGCGAATCTCGAAATTTCTCATGTTGCCAAAAGCGAAAGTCTATCAACAAAGGAGATATGGTAACTTACAAAACACTCGTTCGACCAATACTAGTATATCGTTAGGCAGTCAGGAATCAGTACCAGACAGGATTGACAGAGAAAATAGAAACGATCCAAAGAAGAGCAGCGCCTTTCGTTACAGGTTTATTTAGTATACACGAAAGCGTTACGGAGATAATCAGCCAACTCTAGTGGCACATAATGCAAGAGAGACATTTTGCGTCGCGGTGTGGTTTACAGTTCAAGTTTCTAGAGAACATATACCTAGAAGAGTCAGCCAATTTATTGCATCCTCCTACGTATATCTCTCAGAAAGAGCACGAAGATAAAAGGAAAGGTTCGAGCCCACCTGGTGGCTTATCAGTAATCGATCTTCCCGCAGACCATTCGCGACCTCAACAGGAAAGGGGGTGGGAGTGACAAAGTACCCTCCGCCACACGCCGGAGTAGAGATTTCTATGTAAAGGGTAAGTGACCAAAACCACTTGGACCCACCGAGGATGGAACCCTTGATCTCCGATACACACAGTCTGTCACGTGCAAACAGTGTCTGAGCCAGCTCTCGCTGGGGTCGAGGAGTGGACCAGTGTGCATAATGTCAGTCTGTCCCTGTATTCATTAGGTTCGTACGCTTGCGTAGCCCCAGACGCTAACACGCACTGGATAGGTCCGCTCGCACCGCACGTAAATGATTCGAATTATGATTGTGAAAGCATTTCGCGAGTAGGACTGATAGCCGTATTTAGTGCCCATACGCCAGACTGTGCGTCACTGTTGTAGGTTACATCGCAAATATGTTTGCGTTATCACAAAAGGTGAGGCACTGTTGATGGTGACTGGAACTTTACCATCGGCAGCACCCCCAGTGCTGTAACTACACAAGCGTGGCAAATACCAAATACCAATGTTGGTGATTTTCTGTCCTATTCCGTTATGGTATTGAGTTAGGGCAAATTGGTGTGTCCTAGTCTCTAATTTCTTATCCTTTGCATCTCTTATAATCGCACCAGCGCATCTCATAATTAGTTACATGTGTCTCGAAACGTGACTTCAAACGTTTGAGCAGTATTCTGTAAGTGGAGGGACTAGCGTCTTGCATACAGCTTCATTTACAAATGAACCGCACATTATCAGAATCGTGCCAAATGCCCAGTTCACCGCTCCTCCTATTGATCTGATATGTGCGGCTCGTGTCAGTCGTTTCTTAGCGTCTCGCGGAAATATTTAAATGATGTGACGGGTTCTACAAATTTACCACTACTCTCGTAGTCTGATACCAGGCTCGCTCTCGCTCTCTCTCTCTCTCTCTCTCTCTCTCTCTCTCACTCACACACACACACACACACACACACACACACACACACACACACACACACACACACCACATAACACACAACACACTGCGAAGATCCATTTCTCATCCACTCTGGTGAAATCCCAACCAACAATACCGTATCAGATTAATTTATTGCTGTGGCAGTACTTAAAGTGTTTCATTTTAATAATGATTCGTTGTGTGTTTCATATTGTGTCAAAATTGATACCTCTTTTTGTAGTTTTATTTGCCCTCAAGGCGAAAGGTAAGATTGTAAGAAACCTTAATTAACTTCTACAGCTTTACTCATGAAGGCAGTCTTTCTATTCTTAAGTACAAATCTCCAGGCTATCGACGGCTGCAACGTACGTGTCTCGCTTCATGGCCCCTATTAAAGAAATTTCGTCATCACTGCTTAAGTTGGTACTTACTTGCACCTCGCAAGTACTTCTTTTTGCAGTCAGCTGATAAGCCTGTTCAGGCTGTGCTATTTGCAGATGACTTCTTTCCGCAAAGTACAGTGGGAATATTTTCCCGTCCGGCATGGCGAGAACGTTTGCAGCTGTCGGCGTGCCTCTGTATATTTGATTTGCGGTTTGCGGTTGTAGTGGGGCTGCACCTGTTTCCTTATTGAGGCAGCTTGTCAGCAGCCACATTTTATCATTACACCTTCACTGGTGTTCTCACGTCCATTGAAACACTTTCCTTTCTTTCTGTTACTGAGTTATGTAGCATCTCGTACTATTTTTTTTTAACCTCTTATCACAAACATTTTCATATCCGTGTTGTGAGACATTTATAAAAAAGCATTTAAGTAATGCACATACATCTAAATCTGCTTGTCCGTTATCCACCGAATACCTTAAAGTCAGCTATTTTCTTAATCATTGCGATTTCCGGAAGCGTTAAAATACCGCGTCGCTGGAACAGGTTTTCGCGTTTGTTTCCCTCGATATCGCTTCCGAATACTCTCCCTAGATTTTTCCACGCATGTAACTCAGAACTGTATTAGCGGTGCGTCAGACGAACAGAATGTGATTTCTTTCCCCTTCTGTTATTACGAAATAGTACGATGAATACTCTCTCCGTGGTAAACATGAGTATATCCGTGGTATATCCATGACGCCCGGAGATCAGGGAAACAGAAAATACTCTACCCACTTACGGTTGATCAGTCATCAGTGAAAGTTGTATAAACATGTTTTACAGAGACCTCTACTTGGCGCAGTTTTGACCTCATTGTAAAAGAAATGTGGTATTTTAAGTAAAATACACCCATATTTTACTGTGCCTCAACGTGTGCTGTGTTGATGTCGTTCATCAGAATTAGCTATCCTCTTGTGACGAGTACTCTCTGCAATCTGTTGTTCACTGACTCTGCACTGTGGCGTTTAGTAATACAAACAGCGTGTTACTAGTGTACTTCACGTGATTAAAGTGGACATGAAAATCTTGAAAGTTAAAGTTATGGAAAAAGGAGAATTTGCAATAAGAGGATAGCAAACTCATTTGAATAGAGTGGATGATTATTTCCATTTTCGTGGTAACAACAGACCAGCAAACGAAGTGAACCATCCCACAAATGTTACCATCCTCTTTCTCCGAAAAGCACACGTAGAGTTTGCAGCGGAAACTACGCATATTTTTATACTGCATGAAGTAATGGCCGCTACGAGAGGGGATCTCAAGTTGATTCCGTATTTCTAGATTTCCGGAAAGCTTTTGACACCGTTCCTTACAAGCGACTTCTAATCAAGCTGCGGGCCTATGGGGTATCGTCTCAGTTGTGCGACTGGATTTGAGACTTCCTGTCAGGAAGGCTGCAGTTCGTAGTAATAGACGGCAAATCATCGAGTAAAACTGAAGTGATATCAGGTGTTCCCCAGGGAAGCGTCCTGGGACCTCTGCTGTTCCTGATCTATATAAATGACCTGGGTGACAATCTGAGCAGTTCTCTTAGGTTGTTCGCAGATGATGCTGTAATTTACCGTCTAGTAAGGTCATCCGAAGACCAGTATCAGTTGCAAAGCGATTTAGAAAAGATTGCTGTATGGTGTGGCAGGTGGCAGTTGACGCTAAATAACGAAAAGTGTGAGGTGATCCACATGAGTTCCAAAAGAAATCCGTTGGAATTCGATTACTCGATAAATAGTACAATTCTCAAGCCTGTCAATTCAACTAAGAACCTGGGTGTAAAAATTACGAACAACTTCAGTTGGAAAGACCACATAGATAATATTGTGGGGAAGGCGAGCAAAAGGTTGCGTTTCATTGGCAGGACACTTAGAAGATGCAACAAGTCCACTAAAGAGACAGCTTACAGTACACTCGTTCGTCCTCTGTTAGAATATTGCTGCGCGGTGTGGGATCCTTACCAGGTGGGATTGACGGAGGACATCGAAAGGGTGCAAAAAAGGGCAGCTCGTTCTGTATTATCACGTAATAGGGAAGAGAGTGTGGCAGATACGATACGCCATTTGGGATGGAAGTCATTAAAGCAAAGACGTTTTTCGTCGCGCGAGATCTATTTACGAAATTTCAGTCACCAACTTTCTCTTCCGAATGCGAAAATATTTTGTTGAGCCCAAACTACATAGGTAGGAATGATCATCAAAATAAAATAAGAGAAATCAAAGCTCGAACAGAAAGATTTAGGTGTTCGTTTTTCCCGCGCGCTGTTCGGGAATGGAATGGTAGAGAGAGAGAGTATGATTGTGGTTCGATGAACCTTCTGCCAAGGACTTAAATGTGAATTGCAGAGTAATCATGTAGATGTAGATGTATACTGCGATACTTGCCTGACGATGAGGTGTCACCTCGAAATGTGTTGTCCAACTAAAATAATTTGAGAGCGGTAAGGAACTGTAGCTGTATCGATTTTAAAGAAAAAGTGTTTAAAAATTCCAACAAACGGCCACTACCTATAAACAGTTAATATGGCTATAAAGACTGAATATTTTAACGTCATCTGGCCACTTTACTTGCAGGATTATCGTGAATATATTGTGACGACTGAAGAAATGGAGTCCGCAGCTGGAGCCATTGTGGGGAACGTGGGGTGCTCGCCCCTGCCCCTGCCCCTGCCCCTGCCCCAGGATGACGTGGCCAGTAATGCCACTTCACTACCGTATTGTTCTCCCCACCGCCGCCTAATTAGCATGTGCTCCCTCTAATTCCCAATATTATAAATCGCGCGCCACGTAAAGGTCCTGTTAGTCATCACCAAATGCCGCACCCCGGCCACCGCGCGCTCTCAGCTAAATGAAACCATCCGGAGAAATGGGAAGGTTTAGGAGGGCTCCGTGCTCTGGGGGTGACTGCTCTCACAGGCTTCACTTCCCGGAGGCATCTCTGGAGAGGGGTCCACTAGTCAGGTACAAGCCGACTCATCTGCTGCATAAAACGTTGCTTCCTTAAATATGTCTAAACTTCTTCCACCCGCCCGGATAGCCGCGTGTGTTGGCACGCCGCTTCCGCGATTCGGGAAGGTCCGCCAGCCCCGGATGGAATCAGCCCGACGGATTAACGAGTGTCGATGTGCCGACCAGGGTGTATGTGGTGTTATGCCGTCGGCACACGGACCGTGCATCCGAACATTGAGCGTGCCGAGTTTCTGACGTCATAGCCTGGAACAGCACGTTCGGTAGTCTTTCCGAACGTGCAGAGCAATATCTGGCATGTCAGATATTCTGAGCGTGCGTCTGAGCGTTGACCAATGAAATGGCACAACGCTACTCACGTCACACGCACGTCGTCTCCCTTCAGTACAGAGTTGTAAGGCGCCATATTGGCATTCATTTCAAGCCTATATGTATATATGCCGTTTCTGAGCACCAGCAAATTGAGAATCACTGGAAAACCCGTTGTTAGTTGTGTGATTCGTTCCAATAAAATAATGAGAAACATCATATTGGTGGCAAAAGAATTATTGTAACTTGCTTATTATGGGAGTAGGCTATTTGAAGCCAGCGACACACTGAAGATCCACCCAAAACGCATTGTTCTTGGTACAATTTGTTATAATTAAATTTCAGTTAATAACATATCTACGATTAAGGTTTTCTGCAGGACCTAACAGACTATGATTACATCGTAAGGGTCTGTTATTGGTGTAGTGTATGTTATTGGTGTAGCGTAATGAGTAGCGTGACTGTAAGCAATGAGTTGTTCGTTGGGGCGGTGGTTCGCGTATTGCCACTTCCAAATTTTTTTCCTAACATTCGTGTTTTTATTAGGTTCTGATACTTTATTATTAGTTTAATATAAGTATATACTATAATATTTGATGTTATGTAAATATAAGTTCACCTTTTTTTGAGGGCTGACTTTGTTCGATTAGTTTAATCTACAGGACAGCTTGCGCTACTTGTATAAAGATAGGAGGAGGAGGATATTAGTGTTTAACGTCCCGTCGACAACGAGGTCATTAGAGACGGAGCGCAAGCTCGGGTGAGGGAAGGATGGGGAAGGAAATCGGCCGTGCCCTTTCAAAGGAACCATCCCGGCATTTGCCTGAAGCGATTTAGGGAAATCACGGAAAACCTAAATCAGGATGGCCGGAGACGGGATTGAACCGTCGTCCTCCCGAATGCGAGTCCAGTGTGCTAACCACTGCGCCACCTCGCTCGGTATAAAGATATTTTGCTCCTTTTTCTTTTACGCTTCGTAATTAACATGTTGCAAAGATTCTGCTACTGGGTAGGAACAGTGAACGAGTAAGACTGACCTTGGGGTTTTACTAAAATGTGTGAATGATGAAATAATGTTTGTCGTACGCGGAGAAGTATTCCAAATTTGTACCGCACTGTTTCTAATGGAACTTTTATAAGCCTGTGTCCTCATTGATTGGACATGGTAGTTTCCTTTTCGTGGACGATGGAGGAAATGTGCGTTTTAATAGAGCTAACGTGGGAATTTTACGCGCTCCCGTTGAGTGAACAATGTGATTTACGAACTAGAAACATCCCTCAACTGCCGCTGGAGTGCGTTGCCATCGCATGTTCCACGTTGGGGCCCACGTACTATATGCACAAGTCGCATCGTTCCTGAGCGTTCAGCAGCACGTCGAACTTGGCACTCTCAACGTTAACGTTCGACAACACGGTCCGTGTACCGACGGCTTTAGGCGTTTAGCCACACCCGACTAGATGAACGCCGGGCTGTACTTATGTCCGCCTTCAGTTACACGATTAGCAAACATTCATAAAACCGTTCGCACAGTTTCACACGGTTAACACATACTACGCAGACAGTTGGGATACATAAATTCCGTCCGGAGAGGGGGGAGGGGGGATAAAGACGTGGTGACAGGAAGGGCATCCGGCCACCCTCTAACATTAACAAATCCGATTATAACCATGCCGATATCGTGTAGGCCTGGGGTGAAGGTAAAAGAAAACGAAGAGATGGACACTTTCGACAGTACAGACATCACTGCGTTGTCTTGGGAGTCGAGTGTTCACCAGAGATGAACGTAACGTAATGCGTGTGACGTTGAAGCGTGATAGGACCTATCCCGTCCCCCGTGTACATAAAACCTCTGTAGGATAGACTGTTTCCAAGTACAGCTTTTGTTACGGGAAATCGTCGTAAACGAATAACAACACTTAACATTCAATAATCATTCATATTATCGTAAAAATTACAACAATTAAAAAGTCAAGAATGATGAGGTATTACCAAAAGCCGCATAGCTGTATGAAGGTGCTTTATTCGCAATGTCGTAAAGGGAGGGGGATGATTGAAGGGGGATTCAGGATAACTTGGCGGAATTTCCAAGTGATGCGATGAAGGGTAGAGTGTGGATAGATGAAAGGTTATACGGATGCATAGGAGAAATATTCCTGTGATTTACGAATCCAGTATTAACTGTATGCTGCATAACTCATTCGCTTGGACTAAATACAGAGCCGCAATGGGATGAAACGGAACCGAGCACGTAAGATCAGTTGTACAGAAGACGAATACCCAACTGCGGTTTATTGGGAAAGTTTTGCGTACCTATTAAGGACACCTCGTTTAGACCGCGTGTGCGACTGGTTCCTGATACTGCTGAAATGTTCTAGATTTCTGTCAGGTCAGATTAAAGGAATATGCCGAAGAATTCAGAGGCGTGCTGATAAATTTGTTACCGGTCCGTTCGACCAGTACGAGGTTACAGACGTGGTTCGTAACGTTAGATGAGAATCTCTGTAAGGAAGGCGAATATCTTTTCGCGAAACACTCTTGAGGGAGTTTAAACAAGTAGAGTTTGAAAAACGATTCTACTGCTTCCATCGCTGATCTCGACCAAGGACAAAATCAGGGCGATTACAGCTCGTAAAAAATCTTTTGTGTTTCGCTCGATTTGCAAGTGGAACAGGAAAGGGAATGTGCAGTATGTATGTGTATGTTGATCGAGGGAAGGACCCGACTGTCAAGGAGATGAATTTCACAGAAGCGGCACTTTCATCCAGAGATTGGATCGGCACCAACGATGAGAAGTCGTCGTAAGCGGTTTCATCCCTGTCACGATTCATAATACGGGACATACTCCCCTCTAGTTCTCAGTACCAAGAGCCAGTTTCGACGCATCGATGGATGTGTAACACGTATCTCTATTAAAATCGTTGAACCACATTGAGATTGCCACGAGCTTTTTGATGACAGTCTCAATAATTAGAAGCGTGGGCTAGGACAAGTGACTATGAGTGTCGGTAGGGCTGTGTTTGACCACCGCTGATTTTCCTAGACTTTTTTACTCGAGGTGCCGTTGGAAAGCGTTTCACATAGACTGTCCAAGTAACTACTTCCAAATGTTGGAAATACCTGGAATTTTGAGGCCATGACTATCCTGTTTCGCTTCATGTTCAACAGTGTTGAGCAGAGCTCTCATCTGGACGGAGTGATAACTTCCAGTTGAGGTACGTGTCTCTGTAGGTCGGTTTATGACACAGTGGCCGAGCCGAGCTACTGGCTCCCGCTGAACTAGGACGTCAAAGGGGGGCAGCTATCCTACCTTCTCCATTTCCACTGTTCACTTAATGTCGGCATGTAAACTATTCGTGTGATGACTGAACTGCTCCAATGTCTCTCAGTAGTGATCCCATGTCGAAAAGGTTTCATCAACACAGTGAACATACCTTAAACATCACTCCTCACCTACACCCCCAAATGGCCATCCTGCTATTCAGCAGATATATGTGATCGTAGGAAAGACTTCCACTGGAATACATTCTGAAGTTATTATGGATAAAATATGGATGATTGCTATGACTTGTTCAGAAACCATACTACAGTTAGGAGTCGAAATAGACGAAAGCGAAGCAGTATTTGAGAAACGAGTGATATTCAGTCTCTACACAGAGCAAACTATCGCGGGAACCAAAGAAAAAATTCTGGAAAGTAATTAAAGTCTAGAAAAAAGAACTGACAACTTTCGAGGTTTCCGATGATATGGTAATTCTGTCAGATGTGTGAACTGAAATGCCTCCGTGTTTTTGGAAAACACACAACCAACTACATACTTTTCGTGTCAGTCAGCGTACATTTACTTTCCGAAGGACTGAAAGTACTTTCCAACTGCCTAACTCTCGAACACTCAGTAACAATGGAGTATTGGGAGGCAGGGGAAAGGCTCCCGTTTGGGAAGGATGAAAAATGAATTCGTCCGTATCGTTTTCAGTGGTACGGTCCTTGCTGTTGCCTTATTCGATTTAGGAAAACGTCAATCTGGATGTCGAAACCGATATTTGAAGCAGTGTCTTCCAGATTGTCAGTCGCTGTCTTGACCTATGCGACACCACCCTCGGCTGCTCAGTGCTAATGCAAAGTAAAGTGAAGTATGCCTGAAAATCGTGTTGCCAACCGAAGAAATGTAAGAGTGTGCGAAGAAAACATCGTCCAAAGTGCCAAGTTGCAATAAAACATTTTTAAACAAAGATTAATAACCGACAAAATATGGATCGGAGCAGGTTCAGTAAAACAGTGAGATGTTGAATGTATGGTAGCCCATCGACAGTCGGTTGCAGTAAACACTTGCGCTCTCATATGTCATAACTGTGATGAAACATGTTCGCCTAAAGGTAAGTATATTAATATTTTACAGCTAGTACTCATACATTAACAGAGCTAACAATCCATGATATTTGTAATTCTTAACGTTTTGTTATTCTGTCAGAGACAGCAAAGGACTTGGAAGACCAGTTGAACGGAATGGACAGTGTCTTGAAAGGAGGATATAAGATGAACATCAACAAAAGCAAAACGAGGATAATGGAATGTAGTCAAATTAAATCGGGTGATGCTGAGGGAATTAGATTAGGAAATGAGACACTTAAAGTAGTAAAGGAGTTTTGCTATTTAGAGAGTAAAATAACTGATGATGGTCGAAGTAGAGAGGATATAAAATGTAGACTGGCAATGGCAAGGAAATCGTTTCTGAAGAAGAGAAATTTTTTAACGTCGAGTATAGATTTAAGTGTCAGGAAGACGTTTCTGAAAGTATTTGTATGGAGCGTAGCCATGTATGGAAGTGAAGCATGGACGATAACTAGTTTGGACAAGAAGAGAATAGAAGCTTTCGAAATGTGGTGCTACAGAAGAATGCTGAAGATAAGGTGGGTAGATCACATAGCTAATGTGGAGGTATTGAATAGGATTGGGGAGAAGAGAAGTTCGTGGCACAACTTGACTAGAAGAAGGGATCGGTTGGTAGGACATGTTTTGAGGCATCAAGGGATCACAAATTTAGCATTGGAGGGCAGCGTGGAGGGTAAAAATCGTAGAGGGAGACAAAGAGATGAATACACTAAGCAGATTCAGAAGAATTTAGGTTGCAGTAGGTACTGGGAGATGAAGAAGCTTGCACAGGATAGAGTAGCATGGAGAGCTGCATCAAACCAGTCTCAGGACCGAAGACCACAACAACAACAACAACAACAACAACAACAACGTTTTGTTCTCAATTACTATTGTTTATGTAATTTTCCGTAATTTGTGGAAACCAGTGCGTTCATTAGAATTGTTGCAAGGTATAGCTTATTTACACAGTACGTCGCTTACAAGGAGATCGTTTGGCAGAGAATTTCAACAGGTCGTATCAGTGAGTGTCAAGACTTCTTGCACAGTCCGTGACAGGTTCTCTTGGTCACCACGTAACTTCACATTGATGTCAGCTGCATAGTAGACAACTTTAAAGTTGGCTAAGTTGGAAGCCTGTAGTATTTAATTTCTCTTGCATCCCTTACAAAGATAATTTTTGCTTGTGTTAATCACAAGAAACTTTCGCCACTAATATGAAGCGAAATTACATGCTGACAGATGTCGAGCATACTCTCGTAATAAAAGAAGTGCGTCGAAAGCTAACTAGTAAAATGGGTCGTAGTGACATTTCTGATTGGGTAAATGATGACTCCCTCATACGTCTTCGTATAACGTCTCATTATGTTCGAGTTGATGCTGATGTACAGTAATTTAATGAAGGGTTTGAGGAGCAGATTAAGATGCATTACGGTAAGAGAAATCGCGTGTCCTTTTCGCCACTTACACGATTTAGGGATATCACTGATGACTGGACCAGGATTACGTTAAAAATGAGGAAATAAGTTACTTACTTATGTCCACAAGTGCTAGTTGTAAGTGTTCATTTTAGAGCTGGGCTTTGTGTGTTGCTGATATTTTGCTCCCCCAACCCCCCACCGCCCGGCCAGTAAAGCAAATACTCTGAAATCTTTTTCAATCTTTCTTCTCTCGAATCGATTTCAGTTCCTTGACGATGCATATTTTTTGTATTGTTCTTCACATCTCGGATTCTACCAATAACGTCGTCTATAGAGGCTTGCAGATAGCCGGAAAGCGCTACTGTGCACATTCAGAATAATATATTTAGAGGCTGGTTTTTACCCATTCCAATGGCGAATTTATATGTGGTTTTTCAATACTGTTCAATGTTTCGCGTGGCAGTTGAAGGGTCAGTGTGAGTAATTGGCGAGTTTGCCCTCTTATTATTTCTCAGTCTGTGTCCCGTAATTAATAAAAGAATTTGTATTAACTCCAGCCCTCTGCTATATTATATGACTGAGCGACGATGCGTAGTGATTAAGAGAGATTTTGGTTTTATGTACTCCGTCATCAACGGGACGCCGAGCATATTCTTCTTTTCTAATGAACTCGTCGTCTACAGTCCCTACTGTTCCCTTTTTCACTATATTTATGTGGGGTATATTGTAAGTCATCGGGTAGGAGCAACTTAAAAAACCTGCCCGCGCGATACGCCGTTTCCCGCATTTTACGTTTGTTGCACGAGTTTGTGGGCGAGTCGAGCTCAATTTCATTTGGGTGAAGTTTGAGAGCAGACTGGCTTCAATCTCCGGAAGCACTCTTCTCGAGATGCCTCAGCATTTGCCGCGCATTCTCTTATACGTGCCGTAATTAAGAGTTTGGCCAGAAGTAATCGAGTAAGTAAAGCAGGCGAGGGCGGCAGAGCGCGACGAGCAAAACTTGAAAATAACTCATGTTGGGGAGTAATAAGAAGAGCCACCCTTGTATTGCAGTATCTGCCTCTCCCTGTCTTCCCCTTCCCTTCCTTTTATCGCAATCTCGGAATTAAAATAACGGAAGTTGTCAGGCGAGCTAAAATGAAGTCTGTGGGGCTGGTCGTTATGAACCTCTGCGGCGTGTCCTCTCGTGTCGAGAATGATTTGATAATTTATGCTGAATGGAGTGGGGCATGGCTTCTTCTGGACTAGGACTCTACACAAGGTGATTGCATGGTGCGACACGCTACCCTGACAGTGTCCAACTATTCTTTGTTGGACAGTCTCTCCCTGTTTTAGTTGGCAGCAGTTTTCTCTAGAAAACCCTGCCGTTGATTATTGACTCAATAAATACATTTCTGTTAGTTACTGTGTATGGTCTGATTTTCTTCGACTGTATGTCTTCAGCAGTTAATGTTTTCTAGGCCTCTCATGAAATGCGTAAGCAATCGATCTGTTTACTTACCCTATTGGAATTCATTCATTTCGGGTTTCCATAAAACAGTGCACTTATTTTTCTGTCTCACCATCTGTAACCTCCTCTAGGTTCCAGAATGAGATTATCACTCTGCAGCGGAGTGTGCGCTGATATGAAACTTCCTGGCAGATTAAAACTGTGTGCCCGACCGAGACTCGAACTCGGGACCTTTGCCTTTCGCGGGCAAGTGCTCTACCATTTTTTTTTTTTTTTTTTTTTTTTTTTTTTTGCGGGCAAGTGCTCTAGGATCTTTTTTTTTTTTTTTTATCATGTACAAACATCGATTTATCAACGAAAAACAAAAATAAAAGCAGTACCCGGATTTCGAACACAGGGTGCAAAATTAAGAAACCGTGACGCTAGCCACTTTTTTTTTTTTTTTTTTGTTGATAAAATAAAATAAAAATAAAAACGCGGTTCCTTCGCTTTATGGTCCAACAACGCGACCACTTTTTTTTGGGGGGGGGGGGGGGGGGAACAGGAAGGCAGGGTAAACAAACAATCTTTATTCGTACAATTGTGCTATCCTAGGGATAAGAAAAGTATCGAGACAGCAAAAACAATTGGGAAACCATAAAATCAACGCAAAGGCCGCCCTCTTTTTTTTTTTTTTTTTTTTTTTGTTTTTGTAACAGGAATAAAGTAAATGACAATCCTAGTCACGGGCGGGAGTGAAAATAAAGTTATCATCTGCATCACAATCCCTGCAGCACGCGGTGTCGCATCATGAACCTGGCAGAAAGCCATATAATCTTGACCATTTCTGCCAGTGTGGGCGGTATTTATTTCTCCTGCGTCGATCATTCGAAGCACCATTATCGGAGGCGGTTTCGGTGTTTACCATCGTGGTGTGTGTGGGTGTTTTTTTTTGTTTTTTTTTTTTTTTCACGTTAACATAATGCAGTCATAACTGGCGCCAACAGGTTGGGGCCAGTTTTCTTCTCAGTGTGCTATAGGCCAATATAATCGAACCGAACAGTACTGTCTCTAGTCGTTCTGCTGCAGGAGTCTTCCTAGTTCTGGGACACCCCAGCTGTCGGGCGGATTGTGAAAAACACTTCCTAAAAAATTGGAAAAGTAAGTCCTGTATTTCGTATGACTCCGTATGAGCTCGTGTTGTTCTTGTAAATACATCCAATAATCCATCACGGACTTAATATCGTACGAATACAAATATTTCGTCGCATGTCCAGCGATCCAGTTGACCGCATACGTCTTTTGTTTCGGAAAAAAGGTCTTGTCCGGTAGAAAAAGTACATCCGATGTGATTTCTGTGTAGTTAGTGCGCCGAAGGAAGGCCAATATTCGACGCGTCAGCATCCAGACGTCCCTCGCTGCGCCACACACTAAACCATGTTCTTCCGTGGCTAACAGTCCACAGTTGGTGCAAAGAGGAGAATCGACCATATGAATTGTATGTAATCGACTCCTGGTCACAAGTTTACGGTTTATAAGAATATACCACATCGATCTCGCTGCTGTTGACAGTAATGGAGTATGCACTGCACACCAAATGTGTTTCCACGTTCTCGACGGGTATTTGAATTCCATTATGTTGCGGCCATGGTGATCCATCAAGCATCTATAGATCTCCCGAGTCGTGGGTATTCTCGTCGAAGGTACTTTCAGACGAACATAACTGTAATCAACAAGAAATGAGGCAATGTGTGCAAGAGAAGGCGAAATATTGCCCACCGCAATAGGGGGTTCGTACGAAGACGGAACAAGTGCTTCTATCAGAGCTGACGTTATGGTATGCTGTCTTTGTTGCCAATTTCGTATCATCGCTCGCATGTAAAGCGCCAGAGCTTTGTTTCGCACGTTTGTGAGGTTGAGGCCACCGTTCCGGAACTGTAGCGTTAACGTATCATATTTGATCTTAAATAACATCCCAGTACTAACATAGTAACCAAAGGCAGCCATGAGGCGATCGGCGATACCTTTCGGTATTGGTAGGATCTGCGCTAAATGGGGCAGTCGTGACGCTATGTGAACGTTGGTGTATGCCACACGCTGGATCATGTCAAAGGCTCTCAGTGAGTTGTTGCGTATCGTCAGACGAACATTCTGCAGAAGCCGCCGAGAACTCGCCGCCGCTGACCGCCGTAGTGAACGGGTAAATGTAATCCCCAGACATCTCAGCGATTCCACCGTCTGGAACGGTCCCGGTACGTCTCCCAGACCCCGTCCAATGTGCATAATTTTGGATTTCGTCATGTTAACGACACTGCCTGCCGCCGTCCCGTAAGAGTCTAGATGTTCAACAGCCTGACGAACTTCATGTCCAGATCTGACAAGAAGGATCACGTCGTCCGCATATGCGCGACAAATGAAAGAGTTCTCATTAAGCGCTATCCCAGTAAGTGAGCGCCTCATAACACACATCAGCGGCTCAAGCGCTATCGCAAACAGCATCATGGAGAGTGGGCACCCTTGTCGGACTGAGCTGTTAATAGGAACCGAGCCCGCTTCCCGACCGTTTACAATCACCTTCGATGTAGCCCCTCGTATTAGCCTCATAACGATGGAGATGAAAACCGGAGGAATCGCCATTCGGCTCATGACTGACACCAAGAAGTCATGGTTTATCCTGTCGAACGCACGATCGAAGTCCACAGATATCATCGCTGCTCGCATTTTACACGTTTCCGCAAGGGCGATAACGTCACGGTATTCACTTAACGCCGAGGAGATGTTGCTTCGCACCCCTAGGCAAGCCTGATCAGGGGATATTGTCCTGGATATCGCCAGCTTGAGACGAGACGCTAGTAGTCGTGCAAAGATTTTATAGTCGGTGTTTAGCATAGTGAGAGGCCGATATTGATTAACACTACGACTCCCCGCCATCTTCGGGATGGGAATAAGAAAGCCTGTCACAAAATCCGACGGTAGGCGCATGTCCGGACGCATCGCCTCATTGTACATCGACACCAACTGTGGCATCATCATGTCCACGAATTCTCGATAAAACTCTAGCGTAATCCCATCTGGACCTGGTGATTTATGGGTCGCTCCTTTTGTGAGTGCCACCTTTATATCGTCTTCTGTGAGTGGCTCCATAAGCGCTGCCTTATCCGTCTCTGTCAGTGTCGTTTGCAGGTGTTGCAGTATCTCTTCCCCCATCAGACGGTCCGTCGGTGTACCGGCATAGAGGTGGCGGAAATGCTCTAAAAATTCGTTTGCAATGTCCTGTTGTGTTGTCAGTTGACGGCCATCTAAACCGTGGAGCACTGTTACCAATGCCCGGCGGTAACGTTTATGTTCCCGCGACACATGGTGCATCGAGGTACGTTCCCCAGTGATGGTGTCGAGACATCTTGCCCGTATTGGGATGCCACCCAGTCGTCGTCGCGTGATCGATAGGATTTGTGCCTTGACACGATGAACTTCCGCATGATGTTCTGCAGACGGCACCTGGAAGGACAGCTCACGAAGCATGGTGTAATAATAATCAAGAGTGTCTCGTTGCCATCTCGTCTTATCCCGACCATACTGTATGAGAGCTCTTCTTATTGCCGGCTTAGTACACTCGAGCCACCATTGAAGCACGGAGGTATATGTTGGTAGACGGCGTAGACATGTGACCCATACCTCCTCGACTCTCTGACGACATTCGGGGTCCGCCAAAAGTGACGAATTGAGCTTCCATGTCCCGCGGCTTCTCCACACACTTTGCCTAGGGAGCGATATGGTACAAATGTAAGCCATATGATCAGTAAATGCCGCAGGCCATCGTTCCGCGTCGACCACCTTATCCTGTAGGCCAACCGAAACATATATTCGATCGAGTCTGCTCGCCGAGTGACTGGTATAAAAAGTGTATCCCTCACGATTCCTATGAATCATGTCCCAGGTGTCGCTTACCTCCAGATCCCGGCATAGCACATGCAATTCACGACAGGTATTATAATGTGGAGTCTGGTCTTTTTGCGCTAAAACACAATTGAAGTCACCACCTATAATGAAATGATCGAATCTGCCGGTAAATAAGGGCACAATCTCTTCCGAATAATATCTAGCACGCGCCCGTCTGTTGTCTGTGCCGGAAGGGGCATAAACATTGAGAATGCGAATTCCATTAACAGTGATCGCCAGTCCTCGTGCCGAAGGTAGATAAGCCAGGTCGTGAACCGGAATCCCGTCCCGTACCAATATCGCCGTTCCACTGTCGTTGTTCGAGTGCGGCGAGGTGTAGGAGATGTATCCATGAACTTCCTGGAACTCAGGAATGTAAATTTCCTGCACCATAAGTATATCCACATCCGACGCGTATATCATGTCCCTAAACAACTGCTGTTTCACGGGCGATCTAATGGTATTTACATTCACTGTCCCTATTCTGTATGCCTGGGGTCGAGTAGCTGTCATCTCCACAAGATGTTAAAATGACAAAGTTTCACCGTATTGGTAGTCCCTTTGCACATCCGCAGAGGGTCGCCCGACGGACGTGTCCCTGCGGCATTAGGTTTCTTGAGATGCGGACGGATGCAAGTCCCCACCAATAGAATGGTCCGCATCGGTGATTTCGTCGTCCTGTTCATACCAGCTGATATTATTGGGGTGCTCCAAATTTTCCTGTGCGGCATTGATGTGTGACATCTGTTGTTCTTTCGCAGCGTTAGACTCCACCGCAGAAGGGGTAGCAGGCCCCTGAGCGGATGCGTCTTCCGAGCGACATGACATCTTTTCACTGTCCGAATTCATATGGTCTGCGACATCCGAAGCTTGTGGTTCCAAGTCAGACAGTTCCATAGTGTTAGACTCATCTGGGCTCCCAAGAAGAGAAGGGAGCGTCTCCGCAGAGTTTAGTCGGCGCTTCTTGCGGCGCTTTGGCGAGCGTTGTTTGCGGGCCCTAACCTCGGCCTCTGGTGTTGGCGAATCTTGCATCACCTGCGCTCTCGCCGCCGCTACAACGCCCTGGAGCCGTTCCACTTCAGCTTCCATGCCTGTTGTGATGCTGTCATCCTCTTTCTGCACCACCTGTAATGTCTGGCACTGAGGGTTGGTGGGAGCCGTTCCTTCTTCAGTGGGGTCCGAAGGCGCCTCAATCAACTGCGGCGTCGGTTCGATAGTGCGCTCCGACCTCGGTGTCACCTCCCCGCGAAGCGCCGCCACGTAAGTCATCGGCAGTGACGTTGGTGTAGTCGGTGTCTGGAGGTCTCCGCTGGGGAGTTGCACGAGTCTCCTCTGCATACACGCAGATCGAAGATGTCCTTCACCACCACACCCGGAGCATGTCCGGGGCTGTCCATCATAGATGACAATAGCTCGACAGCCGCCGATGTTGATGTACGATGGCACATGTTTCGTAAGCGCAATGCGCACCTGTCGGACACCATTGAGCACTGGATACGTGCTAAAACTTGCCCAACGTTCGGCCGTATGACTAATAACTCTGCCATATGGCTGGAGCGATTCAGTGACCAAGGATTCTGGTACCTCGAAAGGCAGCTCAAAGACTCGAATCGTACGCACACCCAGGCCCGAATGAGCTACTAATACAGCGCCAATATGACCATCGGAATGTCGGAACTGGAATCCTCGTTTGGCGGCTTCAATGATCTTATCGCATGCTGCGTCGTCAATCATCTTTACGTAAAGAGTGCTGCTCACGATCGATAAATGAATTCCAATAACCTCAGTGTAATTAAGTTGCACTTCGTCCCTCAAGAAACGTTCGATTTCGAATGCCTTCGGTCGTGCATACTCGTTACAGAACGTGAACTGTATCGTGGTTTTTCGGAAATTGTGTGCCATTGCGTTCGATTCAAACAGTAACACACGCGAGTGACGACGGTGTAAACACCGCTTCTTCCGCGAACGTTCGCAGCCGGGACGTAAACAAGTCCGAGCTGCTCCGCGGCTAAAGGCGGACTGCCCATTTGAGCTACCGAAGCACGACTCACGCCCGGTCTCACAGCTTTACTTCTGCCAGTATCTCGTCTCCTACCTTCCAAACTTTACAGAAGCTCTCATGCGAACCTTGCAGAACTAGCACTCCTGAAAGAAAGGATATTGCGGAGACATGGCTTAGCCACAGCCTTGGGGATGTTTCCAGAATGAGATTTTCACTCTGCAGCGGAGTGTGCGCTGATATGAAACTTCCTGGCAGATTAAAACTGTGTGCCCGACCGAGACTCGAACTCGGGAGGTCCCGAGTTCGAGTCTCGGTCAGGCACACAGTTTTAATTTGCCAGGAAGTTTCACTCCTCTAGGTTCATTGAAATCTGTAACGTTCACAGTCCTTCGACATGCCTGATCGCAGCAGTATTCTGAATGGAACGTACTCAAATATTCCAGAACAGATAGGTACTCTGGTTTCATTACTGTGCGCTAGAGTTGTTATTTTGCTGTACTTGCAACTTCTTTTCATATGTAGCAGTGCTGAAACGTTCTTGATTTTATTTGACCTGTCGTTTTCTTATCCATGAAATTAGATTATCTCTTTCAAATACTTAACTGTCATTACAAACAGGTGCAGGAGACCAAGTAACTGAATAATAATCTCAGTGTTTTGCGTGAAAAAGGGGTGACGCGCCGACTTAAGTTCGCTCTGGGTTTCTTTCTCTACGGAAATGGAAGGGGTGCAATTTTAGCAACGAAGACGTTTTAAGCTGTGTGGAGGATCGAGGGTCTGCAGGTGAGGCAGTAACTCCGGGCTTGTTCGAGCGCCGTGCTGAAAAGTAATGCATCCATTAGTTACTAACTGCGGCGTGCAACACTTTATTCAACATGTAAATGTCACTACAGTTATTCGAATTTAGGTTGTGACATGTTAACATTGTTGGCAATGATGCACAGACGAATAGAAAAATTCTGCAGCATGACGCGCTGAAGTATCGGAACATTGACACTGTCGATGACCTCCTGAATAGGTGTTTTCAGGTCAGCAACGGTTTCAGGGCTATTGCTGTACACCTTATATTTAATGTAGCCCCACAGAAAGGAGTCGCATGTGTTCAGATCCGGAGAATATGGTGGCCAATCGAGGTCCATGCCAGTGGACTCTGGATACCCCAGAGCCAGAATGCGGCCCCCAAAGTGCTCCTCCAGGACATCAAACACTCTCCTGCTTAGATGGGGTCGAGTTATGTCTTGCATGAACGACATCTTCTCGTAATCAGGGTCACTTATGATGATGGGGATAAAATCATCTTCCGAAACCTTAACGTACCTTAACGTAGCAAGCCAACGCCCAGCGAGACACCCAGTGCTAAGCGTCCGCACTCCTCGATGTTCGCAGAGCGAATGACGCTCCGTGCTGCGGCGCAGCTGCAGCCGGCGGCGGCCTTATATCGTAACGTCAACGTCCGGTCTGCGCCAGCGCGCGTTATCAGTCGCTCGCGCAATCAACCGGATGTGAATTTTTCTGCAACACGGGCCTAGTAATACTAGGGCCCGTGTTGCCCGGATTTGAATGCGCCCCACGATTTGAGTCGCGCGCCACAGCCTGCTAGTCAATCAGAAGCCGCGAGGCGGACAGCACAGCCCAGATAAACAAGTATTCATCTGCATTCAATTTCTTCTTCCTTCTAGTACTCAACACAAATGGCATACTGGGAACCAGTGTACCATATGGCTGTTTAGCCAGAAGTCCTGCTGTCTCTGCTATGCTCCATGTCTTCCATGTAAGAATATTTGCATCTGGGAAGGCTGTGGCGCGCGATTTAAACTGGCTGACCTCGTCTATATATTACTTTCAACCCGTGTTGCAGAAAAATTCATTTCCGGTTGCGCAACAGCGCTGATAAGGCTGATATGTAGCGTACGACGTTCTATTCTACACATTGATCTTGCCAAAAGCCGAGAAGCGATTCTTCTTGGTGTTGTAGTTCCCTGGGGCACTCTGGGATGCTCTCTGGTGCCCCCAGGGTGTGCACAGTGTGAGGCACATCTGTGCTGCTCTGTGGTCGAGTGTACCATATGGCTGTTTAGCCAGAAGTCCTGCTGTCTCTGCTATGCTCCATGTCTTCCATGTAAGAATATTTGCATCTGGGAAGGCTTCAAGGCCACCATAATCACAATGATTGCCCCACACAACTGCAAGTGTGAGCCATGTACTCCCTCCAAACACGGCTTGTACATCACATGTGAAATTCAATTTCAGTCCACGAAATACATTTGGACCACCAATTAGCTGTTGTTTATTGAATTGCCCAGCAAGATCAATGTCTATCGCCTTCAGAGAACGATAAACAGGAACGCTGCGCCGCCAGCGACGACGGTAACCACGTCGCCTAGGCATTGCTGTGGCACGTTAATACAAGTAAACGTAGCAAGCCAACGCCCAGCGAGACACCCAGTGCTAAGCGTCCGCACTCCTCGACGTTCGCAGAGCGAATGACGCTCTGTGCTGCGGCGCAGCTGCAGCCGGCGGCGGCCTTAAAGGCCGGTTCCCACTAGAGCGCGGCAGCGCGTCGTGCGGCAACGGCAGCGGCAAGCGTTTTCCGCTTTGACGCGGAGGCTCGCGGAATTGGCGTTCCCACCTGGAAGCGGCAGACGCTAGCGGTAGCCAATGACGAACAGCTACTGAGATACGGGGTGGGACCCACCGAAACGACCGGTGTGTTTGAATAACTATATCTTATAGCTACATGAAGGAAAGACGAAGTTAGGTGAAGACATACAAATTTTTCATTTTCTGTACAATGTACTCTTTTACACATTTCATTATTATGTTTTCTCATTTCAATATAAACAGATTTCATGACTACCGTTCATGATTGTTCACTATCTCCTTACACATTGAAACAATGAACGATAAAAGAGATTATTCAGATAGTTAAGCGAGACAAAAATTTAAAGTGTGATACGGTAGCAGGTACAGGAAAACACTAAAAACACAAAGGCTTGGGGGAAGGGATGAAAGTGGAAGCCACCTGATAGAATTTAGCACAGAGCACAATGTAATCATCACCAGCACCTTGCTTAAGAATCATGAAAGAATAATACATACTTGGAACAAAGTTTTCGAAACCAGATTTTAAATTATAGGATATTTCCTGGTGCAGACGCAAACCTACAATAATTTATTGGTTACGAGCTGCGGTTTACAACTAAAGAGACAGTAAACGGTAGCAAATTAAGGAAATGGAACTTGAATAAGTCAAGACCCACAGTTTTTCGATAATCTTAAAGTTACCGTAATGCAACGACTGACTGAAACAGAGAAAGGAATCCGCTAGAATACGAATGGATATCTTTGAGAGAAAAAGTGAATGCAGCAGAGTATGTGAACGGGAAGAAGGTACAGTAGAAATCGTTAGATAAAACGTGATATATTAAATTTGACACGAGGTAAATATATAAAAATGCAGCAAATAAAGTAGGCCATGGGAAATAGAAATGTCTAAACATGACGTTGACAGAAAGTCCAAAATTGCAAGGCGATTTTGCACTTGGAAAACAGGGGGAATGAAAATGAGAAAGAACAAAGAAAACTTTGCTCAAAGGAGAAGCAACTGCCAAGGACTCATCTGGCAAGCCAGAACTAAGCAAATAAGAGAAGGCTAGAAAGTAGAAGGAATATGTAGAGACGAGAGGGGGAGGGGTTGTACAAACTAACATAAGCACAATGTTAGATTCCTGTGAAATGTCTGAACACGCAAGGCAATACTGATCCTACCACTTAGTTAAGTAGACACACTGAAGAACTGCGAAACTGTGTTTATAGCATTTGCATGTTTAGAGAAAGATTTTGACAATCTTAATTAAAACATTCTTTGAAGCTCTAAAACATAGGGCCACAAATATCTACAACTTGTACAGAAACCAAACTGCATTTCTAAGACTTTAATGACTTGCAAGGGAAGCAGTAATTGAGAAGGCAGAAGTAGAGAGGATATAAAATGAAGACTGTGAATAGCAACAAAAGCGTTCTAAAAAAGAAACTTTGTTCACATCGAATATAAATTCTAATGATTGGGTACAATTTTACAAAGGTATTTGTGTGGAGTGCAGCCTTGTATGTAAGTGAAACGTGGGCTATGAACAGTTCTGTCAAGAAGACAATGGACGCTTTCAAAACGTGGTGATCAATAAGAATGCTGAAGATTAGATATGAGGATCATGTAACTAAAGAAGAGGAACGGAATTAGAGCAGGAAGAGGAAGAGGAAATTACGGCACAACTTTGACTACAAGAGGGGTAAGTTGACAGGACATATTATGAGGCGTCAAAGAGTGAGGACAAAGGGGTTGGGTGATAGTATTCTGATAATAATCATCTGTTGAAATGCTATTCTGCTATTTTATCGATTAATGTAAGCAGTGAATTTACTATTCCATGCACTTCTCCACAAAACATTTAAACCAGAACTGAAATCAGCTGAACACCAAATCTTTCAACCACTGTCTGACAACTACTGCATTCTCTTTCAACTTTCTATAACAATCACTGGCTAGCCACACACACATAAAGATATAAGGAGGACAGAAATAAACAAACATTAGTTTTCAGCATATAATTCTTTAGATTGGCAACATGCACATAAACACATCAAACAGGAAGGGACATGAGGTGAACACACTGTAGTTATGACTTCAAATCAGTGTTTTTGGTAAAATGTCTACAGCTAGTGACAGAAGAAAAAAGAGCGAACATGAAAATGTGCTTATGTTCCATAATCTAAGTTTTAGTTCAACCTCCAGCATGTGACCAGGTGAGGGGAAACGCAGATGTCCGCCAAAAACTCGATTCACTGTAAGTAATCAGTTGTTGTTGTTGTGGTCTTCAGTCCTGAGACTGGTTTGATGCAGCTCTCCATGCTACTCTATCCTGTGCAAGCTTCTTCATCTCCCAGTACCTATTGCAGCCTACATCCTTCTGAATCTGCTTAGTGTATTTATCTCTTGGTCTCCCTCTACGAGTTTTACCCTCCACGCTGCCCTCCAATACTAAATTGGTGATCCCTCGATGCCTCAGAACATGTCCTACCAACCGGTCCCTTCTTCTAGTCAAGTTGTCCCACAAACTTCTCTTCTCCCCAATTCTATTCAATATCTCCTCATTAGTTATGTGATCTACCCATCTAATCTTCAGCATTCTTCTGTAGCACCACATTTCGAAAGCTTCTATTCTCTTCTTGTCTAAACTATTTATCGTCCACGTTTCACTTCCATACATGGCTACACTCCATACAAGTACTTTCAGAAACGACTTTCTGACATTTAAATCTATACTCGATGTTAACAAATTTTTCTTCTTCAGAAACGCTTTCCTTGCCATTGCCAGTCTACTTTTATATCCTCTCTACTTCGACCATCGTCAGTTATTTTGCTCCCCAAATATCAAAATTCCTTTACTACCTTAAGTGTCTCATTTCCTAATCTAATTCCATCAGCATCACCCGACTTACTTCGACTACATTCCATTATCCTCGATTTGCTTTTGTTGATGTTCATCTTATATCCTCCTTTCAAGAGACTGTCCATTCCATTCAGAGTAATCAGTTATTCACGTAAAAAAAGATGTGAACTGTTTTATAATCTGCAAGTATCACATATCAAAACAAAACTGAATCATTCTAGATTCCACCGAAGATGCCTTAAAGTAAAAGGCGAAACGCCTCTTGAACCAATAAAGTACACTGGATAAAGAAAAAAACGTTTGTTTCTTCCAAAGGAAATAATCAATAGCTGTAGATAATTAGCAAATTACGTCTTACGACATACCAGCAAATTAGTCTCGGTTTAACTTCTCATTACACATGCTATTAAATGCTGTTTAAAAAAATTCATCTATCCCTTCCGAAAAAACTGTAGTTTCTTTCATATCTTGGTAGGTAAACAGATTTTGGATATTTATCATGCGACGAAATACATAAGTTTTTACAAGTTATCGTTTGCAAAAAAAACACGTTTCGATTACTTGAACCGTTTACGAAATTTGCAGTTGATACAACCACATGGTTTACGACGAGCAGGACGAAAGTATCGGTCACGTAGCGAGCGACCCGCGCGCGGTCACCGCACAGCCCGTCCGTCGACATATCATCCAATATCTCGAGAACGGTGATAGCTATCGTTCTGCTCTCAGCTTTAAAAACAATTTCGATATGTTGACTAAATTTCATACGCAATAATGTATAACCTAAAATGAACTGTACGCAAAGTCCACGCAATGCGTTTTTACCTCTGCACACTCATTCAAATTTCGTGTAAAGGTTTACGTAAATGCGATACAGCAAGTAACCACGACTAATAACGAAAAGAAATTCGGTCCTTTATCGAGAGAAGATATCAGGCTGTAACATGCCCAAGAATCAAATTTTTCTACCGAATAGTTTCCTTGGAATCGGATGATAAGTATGTCATAGCTGCCGCCGCGTCCGCGCCAGCGGTTCGGCGAAAGTTCGTGTGGCCCGGGAGTCCGTACCTGACGTCACGCTCAGCGCGTTCTGTGATTGGCGGCGCGCACCTGGAGCGCGGCACGCGGCAGCGGAAGCGGTTCGACATGGTCAAACCGCGACGCAGAGCCCGCCGCGCCTTGCCGCTGACGCCATTTCCATGGCAACCACGCCGCTGACGCGCCGTTTTGACGCGCGGCAGCCCTAGTGGGAACCGGCCTTAAGGCAATACATAAGGTAATACATTATTGCGTATGAAATTTAGTCAACATATCGAAATTGTTTTTAAAGCTGAGAGCAGATCGATAGCTATCACCGTTCTCGAGATATTGTCTGATATGTCGGCGGTCGGGCTATGCCGTGACCGCGCGCGGGTTGCTCGGCGACTTCGTCCTGCTCGTCGTAAACCATGTGGTTGTATCAACCGCAAATTTCGTAAACGGTTCAAGAAATCGAAATTTTTTTTTTTTTTTTTTTTTTTTTTTTGCAAACGATAACTTGTGAAAAGTCATGTATTTCGTCGCATGATAAATATCCTAAATCTGTTTATCTACCAAGATATGAAAGTAACTACAGTTTTTCAGAAGGGATAGATGAATTTTTTTAAATGGCATTAATAGCATGTCGAATGAGAAGTTAAACCGAAACTAATTTGCTGGTATGTCATAAGATGTAATTTACTAAATATGTAGAGCTATTGATTATTTCCTTTCTTTTTTCTTTATCCAGTGTACTTTACTGATTCAAGACGCGTTTCGCCTTTTACTTTAAGGCATCTTTGGTGGAATCTAGAATGACTCAGTTTTGTTTTGATCTGTGATACTTGGAGATTATAAAACAGTTCGCATCTTTGTTTATGTGAATGACTGATTACTTACAGTGAATTGAGTTTTTGGCGGACATATACGTTTCCCCTTACCTGCTCACATGCTGGAGGTTGAACTAAAACTTAGATTATGGAACATAAGCATATTTTCATGTTCGCTCTTTTTTCTTCTGTCACTAGCAGTAGACGTTTTACCGAAAACTCTGATTTAAAGTCGTAACTACAGTGTGTTCACCTCATGTCCCTTCCTGTCTGGTTTGTTTATGTACATGTTGCCAACCTGCAGAATTATATGCTGAAAACTAATGTTTGTTTATTTTTGTTCTCCTTATATCTGTATGTGTGTGTGGCTAGCCAGTGATAGTTATAGAAAGTTGAAAGTGAATCCAGTAGTTGTCAGACAGTGGTTGAAAGATTTGGTGTTCAGCTGATTTCAGTTTTCGTTTAAATGTTTTAAGGAGAGCATGGATGAGGAAATTCACTGCTTACATTAATAGATAAAATAGTAGAATAGTATTTCAACAGATGATTATTATCAGAATACTATCACCCAACCCCTTTGTCCTCACTCTTTGACGCCCCACACTACGCCCTGTCAACTAACCCCTATTGTCGTCAAAGTTGTACCGTAATTTCCTCTTCCTCCTCTATTTAATTCCGTACCTCTTCTTTAGTCACACGATCCTCGTATCTAAAGTTCAGCATTCTTATGAATCACCACATTTTGAAAGCGTCTATTGTCTTCTTGACAGAAGTGTTCATCGTCCACGTTTCACTTACATACGAGGCTGCACTCCACACAAATACCTTTGTAAAATAGTATCCAACCATTAGCATTTATATTCGGTGTGAACAAATTTTCTTTTTCAGAACGCTTTTCTTGCTATGACAGTCTTCAGTCAGGTTTGCGTCTGCACCAGGAAATGCCTTACAATTTAAAATCTGGTTTCGAAAACTGTTCCAAATATATATTACTCTTTCGTGATTCTTAAGCAAGGTGCTGGCGATGATTACATTATGCTCTGTGGGAAATTCTATCAGGTGGCTTCCACTTTCATCCCTTCCACCTAGCCTTTGTGTTCTTACTGTTTTCGTGTACCTGCTACCGTATCACATTTTAAATTTTTGTCTCGCTTAACTATCTGAATAATCTCTTTTGTCGTACATTGTTTCAATGTGTTAGGAGATAGTGAACAATCGTGAACAGTAGTCATGAAATCTCTTTATGGTGAAATGAGAAAACATGAATAATGAAATATGTGAAAGAGTACATTGTACAGAAAATGAAAAATTGGTATGTCTTCACCCAACTTCGTCTTTCCTTCATGTAGGTGTAAGATATAGCTAATCAAACGCACCGCGCGTTTCAGTGGGTCCTGCCCCGTACCTCAGTGGCTGTCCGTCATTGGCTACCGCTAGCATCTGCCGCTTCCAGATGGGAACGCCAATTCCGCGAGCCGCCGCGTCAAAGCGGAAAACGCTTGCCGCTGCCGCTGCCGCACGACGCGCTGCCACGCTCTAGTGGGAACCGGCCTTTAAAGGACGGTTCCCACTAGGGCTGCCGCGCGTCAAAACGGCGCGTCAGCGGCGTGGTTGCCATGGAAATGGCGTCAGCGGCATGGCGCGGCGGGCTCTGCGTCGCGGTTTGACCATGTCGAACCGCTTCCGCTGCCGCGTGCCGCGCTCCAGGTGCGCGCCGCCAATCACAGAACGCGCTGAGCGTGACGTCATGTACGGACTCCCGGGCCACACGAACTTTCGCCGAACCGCTGGTGCGGACGCGGCGGCAGCTATGAAATACTTATCATCCGATTCCAAGGAAACTATTAGGTAGAAAAATTTGATTCTTGGGCATGTTACAGCCTGATATCTTCTCTCGATAAAGGACCGAATTTCTTTTCGTTATTCGTCGTGGTTACGTGCTGTATCGCATTTACGTAAACCTTTACACGAAATTTGAATGAGTGTGCAGAGGTAAAAACGCATTGTGTGGACTTTGCGTACAGTTCATTTTAGGTAATACATTATTGTGTATGAAGTTTAGTCAACATATCGAAATTGTTTTTAGAGCTGAGAGCAGAACGATAGCTATCACCGTTCTCGAGATATTGAATGATATGTCGGCGGACGGGCTGTGTGGTGACCGCGTGCGGGTCACTCGCGACGCGACCGATACTTCCTCCTGCTCGTCGTAAACCATGTGGTTGTATCAACTGCAAATTTCGTAAACGGTTCAAGAAATCGAAACGCATTTTTTTGCAAATGATAACTTGTAAACAGTCATGTATTTCGTCGCATGATAAATATCCAAATTATGTTTATCTACCGAGATATGAAAGTAACTACAGTTTTTCAGAAGGGATAGATGAATTGTTTTAAACGGCATTTAATAGCATGTGGAATGAGAAGTTAAACCGAGACTAATTTGCTGGTATGTCATAAGATGTCATTTGCTATGTATCTACAGCTATTGTTTTTTTCCTTTCATAAGTAACAAACGTTTTTTTTATTTATCCAGTGTACTTTATTGGTTCAAGACGCGTTTCGCCTTTTACTTTAAGGCATCTTCGGTGGAATCTAGAATGATTAAGTTTTGTATTGATATGTGATACTTGCAGATTATGAAACAGTTCACATCTTTTTTTACGTGAATAACTGATTACTTACAGTCAATCGAGTTTTTAGCAGAAATCTGCTTTTCCCCTCACCTGGTCACAAGCTGGAGGTTGAACTAAAACTTAGATTATGGAACATAAGCACATTTTCACGTTCACTCTTTTTTCTTCTGTCACTAGCTGTAGACATTTTACCGAAAACACTGATTTGAAGTCGTAACTACAGTGTGTTCACCTCATGTCCCTTCCTGTTTGGTTTGTTTATGTACATGTTTCCAACCTAAAGAATTATATGCTTAAAACTAATGTTTGTTTATTTCTGTTCTCCTTATATCTGTATGTGTGTGTGGCTAGCCAGTGATAGTTATAGAAAGTTGAAACTGAATGCAGTAGTTGTCAGACAGTGATTGAAAGATTTGGTGTTCAGCTGATTTCAGTTTTGGTTTAAATGTTTTGTGGAGGAGTGCATGGAAGAGTAAATTCACTGCTCACATTAATAGATAAAATAGTAGAATAGCATTTCAACAGCTGATTATTATCAGAATATATCACCCAGCCCCTTTGTCCTCACTCTTTGACGCCTCATAATATGTCCTGTCAATTTACCCCTCTTGTAGTCAAAGGTGTGCCGTAATTTCCTCTTCCTCCTCTATTTAATTCCGTACCTCTTCTTTAGTTACACGATCCTCATATCAAATCTTTGGCATTCTTATTGATCACCACGTTTTGAAAGCGTCCATTGTCTTCTTGACAGAACTGTTCATCACCCACGTTTCACTTACATTCAAGGCTGCACTCCACACAAATACCTTTGTAAATTTGTACCCAATCATTAGAATTTATATTCGATGTGAACAAAGTTTCTTTTTCAGAACGCTTTTGTTGCTATTCACAGTCTTCATTTTATATCCTCTCTACTTCTGCCTTCTCAATTACTGCTTCCCTTGCAAGTCATTAAAGTCTTAGAAATGCAGTTTGGTTTCTGTACAAGTTGTAGATTATCTTGTGGCCCTATGTTTTAGAGCTTCAAAGAATATTTTAATTAAGATTGTCAAAATCTTTCTATAAACATGCAAATGCTATAAACACAGTTTCGCAGTTCTTCAGTTTGTCTACTTAACTAAGTGGTAGGATCAGTATTGCCTTGCGTGTTCAGACATTTCACAGGAATCCAACATTGTGCTTATGTTAGTTTGTACAACCCCTCCCCCTCTCGTCTCTACATATTCCTTCTACTTTCTAGCCTTCTCTTATTTGCTTAGTTCTGGCTTGCCAGATGAGTCCTTGGCAGTTGCTTCTCCTTTGAGCAAAGTTTTCTTTGTTCTTTCTCATTTTCATTCCCCTGTTTTCCAAGTGCAAAATCGCGTTGCAATTTTGGACTTTCTGTCAACGTCATCTTTAGACATTTCTATTTCCCATGGCCTACTTTATTTGCTGCATTTTTATATATTTCCCTCGTGTCAAATTTAATATATCACGTTTTATCTAACGATTTCTACTGTACCTTCTTCCCGTTCACATACTCTGCTGCACTCACCACTATTTCTCTCAAAGATATCCATTCGTATTCTAGCGGATTCCTTTCTCTGTTTCACTCAGTTGTTGCATTACGGTAACTTTAAGATTATCGAAAAACTGTGGGTCTTGACTTATTCAAGTTCCATTTCCTTAATTTGCTACCGTTTACTGTCTCTTTAGTTGTAAACCGCAGCTCGTACCCATAAATTATTGTAGGTTTGCGTCTGCACCAGGAAATATCTTATAATTTAAAATCTGGTTTCGAGAACTTTGTTCCAAGTATGTATTATTCGTTCATGATTCTTATGCAAGGTGCTGGCGATGATTACATTGTACTCTGTGCTAAATTCTATCAGGTGGCTTCCACTTTCATCCCTTCCCCCAAGTGTTTGTGTTTTTAGTGTTTTCCTGTACCTGCTACCGTATCACACTTTAAATTTTTGTCTCGCTTAACTATCTGAATAATCTCTTTTATCGTACATTGTTTCAATGTGTAAGGAGATAGTGAACAATCATGTACGGTAGTCATGAAATCTGTTTATGTTGAAATGAGAAAACATGAATAATGAAATATGTAAAAGAGTACATTGTACAGAAAATGAAAAATTTGTATGTCTTCACCAAACTTCGTCTTTCCTTCATGTAGGTATAAGATATAGTTATTCAAACACACCGGTCGTTTCGGTGGGTCCCACCCCGTACCTCAGTGGCTGTTCGTCATTGGCTACCGCTAGCGTCTGCCGCTTCCAGATGGGAACGCCAATTCCGCGAGCCGCCGCGTCAAAGCGGAAAACGCTTGCCGCTGCCGTTGCCGCACGACGCGCTGCCGCGCTCTAGTGGGAACCGGCCTTTATCGTAACGTCAACGTCCGGTCTGCGCCAGCGCGCGTTATCAGTCGCTCGCGCAATCAACCGGATGTGAATTTTTCTGCAACACGGGCCTAGTAATACTAGGGCCCGTGTTGCCCGGATTTGAATGCGCGCCACGATTTGAGTCGCGCGCCACAGCCTGCTAGCCAATCAGAAGCCGCGAGGCGGACAGCACAGCGACTAATGCTAACCAGTATTCTGCCACAGAGCAACGCTCTCCATCGAAGAAAAACTGCTTTGCTGTAAGGTATTAAAGAAGCTCAGAAAAAGTCGACATCTATTTTTGGGAACTGATATTTGACCTCTAAACTTCACGTACTATAAATATAAAAAAATGACAAAAATTCGATAGCCATGTGGTCTTGTCAGCCAGTAACCCTTGGCTTTCGCTGGATTATGGGTTATAACTCGCTGTCCGTTTCGCAATGCAGCAGTGAAGTTTGCTGGTGGCTGTACGTGTCGGTTACAGCAGACGGCCGTATTCCGCCGTTGTTTTGCGTGCACTGGCGGCCGAAGTGAACTCTAGTGCGAGTACATTAGGCCGTGCTAATCTGAGCTCGACGGTGGCTACGTCTTAGGTCTAACGCATGGGCTCTTTCTCCCCCAGTTAGGTGATTGCCCTTAATTGCTTAAGACAAATGTCGGGATGGTTCCTTGCTTATGTTTTCCTAGCTTTGAGATCCCTTCTAATAATTTCGTTGTGGGTGTCTCCAGACCGGACTTCCAACACAGGGATACACAGCTGGCTAGAGAGGCTCTGTTTTGAACTCCGGTGTGGGTGGCGTCTATGCACAGCTCGGCTCCAACTTTCCAGTCAACATTCGCATGTGGTTTCCAGATAATTGAGAGAGAGGAAACTTCATTAATTGAGATGCGACACACATCCACAGGAAATGAACTAAACGGGACTAAAATATCTCCTCCTGTGAAACAAATGCCTCTTCGATAAGAATTGGTGATGTGGATCGTAGAGAACGGTAGACACAGGTTACAGACAATATGGGCCCAGCTGACATTCTCTTGCCGTTACATTGTCAATGAATGGAATCTCATTAATAAACTTACTCCTTAAGTACATCTGGTTGCGAAGTGTTAAATTTTGTGAGACCCAATAAGCCGAAACTACGCTTCAGGCGCGACAAAAAAATAATGGCCAGATTGTCCGTCGTTGCAGTGGTCCAACGTTTTAAGAAACTCACGTGATGAGACACTGCTTATCTCGTGCTAGCAAAGCACTAGAAGGAAGCGAGTGTGTGGGTGGAATGATAAAATACATGTTTAGGCTGTAGCCCATAAGGGCGGCCGCTCATGGTTGCGCAGAGGCCGTATTTCACCGCCTGTCGCCGGTTATCCTTTATTGTCCCGAGAGGCAGTAATCTTCCCCTGCAGCCAGCATTGAAATATGAACTGTCACAGCAGCCATCCCTCTATCTCCGGCACGCCTCAATTCTTACTATTAGATTTTCTTTCTATCCTCGGATAAATAACTGTGTATGTCACTAGGCTGAACCAAACATCGCCGTTTCCCGGAAATGTTTTAATAGCGTTTGTATTCTTCCTGTGCTGTTCGCAGTTCGGAGAGAAAGAAACAAAGATTATAATCGAAATTCGTCGACGACATATCCATTCGAGCACAAGCTCAAATTGGACATGATTTAGGTATGTAATCGGCCATGTCTTTCCCAGAGAAACCATCCCGCCAATTACTCTGGCTCTTTCCGTGGTGTCCCTTAATCAGCGCCGGCCGGGGTGGCCGAGCGGTTCTAGGCGCTACAGTCTGGAACCGCGCGACCACTACGGTCGCAGGTTCGCATCCTGCCTCAGGCATGGATGTGTGTGATGTGCTTAGGTTAGTTAGGTTTAAGTAGTTCTAAATTCTAGGGGACTGATGACCTCAGATGTTAAGTCCCATAGTGCTCAGAGCTTTTTGGACATTAATCAGCAATCCCGATAGCGCCGTTTTTGAGTGCGAATCCAGTGGCCCTCGCTCTTTTTACCAGTTCAAAAACTGGCTCCATAAGTCAGTAATAGCAGTAAGAATCGTCATTCATAACTGTATGCTCTTTCCGTGCGGCCCTTCTGTTTATTCCAGTCACCGTCATTTTGCTGTTTCTAACGCCTGCCCACCGCTGCCACTTACTGCGGCGCTGCACGCTCTCCTGGAGCGTATTTTCTGTTTATGCAGATTCCTGGAAATCCTAGTGCGCTTTCTATTTCTTGCTCTCGCATGCCTGCATAGTTCATCCCCATCTCTTGTAGGTACGTTTTGCTTGGATGAACCCGAATCGTTTCGTTTCCATTTCTAGAAACATAAGTAAAAATCTAGTGGGCTGATCTTGTTGGGTCCATTGGTGCCACAGATCCGTAAAAGACAACTCCTGTCTTCTACGTGACAACTGCTATTTTTGGGGCAGCGACCGTGATACTTCAGCGGTGCAGTAGTATGTTAGCTTGGATTTAGAGAGCACAGACCTTCACTTGTAGACGCCGTGTGTAAGCAAGCAAGTCATTTCCTTCTGACTTCCCCTTATTCCGTTTCTATCAAGGGAAACTCCACATCGCACCCTCCTCAGAGGGCCCAGTGGACAGGCCGTGAAAAACTGAACACACATCAAGCATGAAAAAAGGAGCACTGTGTTCTGAACTGTGAAGAAAAAAAAGAGATACCGTGAACGGTCCAAAGACAAAAAGCGCAATATAAAACAGGCCGAATAAGCAACGGCGTCGTGGATAACTGTTCGCTGTGTTAGACTGGCAAGCGGGCGATCCGTGTTCTAGCCTCCCACGTGTCAGTTTTTTCCGCTGTTTGCTGTATTCAAATTTGTGTTCGTGTCGTAGTGTAACGTTTCTTTGCAACAGTGATGTGTAAGGTAGGGACCTATGACAGTTGATTTTGCATAACTGCTCTATTAGCAGCCAAAAGGAAGTGGCTTTCGAATGGAAATCGCAGTTTGATGACAAGACAAGTCAACCGAATCCTCTACTGGAAAACAAGTCCGGTGTGTCATACACGGCATTAGTGGCAGTACGTGTTTCATATGGTAGGAATCTCGTATCGACGCACCTGCCGGCCGGAGTGGCCGTGCGGTTCTAGGCGCTGCAGTCTGGAGTCGAGCGACCGCTACGGTCGCAGGTTCGAATCCTGCCTCGGGCATGGATGTGTGTGATGTCCTTAAGTTAGTTAGGTTTAATTAGTTCTAAGTTCTAGGCGACTGATAACCTCAGAAGTTAAGTCGCATAGTGCTCAGAGCCATTTGAACCATTCGACGCACCTAATTTGTACGCGTGGTAAGTGAGTGAGATATGCCTCCTTGCCCGATTTTGGTGTTTATATGAATTTGTTCACTCCCAAGGAAATGATGAAAACCTAATAGTTTGTCACATATTACGGTATATTGATAATTTTTACTTTTTGGACCGTCTGACTACAACTGAATGAAACAAAATTCAAAAGGCATCTCTTGCCTTGCCGGGAATAAAGGCGAAACGCTTATGGCACGAAAATTGTGTTTCATTCCGTTGTAGTCAGACTGTCCAGAAAGTAAAAACTATCAATACACCGTAACATTACACGCAACTGAGGAAGACAGGACTACAAAAATCGAAGTTTGTCATATAAGCTGCAACAAACGAACGCAACAGTTTGACAATCACGCAGTTTCTCTGTGCTCTGTCAGAACAAATGTTGTCAACCTTTTTGAAGCTGCGTTCCGTTTTGGAAGCCTTGGCTCTTGAATTCCTTTGTTGTATCGTAGTGCACACCCGTTTATTTGTTGCTTTCATTTCTGTGAGACGTCAATGTGATATCTCGCCTCCTTGTAAGTACTTTCTTGATGAATCAGTGTAGTTCATCCTGCGAGGAAACGATTCATTTCTCCTAAGATCCATCACAAATCCGAGAAAGTACTCATTTGTAATGCCTTCCCCTGAATCGCTTAAACCACATGCAACGATGGTTCATTTGAAAAGGACACGCCTATTTTAAGTCCCCAACCCGAGCATGTGCTTTGTTGCTAATGAGCCCCGAGTCTTTAAGTCCTAATCTTCCTCCTTCCTCCTATAATATTACACCGACATTGAGGTCGTCGCAGCTTGTTAAATTGCAGGCGATAAAAGTGTCACGTACGAGTAATTCGGAGAGCGACGTCGCGAAGGCTTAGAGTTCAACAACCAGCCATTGTCTGTGTCAGCTGAGAAATCAAATCTCGCGTGGTTTTGATGAACGGTCACAGCTTTGTTAGACGTGATTTGTCGAATGCCAGGTTAGCTCCCGCAGACGATATCCTGTCACATGCTAGTCCGTCTTTGGTGACCGCTTCATAGACCAAAGGTTGAAACCTATCATTGCTTCAAATTAGAAATGCCGGAGGGAAAGTGATTCCACTGTTAGCGAATACGTATCCAGTTTCTTAAACAGCACAACATTCGGTCCAATCGTAATTTTCTGGTGGCAGTGACAGAGAATCTCTGTAAGCAGACCTCGATGGCGAAGATGCACGACGCGGCTGATTTAAATCCTGCTCTGTGCGTAGTGACTACCGGGAAATCTGACACGCATCCTCGACTGTAAAACCTCGCTTTCATGTTAAGATTAAGATAAAATCAAGAATTTTCTCAATCGTTGTAGCAATTGACACGAGCTAATAGACAGTTCCATGAAATGAAACTTCCTGGCAGATTAAAACTGTGTGCCCGACCGAGACCCGAACTCGGGACCTTTGCCTTTCGCGGGCAACTGCTCTACCAACTGAGCTACCGAAGCACGACTCACGCCCGGTACTCACAGCTTTACTTCTGCCAGTACCTCGTCTCCTACCTTCCAAACTCTACAGAAGCTCTCCTGCGAACCATGCAGAACTAGCACTCCTGAAAGAAAGGATATTGCGGAGACATGGCTTAGCCACAGCCTGGGGGATGTTTCCAGAATGCAGAGTGAAAATCTTATTCTGGAAACATCCCCCAGGCTGTGGCTAAGCCATGTCTCCGCAATATCCTTTCTTTCAGGAGTGCTAGTTCTGCATGGTTCGCATGAGAGCTTCTGTAAAGTTTGGAAGGTAGGAGACGAGGTACTGGCAGAAGTAAAGCTGTGAGTATCGGGCGTGAGTCGTGCTTCGGTAGCTCAGTTGGTAGAGCACTTGCCAGCGAAAGGCAAAGGTCCCAAGTTCGGGTCTCGGTCGGGCACACAGTTTTAATCTGCCAGGAAGTTTCATATCAGCGCACACTCCGCTGCAGAGTGAAAATCTCATTCTAGTTCCATGAAATGTTCAACCTAAAGATATTAACCAGAAATGACTCTCTCGATTGTCATCTGTTCAGTTAGCGACGGGACTCTACTGCTTGTAAAAAAAAAAAAAAGTACTTACTCCAACAATTTGAGTTACGATCTTGAATACTGCATAGGCTTGCTTTCTGTACTGTTTCTGCTTCCCATTGTATGAGTGCAAAGAACGGAGTCGTGGCGAGCAGACAGTTATTAGAACGTAAGTTTCTGCGCGATTCGTAGTGGCAGTTCGTAGGCGTGTGGGAAGCTGTCACGTGACGGAGGCGCTCGACAACAGGAAGTACACACACGCATTGAAGAACGTTACAAATGTCCTCTGGCTCTCACAGTAGTCACGGGACGGGCAAAGCAGTTCTCTGCGCTCCGTTAACTGCTTCCTTGCGAAGTCTCTCGGAACGAAAGAACTGCTGACCATCTATGAATGGATGCTTATTCAGCAATTATCCCAGAACGGTGCAAACTTCCGCGGCGGCCGAGCGGTTCTAGGCGCTTCAGTCTGGAACCGCGCGACCGCAACGGTCGCAGGCTCGAATCCTGCCTCGGGCATGGATGTGTGTGCTGTCCTTAGGTTAGTTAGGTTTAAATAGTTCTAAGTTCTAGGGGACTGATAACCTCAGCAGTCAAGTCCCATAGTGCTCAGAGTCATTTGAACCATTTTGAAACTTCCGCATGATGCTACAACCTCTTTCATGTCCTCCGTCTGTGGCTTGGACTGGCAGTGCTGCAGAAATAAGCAACACATGAATGCGCAGAAAGGGACTTTCTTTTACTAGGAATGGAAAAAGGCAGCCAGAATGTATGTAGATAAGAAACCATTGGGCTCATTCAAACTCAGCCAAGTTTTGTAGCCTTTAGTCGCACACATCTGTGTTGCTGTTAAATTTTTATAATGACATCTGTCTGCCTTTAATTACGTTTTCGTATCTCTTGGAATCCATTAAAGAGCTTGTACCGTAGGTCCACCGTTCACTCGTCTGCCTGCCTCCATACGTCGTCCACTCCTCTCCTTGTTTACAGTCCTCAAGTTCTGAATAGTTAAGTCTATGTCGCTGTGTAACACCGCAGGCCATTTTCAGTCTTCTGTTTATTTCGTTTGCTGTCAATTTAGTTCTTCTCTGTATGTAAAGGCTCATCAACTAATTGGATGAATGCATTTTTAGTGTGTACTATTTCGGTTTTGACGTTTCTATTATTATTTTCGTCTTATTGTGATTGAATTCCTGTTCTATTTCTTAACTCACTGTAATACCTACTTCAGTTTGGTGTCGAACTTCATCTGCTCTAGAGGTGGAAGAGTGAGTAGATCCTCCTCTTTTTCCTCAGCTTTCGGATCTGAAAACTTCCTCCAGTAGTGCTGAGAGTAGTCCCCACCATTATTTTATTATTATTTTTTTTACATTCTTTGCTTCCCAGGATCCCGATGAAGACTAATGGAAGCTGTTACACTGATAGCTACTTTTTTTTATACTAGTGTAGGTACAATATCGTTTCTCATGGGATGAGATTGTAGTACACTCTCTCTCTCTCTCTCTCTCTCTCTCTCTCTCTCTCTCTCACACACACACACACACACACAGAGAGAGAGAGAGAGAGAGAGAGATATTAAAACACGAGCCAGAAAAGGAGTTCGGCTTTTCCGCGGATGTACCCTCATTACCAGTGAGGAGGTGCGTTTAGAGAAACAGAAGTGCAGGCTCCGAGGGCGGAATAATGTGCTTAATTAAACTAATGTTGCGCCTTTCTGACTTAAAGCTGCTTTTTCGCAGACGGAAGGCGCAGGCAAGGCACAAAGTTTGAATCTGTAAGGAAGGTTCAGTTCAGCGGCTGACACGTGCACCCTAAATTTAAATATTGGCTTGCTACACGCGACACGTTGTAGCAAGTCTGTGCACGAATTTTCAGTAGCGAAATTTGATGTAAATTCTATCGAGCGTCATACGTCCAGATACTTCGTGTCTGACGCGTGCAGTTTTGGCCACAGCGATGTTAAATCGTAAAAATGAGTGTAGCGTAGCACGTAAAGGGCCAGTAAAGACGTACCACGTGTATTCAGTCAAAGGTGCTCTGTAACACGTTTTTACATAGTTACCTGTGACTCAGCCGATGTAAGAGCTCAACATGGTGTGTTCGCGAAACTTAGTCATAATCCGCACCTCTTAGAGTTCGAGTTGGAGGGCAAAGCGTTGCTTACCGTTCAACTGGTCGTTCAATGTAATGTTGGAGAGTTTGAGCGTCCCATCTGGCGTCTCCTTCGTTTTCGATTTTGGCGACGTGTGCGGTATCGATTGGCAGGAAAGCGCTTGCTTGCAGTATGAAAGGCACGGCGCTTGATCGCTTTCGCAAGTAGCGCGAATACATTTGCAGGAACCAAAGGACTCGAGCAATGCATATTTCCCGTGCAAAACAAAAAATAGGAGCCCTAGAGCCAGTGTGTTGGACTGGAGAAAAGGTTTTTTGTGTAGGTGGCCGAACTGTCAGTATCCCGTTTATTTACGTTTTGCTAATCATCGCGTTCCATTGTGCGCAGCCCGGCGCCCAAATTACATTTTGTTCGTGCGGCACTGGAGTTGAACTTTTCGCGCGAATTGCGTTCGGCGAATACGGCGGCCGGCCTGTTCAAATAAAAATTAAAACGAAGCGTCGGCCGCTTTTCTCACGCGCCTCGGATCTCGCAGCTTCTTTGTGTATTAATTCGGTTTTCCGTTTCTAGGATTTCCAAGGGAAGCGCCGCATCCGGTGAAACGCACCGGCGTTCCGTTTCGTTCCGGCCGCTTTCCACGAGCATTTCTCCGCTAAATAGGCTGCGCACCGCACGCGAGCGTGACTCAGGTTAAAATATCAAATGTGCTAACAGCCAGAGGAAAAAATTTCCTTCAGTTCGCTGGTACGGACCACAAATCCCGTGAGGAAGACAGATTAGGATCCAACGTCCTGTTAATGCGAGAATTTAGGCTGGAAGGTCCAAACACGTGAACACTAGCTTCATTCGGTTCCGGGAGTACCCTCTTGTCATACTAGTTGGGGAAGAAATAAAAACTTTGAGGTTTGCCGATCACACTGGAATTTTGGCAGAGACAGTAAAGGACTTGGAGGAGCAATTGAACGGAATGGTCAGTATCTTGAAAGGAGGATATAAGATGAACATCAACAAAAACAAAACGAGGATAATGGAATGTAGTCGAATTAAATCAGGTGATGTAGAGGGAATTGGATTAGGTAATGAGACACTCAAAGTAGTAGATGAGTTTTGCTATTTGGTTCAAATGGCTCTGAGCACTATGGGACTCAACTGCTGAGGTCATCAGTCCCCTAGAACTTAAAACTACTTAAACCTAACTAACCTAAGGACATCACACACATCCATGCCCGAGGCAGGATTCGAACCTGCGACCTTAGCGGTCGGGCGGTTCCAGACTGTAGCGCCTAGAACCGCTCGGCCACACCGGCTGGCTTTGCTATTTGGGAAGCAACATAACTGATGATGTTCGAAGTGGGAAGGATATAAAATGCCGACTGACAATGGCAAGAAAAGCGTTTCTGAAGAAGAGAAATTTGTTGACATCGATTATAGATTTAAGTGTCAGGAAGTCCTTTCTGAAAGTATTTACATGGAGTGTAGCCATGTGTGGAAGTGAAACATGGACGATAAATAGTTTAGACAAGAAGAGAATAGAAGATTTCGAAATATGGTGCTACAGAAAAACGCTGAAGATTGGATGGGTAGATCACGTAACTAATGAGGAGGTACTGAATAGAATTGGGGAGAAGAGAAATTCATGGTACAACTTCACCAAAAGAAGGGATCGATTGGTAGGACAGATTCTGAGGCATCAAGGGAGCACCAGTTTAGTACTGCAGGAAAGGATGTGGGGTAAAAATGGTAGATGGAGACCAAGAGATGAATACGGGAAGCAGATTAATAGGGATGTAGGTGGTAGTAGTAGTTACTCGGAGGTGAAGAGGCTTGCACAGGATAGAGTAGAATGGAGAGCTGCATCAAACCAGTCTTCGGACTGCAGACCACAACAGCTACAAGTGAATGGGGCTATAGCCAACTTTTATTTTTATTTATTTTACACAATTACAGGCTATTATCTGGGAAGCTAAAGGAGGTCATAAAACGTACTTATTTGTGGATAATAATTCAGGTGGATATCAGTCATTTATTGCTGGTACTTATAAACAATACGAAAAAATTAAAATACTAATCCTACAACCGCTTTCCACACGTACAAAACTGCTGTGAACCCCCTAACCAATTACTCAACTACTAATAGTACTGTTAGTACTACATATCCCGTTCTTTGTGCAATTACAGCATTGCGTTGGCATAAAGGACAAGCAACTCTATTTATGAGTCGTATTTATTTAGCTTTCCGTCGCAGTGGTTCAAATGGCTCTGAGCACTATGGGACTTAACATCTATGGTCATCAGTCCCCTAGAACTTAGAACTACTTAAACCTAACTAACCTAAGGGCATCACACAACGCCCAGTCATCAGAAGGCAGAGAAAATTCCTGACCCCGCCGGGAATCGAACCCGGGAACCCGGGCGCGCCGTCGCATTGGCTAATAATCCTTAACAGTAACTAGTGTCGAAAGCTTTCGTTCATTTTCAAACCATTGTCTGTACCTCTAATGTTTGACTGTAACATAATTTCAGTGGAATATTCGAAAGACTTGCTCACACACCATGGCAACATCAACTACATCGAGAATCGGTTCTGAAGACCTAGATATCTGTTTAGGTGTACAAAAGTGTAAAACGGAGGAAAGTTAATAATTCTTAGGGACTTATCGAGGATTTTTTGAAACCTTTTCTCCTGCTTGACTTCCTTGAGACTCACTCCGTACAGCTCCTCCAGGAAATGTGCGTCTACTGCCTGTCAGCTAGCCGCTTCTTCTTAAGGGCTCCTCATTTTATTGTCGCCATGCATCAACACTCCACTGTCCTATTGTGATCCTGTTTTTGCAGTTACACCGTTGTTGTTACAGGCTCTATTCTGACGGATTCCTTCTTCAAAATGATCCTTTTTGATGATTTCACCGCCTTTGTTTCCTGTTGAGTGTGTTACAGTGAATTTATGTGTCTCGCGTGCGGTTAGCTTTGTTTTTTATCTGAGATGCTTCAGTGGCTGCGTAAGGGACCGCATGTTTCTGGACTTCCAGTTTTTCCAGTTTTAGTTTAGAATTTTCGTTCGGTTCTTCCTAGTTGTGCAGTTCTTGCATTCGCTCTTTGAGTTTTACCTGGCATAAGACCGACGGGAAAATCTTCTGTTGAATGGTATTTGCAATAGAGAGTGAAACATTTCTCGCACGAAATCCATAAATTTCACAGCTTTTCCATGTACATATCCGCAAGCTATACTAGAGTGCGTGACTGGGGGACCCATTATGACTGCACATTTGTGTATATTCTTTCGTGAAACTCAGAAAATGGATGTATATCTGTAGTTCTGTCAAACTCGCGCTACATTGCACTCACTTTATCATGGAATAATTACGCAAAACAAAATTAGCTATTTTCTATTCTGTTCTACTGCGTTTGGAGCGAGAAAGGAAGACTAGTCTACACGGCACTGTACGCGTCGTAAACTCTCTTTATTTTACTTTCGTGATCCCGTCAGATATACGATATGCAGCACAGCCTTCGTCGAATACCGATTCACTGCTGTTAGCATACGGGGTGTAGCGAAAACAACGCCCTCTTCAAAAATGGTTCAAATGGCTCTGAGCACTATGGGACTTAACTTCTGAGGTCATCAGTCCCCTAGAACTTAGAACTACTTAAACCTAACTAACCTAAGGACTAAGTTCCCCAGCCGGCCGCGGTGGTCTCGCGGTTCTAGGCGCGCAGTCCGGAACCGCGCGACTGCTACGGTCGCAGGTTCGAATCCTGCCTCGGGCATGGGTGTGTGTGATGTCCTTAGGTTAGTTAGGTTTAAGTAGTTCTAAGTTCTAGGGGACTTATGACCTAAGATGTTGAGTCCCATAGTGCTCAGAGCCATTTGAACCATTTTTTGAACTAAGTTCCCAGAGTGTCTCTGTTTCACTTCAGTACGAGTTTTATCGGTCTGCTATGCTCCTAGCCCATTTCTGAATTCGTTCCGTATCTGCTGTCATATCCATTTCATAAGAGCCCCTAACGTAGGAGTACTAATCTAGAATCTGTTGCACTTGTGTCTTATATGCCATTTCTTGATAAACATCCATCAAATCTGTATCTTTCATCCACGTTCTCTACTATCGACTTTTAACAGACCTCCAATTTCACATAGATTCTTACAATTACAGCTAATTATTTATACGTTCTAACGTGCTCCATATAGTCAAATTAATCTTGTAATATGATATACCCCTCTTTTTGGAATTATCTTGAATTTACACACATTTGAAGAGAGCTGCCATTCCGTACACCAAGTGGAAATTTTAACAGAGTCCTCTGCACTTCGTACGGTCTATAACGATATTCATCAGAGAATAGTCTGGCAGTACTGCTGTTCCTATGTTACAAATGTTTTATATAGTTGGAGGACATCAGTGGTTCCTTGGGAGAAACCCGATGCATACCGAGTACTTCATCGACGAAGTTCTCATTTCCAAATGTTGCAACCGTGGAATGGTTTTGCCACATTCGGGGATCCTGGATCATGCCGCCAACTGTTTGCATGTGATAGGACAGAGACACGCGACAGTTACAGCTTTGCCCACACACCGCTGCGCTCTGGAGAACACCTCCCCCCTCCCCCCTCCCCCTCCCCCCCCCCCCCCCCCCCCGCCACTTATACCTGGCCCACGCCCGTTTCCGCCCATCGTAGTTAAGCTCTGTGCGTGCTTTCCGCCAGCTGAGGAAAGTACTGTTTTCCCCACCGCCTTCACATCGGCGTGCGACACGCGACTCGCACACAGTATTTGCCACTCCCCCCCACATATTGTTTACAGTTAGCGAACACATGAAGGGAAACAACATTGGTGCCTACGAAAAGTTTATTCACCGTCAGGGTTGCACGTTGCTAATGTTGTAACGAATGACAATCGACTGTGATACCAAATAACATATTGTTTCTAGTATTGACACTATGAATTTTGACGAAAACATAATAAATGGATTTAGACAATTAGTAAGATTGTGCAAGACCCGCCCGGATCGCCACTTCCAGAAACGGTAGGTGCGCCGAACCCGCAGTGAATCCAGCCGGCGGTGTGCCAGACAGCCTAGATGTGGTTTTTCGGCCGTTTTCACATCCCACTAGGTGAATACCGGGCTGGTACCAAAGTCCCGCCACTGTTACACGATGTGCTTTCGCAGATAAGTGTTCTAAGTAATCTGATTACAGGTAAAGGAATCGGAGAAACTGTTAATGTTATGTTTCAGGGAATTAATGCAGTGGCTTACAAATCGTCTTTCTTAATTTCGGAAAAGATGCAGTACTTTCAGTTGCATACGACAAACAGAACGACACCACAGTAATTGCTAATTTCAAAAATAATAAAATCAGTATCTTACCATATACGAAATATGTTCACAAATTAATAGATTTTAGTATAATTTTATTGGATAACTAATCGCTTAGGAACGAAGTAATGATTGCACAAAAATGAGAAATGAGAATAACTTGTAATGTTTGCGAACAATCATCCCGTATGCGCCTCCTCGAGAAATAAGACAGTTAAACAGCTTCCTCACAATATATGTATTCGCCAATGAAATTCGTCATAAATAACGGTTGCTGTATGAGAAGAATAGTGACGCCCACAGCTAAAGCAGAAAAAAGTCCCTTCATCACTCACTACGGAAACTGCCTGTAGGTCAGAAAACAGTTCGGTAAGCGTATAGAAAATCATTTGATCATTTGTCCAAAACTAAAATGTCTGACAGGTAGCAAAGCAGATTTTCAATCTGGCCTAAAATCATTTCTTCTGGACAACTTTCGTAGCCGAATATTTATTTAAATACAAGCGACATGTATAGTGTAGTTTAATTTGTAACAAGCGCAGTGGCAGGCTTTCTTTTATTAAATTTAAAGCGCCGTGCTGTGTAGTAATATGAAACTAGCCAGCATGCAGCTATACAGGGTGTTACCAAAAGGTACGGCCAAACTTGCAGGAAACATTCCTCACACACAAATAAAGAAAAGATGTTATATAGACATGTGTCCGGAAACGCTTAATTTCCATGTTAGAGCTCATTTTAGTTACGTCTGTATGTACTGTACTTCCTCGATTCACCGTCAGTTGGCCCAATTGAAGGAAGGTAATGTTGACTTCGGTGCTTGTGTTGACATGCGACTCATTGCTCTACAATACTAGCATCAAGCACATCAGTACGTAGCATCAACAGGTTAGTGTTCATCACGAACGTGAATTTGCAGTCAGTGCAATGTTTACAAATGCGGAGTTGGCAGATGCCCATTTGATGTATGGATTAGCACGGGGCAATAGCCGTGGCGCGGTACGTTTGTATCGAGACAGATTTCCAGAACGAAGGTGTCCCGACAGGAAGACGTTCGAAGCAATTGATCGGCGTCTTAGGGAGCACGGAACATTGCAGTCTATGTCTCGCGACTGTGGAAGACCTAGAACGACGAGGACACCTGCAATGGACGAGGTAATTCTTCGTGCAGTTGACGATAACCTTAATGTCAGCGTCAGAGAAGTTAGTGCTGTACAAGGTAACGTTGACCACGTCACTTTATGGAGAGTGCTACGGGAGAACCAGTTGTTTACGTACCATGTACAGCGTGTGCAGGCACTATCAGCAGCTGATTGGCCTCCACGGGTACACTTCTGCGAATGGTTCATCCGACAATGTGTCAATCCTCATTTCAGTGCAAATGTTCTCTTTACTGATGAGGCTTCATTCCAACGTGATCAAATTGTAAATTTGCACAATCAACATGTGTGGGCTGACGAGAATCCGCACGCAGTTGTACAATCACGTCATCAACACAGATTTTCTGTGAACGTTTGGGCAGGCATTGTCGGTGATGTCTCGATTGGGCCCCATGTTCTTCCACCTACGCTCAACGGAGCACGTTCTCCTGATTTCATACGGGATACTCTACCTGTGCTGCTAGAACATGTGCCTTTACAAGTACGACACAGCATGTGGTTCATGCACGATGGAGCTCCTGCACATTTCAGTCGAAGTGTTCGTACGCTTCTCAACAACAGATTCGGTGACCGATGGATTGGTAGAGGCGGACCAATTCCATGGCCTCCACGCTCTCCTGACCTCAACCCTCTTGACTTTCATTTATGGGGGCATTTGAAAGCTCTTGTCTACGCAACCCCGGTACCAAATGTAGAGACTCTTCGTGCTCGTATTGTGGACGGCTGTGATACAATACGCCATTCTCTAGGGCTACATCAGCGCATCAGGGATTCCATGCGACGGAGGGTGGATGCATGTATCCTCGCTAACGGAGGACATTTTGAACATTTCCTGTAACAAAGTGTTTGAAGTCAAGCTGGTATGTTCTGTTGATGTGTGTTTCCATTCCATGATTAATGTGATTTGAAGAGAAGTAATAAAATGAGCTCTAACATGGAAAGTAAGCGTTTCCGGAAACATATCCACATAACATATTTTCTTTCTTTGTGTGTGAGGAATGTTTCCTGAAAGTTTGGCCGTACCTTTTTGTAATACCCTGTATACGCAAACAGGTGATGTACAAATAGCCTCTGAACTGACGTGTACATCATTCTGATAGAGATCTTTCAAACGTTCCACGGTACGAACTATAGAGTTTAATGATGGCCCTACACTGGTGTTCAGAATTGAAGGACGGAAGGAATTTTCGCACGATGTGTCACTACCAAGTAACATAGCTCGATGGAACTTGGACCACAGCTATAAAGATCTGCCACGTTATAGTAGTTACTGAAAGAAATACGCAGTGAGGCGAACAGAAATGACACTTTTAAGAAAGACCATAATTACAATGAAGTCACCACAATTCATGACGGCCCCCTGGTCATTACAAAAGGCGGGGCATGGTTTTTAACAGGGTATGTGATGACCACGGACGGCACTGGATTCTCTGCAGCGTGTTCCCATGCCGGTCACACTGTTGATAAGCAGTTATTGTGGAGGGCGTTGCATTCCTTCAGGAGCGCGGTTGGCAACTGCAGTGTGCCTCCCACGACGTATGGATGGCGGAACGCGGAAGCCAGTCCAAGAACTGCTCCACCTGCTCTGTGCCCATTGTCACCCATAGAAGTCGAATGCACGGACAGGGGGAAGGAGTACGGTGTCACACTAACGTTCGCCGGTGAGTGAGCAGTGTTCGTCAGGAACGCGGAAGCCAGTCGAAGAACTGCTCCACCTGCTCTGTGCCCATTGTCATCCATAGAAGTCGAATGCACGGACAGGGGGAAAGAGTTCGGTGTCACACTAACGTTCGCCGGTGAGTGAGCAGTGTTCGTCAGTAGGCCGTACTACGTTATGCCTCCCCATATTGTATACCAGGGACCACCAAAGAGTGTCATGTTCGACAATATCTCATCTGCTGAGAGCTGGGAAAATGTAATGCACGCGAGAACATTGGCTAACATGATCGTCTTTGTGGCCCAGGTGTTACGTGTGGAGAGGCATAATGTTGCACGGGCTTACTGACTTCCAAATCTTTGAACACAGTACAGTCACCGGGGAATGTTACATTAACACTGCACTCCTTCTCCGTGTGCGCCTTGGGAAGCGTGCATTCGGCCGTGAGTTCATTTTTATGCCTGACAATACGCGACCGCATCGAACCGAGCAGGTGTAGGAGCTCTTGGAATGAGAGAATACGCCCCCCCCCCCCCATACTTAATTCTTACAGAGCACGTGTGGGATATGTTGGGGCGTATTGCAGCACGGCCATTTGTACCAACGACCATCCACCAGTGGCAACCGTGCTGGTGTAGGAATGGTTCGCTCAACGACAGTAATTCCTTACCAACCTTGTAGCCGGCATGAGAACACGTTGCAGAGCATGCATTCCCGCTCATGGTCGACACACATCCTGTTAAGAACCATGTCCTGCTTTTTTTAATGTGCACTGGATCATCATCAATCCCAGTGACTTCAGTGTAATTATTGTCTTTTTATAGAAGTCTCATTTCTGTTCGTGTCATTGCTTATATCTTTCCGCTGCCATCAGTACTGTAACGTTGGAGTTATTTCTATGTATTGTCCAATTTTCATGGAACTGTGTTACTTGGCAGCAACAAGTCATGCGGAAGGTAATTTCGTTCTTAATTTGTCCACACCAGTGTATAATGTCTATGGGAGCAAATTTGATACAGTGTATTGAAGACATGGGCCACCGGCAGTTCAGTTATCTGCTTCTTCTTGTACTATTGGCGATTAGAAACGAATTAGCTCACTTTAAACCATACGCAGTTTTATCTTTCTTTCTTTCCGATTCTTGACTAACAACGTAGTCGCGCGGAAAAGTCGTTCGCAATTTAGATACACGACGTTTATTACACCTCCATATTAAACTCAAATTTTTGCATTATGAAGTATTGCTAACTAATATCCTTAAACAATACATACACTTATGTCGAAAGAAATGCCATAACAACGAATGACAAATTTTCACTTTACTTTAAAAAACCGATGCCTCTTGAAACATTATTCCACGTGAATCTTAGTACGCTGCTACAACATGTGAACCCTGTGCTAAAGTAGTAGGTGCGCGCTGAATTATAAATTCAAATCCATTTACTGCTTAAATTAAAAACACTGGATTTTATTTTCTCTTTTTATACAGCATAGCACTGGGTAGGGTACAGTGTTAGAACACAAGATTCCTAGAAGTGGGAACTGGTGTGACGTGCAACAAAACGCTTCCCTCCGAAGAGAGCGTGCTTCTAATTGCATGAGTGATGATTGTGCTTCAGACGGAACATATGAAATCCGTCTCCGCAAACAATTACGACGACACAATGCTGCGACGTCAAGAATCCGAACTAGTTAATACCTGCCGAAAGTGCAATTAATAAACAGACTATACACTATGTGGTCACACCCTGTTAAGACACAGACATTTTGTAGACTTGTTGTTGTTGTTGTGGTCTTCAGTCCTGAGACTGGTTTGATGCAGCTCTCCATGCTACTCTATCCTGTGCAAGCTTCTTCATCTCCCAGTACCTACTGCAACCTACATCCTTCTGAATCTGCTTAGTGTATTCATCTCTTGGTCTCCCTCTACGATTCTTACCCTCCACTTATACTGTATTAAATTAACTTTACTTGAACAGTCATTTCCACCATAGTGTGGACCTCCCGTCTTTTATTCCGAAAAAGCCTACGTGATCTCTTAGTGCCATCGTTTTTACCAGTAAAACGATGGGTTGTAGTTGCAAGCAACTCAAATCTGAGACACAAATTGACACCACTCAGTACAGTCTCTCATTAATTGCATACGGTGTGGACCTTACATCGGGTGGTAGCATTTTGCTACTGAAGTTCTTCCTATTATTTTCCTAGTCTTCGTTTGGATTCCTTGTCTTTATTCTGTTTCTCTTCTTACTCCTTTCTAGTAAGTTAGATATTTTCATGTTACATGTGTCATAATCATGATTTGTCGCTGTTGTGCTATATATTAGATTCTTCACGTCACTGGGGAAGCTGAGAAAGTGTTTTGTGGCTGAATGCGTTACTCCTTTGTGTGCCAGATCTAAGATGAGTGACGGAGAGTGTAAGGGTGTATGCAACAATAATAATAACTTCAGCTGTATTTCTTATCATTTATTCATGACCAGGTTCAGTGGCACAATTCACTATCTTCAGTTCCCTAGATTCAACAGAAATATCATTCATCTCACCACAGAAACAAAGCATAATAGCTATATACTTTTTTCATTACATATGTTTGTGTGACCAGTATAGCATCCAAAATATGAGGCATCAACTATAGAAAGTGCCTGCACTGTAACAAATTTGCATTAATAGTTGGAAGACCAAGCGACCTTATAGTGTAAGTGTGTAGGTTCAAATGGCTCTGAGCACTATAGGACTTAACAGCTGAGGTCATCAGTCCACTAAAACTTAAAACTACTTAAACCTAACTAACCTAAGGTCATCACACACGTTCATGCCCGAGGCAGGATTCGAACCTGCGACAGTAGCGGTCGCGCGGTTCCAGACTCAAGCGCCTAGAACCGCTCGGCCACGCCGGCCGGCAAATATGTAGGGTTGTTGAATACTGTGTTAATTTTATGTTGGTTACATGAAACTGTAAACTGCTGTGGTGTAAAATGTCATTTTCATGGGATGAAGCAGAAAAATATAATGGAATACTTCCAATTAATTTGGTTAGATCTGAAATATGCGTTAAAAACCATCCTAAGGTATAAATACTATTTCTTATGTAATAGATTACACAATGCTCCAGAAACTTCATCCAACTAAGGTGACAATTATTGAACTATGTCAAAAAAAACGTAAATTAGTTACAAACAACGGCATGCAAACACTTCATTCGACAGGTAAACGTCACTACAGATATTCGAATTTAGGTTACGACAAGTTCAGTTTGCCTGCCATCATTGACGATTATGTGGCGCAGACGAATAGCGAAATTCTATATGACTCGTTGAAGTGTTGGAACATCGATTCTGTCGATGACATACTGAACGGCTGTTCTCAGCTCAGCAGTGGTTTTGAGGTTATTGCTGTATACCTTGTCTTTAACATATCCAACGCAAAAAGGAGTCGCATGCGTTCGACAGTGGCCTCTGGGCACCCCAGAGCCAGAATGCAGACCTCAGAGTGCCCCTCCAGGACATCAAACACTCCCCTGCTTCGATGGGGTCGAGCTCTGTCTTTCATGAACCACATCTTGTCGAAATCAGGGTCACTTTGGATAATGGGGATGAAATCATCTGTCAAAAGCTTAACGCACCGTCCGGTAAGCACCGTGCCCAGAAATATCGTACGGATTATTCGCGACTGGACACTACACACAGCACAATCACCCGTTGAGGGTGAAGAGATTTTTCGATCGCAAAATGCGGTTTCTCAGTCCCCCATATGCACCAGTTTTGCTTATTGACGAACCCATCGTAATGAAAGTGGGCTTCGTCGCTAAACCAAACCATACAGAGCATACTAATTCCAATCATGCCCCGCTGCCAACTATGCAGTTTTGAACGTCGTAACACAAACCGTTCAGAAGTTATGACGATTTCATTTCATATAGTTCAGTAATTGTCACTCTGTAGATATGCGTTGTGGAGTGGAATTTGTATAAGCGTGGTATATTGTAACAACGAAATCATATTAACAAAAAGGCAACATAAGCTACTAACGTTTGAGTCAGTGCGTACACTTCACTGCTGTACACCGCAACGGTCACGCTCGTACTGTCTGTACAGGTAAGCCGCAGTGGGGCGCTAGCGGCCGCACACATAGTTTTACAGATGAATGACGTTGATAACTATTCGAAACCGTTAACATTATATTTTAAACGCGTTTTCAACCGTTCGAGCTGGGTATTTCCCTTGTGAATAGCATTTCCGCCTGCGAGAATGGCTATTTTCATGAATGCTCGCTGTTCCAACTCTGCTTACATCAATCTTGTAGCACGGACAAGCTCACATTGAATGTTTCAGGCGCTAGACCGAGTCAATTTTGCATGCGGTTGCAGTCTGTCGGTTAATTTCGGTACTGTTCGCCGCGGGAATTCGGATGTCCGCACGACATATGACCCTCCTATGATGAAAAAAATGTTTGCTTTGCTCAGGGACCAGAAGATGGTGAATTGTACCACCGACTCAGGTTGTAAATAAATAAAAACTAATACAATCAGCTGAAGGTGGTGTCATTATTGCACATTAACATAGCCGCTGCTATCCCAATTAAGTCAGAAGATTGTACACATAAATTAGTGTAAAGGGATTTCTCGTTCTTTTTAACTACATTTATGAATGTTACTATTGTTTTCGATTTCCTATTTATTGAAAACAACAAACTTCGTAAGATTCAAATGGTTCTGAGCACTATGGGACCTAACAGCTACGGTCATCAGTCCCCTAGAACATAGAATTACTGAAACCTAACGAACCTAAGGACAGCACACAACACCCAGTCATCACGAGGCAATCCTTGACCCCGCCGGGAATCGAACCCGGGAGGAACCCTGGCGTGGGAAGCGAGAACGCTACCGCACGACCACGAGCTGCGGACAAAACTTCGTAAGAGAGTGGAAGTACTGTAAAGCTGTCGACAGTCCACACGACGGTTTAGAGCCGTTTAGAGGATCACACATACTGCCCTTACCACAGGCTACTGAGAAGCGAACACTTCCTTTCACAGTTAAGAGTTTCCCTGGAATATGATGCCATAAGACGTGAGAACAATAGGAAAAGTAAGTCGACCTTACGACGTTTTAATCTCTGATATTATCTTTAATTCAAAAGTTGCAGAGCATAGACGATTTCGAAGATCTTTTAGAATGTTCCGCATCTTGTATTCGTTTTTCGTCATCCATACATAGCAGACAGAAAACTTTTATTTGCTGTATTTTTAATTACGCTTTTCACGTAGCTTATTTATTTCGGCTTTCATCGTCCCACGCTCATTACAAACGAATATGAATGTCGGCAGCGAAAGACGGCCTGAAATGAAGGAAGCTCGTTTGGCGCGGACGGTAGCGATCGCACATATCTGTGACGCCCGTAATGCGATTAACGACAAATTTTCCCGACCGACACTGCGCTGCTACATCGCACGCACGCGAATAATTGATCGTGTTTCGCAGCAAGAATGTGGGTCGACAGCGGATTACAGTGGTCGAGGCTTAACTGCGAGTTAATTGTCCATGTCTGGCGGCGCCGCTCCTGCCTTTTATTTCGTTACCGAGCTTCATGTCGATATGTCCGATGCGGAACTCGCGGCGGCCAGCAGGTGGGTGTTTCGGCGTCCTCTAGCGGGACACCGAAGATTTCGCGTCGTTTTTTGTACGATTGTTTATAATAAGATAACTGAAAACTACATTTCGGTAGTTAAAGGCTTCTCGTATTTGATGTTTTTCGTATTACAACTTGGGTGCTGTGAAAGCATGCTGTTTCAGTCCTATGGCACATTGATGATTGGTCGAAAGTGCGTCGATTTTAGTATAGTTTGTTACAGTTTAACTTCAATAAATGACTTTTGTGATTAGAGCCATAAGACATTTGTGTACATTGTGTAACATAATCATGACACAGCTGGCATGTTGCAGCTGTAACGTCATGGATAGAGTCCGGAACTACAAAGAGAAAAGTATCTTGTTACTTGTGTATTTTCTTTTCTTTGACTTGGTTCAAAATGGTTCAAATGACTCTGAGCACTATGGGGAATTAACTTCTAAGGTCATCAGTCCCCTAGAACTTAGAACTACTTAAACCTAACTAATCTAAGGACATCATACACATCCATGCCCGAGGCAGGGTTCGAACCTGCGAGCGTAGCGGTCGCGTGGTTCCAGGCTGTAGCGCCTAGAACTGCTCGGCCACTCCGTCCGGCTGTCATCTTGTGTTTTCTAAAAGATTCTGTGTGTCTTTTAATAGAAGTATGATCTGCATTACTTGTTGTTATTCTTCATTATGGAACAGGGACCAGTGAACTAAAAGACTGCAGTCTAAACCACTGGAAGTGCCATAGGAAGCTGTGAACAGACGGATCAGGCGCCATTTGATTTGAAACAGTGGGGAATTGACGACTAGTGCGCTACGAATCGGTACCAAAAAATAAATATAAAAATATTCGTCCTTAAATGACGATAATGAGCGAACGGACTTCGCAACTGTGTGTTGTGGTTTATTTAACGTACTGCAGGGAGCATTATTTCCTCTGAGAATTCTACTAGCTTTGTCATCATCGTGAAATATACACGTCATAGTCACATCAGTGTGACCACCTCCTATTTATTTTTATTTTATTTGTTTATTTATTATTCCGTGGGACCAAATTAAGGAGAAGTCTCCATGGTCATGGAACGAGTCAATACATGAAATTATAACACGATATTAGAAACAGATAAAATGAAATATAAAAAAACATATTCAGGTGACAAGTCGTAAGTTTAAATAAAGAAAATCAACAATGTAACACTGGAATTGACTTAATTTTTTAGCTCTTCCAGGAGCTCCTCGACAGAATAGAAGGAGTGAGCCATGAGGAAACTCTTCAGTTTAGACTTAAAAGAGTTTGGGCTACTGCTAAGATTTTTGAGTTCTTGTGGTAGCTTATTGAAAATGGATGCAGCAGAATACTGCACTCCTTTCTGCACAAGAGTCAAGGAAGTGCATTCCACATGCAGATTTGATCTCTGCCTAGTATTAACTGAGTGAAAGCTGCTAACTCTTGGGAATAGGCTAATATTGCTAAGAACAAACGACATTAAAGAAAATATATACTGTGAGGGCAATGTCAGAATTCCCAGACTATTGAATGGGGGTCGACAAGAGGTTCTCGAACTTACACCACATATAGCTCGAACAGCCCGTTTTTGAGCCAAAAATACCCTATTTGAATCAGAAGAATTACCCTTAAAAATAATACCATACGACATAAGCGTATGAAAATATGCGAAGTAGACTACTTTTCGTGTTGAGGTGTCACTTATTTCAGATACTGTTCTAATGGTAAATAAAGCAGCATTTAGTTTCTCAACAAGATCCTGGACATGGGCTTTCCACAACAGCTTACTATATATCCGAACGCCTAGGAACTTGAACTTCTCCGTCTCGCTTATAATATGCCCATTCTGTCGGATCAAAATATCGGTTCTTGATGAATTGTGAGTTAGAAACTGTAAAAACTGAGTCTTACTGTGATTTAGCATCAAGTTATTTTCCACAGGCCACGAACTTATTTCATGAACTACATTATTTGATACTGTTTCGATATTACACACAAGATCTTTCACTACCAAGCTGGTGTCATCAGCAAACAGAAATATTTTTGAATCACCTGTAATACTAGAAGGCATATCATTTACATAAATGAGAAACAGCAGTGGCCCCAGCACCGACCCTTGGTGAACGCCCCACTTAACAGTGCCCCATTGGGACTGAACATCACTACCACTCTCAATATTGCGGAGAATTACCTTCTGCTTTCTGTTCTTAAAGTAAGAGGCGAACCAATTGTAAGCTACTCCCCTTACTCCATAACTTCTGCAGTAATATTTTGTGGTCAACACAGTCAAAAGCCTTCGTTAAATCAAAGAAAACACCTAGCGTTCGCAACCTTTTATTTAATCCGTCCAAAACCTCACAGAGAAAAGAGACTATAGCATTTTCAGTTGTTAAACAATTTCTAAAACCAAACTGAACATTTGACAGCAAATTATGTGAATTTAAATGCTCCAGTAACCTTGTATATACAACCCTCTCGATAACTTTAGCAAACACCGATGGCATAGAAATAGGTCTATAATTGTCAACATTATCCCTGTCTCCCTTTTTATAAAGTGGCTTCACTACCGAGTACTTTAATCGGTCAGGAAACCGACCACTCCTAAAGGAAAAGTTACACATATGGCTAAGTACTGGGCTAACATACATAGAACAATACTTCAGTATTCTGCTAGATACCCCGTCATATCCATGAGAGTTCTTGGTCTTTAGTGATTTAATTATTAACTCAATCTCCCTCTTGTCAGTATCACGGAGGAGCATTTCATGTAACAGTCTCGGAACACTTTTTTCTAAGAGCGCTATATGATTCCCTGTTGGGACTAGGTTTCTATTTAGTTCACCTGCTATATTCAGAAAGTGATTATTAAACAGTGTACATATATGCGACTTATCAGTAACACGGACATTCCCACTACGTACTGATTCTATATCCTCGACTTGTCTCTGCAGACCAGCCACTTCCTTTACGACTGACCATATAGTTTTAATTTTATCCTGAGACTTAGCTATTCTATCTGCATACCACATACTTTTTGCCTTCCTAATATCATATTTAAGCACCTTACAATACTGTTTGTAATGGGCTGCTGCATTTAGATTTTGACTGTTTCTAACGTTTTGATATAATTGCCACTTTGTTCTACAAGATATTCTTATCCCTCTAGTCAGCCACCCAGGCTGCCTGTTTGTGCTAGTACCCTGTTTTGAACGTTGTAACGGAAAGCAACTTTCAAAGAGCATGAGAAAAGTCTTGAGAAAAGCATTATATTTATCGTCTACCGTATCAGCGCTATAAACATCTTGCCACTCTTGTTCCTTGATAAGGTTTACAAAGGTCTCTACAGCAACTGGATCAGCTTTCCTAAACAGCTGATGACTATATTTAACACGTGTTGCAGCACAAAAACCTTTTAGAGTTAAAATTTGTGCATCATGATCTGAAAGGCCATTCACCTTTTTGCTAACAGAATGCCCTTCTAGTAATGAGGAATGAACAAAAATGTTGTCTATGGTTGTTCTACTGTTCCCTTGCACTCTCGTTGGAAAGAGGAGGAGGATGACATTAGTGTTCAACGTCCCGTCGACAACGTGGTCATTAGAGACGGAGCGCAAGCTCGGGTGAGGGAAGGATGGGGAAGGAAATCGGCCGTGCCCTTTTAAAGGAACCATCCCGGCACTTGCCTGAAGCGATTTAGGGAAATCACGGAAAACCTAAATCAGGATGGCGGGAGACGGGATTGAACCGTCGTCCTCCCGAATTCGTTGGAAAGAATACGGTTTGCATAAGATCATATGAAAAAGAGGTCTACCAGCATCCTCTTCCGTGCACAATCACTTATACAATTAATACTGAAGTCACCACATATAAGTAACTTTTTGTATTTCCTATAAAGTGAACCAAGAGCCTCCTCTAGCTTTAGCAAAAATGTTGTGAAATTGGAGTCTGGGGATCTATAAATAACAACAGTTAGAAGTTTAGCTCCGTTAAATTTAACCACACCTGCACGACATTCAAACACCTTTTCAGTGCAGTACTTTGAAACATCAATAGACTCAAATGGGATGCCGTTTTTCACATACATGGCTACTCCCCCACACCGCAAAGAGCTCCTCGAAAAGCTGCCAGCCAACCTGTATACTGGTAAAGGAAGCCTCTGAATTATCTCCTTATTTAAGAAGTGTTCAGATATACCAATAATTTCAGAGTCAACATCTATAAGCAGTTCACTAACTTTATCTCTAATACCTTGTATATTTTGATGAAATATACTAATTCCCTCATTACTCGGATACCTAAGCTTTGTCAAAAGTGGTTCCTTTGTTAGAGAGACTTCCCTTACGCAGGAATACCTATCAGCTGACATCAATCTAAAAAAGGTGCAGCTCTAACACCCACTACTGCAGGAATTTTCCCATGAGTGATCCCACCAACCCCACCTATGCTGTCTCCTATAAGCTTTGCCAACCTCCCCATACCTGTTGAGGTGCAGGCCATGTCTAGTGAAACCCGTCCTGCTGATAGACTCCACCGACACCACTGAAATGTGGCCCATGCTTTCTGTCATCAGCGCACCCCCAAGTCTCATGTTATTACGCCTGACGGCTGTATTAAGATGAGGCCGATCGTGACGCTGAAACAGTTCCACGAAATGCACATTCGTGTTGCCAGTCTGAGTGGCTATCTTTTCCAGGTCACCATGTATGTTATACTCCCCATCCCTATCAATACTATTACCAGCCCCACCCACAATCACTACCTGATCCTCTTTAGTAAAATCCCTACATAACCCCCCTATGTTAAGTCACCTGAGCCAATCCTGCATTAGGCTTCACAATGCTGGTGACCTGGTGCTCACTCCACAGCACTTCCTGCAATTGCTGGCCTACACCTCTGCCATGAGAACTACCTAACAGCAGAACCTTCTTCTTCCTCTTCGACTTTGCAACTGTTCTAGCCACCGTAACTACTGAGGTCTGCTGCATACTTCCTACATCTACAGCTACTAGAGATTCCTCTCCACTAGACTCTGACAGTTGGTCATATCTATTGTAAACACCAATAGTAAAACTATCTGAAAATCATCTTCTCCTAGCATATCTCTTGCCAACAGTCAGCTCCCATTCCCCAACCTATGAGCCCGACCGGTTGGCCGTGCGGTCTAACGCACGGCTTTCCGCGCGGTAAGGAGCGCCTGGTCCCCGGCACGAATCCACCCGGCGGATTTGTGTCGAGGACCGGTGAACCGGCCAGTCTTTGGATGGTTTTTAGGCTGTTTTCCATCTGCCTCGGCGAATGCGGGCTGGTTCCCCTTATTCCGCCTCCGTTACACTATGTCGGCGATTGCTGAGCAAACAAGTTCTCCACGTTCGCGTACACCACCATTACTCTACCACGCAAACATAGGGGTTACACTCGTCTGGTGTGAGACGTTCCCTGGGGGGTCCAACGGGGGCCGACCCGCACAATAACCCTGGGTTCGGTCCTAGGCGCTTCAGTCTGGAACCGTGTGACTGCTACGGTCGCAGGTTCGAATCCTGCCTCGAGCATGGATGTGTGTGATGTCCTTAGGTTAGTTAGGTTTAAGTAGTTCTAAGTTCTAGGGGACTCATGACCTGAGAAGTTAAGTCCCATAGTGCTCAGAGCCATTTGAACTATTTTGAACCCTGGGTTCAGTGTGGGGCGGCGGAGGGGTGAAGTGGACTGTGATAGTCGTCGTGGGGTTGTAGACCATTGCGGTTGCAGCGGGGACGGAGCCTCTCCGTCGTTTCTAGGTCCCCGGTTAACATACAATACAAAACAATACCTCCTATGATCGACGTCAACGTGCAGTAACCACTTTCTCATGGCAGGTGGCGGCGCTAACAGTGTAGGGTACATAAAGCCTGTCACAGGGACGCAGAACACAGTGCAGTCGTAGTCTTAATCACTGACGTTCAAAAGGGCATCATGATTGGCTTTCTAGCGAAGGGTGGAAGCATTTCCGAAACGGTCAAGTTTGTAAACTGTTCGCGTGCCGCCGTGGTTGAACTATATTGCGCGTGACAAAATGGCGCTATCCAAAACCGGCGCCGAGCCAATAATGGTGCACCAGGAGCCACGGAAGACAGGATTAACGACGGTTGCGGAGATGTGTAAGGGCGAATAGACGTGGAATTGACCGTCCAGATCAACCAAAGGGCTGGCAACAGTGTCTCCTGTGGTGTCACCGCCAGACACCACACTTGCTAGGTGGTAGCTTTAAATCGGCCGCGGTCCATTAGTACATGTCGGACCCGCGTGTCGCCACTGTCAGTGATCGCAGACCGAGCGCCACCACACGGCAGGTCTCGAGAGACTTACTAGCACTCGCCCCAGTTGTACGGACGACTTAGCTAGCGATGCAACACTGACGAAGCCTCGCTCATTTGCAGAGAAGATAGTTAGAATAGCCTTCAGCTAAATCAATGGCTACGACCTAGCAAGGCGCCATTAGCATTATATTGCATGTATCTAAAGAGTCTAACTTGTATCGTCAAGAGCGATATACAAATTATGGATTAAAGTTAAGTATTCCAGCAGCTACGTACTTTTCTTTATAGCATACATTACGTATCCTGTTTCAGACCTCACGCCAGCCTGCTTGAGTTTAACGCATGCATTTCGGCCTTCTCTAGCAATACAATATCTCCCTCAGCGAACGTAGCTGCTTACGGGCCTCCACAGCAGCCGCCGGGTTCATGCACCCGTGCTGACTGATGTTCATCGGCTACGAACACTGGAATAAGGTATCTGGACGTCCACTGCGTTTTCAAACGAATCGCGTTTTATGCTCGATGGGACAGATGGCCTTCGTCATGTACGGCCCTGAAACTATCACCCGAAGCGCCCACGGCGGAGGAGGGAACGTAATGGGCTGGGGAATGCTTTCTTGGCATCCCATGGGTGGTCTCGTCATTTTGGAAGGTACAACGGATAAACACGCGTGTACATCTGTCTTTCGGGACCTTGTCCACCCCAACATGCCGTTCGTTTCTTCCTTAGCACGATAGCGTCTACCAGCAGCATAATGCAACGGGGCGCACAGGTCGCACGTGTGTGGTTCGAACAGTTTACCGTACTCCCCTGGCCACCAAACCTGTGGATTTAAACCCAGTCGAGAATCTGTGGGACTGTTCGCGCCGTGGATCCTCAACCGAGAAATCTAGCGCAGCTTTTTTTAAGCTCTAATTTCTCTAATTTTTCTCGTCGTGATCAATTCGCGAAACGTATATGCGTGGACGTAATACGCTACATGACGCTTCCCAATGCAGACGCTCTCAGAATTTCAGCGCTCAACTCCTCCCATTCTTGTAGCTTCTGCCACCGGAGTTCGTTAAGAATCTCGATAATGCTCTCGCGCCGCTCTTCGTCGGATCTCTCCTCAATACTCAACAATACTTCCAAACATTTTTTTTTTTAAGCCACTTGTTTCGTAGATGGATTAAACTCCCTGAAGATTTTTCCAGATTTTTCCAAGATCTCTGCCAGGTATCTGTATTTCGTACAAAAACTTTCGTGTAATTTTTCCACTTTATTGCTTCAGATGGTCACTCCTGATTACTGTACGGCTGCTAGTGTCTCCATTGATTTATCGCCAGTATCGTAATGTAGTAATTGGTAAAACACTTCGCTAGTATGGTCACAGATCTCCTCAAGGCCTTTTTGCCTAAAGTGGTAAGGTAAGGGAACTCTTCGCCTATTTATATCTACATCTACATCCATACTCCGCAAGCCACCCGACGGTGTGTGGCGGAGGGTACCTTGAGTACCTCTATCGGTTTTCCCTTATATTCCAGTCTCGTATTGTTCGTGGAAAGAAGGATTGTCGGTATGCCTCTGTGTGGGCTCTAATCTCTCTGATTTTATCTTCATTGTCTCTTCGCGAGATATACGTAGGAGCGAGCAATATACTGCTTGACTCTTCGGTGAAGGTATGTTCTCGAAACTTCAACAAAAGCCCGAACCGAGCTGCTGAGCGTCTCTCCTGCAGAGTCTTCCACTGGAGTTCATCTATCATCTCCGTAACGCTTTCGCGATTATTAAATGATTCTGTAACGAAGCGCGCTGCTCTCTGTTGGATCTTCTCTCTCTCTTCTATCAACCCTATCTGGTACGGATCCCACACTGCTGAGCAGTATTCAAGCAGTGGGCGAACAAGCGTACTGTAACCTACTTCCTTTGTGTCCGGATTGCATTTCCTTAGGATTCTTCCAATGAATCTCAGTCTGGCATCTGCTTTACCGACGATCACCTTTATATGATCATTCCATTTTAAATCATTCCTAATGTGTACTCCCAGATAATTTATGGAATTAACTGCTTCCAGTTGCTGACCTGCTATATTGTAGCTAGATGATAAAGGATCTTTCTTCCTATGTATTCACAGCACATTACACTTGTCTACATTGAGATCGAATTGCCATTTCCTGCACCATGCGTCAATTCGCTGCAGATCCTCCTGCATTTGAGTACAATTTTCCATTGTTACAACCTCTCGATACGCACAGCATCATCCGCAAGCCGCAGTGAACTTCCGATGTCATCCACAAGGTCATTTATGTATATTATGAATAGCAACGGTCCTGCGGCACACGTGAACGCAGTACGTTAGATTTATTTACGTTCAGGGTGAACTGACAGTCTTTGCAGTAATCATCGATCCTGAGCAAGTCTTTCCTGCGCTTCCGTACAGTCTCGCAGCGTTACAACCTTCGTATAGCGAACAAGCTGACGGAGCGTCTCGATGTGTGGTTTACTTGATGGCATTTTGACAACTGGGGCCGAGGCCGCGGGAAAGTCATTAAGATGTAGAAATGCGGTACAGGCGTTAGCTCCATTAGGTTTCGATTAACTGGCCGGGGCACGTCCTTGTGTCAAGTCGCGGTTCCACGGGATTACCGGCCCACGGGAGACACATTAATGAATTTTTCCCCGGCCCGCTACGTGACTAATTTGGAGTGGACGATCCCGTATAATAGCTACCTCGCTGCCCGCCCCCGCCCCCTCCCACTCCCTGCAATTAACGCGCATTAGCTCGGAGAAGAATGCTTCGAATTAAGCCTGTCGATTGCAAGAGCCGCTCGTGACTGCCCCCTTCCCTACAGTAGCGCGCGCTTCGGTGTGCGAGAGATGGCAACAACTCAGCTGGCGGCAGAATTCACACACCACTTTCCCCATTCTGCAGAGAGGAATTCGCTGTCTACTGGGTGTCCATAACGTTCCAGTTCAAAATGATACCCACAATTGGTAGTGGGTCAAGTTGCAAAGCGTGGACAATGAGAATACAGAAATAAAACCTTTAGATTCTGGTACTACACGATGCTGCTGAAGATAAGGTAGGCTCAGTGAATAAGGAATATACACTCTCTGATGAAAAGTACCCGGACAAGTTTTTAGTGGACGTTAATATAGTGTGTCCTTCAGTAGGCTACACGAGATCTGCCAGGTCTTGGTTTCACCGTGATTGTCCATGACAATCACATCACCAACGGTCAACTTGGGCAGCTTCAGAATGGTTGAAATGTCCTTGATTCATTTGTTACTCTGTCGTCAGCACACTGATGGACGACGGTTCAAGGGCACAGCCGATTTCCTTCCTCACCTCTGAATCAATCCGAGCTTGTGCTCTGTCTGTAATAATGTCGAATTCGACGGGACGTTAAACCTTGCTCTTCTTTCCACGACCGATCCAATCTGTTAATACAGCTTCTCTACTGACAAGTCAGTATCCCCCGCCTCCTTTTCTAATGGCGGGTCCGCATCTCGTCACATCCAGTGTTCAGTTCCGCATTACATAGATTGGCCGGATAATTTTGATCATATAATTTACACGTCTTGCAACCTGTAGACGAGAAAGAAATATCCATTATGAAACATAATGATGCGAAGAGGCTCAAAATGGTTCAAATGGCTCTGAGCACTATGGGACTTACATCTGAGGTCATCAGTCCCCTAGAACTTAGAACTACTTAAACCTAACTAACCTAAGGACATCACACACATCCATGCCCGAGGCAGGATTCGAACCTGGGACCGCAGCAGCAGCGCGGTTCCGCACTGAGGTGCCTAGAACCTCTCGGCCACAACGGCCGGCTGCGAAGAGGTGCTCACTGCGGCACGACTAGTTGACCGACGAGGTGGCGCAGTGACTAGCAATCTGGACTCGCTTTTGGGAGGACGACGGTTCAAATGCCTGTCGGGCCATCCAGAGTCAGATTTTCGGTAATATCTCTAAATGGCTTCAGGGAAATGCTGGGCTGCTTCCTTTGAAAAGAGTATAGCAGATTTCCTTCCCCATCCTTTCGTAATCCGAGCTAGTGCTCCGTCTCTAATGATCGCGCTGTCGACGGGACATTAAATTCTGATCGTCCTTCCTTCCTACGAGTAGCTCCTGAAGAATAGAAGTGACGAGATGGTTGAGAGATGAAACCGCAGGGACAGACTTTATTCCAAAATTTCGCTGCAGTTGATGTATAACATTGATCTATACATAATTTGGCAAGCATGGATGCATGTCATGTGATTATTGTCGATTACAGGTTATGAGACGAATATTTTATGGCTATATGGTGATCGTTGTTGGTCTGTGATAATTGTGCCTCATTATGGCCCGTTTATACGGATACATGAGAGTTCTCTGTTGTTCCACCGTTACTGCTAGTTTTCTTTTAACAAAGCCGTGCACCAGATCACGATTTTTCAAAAATATTTACAAACTGTAAATCATAGGCTCCTTAAAATAATCTGTAATTTTTCTAATCAAAGGTTGAAGAGTGGCAAATGCCACTGCCAGCCGCCCTTATTCTGCAGGAATGTAAATAAATGATTTCAAAAAACCAGCTGTTGACATTTATTCATAATACACGGTGTGAGTGAGCTCGAACGATAAACTTTTGACTTTTGTCAGCATAGTTTTGCTGAGTATTTTGATTGAGAAACGCTTGATCTCCGATGGCGCTAAAAGCAATTCTGTCAGTTGGTCATCAGTTGCCTTGTCACACTGAAAACACAAGCCGCTGCAAACGCGTATAATACGGAAAGTGTATCCTGTTTGTAAAGGAATTGTTGACATTAGCTCACTGCACTCAGTGTTGACAAAACAGTCAAATGCCCTCTCACATCTTCACCCGAGGCTGAACCCCGAGAGTGCAGGTCAGTGTCACTTGCAGATGTCGTCATCGTATAAAAGACTTTGAGACTAAAAAAAGTGTGTTTTATCTAAAGGGCAACAATCACAGTTCTTTTGTTTACAATTACCAGTATCAGCCCAGTATCAGCCGTAATCTGTTGCCATCTTCGTAACAGTATCGCAGCGTAGCACAGGGCCACACGACTGTTCTTTTTTTTCAGTATCAGGGTCTCAGAAGCATTCTTCGCCTTGTTTTTCGTTTTCTCAGAGTGCCTAGTGCACACGCAGCAGCCACGAACATTAAACGGTAGTTTTAATTCGGATAATTAGGCACCGCGGGACGCGAACGATGCATATTCGGAGGCCACGTGCGAGTAGTCCAGCTTTCGAAACGCGAGTGGAGTCCGTTGTTGGCGGGTAATAATGCTCTTAAGGAGTCGGCAGATAGATTTCTCGGAACGTCGGGCGTCCGTCGGTAATGCACGGTTAAAAGAAACGGAAGAAAACCTCACGCTCCGGGGGCAGAAGAAGAGACGAACGCGACGGCGAGTCGGAGGCGGGGCGTTATCTGGCCATTGTATCGCGCCAGCCGAGCGGCCAATAAAAGCGAGCTCTTCGCTCTTGTCCACCTTATTCGCTAATCACGACCATTAAGCGTACAGCACCACAAATCTCAGGCCTCGCGTTCCCACCGGCCGCCGGAAGCGGCCCGCCAAACGTGCTCGCACTGTCAAGCGATTTTTGAGCTGAATATTTACAGCTCTCGCCTCGCAGTCATTAAGCCTAATTACGTATTTAGCGGTGGTAACGCCGCGCTCTTCTGGGAAGAGTTGGCGGCGTGGCTTCGTATTTCTTCCCTAGACGGGGTGCGGCGTTTGCCTACGGTGGAAAAAGCCCCCGACCTTCCACGACTCTCCGCTTCCACACAGCCCGAGCAGCCTCACTATCACTTTACCAAATTAGAAGAATTTAAAACTTCAACGTTTGTCGATGACATTGAAACTCTGTCAGAGACTGCGTAGGACTTGAAAGATATCAGCTGGACGGAATGGATAATGTCTTTGACCGAGGTTATGAGGTGAACATCAACAAAACTGAAACATGGTTAATGGATTGCAGTAGAATTATATCAGGCTGTTCTCAGTAGGAAATAAGACTCAAAAGGTGGTAGATGAGTTTTGCTATCTCGGAATAAAATTAGCGATAGAGGGAGTAGTTACGAAGAAAAATAGTTAAGTGTGTAATATAAATTTGTGTGCTACGAAGTCTTTACTGAAAGTGTTTGTCTAGAGTGGATCTTGTAAGGAATTGATACCTAAAGAAGAGCACCAATATGTTCACAGTTTCTTGTAAAAGCAACCCAGTACAAACATAACTTCCTCAGATTTACAAATAAGGTAAAGAAGCACGAATTCTGTTGCTGCTGGACCGTGAAGTTGTTTTTGTATGTCAATCCTTAAAACAGGTGGAAATTTAAGTTTAGGAGTACACTATTTGTTAAGAAGTGTAATGAATTGCGCAATTAATTGATTGCAGAAATCTCTCAGAACAATGTGTGTTGGTCAACTACCGCCAATAGTTTCACATTTTCCTGTGTCAGAGAGGGAGACACGACCATTATGAGTATGCCTGCAACAGACTTGGCGTTCGCCGTTCCTAGCTGACGTGACGTCACGAACAAGCGCCGAGGCCTTCCTTTGAGTCGGTGTTGAAACAACTCGCTGTAATTCGTTATTAATTCATGGCTGAAAATACCCTGCTGACTATTTCTATTTAAAATAAGTAGTCAGGCGTTTAGATCAAAATGTCTCCATTAAATATAACTCCGCGTGGGTTTTCGCTATTTTTAGACCTGGTAGCCCCACTCGCAATTCTCTGGGACAGTGCTGTTGACACCAGCCACGGAAACCAACTGGGCTTGTAATTAATGCACTCTGCAGTTCACGGCGGCAAAAAGGCGGACAATTTGTGGATAAATGTTAGAAGAACGATACAGGGTCGCTTGTTGCGTACAGATATAAACGCACGTATGTACCTGTTGTGATAGAGGGTACGTTGTACCAGTAACAGCCACTTCTTGTGCAATTCCTTTCACGAATGGAACGAGGGAAAAATGATTCTATATCTCTTGGTACATAACCAGCCTCTCGTATCTTACTCTCATGATTCGAACGCGATATATACGATAGAGGCAGCTTAAGTACCGCATGACTGCCGATTCTCGGAATTGTCCCACGTAGTGTTCGCAAGAACGTCGTATTGTACCAAAATATTCCCATTTAAGTGAGAAATGGTGTACTGCCGATTGCCGTACGCTGCTGTTACAATACATTATTTTTGTACGATCGCTTTCAGCCACACCACCGAGCGAGGTGGCGCAGTGGTTAGCACACAGGACTCGCATTCGGGAGGACGACGGTTCAAACCCGAGTCCGGCCATCCTGATTTAGGTTTTCCGTGATTTCCCTAAATTGCTGCAGGTATTTGCCGGGATGGTTCCTTTGAAAAGGGCACGGCCGACTTTCTTCCTCATCCCTCCCTAATCGGATGGGGCCGATGACCTCGCTGTTCGGTTCCGTTCCCCAAATCAGCCAACCAACCAACCAACCAACCAGTCAGACCAACAATTGGCAAACATTTTATATGAAACTGAGTAGACACTTGTGATTTCAAATTGCCGACAAACACAGTTCAACTTAGCACTTTATGTGGTAGTCGACAGTCAGATCTCCACTAGATGTATTGAGGCTGTAATGACGTGAATGTTGTACCAGTGTGAGCCTGCGCTGTCTGATAAGATGTGTACTTTTAATATGTATTCTGACAGAAACCGGTCTCATATTGTATTAAAATGTTTTAACACCAGCTTTCAGTGGTCAGCAAATCGTCATTTCTTAGCTACAGAAAAGGAGTACGCCTATACAAAAAATTTCCAATTTAATTCCGTGAGTTTATCTGGTCCGCTTTCGAACGAATTTGGAACGACGTGTTGCGATTGTATAAGCGCTTCAATGAATCCTTTTGGTGTCCGCTGGAGCAGTTCACTAGAATAAAGCACGCAATTTTGCACTTTTCTTGAGAGATGCACTGCCCTTTACCAGAGTACGCCAACCGACGTAATTCTTCCGTTCGTTTACTGATTCCTCGGTATCGTTTCATTTCACATAGTGAGAGTCTACAGCTGTTTACGATTAATGCTATAATCGGATACTAACGGGTTTATGTCATTCCGCTTTTGCATTATCCGGTATAGATCCACAGTTGAAGAGAGCTCTCGTTGGGTATTCAATGTGAAAGTCCACCTAATTCCTTGAAGTGTCCGTTTGCCCAGCAGTTATATAATATTAGTTATCAACAAAAGGCCCTTCTCGTGCGGCAACATTAGTGTTAAATTTCTTAGATGTTCACGCCTTTACGTGATAGGCATCTTCAGTAATCATTAGGACATGCAAACAATAACTGTAAGTACCATTTTATTTATGTAAAAATTGGAAGTAGAATGTTTTAAATTTTGTATGTGTTGCTTGAGGCTTTCCCGACGGACATGTTGTAAAAGGTGCATTCAAGTTCTAAGGCCTCCGATTTTTTTTCTAATTAACTACTCACCCGAAATCGATGAAACTGGCGTTACTTCTCGACGTAATCGCCCTGCAGACGTACACATTTTTCACAACGCTGACGCCATGATTCCATGGCAGCGGCGAAGGCTTCTTTAGGAGTCTGTTTTGACCACTGGAAAATCGCTGAGGCAATAGCAGCACGGCTGGTGAATGTGCGGCCACGGAGAGTGTCTTTCATTGTTGGAAAAAGCCAAAAGTCACTAGGAGCCAGGTCAGGTGAGTAGGGTGCATGAGGAATCACTTCAAAGTTGTTATCACGAAGAAACTGTTGCGGGTGCGTTGCCTTGGTGAAACAGCACACGCGCAGCCCTTCCCGGCCTTTTTTGTTGCAGTGCAGGAAGGAATTTGTTCTTCAAAACATTTTCGTAGGATGCACCTGTTACCGTAGTGCCCTTTGGAACGCAATGGGTAAGGATTACGCCCTCGCTGTCCCAGAACATGGACACCATCATTTTTTCAGCACTGGCGGTTACCCGAAATTTTTTTGGTGCCGGTGAATCTGTGTGCTTCCATTGAGCTGACTGGCGCTTTGTTTCTGGATTGAAAAATGGCATCCACGTCTCATCCATTGTCACAACCGACGAAAAGAAAGTCCCATTCATGCTGTCGTTGCGCGTCAACATTGCTTGGCAACATGCCACACGGGCAGCCATGTGGTCGTCCGTCAGCATTCGTGGCACCCACCTGGATGACACTTTTCGCATTTTCAGGTCGTCATGCAGGATTGTGTGCACAGAACCACAGAAATACCAACTCTGGAGGCGATCTGTTCACCAGTCATTCGGCAATCCCCCAAAACAATTCTCTCCACTTTCTCGATCATGTCGTCAGACCGGCTTGTGCGAACCCGAGGTTGTTTCGGTTTGTTGTCACACGATGTTCTGCCTTCATTAAACTGTCGCACCCACGAACGCACTTTCGACACATCCATAACTCCATCACCACATGTCTCCTTCAACTGTTGATGAATTTCAATTGGTTTCACACCACGCAAATTTAGAAAACGAATGATTGCACGCTGTTGAAGTAAGGCAAACGTCGCCATTTTAAGTATTTAAAACAGTTCTCATTCTCGCCGCTGGCGGTAAAATTCCATCTGCTGTACGATGCTGCCATCTCTGGGACAATGAACGCGGCCTCATTTTAAAACAATGCGCATGTTTCTATCTCTTTCCAGTCCGGAGAAAAAAAATCGGAGGTCTTAGAACTTGAATGCACCTCGTATGACTGGCATAAATAGGGGGCTGTGGTCCTGCCTTAGCAGTGTGTTCGTCGCACCTGAAGATGTCGGCCAGTTGCGCTGACGAAACATTGTGGAGTTTTCACTATGACATCCGACGTCTCGCCCGAGAACCATATACGTTTTAAATCTTGATCAATATACTTAAAAGCATTACTATGTACTGTTCAAGAACGTTCACTGAAGATGCTTTTTATATGAAATGTGAAACGCTTCTCCCAAGCTGAATTCAAATTTTGCAGCACGAAAAAGGCGTTTTGACCATGAACGACTATTTTAGTCGTTCTGCTTTCCCTTATAATCATCTGGAGACGATTCTTCCACTTCCCGCATTTTTCACCTCTCGAACTGGTGTGTACATCCCTAGGTCAGCCTTTCTGTATCCACGTTAAACTGTATGTCCCACTATTACTGGCTGGATGAGTCAGTTCACACTCTTGTCGAAGACAAATCTCCACCATTGTGATTAACAATGCTACTTACCTCAATATTAAAGTTCATCCATCGTTATCATTTGTTCTCGGAAAGAGGAACTGATTAACTGGCTATCACGAAGACTAATTCCGTTCTGTACAAAAGCTGAAGTGTACTCTCTCATTAGAAGCAGTTAGGTTACATTGGAAGCCTTTAATAAGGATGCTATCCTCGCTGACAATGAACAGTGTATTCTGTACATTTAAACGTAATCAAACAATTTGGGCTACAGTGACACAATATTTATGAAAGAAGAATGTTACATTAGCATCGGGTGACGCAATTAGAAGAAAAATTTCGTACGGTATTTGAGTGGATTTCACATTGCAGTTCACGTTCATAAATTAGAAGATTATCTTTTGGTACAAGAGACTGTTGACACGAAGACAGCACGATTCATCATTAATGTACAGGCGAACAGTCGTGAGAGGAATAATGGTATCAGTCTCGATGTCGGAAGTGACTCACGAGGCAGCGACATGGCCATCATCAACAACGACGACACTTACCCCATTTGACGGCCTAATACTTTTGAGCTGGGTAGTAGCAGGGGCGACCCTCCCTTCCGAGTGCGTTTCCCCCCGCATAGCTGCTGACACAAACCTCGCAGCTCTTGCCATAATTCTCCCGCTATACCGCCACACGCGTGTTCATTCCGAGCACTGCAGGGAAATTCGATCACGTGATCACCGACGGACAGGGGTGATGTTGGACTTAATTTGCTCAGCCTAACGCGTGAGGTGAGATGTCAACGGCAGGCGAAGTGCTCCTGCACAATTCTTTCTTAGCTGTCCTTCGCTGTTGTTTTTGGATGTAGTTACATGTAATTTTCTGTCGTAGCACTCAGTCTATTTTATCGTTTTATATGCTACGAACTGGGTAATGAACAGAAAGCCAAAGATTAAATTAACTTATTATTATTCTACAGGTAGGGTTAAGTCATATAAAGCTTCAGAGAGGTCATTGTCGGTCGCCTTTGACAGTCAGAGATAATAGTGAAGTCCTTTAGAAAGTTACTGTTGAGAAAGCGTCCACACTCTCACCTCTCATTCCAATCGCACTTGGTTCGAGATTAATTAAACATTTAGTTAATTAAGAGCCTGCACTCTGGTATTCTTTGTAGCAGATAGATTAAGGGTGTAGCGCCATGACCCTGCTAAGTTTTGATTTGTGATCCCACTTTAGGATTGCGCAGTTCTAGTACTCCTACATCCATGTTTTTGTCCCATTTAGTGCAGTGGCTGGTATTGGTAAATATTTTCCTCTAGTAAAACATGGCGTTTAACAGGAAGGGGAAATGACTGTGAAATCTTCCAGTACACCATTTCTTACCATTAATGTTGTTGTTGTTGTGGTCTTCAGTCCTGAGACTGGTTTGATGCAGCTCTCCATGCTACTCTATCCTGTGCAAGCTTCTTCATCTCCCAGTACCTACTGCAACCTACATCCTTCTGAATCTGCTTAGTGTATTCATCTCTTGGTCTCCCTCTACGATTTTTACCCTCCACGCTGCCCTCCAATGCTAAATTTGTGATCCCTTGATGCCTCAAAACATGTCCTACCAACTGATCCCTTCTTCTAGTCAAGTTGTGCCACAAACTTCTCTTCTCCCCAATCCTATTCAATACCTCCTCATTAGTTACGTGATCTACCCACCTTATCTTCAGCATTCTTCTGTAGCACCACATTTCGAAAGCTTCTATTCTCTTCTTGTCCAAACTAGTTACCGTCCATGTTTCACTTCCATACATGGCTACACTCCATACAAATACTTTGGAAACGACTTCCTGACACATCTGTACTCGATGTTAACAAATTTCTCTTCTTCAGAAACGATTTCCTTGCCATTGCCAGTCTACATTTTATATCCTCTCTACTTCGACCATCATCAGTTATTTTATTCCCTAAATAGCAAAACTCCTTTACCACTTTAAGTGTCTCATTTCCTAATCTAATTCCCTCAGCATCACCCGACTTAATTAGACTACATTCCATTATCTTTGTTTTGCTTTTGTTGATGTTCATCTTATATCCTCCTTTCAAGACACTGTCCATTCCATTCAACTGCTCTTCCAAGTCCTTTGCTGTCTCTGACAGAATTACAATGTCATCGGCGAACCTCAAAGTTTTTATTTCTTCTCCATGAATTTTAATACCTACTCCGAATTTTTCTTTTGTTTCCTTCACTGCTTGCTCAATATACAGATTGAACAACATCGGGGAGAGGCTACAACCCTGTCTTACTCCCTTCCCAACCACTGCTTCCCTTTCATGTCCCTCGACTCTTATAACTGCCATCTGGTTTCTGTACAAATTGTAAATAGCCTTTCGCTCCCTGTATTTTACCCCTGCCACCTTCAGAATTTGAAAGAGAGTATTCCAGTCAACATTGTCAAAAGCTTTCTCTAAGTCTACAAATGCTAGAAACGTAGGTTTGCCTTTTCTTAATCTTTCTTCTAAGATAAGTCGTAAGGTTAGTATTGCCTCACGTGTTCCAACATTTCTACGGAATCCAAACTGATCTTCCCCGAGGTCTGCTTCTACCAGTTTTTCCATTCGTCTATAAAGAATTCGCGTTAGTATTTTGCAGCTGTGACTTATTAAACTGATAGTTCGGTAATTTTCACATCTGTCAACACCGGCTTTCTTTGGGATTGGAATTATTATATTCTTCTTGGAGTCTGAGGGTATTTCGCATGTCTCATACATCTTGCTCACCAGATGGTAGAGTTTTGTCAGGACTGGCTCTCCCAAGACCATCAGTAGTTCCAATGGAATGTTGTCTACTCCCGGGGCCTTGTTTCGACTCTGGTCTTTCAGTGCTCTGTCAAACTCTTCACGCAGTATCTTATCTCCCATTTCGTCTTCATCTACATCCTCTTCCATTTCCATAATATTGTCCTCAAGTACATCGCCCTTGTATAAACCCTCTATATACTCCTTCCACCTTTCTGCCTTCCCTTCTTTGCTTAGAATTGGGTTGCCATCTGAGCTCTTGATATTCATACAAGTGGTTCTATTCTCTCCAAAGGTCTCTTTAATTTTCTTGTAGGCAGTATCTATCTTACCCCTAGTGAGACAAGCCTCTACATCCTTACATTTGTCCTCTAGCCATCCCTGCTTAGCCATTTTGCACTTCCTGTCGATCTCATTTTTGAGACGTTTGTATTCCTTTTTGCCTGCTTCATTTACTCCATTTTTATATTTTCTCCTTTCATCAGTTAAATTCAATATTTCTTCTGTTACCCAAGGATTTCTATTAGCCCTCGTCTTTTTACCTACTTGATCGTCTGCTGCCTTCACTACTTCATCCCTCAGAGCTACCCATTCTTCTTCTACTGTATTTCTTTCCCCCATTCCTGTCCATTGTTCCCTTATGCTCTCCCTGAAACTCTCTACAACCTCTGGTTCTTTCAGTTTATCCAGGTCCCATGTCCTTAAATTCCCACCTTTTTGCAGTTTCTTCAGTTTGAATCTGCAGTTCATAACCAATAGATTGTAGTCAGAATCCACATCTGCCCCTGGAAATGTCTTACAATTTAAAACCTGGTTCCTAAATCTCTGTCTTACCATTATATAATCTATCTGATACCTTTTAGTATCTCCAGGATTCTTCCAGGTATACAACCTTCTTTTATGATTCTTGAACCAAGTGTTAGCTATGATTAAGTTATGCTCTGTGCAAACTTCTACAAGGCGGCTTCCTCTTTCATTTCTTCCCCCCAATCCATATTCACCAACTATGTTTCCTTCTCTCCCTTTTCCTACTGACGAATTCCAGTCACCCATGACTATTAAATTTTCGTCTCCCTTCACTACCTGAATAATTTCTTTTATCTCGTCATACATTTCATCAATTTCTTCATCATCTGCAGAGCTAGTTGGCATATAAACTTGTACTACTGTAGTAGGCATGGGCTTTGCGTCTATCTTGGCCACAATAATGCGTTCACTATGCTGTTTGTAGTAGCTAACCAGCACTCCTATTTTTTTATTCATTATTAAACCTACTCCTGCTTTACCCCTATTTGATTTTGTATTTGTAGCCCTGTAATCACCTGACCAAAAGTCTTGTTCCTCCTGCCACCGAACTTCACTAATTCCCACTATATCTATCTTTAACCTATCCTTTTCCTTTTTAAATTTTCTAACCTACCTGCCCAATTAAGGGATCTGACACTCCACGCTCCGACCCGTAGAACGCCAGTTTTCTTTCTCGTGATAACAACGTCCTCCTGAGTAGTCCCCGCCCGGAGATCCGAATGGGGGACTATTTTACCTCCGGAATATTTTACCCAAGAGGACGCCATCATCATTTAATCATACAGTAAAGCTGCATGCCCTCGGGAAAAATTACGGCTGTAGTTTCCCCTTGCTTTCAGCCGTTCGCAGTACCAGCACAGCAAGGCCGTTTTGGTTATTGTTACAAGGCCAGATCAGTCAATAATCCAGACTGTTGCCCCTGCAACTACTGAAAAGGCTGCTGCCCCTCTTCAGGAACCACTTGTTTGTCTGGCCTCTCAAGAGATGCCCCTCCGTTGTGGTTGCACGTACTGTACGGCCATCTGTATCGCTGAGGCACGCAAGCCTCCCCACCAACGGCAAGGTCCATGGTTCATGGGGGTTACCATTAATAGCGAATAAAATGCCTACGAACGAAACACGAAAGCAGGTACGACAAAATTTCCTCTCGTATTAATATTCGAACAATATAAACTCAAGTACTCATTCTGCGCTATAAACTGTCTACTAAGTTGAATCGTAGAAGACTTCATTCATACACACACTGCTAATATTCGGCACACATATAATGCCCGAAGTGACTCCAGCTGGCAGGTAGAACTCGTATACGGGAAGAACGGAGTTCAAATTCCCGTCCGGATATTCTGGTGTACTACTTGAGGCGAAAACCGAGGAGCTTTCGTTAAAACCTCGTGATACTTCGTGTTATAGATTTGTTTCCTCGGATTAATATTACGTCGCAGCATCAGTAATAGCACCAAATGAGTGCCGTGCTCACTCATTAGGTATGTGACGCTCGCGTTAGAAAAAAAGGAGGGGATAGGGGTGGGGAGGAGGAGGAGGAAGAGGAATTTCTAGCTCCGCTGAGATTACCATAGCATCCTTGCGCCTGATGGTAGAGGAGGCCGCCTGCGGGCAGTTGAGAGGAGAAAAAGAAGGTTGGAGACAGCAATGAACTGCAAGAAGCTGCAGCACAAATGATAGGACAGTGTGACTGCGTGTGTTAATGAACGGCGAGTATCTGGCACGCCGTCACGACACCGCGCTCCCAGCTACACTCGACCCAAGAGTATCGGGGGACGAATCATCCACGCTATGCCTTCACCATATTCGTCTTGACCCATCTGCACTTCTCCTATACCTTCATAGTGGGTTCTACAATTGCGTTACTCTCCATGAACATTACCGAGGAAACGAGGAAAATATAATAAACTCCCTAAAATTAGGATGGCCCGAAAAGAGATACACGACAGATGAACCCTAAAGCAATTGAATGTTATTGGGTACAAAGGCCTCCACTGTGTTACTACTCTGAAATAACAGACGCTGGTCGTAGTAGTGGTCAGAAATGAGCTCCATAAACTCACTTTTGAACTCCCTAGCGGGCCCTGTGACGTCATTTTCTAACTTACCGTCTCTGTGTACTGGACTCGACAAAATCCGCGGCTGCCCATGTAACCGAAAACTCGTAACTTGAATCTGTTTTCCGTTACAAGTGTAGTATACCAATGTGGAAAAGAGAGTGCAAGCATAACCGAGGACTCGAACGTATTCGCTACACACACAAAATAATGTCATAAACTAAATTCAGCAATTCTTATTCGTGTGGATAGCGTTGCTGAATCTGAATCACGGGTCCCTGGGCACGTTTACCGGTGGGGTCGGAGTTTCCTCCGCTCGGGATTGTGTGTGTGTGTGTGTGTGTGTGTGTGTGTGTGTGTGTTGCCTACCAAGTCTACATTTTACAATTTTTTAAAGGCTATCTATAGCTGATGCCAACGGCTTTACCGCAGTGGTAACACCGCTTCCTGTCAGATCGGGCTGGTCTAGCAATTGACCATGCGGTCTGCCGAGCGCTGTTGTCAAAGGGGGTGCCTTGGGCTCTTGTGAAGCAAACTGACAAGTAGCGGCTCCGGTTTCGTAAACTGACATACGGCCGGGAGAGCAGTGTGCTGGCCATGTGCCCCTCCATATCCGCATCCAGTGACGCCTTGGGCTGAGGATGACACGGTGGCCGGTCGGTACCGTTGGACCTTCATCGCCTGTTCGTGCGGAATTTCGTTTAGTTTTATCTACAGCTGATGAAATGGAAATCGGTATGAGTTTGCAACTACGCAAGTGAAGAAATTAGGCGTTTATTTTTATACAGAGAAGGAGCTTTTTCCTAAGTTACTGACCTATCAGTTCTCTGTTGCTTGTTTAGAACACTGTTCGGGATTCCGTCGCAATTGAGATTAATCCTTGCAAACTGTCGAACTTCGGCCAAGGCAACGGGAGAATGTCGGTGTTACTGAAAACTCTCCTCTGATGGTACACTGCTGCACACTTTAGTTAGGCAACGAGTAGGAAGGGACCGCAGCTCCATAGTTTTAGATTTGTCATACTTGCGCAACTGTAGTTCCCGGGAAGCGGAGAAACCAGTACAGCGCCTTATAATTTCTAATGTATGTAACTCTCAGCATAATACTAGTTCTCGCGGCGTTTCTGATCTGTAGTTAGGATTGTTCATATAACCAAATACAGTAAAATTTAGTTCCTGCGAGTAAACCGAGATAGGTTTTTTTTCCTGCTTGTAAAAAATTAGAACGACACTTTAGAGGAGAAATGAGCTAAGGAGCAGAAGGAAGCCCAGCGCCTAAACGCCGGCAGGAATCACGCCAACTGCCCAGCATGGCACAATACATATTTTGCTGCATACACATCGTGGATTTTACTACTAGTTGTAACTGTTCCTTTCTAAGTGATTTTTTTCATCCTTTCTTAACGACACTGATATTACAAATTGTGTGTGTATATGTGCTTTGCGTTCGCTAATTGATATAATCGGGTGGGAGCAGCGCATCTGAATCCCGTCCATATCGTCCAATAATCCGGTCTGGTATCCTCCCAAGCAAACATACAGTTCTTAAAATAAGCCAGAGTTGTTGACTTGAGCTCCACTACAGCTGATCTTGTCTATACCTCATCATACTCCTACAGAAGGTGAAGCCTAGATATTTGATCGACACCGTATACCGCTAATCCAGTACTCAAAATCTGCCTGTCTTTTTCCTCTCCTACTAGTTATTCCCTTTATATCGCATTTATCCACACTTGAGGCAAAAAGCCACACATTAAAGCAAGTGTGTATTTTGAGCAAGTCTCTTGGAATTAGCCCGTAGTACGGGGTGGCCAGAAGTACGACGAGCGGGGAGCGGCGGCATTCCGCTCACGACGTCTAGCGCAAACACGACGTGTCAGCTGCCCCGCCTCTTCGTTACCACGCATAAATATTTGGCTACAGTTTTTGGAGCTGCGGAAAATTAGCGTTGTTTGTCGTGCGCCGCGTTCTGTGACGGACCGCTCGCAGTTAGGGATGGTCGTTTGCTTTTCCAGTTAGCGGCCGTCATAGGCGTGCTTTGACTGTGCCCGTGACACACTAGGCTATGCGAGAAGGCTGTGTCTCCAGCGATGAAATAGTTTAGAAGACTTTTATCATCCTTTACGCTCCAGTGTTGGACCTCGCCCGACGTAGTGATTATCCGCTTTGCCGTACGACTTCAGACAGGCCGGTGTTGCTCCTTTCTCTTCCTGGTCTGCTATTGCAGGCACTTCAGAGCGTTTCGTCACGAAGTATCCACTTTTTTGACAATGTTAAATAACTGGCAACGAAGTCGTAGCCCGTGGTAGCCCGACCAATGACTCAGTTCTACTTTGAAGTAACGAAGAAACTCAAAACTGCTAATACGACATTCTGAATGTACTGAATAAGCGCTGTTATTTTACACAATCGGTCTTTTGTGCATCAAAGTAGGTAAGACCGGTAAACCCCCGATTCTTTAAAGAATCGAACCCACGTGTATCAAACAGCTTCAGATGATTGCTTTACAAATGAGGTAATGTGTTAAATATTTGACTTCAAGCATGTAAAGAAGAAAAGTGTTAGAAATATTCGAAACTATGCTTAAAGTTCGTTACAGGTCGCTAAGTGCTCTCAAACACAGGATGAATGCAGTTAAAGTATTACGCGCTCCGTTGTAAGAAAATCGTGATTTTCGCTCATCTCAAATTTTATGACGTCATACTCCCGAACTATGTATCGTACAATGATATAATTTTTCAGGTACATTAAATGATGTATGTTGATGGAAATGAAAATAAAGTCACATGCTTCTTGACAGAGCGTAGGGGAACGATGCGGGAGACCCGCACCGCCGTAATAGGCAACGTCCTAATGGAGGTGATTTGTTGTTGCCTTCCTCCGACCGTAAAGGGGTATGATGATGATGATGATGATGATGATGATGATGATGATGATGATGATGATGAAGACGACACAACAACACCCAGTCATCTCGGGGCGGGTGAAAATCCTCGCTGAGAATCGGACCCGGGACCCCGTGTTCGGGAAACGAGAACGCTATCGCGAGCTGCGTACTATGTATGTATTTACTGACTGAAAATTGTATTGCGTACAGAGTTAGTAGTAAATAAGTAATGCATTAAAACGTCGTGTCTAATGCTCACGTATGACTGCATGTACAGCGAAACTTTTTTTTTTTTTTGCGGTAGCAGGGGGGAAACACAGTTTCTTACAGGTTCAGAATTGTGTAGTAAGTTTGTAGGAAGTCGCCAGGTGCTCTCATCCTCAAATACTAGATTAATAAAGTCCTGGTATTTGCTTGCCGTTACTTAGGCTGCCTCTGGACAAACACAGTTTCTAACGGAAATACTTGTCTTACTGTGTTAAACTTTTAACGTAAGGTCATACATCTTAATGAGTAGATTATGACAGCATTTTAAATTTTTTTAAATTCGCACAATAATTACGCGAAATATTTTGTTGCCCTTGGAATCCGTTAGGTAGGCAACGTGCAATTGGCGTAGTGTTTGGCCCGCAGCTCGCGGTCGTGCGGTAGCGTTCTCGCTTCCCACGCGCGGGTTCCCGGGTTCGATTCCCGGCGGGGTCGGAGATTTTCTCTGCCTCGTGATGGCTGGGTGTTGTGTGATGTCCTTAGGTTAGTTAGGTTTAAGTAGTTCTAAGTTCTAGGGGACTGATGACCATAGATGTTAAGTCCCATAGTGCTCAGAGCCATTTGAACCATTTTTTGTGTAGTGTTCCGGGAAAGCTGTTCAGTAATGTAGATTGTAGGAAGGAGACCGTCAACCATCGCCTTCCGGTGCATTTCCCGTTTCAATTAGCGGCAGATGGTGAAGTTCCGCCCCCATACCATTCAGTTTTGGTAGCGCCTGTCACCATCAGATACCGCAAGCTGCCTGTTCTGTGGAATAGAAGGCAACGTACATAGACGCTCATTTTGCTCGTATTAAAATAAGTAGGAGGTATATAAGTGACAGTGATATTCCGATGTGACTTTTGGTGGGTACTGAGGGTGAATGAGAGTTTATTGTGAGAAAGAGCCAGAGAGTCTTTTCCTCTCTACAACGATAAAAATCCTACTGAATGTGTAAACTTCCGAGAAGAAGAAAGTTTCGATAATGTGCAGTCTGCCGCATGCAAAAAAAAAAGAAAAAAAAGAAAAGGGTTCAAATGGCTCTGAGCACTATGGGACTTAACTTCTAAGGTCATCAGTCCCCTAGAACTTAGAACTACTTAAACCTAACGAACCTAAGGACATCACACACATCCATGCCCGAGGCAGGATTCGAACCTGCGACCGTAGCGGTCGCGCGGTTCCAGACTGTAGCGCCTAGAACCGCTCGGCCACTTCGGCCGGCTCTGCCGCATGCAAATTTAAGGTTTATCGCCGTGGCGCGTGATGTTATCAAGTTCCCGTACTTCTCGAACAACTGCGATTAGCGCTTTCTCAGAGCGTTCAGCCAACGTTGCAACTCGAGTACTTGCACCTCTATTTTACGGACGCGAAACTGTAACTGTAACAATTTTGTGTGCAGAATTTGACTCCTGTAACAAAATCCTCACTGGGACATTCGTGGAAAAATATTTCGTCGTGTGACATTGTTTCATCTGAATAAATTAAGGCATTTCTTGGAGCGTTACTGAGTATGGCTCTGAATTCGAATTCGGAATTATATGATTGGTTTGAGCGAACCGCATACACAGGAATATTCTCTCACGTCTCAGATTTTTCTGGATGTGTTAAACCTATTCCCCACGAAAGTAATAGCAGTGGCTAAACGTGGTCAAATTCCATTTCTGTTGCCACATCGACATTTCGATATTACACAGAATCCATCTGCAAATCCAAATAACGTAAAATTTAGGTTGGTGAGTTTACACGTATCGATGCGACATTTCTAAGTCCTTAAAGTGGACAGTGTGAACACGAAAAAAGATAGCCACGCAACTCGACAGCTGCCTAGACCTTTGTGTCATTCACCTGGCAGTATGCAGACCACTTGCTTCCATTTCGGCACTACTACTTCCGTTTGAATTTACAAACACTGGTTTCTTCCTTCCTCAGTTTCTCTCAGCATGAGTTACGTTGTCGCTGTTTCACACATACGGTGTTCGTCAACTTACCCCTGCTGTAACTTACACCACAAGACTAGACTTCTATCTAGTTTTGAAAATTCCTCCGTTTATTTCCTGTCAAGTTTCATTCGAACTCTGTAATTGGAATAATTTGTCCTTTTCTAAATTCGCCAATGCAATATACCGTTCCCATTAGCTTAACTTCTATGAAGATAAAAAAAAAATGATTCTCATTCTAATATAATATATATTTTGTGCAAAATCTTGTGTTTATAGTTGCCTTCTTGTAATGTGTAAATGCCTCCCACATTCCCCTCCAGCCGGCCGGAGTGGACATGCGGTACTAGGCGCTGCAGTCTGGAACCGAGCGACCGCTACGGTCGCAGGTTCGAATCCTGCCTCGGGCATGGATGTGTGTGATGTCCTTAGGTTAGTTAGGTTTAATTAGTTCTAAGTTCTAGGCGACTGATGACCTCAGAAGTTAAGTCGCATAGTGCTCAGAGCCATTTGAACCACATTCCACTCCTTTTGTCTAGCTTTGTTCCGATCAGAGCGTGTTTACGTGTTTAACAGCCATTTATGTGACTTCAAATTTACTATGTCCGCCACTTAGGCGGGTTTTTCTGTTCTTCTCATCTGCTATCAAATATCCACTATGATCGTTAACTGGATCAAATGTTGACATAGCCTACAATGATGAGGATGGAACGTTTTCCCTTTCGCCGTTTTGTTTCTCGTAATAGTTACCAATTTCCATTTTTATAAGTGATATATAATTTCTTCAGTTGACGAAAACGCACAAAATGCATTGACATCGTGGGCAGCGAAATCTACAACAGCGTAGAATTCGCGGTTTAAACCGGCTTCACGCTACTCTTTTCTACAGGCCACGTACCTGATAAGACAGAAAAAACTACATTACCTTTGAGTTACTAAAACAATTTCAAATTTCTCCCCAGGGTAAAGTGATTTATTCTTTTTTTACACTTTCTCACTCGAAGGTGATGTCTGATGCTGTTCCTATGACTCGTTAATATCTCCTGATAGCTTGATGCATCAGCATGCCTTCCAGGCTCCATGTAGTAACTACAGTCTGTTGAACGTTGCGAAGGATGGAACGCTAAAGTTCCGATGTTCTTATCTCACCGTATACCTGGTGTACCACAGTATTCTACAAGTATCGTATACGTAGCGTTACCGATTAGCTCTGAGAGCTAATATACTGCAGGAAAAAATCGCAACACCAAAAAATTATGTATGTAGAATGAAATTTCGGGAATGCATTTGTCTAGGTGACATATTTAAGTGATTAACAGTACAAGATCAATGTTAATCGTTCAATGTAAGAACAAGATATAAGCCATTGCAAATGTGAAGTGCAGGTACATTAATAACCGGTGTAACCGCCAGAATGTTGAATGCAAGCATGCAAACGTGCATGCATCGTGTTTTACAGATGCCTGTGCCAGTTTGTGGGATGGAATTCCATGCCTGTTGCACTCGGTCGGTCAGTACAGGGACGGTTAATGTTGTCTGTGGATGACGCTGGAATTGTCGTCCGATGGTGTCCCATATGTGCTCGATTGCAGACAGGTCTGGTGATCGAGCAGTCAAAGGCAACATGTCGACACTCCGTAGAGCATGTTGGGTTACGACAGCGGTATGTAGATGAGCGTTATCTTATTGGATAATATCCCGTGGAATGCTAGACCACAACTCCTGTCTGTGAAGCGCCCAGACTCTCAACTGGCCTCCTCCTGACAACACCCACCCATCACTGGAACCGAGGCAGAACCAGCGTTCATCAGACCTCCACCCTGCCCTCCAGTGAGGTTTTGCTCGACACCATTGAAATCGCTAACGGCGGTGATTTGGGGTCAGTGGAATGCACGCTACAGGGAGTCTGGCTCGGAGCTGTCAGAGTAAAAGTTCGTTGTGTCACTTTGGTGGCAACTGCTGCTCAGATTTCTGCCGCAGATGCCGTATTATGCGCCAGAGCCGTAGTGTCACATGGCCGTCCGGACTCGGGTCTTCTTGCAGCCATACATTGTCGTGACCACCGCAGCCAGCAATCGTGTGCAGTGGCTACATTCCTGCCAAGTCTTTCTGCAGTATCGCAGAAGGAACATCCAGCTTCGCGTAGCCTTATTACACGACCTCTTTCGAACTTAGTGAGGTATTGATAATGGTGCCTTTGTCACCTTAAACGTATTCTTGACTAACAACAACTCACCACGTCCAACCTGAGAGGTAACCAACGCTCCAGACCGTGACAGCATGTATTTAAAGCAAACCTGATTTGCATCCTCATACTGTCGCTACTAGCGCCATTTTTGTGCTTCATCCTTAGTATTGCGATTTTTTTCCGTCAGTGTAGATTTGTTGCTAGTCAGTGGTCAGTTCGATTTGTGCGAAAGTGTTACGAACCTGCTCCGTGATATTAAATGGGAATCCTTGTTGAGAAGTTCTTCTCGCGAAACGCTGTAGATAAATCTTAGAAAATCGGCATTTGACGTGTATTTGTTCTCTTCGGCTTTCATCATCCTTCATCTGGTCTCTCTGTCTTGTTCGTGGTCTTTCGGTTGGTCTTCGTCTAGATTTGTTCCATTCTAGGGCTCTTCTTGGAAGTTTTTCTGGCCTCACTCTCTTAATGTCACCAAACCATCTAAGCCTATTACTCTCGAGAGCTTCTTTTAGTGACCTGATCTGCAAGTTGTTCCGTATTGGGTGGTTGGTTGATTCGTGGGAGGGTACCAAACAGCGAGGTTATCGGTCCGATCGGATGAAGGAAGGATGGGGAAGGAAGTCGACCGTGTCCTTTCGGAGGAAGCATCCTGGCATTTGCCTGAAGCGATGTAGGGAAATCACGGATGACCGGACGCTGGTTTCAACTGTCTTCCTCCCGTAACCACTGCGCCACATCGCTCCGTGTGTACCGTATTGTTTCACTCCTTCCCCAGTCCCTTCTCGTATTACGCAGGATCCCTCGCAGAAAGAGCATCTCTGTTACTTGTATTCTGCTCAGACCTTTCTTTGTGGAAGTTCAACTTTCTGATCCATTGGTCAGAATTGGCAGATAATATGATTTTCTGTTCTCTCCAAAATTTCATCCTTCATGTTCCCTTCCGTGGTTAATTTACCTCCTAGATACTTGACACTTGAAAGCATGTACTTCGGTAGAACAGTTTTTCCACTGAAACTTACATCCTCCATTTTTCCTACAAATTTTCAATAATTCACTTTTTTGTGAACTTATTTTTATGCCTGCTGCATGTTACTCTCTGGCAGATATTCAGTTGTCCTTCCAATTTCTGCTCATTTCTCTCCGAAATATCACATGGTCTGCATGCACTATGATTTTCATGTAATCTGCTGTTGACCCAAGGCGAACTTTCCGTATGATCTTGTCCATGACTTTATTAAAGCACTGGTGAGAGCTCACTTCCGTGCCGAACCTCACTGTCCCTTATAAACCATTCTGTTTTTATTTATTTATTTATTTATTTTTTGCCGTCCATTGTAACACAACTCAGGTATTTTTTGCATGTTTCTGATTCTCAGTTGCATTCATTTTGACAATTTCAGTCTACCCAGACCTAGTCATATCTCGTCCTTCTTAGTAGTGTCAAAGCCTCTTATATATCTATGACTGCAACTTCGATGTCTTTCCCGAATTCCCAGTTCTTCCTTTAAGGTGTCTGACTGTAAGTATGGCATCTATAGGTTGTATTCCAGGCCTAAATCCTTCTTGTTCTTCCCTTAATTGTGGTTCTACCTTACTCCCGATTTCCTGTAACATTATCTTTTTATAAATCTTCATGCAGTGGCACAGTAGTACTATGCGTCTGTAATTTTTACAGACGGCCTTTTTACCCTCTGTAAATATAGGTACAATAATTTCCTTTGTCCGGTAATCAGGAATCCTTCGACATGTGCATACTATCTTGGTTATTCCGTACAGCCACTGAATTCCGGTAAGTCCTGAGGCTTTTATCATTTCCACTGTGATGCCAATTGCTCCAAGAGCTTTGTCATTTTTCATTTCTAATACAGGTTTTTCTACATCCAACATCAGCAGATCATCTCTATGTATTTCCTCTGGGATGGCCCTCCCTCTATCTAAACACGTGTATTTGTTTCATCCTCTTCTTCATATAGTTTTCGAAAGTTTCCATACCTTTAAAAGTTCTTCCTCCCACACGGATTTTCCTTGCTGTTCAAGACTTTTGAAGTATTTTCTCTCTGCTTCCTTCTGTTACGCAGTATCTTCTTGTCTTTCTTAAAATTCTCTTGTATTTCTTTTGGAAATTTTTTGCAAGATTTTCTTCTTAGCCAATGCTAGCATTTTCCTTGCTGCTCTGCTTAGTCGTTTCCATTTCTCTCTATTATGTACCGTTCCGTTTTTGCACCATTCTCTCCATGCGTTGTTGTTGTTGTTCTTGACTGCTTCTGCAATTCTTTCATTCCACCATGGAGTTTCTTTGTGTCTGACATTCGCTGATGTCCTTCCGCATGTTTGTTCCGCTGCCTTGACTGGAGCCTGTTTGAACCTCCTCCATTCTTCCTCTGCATTCTTTCTTTCATGTTTAGGAAGCTGTGTTTTAATTTTCTCCCTGTATATCTCTTGGGTTTCTCTGTCGTTCAGTTTCCAGCCCTTGTTTCCTGCCTGTCTTTTTCTCCGCTATGTACCTTTTCTGAATTTCTTCAGTATCCCTACCAACAGTATGTGGCATCTGTCGAGATTAGTTCTTGGTACCACTTTTACTTCTGTCAGGCATCTTCTGATTTCTTCAGTTATTATACAGTCTATTATGGATTTAAGTTGCAAATTTCAACCGTGTGTGTGTGTGTGTGTGTGTGTGTGTGTGTGTGTGTGTGTGTTTAACTTGTGACTATTTCTGTTCTTATAACATCGTTTACCAATTCTCCATTTATTTCTCAGACATGTGTCTAGTAACACCTTCCTCATTTCTGTGATCTTCACCGTGGCTTCTTATAACTGTTTGTTATGCTCTTCTCTCATTCCCAACTTTAGCATTAAGGTCTCCTATAATCGCAGTCTTATTAGACGTTGCAGCATCTTCCATTTCAGTGATAAACTCTTCCTTCTCGTCAGTTTTGCATCGAGTTTGAGGAACATAAACTTCGACTATATCAAGAATATTTCCCTCCATCATAAGTTTAATTTCTGTGTCGCTTACATTTTCCCTTTGTTCGGCAGATCTTTAGCCGCTGCTATTGCGACACCATTTCTTCTTTTGTCTCTTCCTGACCACCACATCTTGTATCTCTTTCCCAGCACCTTAATTCCAGACCTTTCCTTTCATACCTCACTTGGCCCCATTACCGTTATGTTTCTTTCTGTCATTATTCGTGTGATTTTTTTAGAGTCTTGCATCGTTTTCCAAGGTTACGACATTAATAGTCCCGTTTCCTACACATTTCTACGGGCAAATCGATCGTTCATTGAGACCATGTTGGCCGTCGTACTTGTAAGGACTCCTCAAAGGCTTCGTGACTTTTGGTATAGGTTTTGCTCCGATGCTCGTTTGATTGTTGAAAGCAGATGGGTTATCCACTACTGGATTGTTGGGCCTATCGTAGATTCACCAGAGCCCCGTTCGCGATTCTAGGCGCTTCAGTCCGGAACCGTGCGACTGCTACGCTCGCAGGTTCGAATCTCGCCTCGGGCATGACTGATGACCTCAGAAGTCAAGTCCCACAGTGCTCAGAGCCATTTGAACCATTTTTGAGGAAGCAATACAGCAGATATGGTTTCTTCTAGGAACGTGCGCTCTCGGAGTTTTAACAGTAAACAAGACAGTGATGCACAGCGCCTCTGTTGTCGCATGTGCAACATTCAGTCTGTTGTCCGTATAATACTGTATACAGATTGGTAGAAAAGTTAATCCGCTGTCAGTAGTGATTGTTGGGCGTTTCCTCTGTTGTGCCATGAAATGGTCAGCATATTTCATGTATCGTATCTAGTTTACTGCACCTGAACAGGCAAGAGGTTCATAAGAAAAGAAGAATCCATTAATGGGCAATTTTTATCCTCGCTTCAGAATATTATCAGATTAAAGTAACTTGAAGAAGAGACAGTTGAACTAAATACACTCATGAAAAGCGATAAGCACAGATTTAAATTCAGAGGGCAGAACGCTAAGACAGAGTGAATCTGTGCGCAATAGGGTACTTATTATTCCAATGGGAAAGGAATTTTTATTGTTATCTGTTCTTGTGTGCGCGAGCGTGAAATCTGACGAGGAGAAGCCGGTATTGCTTTCGTTTTGCTCTGCTCTGACAGGAAGCAAGCAATTGCCAACGTGGTAATTTATTAGGGGCGTTTCGAAATTCATTATTTCGCTTTCTAAGTATATAAAGGCGGTCGACAGTTTTCGCTGAGAGCGGCAAATGACGCTCTAAACGTTGCGTGTATTGGACTATTTCATTCTCTGATTTATTGTTGGCATCTCGAACGCTGTTGGTGTATCGATTATGTAGAAATAATCAGTGTGGACAATACTGGCCTTGTGTCCCACAACACAGGCACCTTTGTGTGCACGGGAAGGGACGACACACTGATATGCTAACCCCAGACGCAGCCGCTTGGTGGGTGGAGCGGACCGACAAGTTTTCCGGGCCAGCCTTACTGGGTTCTTTGATGTCCACCTCGTTTGTTTATTCCAGGCGCCTGTGTCTACGTCCTCTCCGATATTACCCAGAGGAGCGGGTGCGCCGCCCACGGCGAGCTTCTTTGATTTGAAAGCCCTCCGCCACGGGTATGCGACTTCAACGACGGGACAGGAAATTGATCTGTTTGGGGGTGACCGCCCTGCTAATCCAGTGACGTGTCCTCTCCTTCCGAACACTTAACGCACTTCCTGATACTCAGGATTTTGTGTAGGAGAGCACCATAGTAAATAAATAAACACGGGGTTTGCGACTATCCTTATACCGTACTGGCAGGCCCCACGGAATCCTGCCTCGGGCATGAATGTGTGTGATGTCCTTAGGTTAGTTAGGTTTAAGTAGTTCTAAGTTCTAGGGGACTGATGAGCTCAGATGTTAAGTCCCATAGTGCTTCGAGCCATTTGAATCATTTGTACGGCCCTGCAGGTTTCATGATGTCAGTTCCCTCCAGCACTGCTTCAGACATTAATCGAGTCCATGCCACGTCGTTTTGCGGCACTTCAGCGTGCTCCTGGGGACCTTACAAGACATTAGGCAGGTGTACCAGTTTCTTTGGCTCTTCAGTGTAGATGTCCGCTAGCGGGGATACCAAATCTTTTATTACATCTTTTTTTGCAGCCGTCATGTAAGTGTAGGAACCATCGCGAGGGATCTGAAGATGTAGGAAAAACGTTACTGTCTGACTTGTCACTGATGTAAAACGTCAAATAAGAAGTGGACTGACACAAAGGGGAAAAACTAGGGGCCGACAGGCGGATACGTCTGTGGCGTATACATTCGCTTACATTTTCCGAGATCGTCGTAGGATATGGCTCCGACCTCCGCCCGCGCACCATAAAAATAACGCCTGCGGCGAGGAAATGTGTCGCAGCGTCAGATAAGCAGCTCGTCGTCCCGGACCACGTGCTTTACAGCGCTCACACTGCCTGCTCTTCGCCACGACGAATGGCCTCGTGCCATCTCGTGACGCTGCGAAACTCCATATCCACCGCCTGAGTCAGTTCCGCAAAAAAATTTGTTCTTCTAAGAACGATATTAAGAAGAAATCGTACGACTATGGCCTATGTTGTACAAAGCCTCGACCTCGTTGATAATTGTAACACCACGATATCTTAACGCGAAAGAACTTGCTCCCGTTCTTGCAGCAGCTTACGCTAGGTCTCTGGATTGAGTAAGAGTATCCAGCTATTTGTAAAAAGGACAGCTCGTCGGACAGCCGCATTTAATTATATAGGGTGTTTCAAAAAGGTACGGCCAAACTTTCAGGAAACATTCCTCACACACAAAGAAAGAAAATATGTTATGTGGATATGTGTCCGGAAACGCTTACTTTCCATGTTAGAGCTCATTTTATTACTTCTCTTCAAATCAGATTAATCATGGAATGGAAACACACATCAACAGAACGTACCAGCGTGACTTCAAACACTTTGTTACAGAAAATGTTCAAAATATCCTCCGTTAGCGAGGATACATGCATCCACCTTCCGTCGCATGGAATCCCTGATGCGCTGATGTAGCCCTGGAGAATGGCGTATTGTATCACAGCCGTCCACAATACGAGCACGAAGAGTCTCTACATTTGGTACCGGGGTTGCGTAGACAAGAGCTTTCAAATGCCCCCATAAATGAAAGTCAAGAGGGTTGAGGTCAGGAGAGCGTGGAGGCCATGGAATTGGTCCGCCTCTACCAATCCATCGGTCACCGAATCTGTTGTTGAGAAGCGTACGAACACTTCGACTGAAATGTGCAGGAGTTCCATCGTGCATGAACCACATGTTGTGTCGTACTTGTAAAGGCACATGTTCTAGCAGCACAGGTAGAGTATCCCGTATGAAATCATGATAACGTGCTCCATTGAGCGTAGGTGGAAGAACATGTGGCCCAATCGAGACATCACCAACAATGCCTGCCCAAATGTTCACAGAAAATCTGTGTTGATGACGTGATTGCAGAACTGCGTGCGGATTCTCGTCAGCCCACACATGTTGATTGTGAAAATTTACAATTTGATCACGTTGAAATGAAGCCTCATCCGTAAAGAGAACATTTGCACTGAAATGAGGATTGACACATTGTCGGATGAACCATCCGCAGAAGTGTACCCGTGGAGGCCAATCAGCTGCTGATAGTGCCTGCACACACTGTACATGGTACGGAAACAACTGGTTCCCCCGTAGCACTCTCCATACAGTGACGTGGTCAACGTTACCTTGTACAGCAGCAACTTCTCTGACGCTGACATTAGGGTTATCGTCAACTGCACGAAGAATTGCCTCGTCCGTTGCAGGTGTCCTCGTCGTTCTAGGTCTTCCGCAGTAGCGAGTCATACGTAGGAATGTTCCGTGCTCCCTAAGACGCCGATCAATTGCTTCGAACGTCTTCCTTTCGGGACACCTTCGTTCTGGAAATCTGTCTCGATACAAACGTACTGCGCCACGGCTATTGGCCCGTGCTAATCCATATATCAAATGGGCATCTGCCAACTCCGCATTTGTAAACATTGCACTGACTGCAAATTCACGTTCGTGATGAACACTAACCTGTTGATGCTACGTACTGATGTGCTTGATGCTAGCACTGTAGAGCAATGAGTCGCATGTCAACACAAGCACCGAAGTCAACATTACCTTCCTTCAATTGGGCCAACTGGCGGTGAATCGAGGAAGTACAGTACATACTGACGAAACTAAAATGAGCTCTAACATGGAAATTAAGCGTTTCCGGACACACGTCCGCATAACATCTTTTCTTCATTTGTGTGTGAGGAATGTTTCCTGAAAGTTTGGCCGTACATTTTTGTAACACTCTGTATAGCTCCATCGCTGACGTGGATCTGTAGTACAGCATTGGAGTATGTTTTATCCTCACTTGTATGGCATTTTCGGAGAAAGGAAATTTTATCTGTAGAAGTAAAACATTTCGGAAATAGACCTCTTGTGAAACTCAGCTGGCTCTGTTCGTCAATGAGACACAGAGCGCAGAGGTCAACGGTGCACGTGGTGCTGATGTGTTCCTTGACATTAAAGAGGCATTAGATAGCGCTCTGCACTGCCACTTTCTGAACATAATACGAGCTTCTCGAGTATTGAATAAAAATTGTGATTGAATTTAGGATTTCCTAGCAGATAAGTTGATACATAGTTGTCAACGAAACAAATGGATCCACCCTATATACAAGATCAAAAATTGCAGTTGTGCTGCACACCAAAGCGATCAGATTTCGTTGAATGGGTTGCAGCACCACGATATCCTTGGAGAATTGTTGCTGCGTCCGGAGGGTGTCATTAGTGTCAAGAACATCGTTGTGATGCACATCGCATTGCGAACTGCCGTTTTAGACCGCGATATGTGTGCGAATTAACGCCCCAATGAACGGGTGGTTCCATTGACGCTTTGTGCCACCTCCTGATACCTTTTTGTGTCGATTCTGAGCCGTGGTGTGTCTGAAATGTTTTCCTCAGACGTCCATAAGGAAAGTGCACGATTTCAACGTTGGGCGACACGCTTCCGACCTCAAGCACACAGGCGTCAAGAGAAGGGGTCGATGTGTGGATAACAGGAGTGTGACGACCTTCCCATCGTTTGACAGGTCGACAGTAGAGTTGGAAATAGTTGTGGTGAAATTTGGTGCCAGTGAGAGGTCATTAACCCATCTTACACCTGACGTGAACTTCTCAGTTCTGGTGTCTTTCTCTTTTAAGTGTAGACAACTTTAAGACTGAAGCGTAGCAGAGCCGAAAGATGACATCACAGGGCGCCAAGCTTTTCCACCAGTATAGAGGAAGGTTGTAGGCATCTTTGAGCCACATTTCACACTTCTGCATCGCAATGGTGGGAAATAATAGTTTCAAAAACGTGAGTGTTCAGTTCTTTTGCGCAGCCTGCAGTGTGCATCAAGTGGCTAACAGTGGCAGCTCCGTGAGGCTATTAGCAGACGAGGCAATTTTTTTTTCTTATTAATTGGTATTTGACGTTAGCCATTTAGCCAGGGAAGAATTCTGCAGACTTCACATCTGTCAGCATCTGCCTTCTTTGGAACTGAAATTATTACATTCTTCTTGGAGTCTGCTGGTATTTCGTATGTCTCATCGATCTTTCACTCCAGGCGGAATAGTTTTGTTATGGGTGGCTGTCCCAAGGTTTCAGCAATTCTGAGGTAATGCTGTCTACTCCTGGAACCTGATTTAGATTTAGGCCTCTCACTACTGTGTCAAATTCTTCTCGTAGTATCGGGTCTCCCAACTCGTCTACGAGCTTGTTTCTCTTTTTCCAACTTAGTCAGTTCGCGAAGTGTATGAAAAATTATCATGTATATTGCCTAACCCTTCTTAGAAAGTCGGCTCTCGAAATTAAGTGAGTAAATCTTTTTCATACTGCCTACTCACGGCGTTTGGTAACAACTCTGTAATGTTCTCGCGTTTACCAAACGAATCCATGAAGAATTGAGCCTCTCTCCTTCGGATCTTCTCTGTTTCCTCTATTAACTTTATTTGGTGATGTTAACAGACTTAACAGCTATACGGAAAAATCAGTCGAAAGATTATTTTGGAAGCTCTCCCCTTCGCGTGTTGTTTACATTTCCTTAGTATTGTCCGTTGCACCTCAGTCTGGCATCTGCTGTAGCTACAAATAGTTGAACGTGTTGGTTTCTCTCTAGGTCGTCCCGAACGCATACTGCATGACATCCAAACGATTTTTACAGGACGTTGCATACGCCGGCCTGATGAGTGTGACTAACGAAGTCGAAACGTTTAGTTGTGGTTCACGTCATAACACTGCGCGCGTCTAAAGAGCTGTTAGTGGAACTTCCTGTTAAGTTGTCTACATCTGGACTGGCGACACAAGGACACACAGCAGCGATGCTGTATCCTCGTGACGGTCACATTTCCTCGTGTAAATATAATATTTCATGAACAGCAAACAAGTGTGCCTCAACGTCTGTTGGGCTGTTTTCTGTTGATATGCGTCCACAAGCCTCCAATATTTTAGAAAAAAAAAACAACTTTTCGCACATGAAATGTTACTAAGTTCAAAATGGCTCTGAGCACTATGGGACTCAACTGCTGTGGTCATTAGTCCCCTAGAACTTAGAACTACTTAAACCTAACTAACCTAAGGACATCACACACATCCATGCCCGAGGCAGGATTCGAACCTGCGACCGTAGCAGTCGCACGGTTCCGGACTGCGCACCTAGAACCGCGAGACCACCGCGGCCGGCTGTTATTAAGTGTATGTACTTATTTACGAGCGCGATTTCGACTGTTGCACTTTACTCAAGTCACTTCTTACAATGAAGTGCATCAATGCATGTTCATTTCACCTAAGAGGACATCGTCCTGCTGTCGATCATGTTTACATGCATCACATGCACGTTAGAACAGCATTCGTCGTCGTCTATACGAAAGGAAGTAGAACTTAATACAGTAACTCCTTTTGAATTTGTGTCGAACTGCTTTCATGTCACAGGGTTTGACATTTGACAAGTACTGTTCGGTAGCGGCTTGTTATGTGAACACACAGCGTTAAGAACGAACCCTGCTATTCTACCTCTAGACCTGGGAAGTTTCTTTTATATTGCTGATGACTGTTGATATTTCCTACGGCCTCTGGTAGTCTCATTTAATAGATGAAAAAAGTCTTGATTATCGTGTAGATTAGTTAACTCGTGTTTGGCCATCTTCTCTGGCTGACGCGCCGATGTGAATCTTGCATACTATTTCATCCGTGACGGATGGAGAGTTCTGCGACGGTTCAAATGGCTCTGAGCACTATGGGACTTAACATCTGAGGTCATCAGTCCCATAGAACTTAGAACTACTTAAACCTAAGTAACCTAAGGACATCACAAACATCCATGCCCGAGGCAGGATTCGAACCTGCTACCGTAGCAGTCCCTCGGTTCCGGACTGCAGCGCCTAGAACCGCACGCCCACCGCTGCCGGCCTTCGACGGTTCGGAATTTTAAGAATGATAAAGCACTGCAGTACGTCGGTTTAGTAGTACGAGTCTGTTTAGTCGCAAATAGTTGCTGACCTTAACCATTCGTTAAAAAGGGATGCACATATCTACACCACCATAAAGTATGTAACAGGGAGGGGGGGGGGGGGGGGGGACAATTGACTGCCGTTCCAGTTACAAATGGAGTTGGAAGACTGTGCGTTTGGGCGCGAGCTGTTATCAGCAGCAATGGTACGTAAGGTACTGCTTGCGCTAATTACATGCTGTTTTCTGATGTACGCGAGGAACAAATGAAAGTATTTAAGGGTATAAATAAAAATGCACGAATTTTATCGAATTATTCCATGCGGAGAAAGTGTTCATTTCCTAAAACCGTACATTCTCGTGGTAAAGGTTGAAAGGTGGCTACACTGAGCCACTGCGCCAGAGATTGCGCCAAAGAGTATTATTCTGCCGCCTCCACAGTGCTTGGGGAGAGCTCGTAGTAGTCAGTGCCTGTTAAGAACTCGTAGCAGTCAGTACTTGTTAAGAACTCGTAGCAGAGAGTGTTTGTTGAGATGTGCTAGTAGGCAGTGCTTGCTGAGATGTGATACTGAAGAGTCTTGTTGAGATGTGGTAGTAGAGAGTCGGTGTGGAGATATATTGTAAGGATTAGAGTGATTTTCATCAATATAAATGAGGTAACAAACACCGTTTCTTTTTTTCTCATTATTTCAGTGTCCTCAATAATGCGTCATTACAGGTTCAGTCAACAAAGCATCTGGCGTTTGTTCTTGTATTAGAGTGTAATTCTGGTTTTCTTGCGCAATTATAGTATTTCTAATTTTCTTTTATCACGTCAGTATAATTGGTATTTAAAAATTCTTGTCTCGTTGGAGAAGAACCGTGCCAGATGTGTACGTTGAGTCACACTCCCACACACAGAACAATTACACTTGTGCTTTGGTTTATTAGGTTTTATAGTTTCTGGGGACTTAATTAATTAATTGTGTTAACGAAAATTTTCTTTCATTGTTTGTTGTTATTCTATGCAGTCAGATTGCGTACAAAAACTAGTCAGGGCCAACCGATTACGAGACACAGTGTAATCGGACATACAGCTACTAAAAACTAAAAATATTTGCATTTTATTTAATTAAGCCCCCATGCACGTGGCGACCGCTGCTTCGGATCGACCCTTGGAATTCTTCTGATTGTAAAAATAGTAGACAGTAGTATTGTAGTAATTTGTAGTTAAGTGATTGTAGTCTATATTGCATGTGTAGATTTGGTAAATGGCATTCTTCTAATGGTATTTTTCAAAATTTAAATTTGTTGTCTTATCTACGCTTTTGACAATTTAGTGCAATTATTTCAATTGTTCATTAATCGTGTTTGAGGGAAACATCTCGTGTGAATGGTATTGTTGGAGATAAAGAGTCCTTGTGTATAATTTTCGTACAGTGACGAGTTTTGTATATTTTGTAAATGATTACGCGATCGATGAAAAAGGCAAAAATGATGGATAGTGAGAATGACGAAATTGTTAACATGGCGAACTCGCCAACAGAGGAAAACAGTATGATGGATAATGAGGTGGAAAACAATGTAATAAGTCGGGAAAATAGTCCGGAACCATTTCAAAATTTTTCTCAATCAGAAAACTCACAGAATCCGAGATTAACGACAGAAGATTCTGGAATAGTATCGAACACAGATAGCCTTATGGCTATGCAGAAGGAAGTTAGTTTTGCGGGAAATGTTAGGGGCGAAAAGAATTCTGAACCATTTAATATGGAGCAGTTGATGAGTGCTATATTAAATTTGGGAGCACATATGGAAACACGGTTAGACTCACAGGGATCACAAATAGGAACAATTAAAACTGAGATGGGAACTTTACGATCTGAATTAAAAGCTGATATGGGAACAATGGAAACACGGTTAGGATCTGAATTAAAAACAGTGGCAACACGTTTAGAAACAGAGATGCAAACAATGGAAACACGGTTAGACTCACGAATAGGGACATGTTTCAAAAATATGAAAGATGAGTTAAAGAAAGAAATCAGAGAAGAAGTACAACCGATTTTGAATTCTCATAATAATAGATTAGTTGCAGTAGAGATTAGACAAAGGGAACAGAATAGAGAACGGGAAGAAAAAGATTGCGTGATAGTACAAAAATTTTCAGAGTTAAATTTACAACGTGCAAAAGATAAGGAAGAAATACTTGAGAGAATCTAGGAATCCGTACCAAATGACAGATTAAATAACCTAACACAACAGTATGAACAGTTAACTACCCAATGTGTCAATACTGAAACCAGAGTCGCGACACTTACGGAAGACGTAAAAAAACAGAAAGAACAATTAGGTGACTTATCGGAAAGAGTTGAGCAGATTTCAGATAAACTGACAAATCTTAGTTTACATGGGGACAGAGATTCGTATGATACAGCACCATTGTCATTTGCAGAAACCGAAGAGTATCAGAACATAAATAAACATGTTGAAAATCAGGGAAAATTTAATGAACGCGTTAAAAGGGAAGTTGAGGCATTACGAAAGCAAGTCAAACAAATTAAAGGCGAAATAGTAGGAAAAGACAGCAGAAGCAATTTAGAATCACGGATAGCATGTAACCTCCCCCCTCACTTATCGACCTTAATGACAGTGAAAAATTAAACCGCGTGTACCTAATGGAAATTTGGGAAAAGCAATCGTCACCGAAGTTAATCTATCGGTAAAGAGGGAGGAAAGGGTTACATCTAAATGAAAGGAAAAATGCAAATGAAACTGGTGGAAATTAATTTTGAAAAGGGGTAAAGTTAATAAAGAAAGTAAATGTGCGGCCGTTACGTTAACAATTAACTAGCGGTAATTAGATATTTGAGATTTGGGGGAAATCACGGTCGCCAGTCCTAAGGACAATTACTATAGTAACTGAAAAAGAAAGGTTATTACACGTATAATTAACACTAGAAGCGTGGCAACTGAAGGTTGACACGTGTAGTGTGAAAACTGAAAGTTTGTCAGAAGTAATAAATTTCGCTACACTCTGACTTAATTTAGCAAAAGAATTAATAAAACCGGAAAATCGAAAGTTAATTTAGTGACTAAAGTTAATAGTGAGCTTTCTTTCTGAAGCACATCGAAATCCAGTAAAATACGGTTAGTCTTGGACTACCTCAACAATCATTTCAAAAGCAACTTGACTCTACGCAATTTAGAAACAAGAGATTTTACTTTGAACTTGAATTGAATGATTCTGAACTATTAACAATAGTAAAATTTAGTACGTACCAAGCTGAGCTGCAGTCACAGGTAAGCTAAAATATGCTAACAAAACTCGCACTCTAAATTTGTGCTCGTGTAACCTAAATATTGTAGCCAGCTACTGAACTTTGAAATTAAAGCAGTGAAATCTAATTATATTATTTTAATGCTGGCGTTTGAATTTCAACGACACTCGGGTTCATTTCGGAAAAGGAAGGGACCCTGCTTGGCAATGCAATTGGGACAATGAGCAACAAAGGTTCATGCTCAGTTGCTGTAATTTTGCGAGGCAAATGGAACAATTTGAAAAGCTGAGGTCTGCCATACAGTTCTGAAACTTTACGTGCTTTTAGTCTTCCTTGTTGGTTGATTGAAGGTTTGAAGCCGTCGATCGAGGAGGTGGCGACAGTCACTCATTGTTGGCCGTCGCTGTTGCAGAAGCTGGATGTTGGCGCGCCTTCTTCTCGACACGGTCACCAGGCGAAACGGGCTCTTGATGTGCGCCAGCTAATGCTTCCCGTCTGTGACACCATGTCAGAAACTATCATCGCGAGTCGAGCGCAATTACATGCTGCCAAACCCCGAAAGCGCGGCAACTCGCGGGAGCGTCACACAACACCTGCTCCACTCGCTACTCCTGCCAGACTCTCATTGCTCTGCCCGCGCTCCACGCGGCAGAGTTAACACTACCAAAGATCCTACACACTTTGTGTCTTCACACGACCTATCGATGTAATCGTTCGATAGCAGTTTTCCCTAGGCAAGACCCAGCGTAAAAATACAAATAATATTTACGAAACAAACCAATTATACATCTACATAAGTGCATAAATATATATATATATATATATACAAACAGTAAAACAATTACAATATATAAAGAGACAGAAATGTCATATCTTGAGGTAACAAAACAAGGAAAAAAATAATAGTACAATAGATGAAAATAGGAGGATATGCATTTCCGGCGTTACACGTGCCCCACATTGTCTGAGGATGTTCGTGTAACGTAAACAGACTCAGAAAATGTCCCAAAAAAGAAACAGCGGAAATGCATATGCTCAAAACATCAACAAAAGTTAGCATTCGTCTAATTAACCATAAATCAATTTTTAGACCATAATAATTGAGTGGAGATACTGCTAATCTTATTCCACTCTGTCACCTTGCACAAAATAAAACAGGTTGACAACATATTAAAATTCATAGAAAATATAGAAAATGGTTTAGCTATTCCAAAATCATTAAAATCCGTAACACTATCATGAAATGGAATACTATTTACAAAATTAATCAGAGTACATGGTCATAAAAACTGCTAGATCAAAATACGCAAATTAATTATTAATTACATAGAATACACATTTTATATAACCTTTTCGTAATTAATACGCTTGCCATGAGAGTCCACTTAATGCTAAACAAGAAAATAATATTCAGTAGATCGAAAAAAACATAAGTATTGACAGCAGAATTCTTTCACATCATCTGTTGGGGAAGAAAACCAATTCCGCCTTCCGTACTCGCAAATACAAAGAATGCCGAAGGCGGCACAAGAGCCGACAGCGGCACCGCCTCGCCAGTATTGTTGCGCCCGCCTGTGCGGCACACTTGATCTCACTCGCCTGTGTAACGGCATTTCCAGAACGTCCGTTTCACTGAATTCTTTCGGAAAAACTCACTCCCGAGTAATCTCAAGGGGTCCATTAACACTATCACAGTGGATAACTCAACACTGTCCATCATCACACATGTACAAGCCTGAAACTTAAAACAGCGTCTAAGTACATCGGCAATGACTAGTAAAACACATATTCATGGAATCTTACAGCTAGTTACAAAATCATATTTACATTGCTTAATCTACTGTGACTCAGCTGAAAACTTAAACTAGCAGCTTGGATTTTTCAGTTGATTAGATCATGATTAAATTGATTAAAATTAAATTGATTAATCAAAATTAATTACTTATTAATTACAACTTCTTTAATGACCTCTAGGTCAGGCAAAAGCATCGCCACATGGCACATCCTTAAATCTTACACTCTATATCTACATACTGTACAAATTACCCTATCTGTGGTACTAATCAATCATTGGTTGGTACAATTTCAGGTCTACAATGTTTCGTATACCTAATAGCTTTCCAGAGCTTGGATACTCTAAGCAATAAGCATTTGTGTGAGGTATACCAATGACTTTATATGGTCCATTATAAACAAACTTAAATTTAGAGATTTCATTGTCTATCTCGCTCGATTTCTCATGAGCTTTTACAAGTACTAAGTCTCCGATCGCAAACTTAGCAAAACGCGCTTTAGCGTCATGACGACGTATGCGAGCATCGGCTTTAAGCTTCATTACTTCTCGCAAACGATCTTTTTTCACACCAATACTAATGTCAATCCGTGGAGGGAATTTGATTATCTCTTCCAATTCACTTTCTACACTTTTGTCAATGCCGAAATTCCTCATGTTACGGCAGTTCAAACTCATTCCTACGTCAATGTCATCCGGCCAGTTAACAATGTGTATAGGCTGGTATTGCCTATGCACACCATCTCCTGCCTCGTCAAAACCAACTACCATTGTTTTATCTAGTGACATACATGTCAAAGTTTTGCTTTCGCAGTTAATCACTGCACGGTACTTTAATAGCCAATCTAACCCGATAATTACTTCCGTAGTTAAGTCTGGTACGACGACAAACTCTTGTTCAAATCGTGTCCCACATATCTCGAAGTTGACAAAAATCTGTTTTGTGACCGGTTTACTGGCCTTCCCAGTAGCACCGATAATTTTCACTCCTGTTACTGGCATAACTACGATGCCAGGTCTGTCTTTCAGTAACTCAAATATTTTCCCAGATACAGCACTCAATTCTGCACCGGTGTCAATCAACACGTTTAGTTGTAGGTCGTGCATATTAACAGACACTACTATCTGTCTACACTTGTCCTCGACTGTTTCTTTATTTTCCCACAGTAAATCCTCGTCTATATCCAGGTCATTCCAGAAAAAACCATCCGGCTTTGATCCTAAATCCGGTTTATCTGGCGGCTTTTTCAGTCTCTGTTCACATACAGTTTTAATTTCAACACGTTTGTCCTGAGGCTTAGTCTCTAGCTTCGCCTCCAATACCGAAACCTTTTCCTGTAACTCGTCAACTAGTGAGTGTTGCTTTGCTATCAATTCACTAATTGTCACCTTCGTTGATTCCACTTTGGTCAGATTGATCTCATCTGCCAATCTACCTGGAGGAATGTGCCCAGTAGCATCTGAAATTACTTCCTCTGGATCTGCGCAACCCACACTGCTATCGTCTGACTGTATAATGTCAGCTCTAACCTCATACACGCTGTAATCTATGTGCTTTTCTACCAATCGTGTGCGGCTATCACTAAAATTTTCGTAATCTTTCTCCTTAATACTCTCGCAATGTTTAAACTGGAGGTTTGCGTCGGATGGGTCGGCTACTTCTACCACTATAACTTTCGGTAAAGTCTACCGGTTAGGGCCAGAACTTTCCGTTACTACTTCAACATCTAACTCCTGCGGGGACGAAACACGACGCATCTTGCTCGTGCTCCCCATTAACATAAACTATTTCTAGTAAAGTCTGCCGGTTAGGGCCAGAACTTTCTATCACTTCACAATCACTATCTTCCTGCGGGACGAGACGCGGCAAATCCTGCCCGCGCTCCCCAGAAACACTTCTCCCGTACAGGCCCCTATAATCTCTTAGTTCGTCGTATAAGCGACCGAACTGCCTTAACCAGACCTCATTCCTCTCTGCATCTCCTCGCTCGATGATGGACGTTTTATCCGACATCTGATCTTCTTTCAACACTTGCGAATCATTCTTAAACTCAATCTCCAGTTCCGCTGTGGGTATTACAGCTGCCACTTTATAATCGATTTCCGGAACACTACTTAAATTGTTCTCACTGACAGTGAATGTACTTCCTACTGCCGTGTCTACAGCTGATCTACTACTTGTGCGCGCACTCTTTTCTCCTAACACTGGCACACTCTCCCGCCGTTGATTATTCCATACGGAATTTTCATAACGACGACACCTGGGTTTTCTCCTGTTATTGGGCCGCCAAAATTTCTCCACGCCCGGTCGGCCCCTCACCGGCGCGGCTAATGGTTTCCCTGTCTCGTCCCAGCAGATACGCTCCCCGGATACTGCTGAGGCGGCTGGTCACACCCTCTGGCGTTATTACTATTCTGCGCAGCCCGTATCACGCTAGTATGATACTGGTTTCCGTCATTCCGGTTATTATTTGCATTGTACCGATTGTTATTACGGTCCGAACCATTATTGTTATTGCTGCCATGGTTGCGGTATGCATTATTCCCATGGTTATCGTTGGTGTGGTTGCTGTGGTACCCGTTGTTGTTACCACGGCCTCTACCACTGTCGCGATTATTGCGCCAATTGTCCTCGTCCTCCACTCTTTCCAGGAAATCATTTATTGTCCTGTAATTGCTTCCTACGTAGCGTTTTGTATCATCTGGAAGCTTTTTGTAGAGTTCCCAGACTATTTCGGATTCCGTGCGGCGATCACGCAAATATTCCAACTTGCGGATCCAGCCCTCACAAAACTCCTTCATCGAGCCGCGCGAATTCGCATCGAAAGGCCTCGATACGACAAATTCGCGCCAGACACTTTGCTGTTTTTGCTCTGACCAGTATTCAGCCAGAAACAAATTTTTAAACTCGTCAAAAGTCAGGTTCGTAATGTTGAGGTTTAGGCCCCAACGCTTGGCATCACCAGCCAACACATCAATAATCGCATTAATTTTTCTCTCATCAGTCCATGATCTGGGTAAAACTCTTTCACAATTCTTAATGAAATCCGTCGCGTGTATACCGCCTTTTTTCAAGGGGTCGAACCGCTCCTCTTTCGTCAACAATTCCGAACTATGTGCATAGATTGGCACATAGCTCTGTTTTTCGTCAAGTTTCTTTTCTAATTCCGACACCCTCGTAATCACTTGGCAAGTGGTTGTCGCAAGCGTTTCCACTTCCCTCTTTTTCTCTTCGCAAGTGTTAGCCTGCTTCGTCACTTTGGTATCTACTTCGGATACTAAAGCCTTTAAAGTTTCCACCTTCTGTTGATCCTCTTTTCTCACTAATTGAATTTGTTCCGTCACCTTATTCTCGATGATCGGAGCAACTGCGTCTCCTACACTTTTCTCGATTCTGCTAATTTCGGAATCAAAACGAGTATTTATGCTCGCAATTTCCGCCTGAACGCCTATCATTTCCTGTTTAAGGTTACCGATTTCGGTATTAATCACGACAATATCGTCTTTGATTTTATCAACTTCTGTGTTAACAACTTCAACATTGTTGTTAACAACATTAATAGCTTTGTTCTGATTGTCTAGCATTCGTTCAATTTTTTCAGACTGAGCTACTTGCTTGGCAGCCTGAGCTGCTTGCTCGGCAGCCTGAGCTTCTTGCTTGGCAGCCTGATCTTTAATTTCTGCCGATTGACTCTTGATTTCGTTAATCAAAACATTCAATAAATCAGTTAAATTCCCGGAAACCACCGGTTTTACTTCCGTAGCGGCTTCCTCTTTCATTGTCCCCCCGTATTCGTCATCAAGGGATTCAGATTTGATTTTCACTTCCGATTCCGAAACATTTTCTAAAGTCTGGAATTCCATTTCTGCTTTTTGTTGCGTTTCGGCGGTCGCATCTTTCATGCTAGCCGCCTGCCCCTGAACAATGGGTACCGCTGTGCTCGTTTCCCACTGTTCGACCGATTGTTCCGTATCAAAGTCTACCAAATTTTGGTAATTGTTGCCTTCACTCATTTTAATAATTTTCAATATAAATGCAAAATCTCAACTCTAATTAGGATTCCTCACACGAATATTCTCGCTGACGTATCGACCATTTCGTAACCAGTACTTTGTTACGAGATTTGCACAATGCAAAATTCGTGTCCAGAACAACCTCAAATTTGAAGATTGTCCTGTCACCAGGTCGTCACGTGTAACCTCCCCCCTCACTTATCGACCTTAATGACAGTGAAAAATTAAACCGCGTGTACCTAATGGAAATTTGGGAAAAGCAATCGTCACCGAAGTTAATCTATCGGTAAAGAGGGAGGAAAGGGTTACATCTAAATGAAAGGAAAAATGCAAATGAAACTGGTGGAAATTAATTTTGAGAAGGGGTAAAGTTAATAAAGAAAGTAAATGTGCGGCCGTTACGTTAACAATTAACTAGCGGTAATTAGATATTTGAGATTTGGGGGAAATCACGGTCGCCAGTCCTAAGGACAATTACTATAGTAACTGAAAAAGAAAGGTTATTACACGTATAATTAACACTAGAAGCGTGGCAACTGAAGGTTGACACGTGTAGTGTGAAAACTGAAAGTTGGTCAGAAGTAATAAATTTCGCTACACTCTGACTTAATTTAGCAAAAGAATTAATAAAACCGGAAAATCGAAAGTTAATTTAGTGACTAAAGTTAATAGTGAGCTTTCTTTCTGAAGCACATCGAAATCCAGTAAAATACGGTTAGTCTTGGACTACCTCAACAATCATTTCAAAAGCAACTTGACTCTACGCAATTTAGAAACAAGAGATTTTACTTTGAACTTGAATTGAATGATTCTGAACTATTAACAATAGTAAAATTTAGTACGTACCAAGCTGAGCTGCAGTCACAGGTAAGCTAAAATATGCTAACAAAACTCGCACTCTAAATTTGTGCTCGTGTAACCTAAATATTGTAGCCAGCTACTGAACTTTGAAATTAAAGCAGTGAAATCTAATTATATTATTTTAATGCTGGCGTTTGAATTTCAACGACACTCGGGTTCATTTCGGAAAAGGAAGGGACCCTGCTTGGCAATGCAATTGGGACAATGAGCAACAAAGGTTCATGCTCAGTTGCTGTAATTTTGCGAGGCAAATGGAACAATTTGAAAAGCTGAGGTCTGCCATACAGTTCTGAAACTTTACGTGCTTTTAGTCTTCCTTGTTGGTTGATTGAAGGTTTGAAGCCGTCGATCGAGGAGGTGGCGACAGTCACTCATTGTCGGCCGTCGCTGTTGCAGAAGCTGGATGTTGGCGCGCCTTCTTCTCGACACGGTCACCAGGCGAAACGGGCTCTTGATGTGCGCCAGCTAATGCTTCCCGTCCGCGACACCATGTCAGAAACTATCATCGCGAGTCGAGCGCAATTACATGCTGCCAAACCCCGAAAGCGCGGCAACTCGCGGGAGCGTCACACAACACCTGCTCCACTCGCTACTCCCGCCAGACTCTCACTGCTCTGCCCGCGCTCCACGCGGCAGAGTTAACACTACCAAAGATCCTACACACTTTGTGTCTTCACACGACCTATCGATGTAATCGTTCGATAGCAGTTTTCCCTAGGCAAGACCCAGCGTAAAAATACAAATAATATTTACGAAACAAACCAATTATACATCGACATAAGTGCATAAATATATATATATATATATATATATATATATATATATATATATATATATATATATATATATACAAACAGTAAAACAATTACAATATATAAAGAGACAGAAATGTCATATCTTGAGGTAACAAAACAAGGAAAAAAATAATAATACAATAGATGAAAATAGGAGGATATGCATTTCCGGCGTTACAAGCAGAGGGCTTTGAAGAAAATAATTTATTTCATTTACGAGAAGCAACAAGAGAGCGCCAGGCACGTGAACTTGACAATAATGGACATTCGGTCTGGGACAGACAGGGTAGGTCTTTGTCGCCACGAGGCGAAAACTTTGACTATAAACACTTTTTGACTGTTCCGAAATTTAAGATCTTCCGCAATTCTAAGAATGACATACATTCATGTTCATGGTTAGATCAATTTATGTACGCACTTCCACCAAATTGGCCACTAAGTCACAAACTGGAAATTATGTGCGGCTATTAAGGTCCTCAGGGGATTCACTACTCTAAGTGAATATGTGCCGTAGCGAGCATAGGGCCCCGAGCTGTAGTGGTGCTATTTCCTTTTTAGTTTTCTGCACCGCTGCCTACTCTTTTACTATTCTTTGCATCTGTCAAACCAACTCTTCGACTATCAATCTATCTAGTGAGTAAGTAAACGATAACCTGATATGACTAATTTACCCAAAAGTGACTTCGGAAATTTCCGTTTGGACTTACTATATTTTCTGCAGCATTCATTCCTAGTTTAAACGAAGTTTTACCTGTTTATCTTCGTGACAATATTACTTCATATGTTGACGATATTCTTATTGCTAAACATTCTTGGAGTGAGCATAACAAAATTTTGGATCCATTATTAAGTATTTTTGCAAGAGTTGGCATTACAGTGAACTTGGAAAAATCTGAATTTGGACGTTCACAGGTGAAATTTCTCGGTCACATTATTTCTACAGAAGGTATTCTTCCTGATCCAGAAAAACCTGACGCTTTTCGTAATTATGCTGTTCCTACCACAAAACGTGATGTTCGTAATTTTCTTGGTGTCTGTTATTTTCTTAGACGCTTTGTTAAATTGGACGATTTGGCCACACCTCGTTTATGTGAACTATCTGGAAAGAAATCTAATTGGTGTTGGGATGAGGAAGCTCAATCAGAATTTGAACAACTTCGTGATGCTTTAGTTGCTGCTCCACTTCTTTCACATCCGGATTTATCTAAAGATTTTTGTTTGGCGACGGACTCATCATACAAAGGCCTAGGTGCACATTTATTTCAAGAGATAGAAGAAGACGGCGTTGTAGTACAGAAAACTATTGCATTTGGAAGTCGTGTTCTCTCTAAATCAGAAAAGAATTATTCGATAACGGAACTTGAAGCTTTGGCGGTTGTTTGGGCTTTCACAAAATTTCGCACATTTTTGTTTGGCAGACATACTAAGGTTTACACCGATCATCGAGCTCTGGAATTTCTTATGTCGACAAAATTAACTCATGGCAGATTGTCACGATGGGCGTTGTACCTACAGGAATTTGATTTTAGTATTGTTTACATACAGGGTTCTTCAAATATTGTTGCCGATGCTTTATCACGTGCACCTATGGGTTTGAAACAAAGTGCTGAAGAGGACTGCAAAGAAAACAATTATTGTTTGATGTATATTCAAGGTGTTGCGTTTGAGAACTTTATTTCGTCTTCGCTCCAGGACATCGCTAAGGAGCAAAATAAGGATCCAATCTGGAAGGACATTAAGGAGAAGTGGAGGAGAAAGGAAAGCGTAGCGATTAGACAGCATTATTTAGTTCGCAATGACATTCTTTTTAAACGAAAATCGGTCGACAACTCTGTTTGGTTAGTTTGTATTCCTGATGAGGGTTAATAAGCTGATTTGGTATACGCATTTCAGTTATGCACACTTTGGTCCCAGAAAATGCTTTCATAAATTACGAGAAAATTGTTATTTCAGTAATGTGGAAAAACGTATTCGATCTGTTCTGGCCAAATGCAAATTATGTCAAAAGGCTAAACCGCCAACAATTTCTCACAGAGCACCGTTGTTTCCTATCATTCCAGCGAAATTAAAGGAGATGGCTGCAGTCGATTTGTTCGGTCCAGTGGTTCGATCTATTAATGGTTTTGCGTACATTTTCGTAGCAGTGGAACTGACATCAAAATATGTGTGTTTTACACCGTTACGCAAAGCAACAGCTCGTTCAGTAGCTAACGCTTTCATCAAATATTTTCTTAAAGAAGTCGGTCATGTTGATAAGGTTATATCAGATAATGGATCACAGTTTCGTTCTAAAATTTGGCTTCGTACTCTACGGCGTCGTAAAATTAAACCAATTTTCATTTCACTTTATCACCCTCAATCTAACGCTTCAGAGAGATGGATGAAGGAAATCAATAAATTGTGTCGTCTTTATTGTCATCAGAAGCACAGAACGTGGGATCAGTATCTTCATATTTTTCAAAACATTCTGAATGAACTCTCTAATGATTCAACTTCTTTACCGCCTATACTGGTATTAAAAAATAAAGCACCAACAAATCGCATTTCTGAAATAGTTCCTTTTCCGCCTTCACGGAAACTGCGGCATTCTGAAGTTGTCAACCTGGCTCTACGAAATATTGCATCTGCGGCTGCTAGAAGAGAGAGATCAGCTAAACGTCCTGGTCGTTCAAAAATCTTGTCAGTTAGTCAGAAGGTGTTAATTAAGTCCCACCGTTTGTCTCACAAAGGAAAAGGCTTGTGTCGCAATTTTTTTCTGCTTTATAACGGTCCATATAGAATTCGCAAAATTATTCATGATAACACTGTCGAAGTAGAAACTCTTAAATCTCGACGCTCTAAAGGAATACATCATATATCTAACGTAAAAATTTTTGTGGAATGATATACTTTTAAAAAAAATTTTGTAGAATGACATACTTGTGAGAAACTAACAGCTACATGTAAACATGCGGAGAGTACAAGGATACCGCGCTGTGTTTTGGCGGCGGCACATACTCAAAGCAACAGTCAAGTCTGCGCGCCGCACAAGGCAGTCGTTGACCGCGAACAATTGCTTCCTACGTCACGCGCCTACAGCTGATCGAGCGCTCAGTGCGAATGCACTGACAGCCGTAAACAAATACACAGTCTAATTTCTCCGATTACATTCAGTATAAAGCTATAGTGACTTGATGAATTATGTTATTAACATTCAGTATTTTTCAGGATACGGTTGTCTAAAATATTTAAGAACTTCAGGTAAATTCTGTGTGTCTCCGACGTTAAGAGGACTTGCTATCGAGAAATTTTCAGGAAGAATGTAATTTCGAAGAAGAAACTAATAAACTAAAAAGGGTAACTATTAATTGAGTTTATTTTTTTCAGGTAACATGTTTCCACTTAGGTACGTATTTTAGACGTAATTTGCTGCTCGCGATTACGTGATTCATACTTTGTGCTAAATTTCATGTTCTATGAAATTACTTGTGAAGCGACGTGCTTGCGTACGTTAAATGATTTTGACAATGATTATTAATGAAGTGGGTTGTAACTTGTGTATATTTTGCATCGCTTGGCTGCACTGCTTTTTCACTGATGTCATATTTTTTAATGATGTGCCTGCTGTGCTTATTTATTTAAATTATAATTGTCACCTGATTAATTGTGCTGATGTGGTTAGGTATGTAAGTTATACTTTGTGATTTATCTGCTTGCGCCTTCATGTTTACTTATTAAGATTACATATGAACACTTATTTGCTTATGCTGATATGATGCTAATAACCTGTTTGCTGCTATGCGTATGGATTGCATATTTACACATTTCTGTTTTGTTGTCATAACTACTCTTTAATTTGGTATATAGAAATACTGCCCCCCCCATGAACCATGGACCTTGCCGTTGGTGGGGAGGCTTGCGTGCCTCAGCGATACAGATAGCCGTACCGTAGGTGCAACCACAACGGAGGGGTATCTGTTGAGAGGCCAGACAAACGTGTGGTTCCTGAAGAGGGGCAGCAGCCTTTTCAGTAGTTGCAAGGGCAACAGTCTGGATGATTGACTGATCTGGCCTTGTAACAATAACCAAAACGGCATTGCCGTGCCGGTACTGCGAACGGCTAAGCAAGGGGAAACTACAGCCGTAATTTTTCCCGAGGGCATGCAGCTTTACTGTATGATTACATGATGATGGCGTCCTCTTGGGTAAAATATTCCGGAGGTAAAATAGTCCCCCATTCGGATCTCCGGGCGGGGACTACTCAAGAGGATGTCGTTATCAGGAGAAAGAAAACTGGCGTTCTACAGATCGGAGCGTGGAATGTCAGATCCCTTAATCGGGCAGGTAGGTTAGAAAATTTAAAAAGGGAAATGGATAGGTTGAAGTTAGATATAGTGGGAATTAGTGAAGTTCGGTGGCAGGAGGAACAAGACTTCTGGTCAGATGACTACAGGGTTATAAACACAAAATCAAATAGGGGTAATGCAGGAGTAGGTTTAATAATGAATAGGAAAATAGGAATGCGGGTAAGCTACTACAAACAGCATAGTGAACGCATTATTGTGGCCAAGATAGATACGAAGCCCACACCTACTACAGTAGTACAAGTTTATATGCCAACTAGCTCTGCAGATGACGAAAAAATTGAAGAAATGTATGATGAAATAAAAGAAATTATTCAGATTGTGAAGGGAGACGAAAATTTAATAGTCATGGGTGACTGGAATTCGAGTGTAGGAAAAGGGAGAGAAGGAAACATAGTAGGTGAATATGGATTGGGGGACAGAAATGAAAGAGGAAGCCGCCTGGTAGAATTTTGCACAGAGCACAACATAATCATAACTAACACTTGGTTTAAGAATCATGAAAGAAGGTTGTATACATGGAAGAACCTTGGAGATACTAAAAGGTATCAGATAGATTATATAATGGTAAGACAGAGATTTAGGAACCAGGTTTTAAATTGTAAGACATTTCCAGGGGCAGATGTGGACTCTGACCACAATCTATTGGTTATGACCTGTAGATTAAAACTGAAGAAACTGCAAAAAGGTGGGAATTTAAGGAGATGGGACCTGGATAAACTAAAAGAACCAGAGGTTGTACAGAGATTCAGGGAGAGCATAAGGGAGCAATTGACAGGAATGGGGGAAATAAATACAGTAGGAGAAGAATGGGTAGCTTTGTGGGATGAAGTAGTGAAGGCAGCAGAGGATCAAGTAGGTAATAAGACGAGGGCTAGTAGAAATCCTTGGGTAACAGAAGAAATATTGAATTTAATTGATGAAAGGAGAAAATATAAAAATGCAGTAAGTGAAACAGGCAAAAAGGAATACAAACGTCTCAAAAATGAGATTGACAGGAAGTGCAAAATGGCTAAGCAGGGATGGCTAGAGGACAAATGTAAGGATGTAGAGGCCTATCTCACTAGGGGTAAGATAGATACCGCCTACAGGAAAATTAAAGAGACCTTTGGAGATAAGAGAACGACTTGTATGAATATCAAGAGCTCAGATGGAAACCCAGTTCTAAGCAAAGAAGGGAAAGCAGAAAGGTGGAAGGAGTATATAGAGGGTCTATACAAGGGCGATGTACTTGAGGACAATATTATGGAAATGGAAGAGGATGTAGATGAAGATGAAATGGGAGATATGATAATGCGTGAAGAGTTTGACAGAGCACTGAAAGACCTGAGTCGAAACAAAGCCCCCGGTGTAGACAATATTCCATTGGAACTACTGACGGCCGTGGGAGAGCCAGTCCTGACAAAACTCTACCATCTGGTGAGGAAGATGTATGAGACAGGCGAAATACCCTCAGACTTCAAGAAGAATATAATAATTCCAATCCCAAAGAAAGCAGGTGTTGACAGATGTGAAAATTACCGAACTATCAGCTTAATAAGTCACAGCTGCAAAATACTAACACGAATTCTTTACAGACGAATGGAAAAACTAGTAGAAGCCAACCTCGGGGAAGATCAGTTTGGATTCCGTAGAAACACTGGAACACGTGAGGCAATACTGACCTTACTTATCTTAGAAGAAAGATTAAGGAAAGGCAAACCTACGTTTCTAGCATTTGTAGACTTAGAGAAAGCTTTTGACAATGTTGACTGGAATACTCTCTTTCAAATTCTGAAGGTGGCAGGGGTAAAATACAGGGAGCGAAAGGCTATTTACAATTTGTACAGAAACCAGATGGCAGTTATAAGAGTCGAGGGACATGAAAGGGAAGCAGTGGTTGGGAAGGGAGTAAGACAGGGTTGTAGCCTCTCCCCGATGTTGTTCAATCTGTATATTGAGCAAGCAGTGAAGGAAACAAAAGAAAAATTCGGAGTAGGTATTAAAATTCATGGAGAAGAAATAAAAACTTTGAGGTTCGCCGATGACATTGTAATTCTGTCAGAGACAGCAAAGGACTTGGAAGAGCAGTTGAATGGAATGGACAGTGTCTTGAAAGGTGGATATAAGATGAACATCAACAAAAGCAAAACAAAGATAATGGAATGTAGTCTAATTAAGTCGGGTGATGCTGAGGGAATTAGATTAGGAAATGAGGCACTTAAAGTAGTAAAGGAGTTTTGCTATTTGGGGAGCAAAATAACTGATGATGGTCGAAGTAGAGAGGATATAAAATGTAGGCTGGCAATGGCAAGGAAAGCGTTTCTGAAGAAGAGAAATTTGTTAACATCCAGTATTGATTTAAGTGTCAGGAAGTCATTTCTGAAAGTATTTGTATGTAGTGTAGCCATGTATGGAAGTGAAACATGGACGATAAATAGTTTGGACAAGAAGAGAATAGAAGCTTTCGAAATGTGGTGCTACAGAAGAATGCTGAAGATTAGATGGGTAGATCACATAACTAATGAGGAAGTATTGAATAGGATTGGGGAGAAGAGAAGTTTGTGGCGCAACTTGACCAGAAGAAGGGATCGGTTGGTAGGACATGTTCTGAGGCATCAAGGGATCACCAATTTAGTATTGGAGGGCAGCGTGGAGGGTAAAAATCGTAGGGGGAGACCAAGAGATGAATACACTAAGCAGATTCAGAAGGATGTAGGTTGCAGTACGTATTGGGAGATGAAGAAGCTTGCACAGGATAGAGTAGCATGGAGAGCTGCATCAAACCAGTCTCAGGACTGAAGACCACAACAACAACAACAACAAATACTGATGTAAGGTGTGCGAACATGGAGTTTAGGCCACAGTATGGTGTTAATTATAGATTGTTCGCTTGGCAGAGCCTCGTTGTAAGGATTGTGCTGCATCCACTTGTTGACATTCTGTTCTCTACTGGTATATTTACTCGCTAGAGCTTGTTTTGCTTACGCTCAGTGCCTTATATTTTTAAGATAAGAAAATGAACTGATATAATTCGACGAACGACATTGGTACAAAGAACTTCGTTGACGTCACATGAGCTGGAGGTTTTATGGAAGCTGTATAACTTTATGCTAATAGGAAGGAAGCTAACGACATGACAGACCATTACTAGGTTTAGACCATTAACAATTATTACACTGCATTTTTCGCGAGCAATTGAAATAGCAAGTGACACTTGACACAAAAATACTCCAAATGTTTGCTTCTGTTTGCCATAATTCTTGAAGTGGTGTACACACTGTGAAATATTATGATCATTCACACTCCGTAATCGTACTTAATTACTGAGAGTTATTCGAACTAAGTCTGTTAGAGGTCATGTATGCATTTCTGTTGTTTATAATTCATAATGAGTAGAAGATTTGGGTCAGACGGATTACACAGAGGTTGTGTGTTGACAATGTGTCTTCGGATTGTATGGGATGATGAGGTTTGCATTAGGATTTTATCTGTACTTGTTCGAGGAGACTGACTAGAGGAAAGAGTTGTTATGGAAGTGAAATGATATTGGTAATAAGGTTTATATGTATCGATGTATTGAAGAGGTATTATTGAGGTATTATTGAGATTATGTGAAGTTGATGATTATTGGAGTTTTTGTGGACAAGAGGTAAGGTAAATGCTATTGATGATAAGATTTATATGTATCGACGTAAGAGGTATTATTGAAGTATTGAGATTATGTGATGCTGATGATTATTGGAATTTTGGTGTATAAGAGGTAAAGTAAGTGAGGTGCATATTTTTTGTTGTTGGTCTTATGGAACAAGGAGGATGAAGGTAGCAGACTAGAACACTAAAGTAGAAGGAAGATAGTCTATACACACACTTTGTTAAATCACTAAGCAGTATATACTTTTTTTTGAGAGAGGAAGTATTTGCATATCTTGGCTCACTGACAGTTGTTCAACAGCAGTGCATTTGATCTGGCTTGGCAAACATTGGTCTTGACATGATGACTATGACGTTGACTTATCTATTATTGACTGTTATACATTGCTGCCACTACTACTTGATACACAGGATGAACATCAATTTTGACAGAATTGCATTTACACAGTTAACACTATTCAATTACACAGTAGTACTTAATCTGCATGAAAGATGAGTGAGTGTGTTTTGTGTGTTTTCCTTTCCTAATCCTACCCACCTATCTCCTAAATATTATTTTATTGTTTGTTGTGGCTTGCACTGACACCCATAAATATTATAGGTTTACTGATATTTGAGTATTTGTAATAGTTAATATGACAATTATCCGATATCATTTGTGTGTTTATTAGAATTTATATGTCTAGTGTGTAAAAGCATTTGTATGTGTATTCAAACTATTGTTCATGCCTGAACTGTCTGGTTAGTGATGGTGAATATTATGAACTGTTACCTGCACCTCTTCAACATAATGGGTGCCACTTAGAAACGTTTAATTTCTGCTGATGAACTGTGTGATCAGTGGTAGTGAATATTATGGACTGTTATTTGTACTTTTTTTACATGATTGGTGCCACTAGGACATGTTTAATTTCTGCTTATAAACTCTGATGAACAGTGTGATCAGTGATAGTGAATATTATGGACTGCTGTCTGCATCTATTCAACATTGCTGAGTGCCACTAATGGAACTGCTTCTACTGAAATAATGTCACTTAATGCTGTCTGCACCTTCAACATTGCTGGGTGCCACAGATGGACTGCTTCTACTGAAATGTTGTCACTTGTTGGTGTCTGCACCTGCTCAACATTACTGGGTGCCACTGATGGACTGTTTCTACTGAAATGATGTTACTTCTTGCTGTCTGCACCTACTCAACATTGCTGGGTGCCACTGATGGACTGCTTCTACTGAAATGTTGTCACTTGTTGGTGTCTGCACCTGCTCAACATTACTGGGTGCCACTGATGGACTGTTTCTACTGAAATGATGTTACTTCTTGCTGTCTGCACCTACTCAACATTGCTGGGTGCCACTGATGGATTGCTTCTACTGAACTAATGTGACGTGTTGATGTGTGTACACAGGCAATTATAACGTAAATATACAGACAGCATTTCGTAAGAGAGCCTACAGTTAAACCGGAAAAAATCGGTAATGCGTAGGTAAACGTGGCTGTGATCGTAAGTCAATAGAGGTTTACCAGGCTCGTGTGCTCTGGCGAGCCTTCAGTCTGCATTTTTTTGGTGTGGTATTTCTTTTTATTTAGTGATTGCCTTGCAAGTGCTGACAGCCATAGTAGGTTCAAATGGCTCTGAGCACTATGGGACTTAACATCGGTGGTCATCAGTCCCCTAGAACTTAGAACAACTTAAACCTAACTAACCTAAGGACATCACACACATCCATGCCCGAGGCAGGATTCGAACCTGCGACCGTAGTGGTCGCGCGGTTCCAGACTGTAGCGCCTAGAACCGCTCGGCCACCCCGGCCGGCGCCATAGTAGGAAACTTGGCAGTTATTTCCCACGCCCGGAATTATTGTTTTCTCAGACACGTTACCTGTGAGTGTACGGACTGGAATAGTGGTTCTGGGTGCGACGAGTATTACCCTGCCATCATTATTAAATATAAATACTTGTAAAGAATGCAAACGGCGCCGCGTGAATTTAGCGTGATCGACCGTTGAATAGGAATTATTCAGCCAAAGCACTCGAATGTGGGTTTGGAAGCATTACCCCGTTAAATTAAATAACCTGGAAGAAGGGAAATAAACAGCACCAGTTGTGTGGCGACTTCTTTGACTGTGCTTTGCAGTGGCAGATAAGCTTCCATTGCCTATGATTTCCTTGTTACTTCATACGCGAGTTGGTGCATACCTGCAGTAAAAGCAACTTTTTCTGTTCGTTTTCGTTCTCGACTATAATGCAGGGAAGAGTTTACATTTTTGCTTAGTTTTGTACACTTCATTATCTCTCCTCGTTTGGGCAGTGCGCGATTAATCAAGAAGACATGGGTTCGACTTACTTGTTCTGTCACAAGTAGTTTGCTGTGAATAAGCCGCGCCCTTGAATATTGCTGACAGCGTTGCCAAGGAAACTCTTGATCATGCAATTGGGTAGTACCTTCTCTGACGCTCCAAGCTAAATCGGTACGGGTTACAAGGTTGGAAACGAGGTGTTTTGCTTAGTGGTAAAATGTGAAAATACCTAACGTAATCGTGACATGATTATTCTCTGGAGGTAGTGAGCTCCGCTAAGGCAGAAAACTTCGAAGTACCTGAGCATCTGGTTTAACAATCACGGCAACTGAAAACCGCAGATTATTAATGCATGTAACGGATAGTGACATCACGCACGTTCTCCAGCAAAATGAAACTGAAGGCATATAATTTCATAGTAGTTCCAGTGGCGTTATACGGTACAGAGACCTTGAGTGCCGCGATGAAAAACTGTTTTGAGTATTAAAAGGTACTGATATTAAGAAGTACGGAAAGGCCAACATTGTGCGGAGAAACGGAAATCAACAAAGTAAATATTACAGTAAATAAAATGCCTGCTTCATTTTAGGACTCGAAAATAAAGCACATATCCTGTCAGGAAGGTCACAGTTCGTAGTAATAGACGGCAAATCATCGAGTAAAACTGAAGTGATATCAGGTGTTCCCCAGGGAAGCGTCCTGGGACCTCTGCTGTTCCTGATCTATATAAATGACCTGGGTGACAATCTGAGCAGTTCTCTTAGGTTGTTCGCAGATGATGCTGTAATTTACCGTCTAGTAAGGTCATCCGAAGACCAGTATCAGTTGCAAAGCGATTTAGAAAAGATTGCTGTATGGTGTGGCAGGTGGCAGTTGACGCTAAATAACGAAAAGTGTGAGGTGATACACACGAGTTCCAAAAGAAATCCGTTGGAATTCGATTACTCGATAAATAGTACAATTCTCAAGGCTGTCAATTCAACTAAGTACCTGGGTGTTAAAATTACTAACAACTTCAGTTGGAAAGACCACATAAATAATATTGTGGGGAAGACGAGCCAAAGGTTGCGTTTCATTGGCAGGACACTTAGAAGATGCAACAAGTCCACTAAAGAGACAGCCTACAGTACACTCGTTCGTCCTCTGTTAGAATGTTGCTGCGCGGTGTGGGATCCTTACCAGGTGGGATTGACGGAGGACATCGAAAGGGTGCAAAAAAGGGCAGCTCGTTTTGTGTTATAACGTAATAGGGGAGAGAGAGTGGCAGATATGATACGCGAGTTGGGATGGAAGTCATTAAAGCAAAGACGTTTTTCGTCGCGGCGAGATCTATTTACGAAATTTCAGTCACCAACTTTCTCTTCCGAATGCGAAAATATTTTGTTGAGCCCAACCTACATAGGTAGGAATGATCATCAAAATTAAATAAGAGAAATCAGAGCTCGAACAGAAAGATTTAGGTGTTCGTTTTTCCCGCGCGCTGTTCGGGATTGGAATGGTAGAGAGATAGTATGATTGTGGTTCGATGAACCCTCTGCCAAGCACTTAAATGTGAATTGCAGAGTAATCATGTAGATGTAGATAGATGGGAATATCATCTCCATCTATGATCTTTACGCTACCTTCACGATATGTGGCAGAGGGTACTTCTGGAATCTTTATCTTTACCTCCTTTGTTGTTCCATTGCGGAATGGCGCCTGGTATGCGCCTGCATTTTCAGTGGGCCTATGTCCCACTCCGACGCGGGGCCGGCCTTGTTACTATGGATCTGGCGATGTTATTGTCAGAGGGCGACCGGATGCCCTTCCTGCCGCCACCCCGAACCCCCACGGGACGGAATAAGTTTGCCCCAGCTGTCTGCGTCTAGTGAAAGCCGTGAAATAGTGCGAAAGTTTTCAAATGTCTGCGAGTCGTGTAACAGAGGCGGGACGTGGGGACCAGCCCGGTATTCACCAAGTGGGATGTGGAAAACACCTGTAAACCGGCGTATGAGTATTAATTTTTCTTATTTTCTCATAGTAGTCATTTGGCGAAACGTTTCTGGGAGGAAGTAATATGCTGCCCGGCTCTTCTCGAACTTAGGTCTCAGAAATTTAATAGTAAACCTTTTCGTGAGCAACAACGCATCTTCTGTAGGGCCGCCGCTGGATATGGTTGAGAATCTCCGTAATGCTCGTACACCGATAAAACGATTCTGTGACGGAATATGCTGCTCTTTGTTGGACATCTCTCTCCCTCCGTCCCTGTCTCGCTCTTCCTCTCTCCCTCCCTTGTTAACCCAACCTGGTCAGGGTCCCAGATCGATTATCAATACTCAAGATTCCGTTCTAATTAGTGTTTATCATTCACAATATACATAAATGACCTTATGGATGACATCGGAAGTTCACTGATGCTGTGGCATATCGAGAGGTTGTAACAATGGAAAATTGTACTGAAATGCAGGAGGATCTGCAGCGAATTGACGCATGGTGCAGGGAATGGCAGTTGAATCTCAATGTAGACAAGTGTAATGTGTTGCGAATACTTAGAAAGAGAGATCCTTTATTATTTATCTACAATATAACAGGTCAGCAACTGGAAGCAGTTAATTCCATAAATTATCTGGGAGTACGCATTAGGAGTGATTTAAAATGGAATGATCATATAAAGTTGATCGTCGGTAAAGCAGATGCCAGACTGAGATTCATTGGAAGAATCCTAAGGAAATGCAATCCGAAAACAAAGGAAGTAGGTTACAGTACGCTTGTTCGCCCACTGCTTGAATACTGCTCGGCAGTGTGGGATCCGTACCAGATAGGGTTGATAGAAGAGATAGAGAAGATCCAACGGAGAGCAGCGCGCTTCGTTACAGGATCATTTAGTAATCGCGAAAGCGTTACGGAGATGATAGATGAACTCCAGTGGAAGACTCTGCAGGAGAGACGCTCAGTAGCTCGGTACGGGCTTTTGTTGAAGTTTCGAGAACATACCTTCACCGAGGAGTCAAGCAGTAATAATTGCTCCCTCCTACGTATATCTCGCGAAGAGACCATGAGGATAAAATCAGAGAGATTGGAGCCCATACAGAGGCATACCAACAATCCTTCTTTCCACGAACAATACGAGACTGGAATAGAAGGGAGAGCCGATAGAGGTACTGAAGGTACCCTCCGCCACACACCGTCAGGTGGCTTGCGGAGTATGGATGTAGATCATCATAAAAAGTAGGAGAAATTGCCATTCGACATCTGTTGGCGGTTAAAAGCCTCGCCATGGATTAGGGTCTTTAGCAATGGCCTTCCATGTTGTTGTTGCACATTTTCAAATGTCATTTGCCCGTTTCCCATTAGGCAGTCGCTCAGTTTTTTTTCTTGTTTTTTGGAATTCCAGCCAAGTACTTATATGGTCCCTCTTCCATCCATTCGCCTGGTTACATGTTTCACCCCCCTTCCATTCTTCGGCAAGTGTAAATGTTGGATCATATTTCATATTACACGTAGTGGCCGCACTGCTCTATTATCAGATATATGCAAAAAAAGTACAAATGGGTTGTTAATTAACGGACGTAAAGTGAGGTGAGAATGCATGCTGGACGCAGCTGTCGACGCCGCTTTCATTTGGCGCGCGCACCGCAAATGGTACTGGTTCAAATGGCTCTGAGCACTATGCGACTTAACATCTGAGGTCATCAGTCCCCGAGAACTTAGAACTACTTAAACCTAACTAACCTAAGGACATCACACACATCCATGCCCGTGGCAGGATTCGAACCTGGAACCGTAGCGGTCGCGCGGTTCCACTCTGAAGCGCCTAGAACCGCTTGGCCACACCTGCCGGCTTGAGGTTGTTGCTGCAGTGTATATGGAACGTAGTGCGACTCAGATGCGGGTATGTAAGTACCGACATTTTGGCATATACTTAATCCAACTTATGACGATGAACCGCTTTCCAAATGTACATAGATGCTATTAAAATGACGGTTTCATGTGAAGAGCTCGAGAGATATAAAAGAAATTATAGTGACAGTGAAGAAAAACACACGCCCCTTTGATTACTATCAGTTATGTTAAACTGTCCTTAGATATAATGAACTGCTTGTAAGATGTGAAAGTGATTGCTGAGAGCCATTACCTATTTTTTCAATTGTGTGATATGTTTGACACTGGATGCGACGTAGTTGGTTCAGAAGTGGCAAACGTTGGAGCAAGTAAGAGTTGCATGGGGAATCAGTAGGCAGTTTGAACCCTGTGGTGTCAGTGAGCCAGGCAGCTGCCCCCTGCGGCTTTGCAACTTGTACGTCTTCCGCGGCCACGCGCACGCACGGCTTTTAAATCGGCCTTTGGGGCAGGCTTACCGCGGGGCGCCTTCGCCCTCGCAACATTTTAACCCTGTAAGTGTAGGGGCGGTCGTTAATAGTAGAACGCCACTACGAAGTCGGCGGGCTGGGACCCTCTCAGTCCACAGAATCTTTAACCCGAACCAGTAACCGCAGGTATTCACAATGCGTACCACCCTTTCCATCCGTGTACGCTGTGCGGCAAAGAAGATTAACGATGCCTCTTTGCATACGCCCGAATTTTGTTACTTTCTCCTCGTCACTGGAGTGAGGGATACGTAACCAACCGTCGTAAATGAATGATCCAGGTCTTGGATGAACAACGTGTATATGAGCAGCGCTTATGAGGCAGGTGTTTGACGTGGCCGGCGCTTTCACGAAGCACATTACACAATCGCCTACAATATGTCCACGGAGGATTATTTCCTGTGGTCGTTAGTGTCTGAATCTCTTGTACGAAGTGCAGAGTAACTGGTTGGAAGGATCATAGCTGCCTTCTCGTTGTACGTTAGACCAGAGACATATTTGAAGAATTACGGCAAAATGCACGCAGCGTTATAATGAGATTATTGACACTGACGTTCGTGAGTGAACAGTTGCTGCTGCTATAAGGGGTAAGTTGTTTATGACAAATATTCAACGATTCACTACACTACAGCGGCGCCTTATATTGAAGTATGCAGTTTAGTATTCTCCAGCGCCTTTTTTACGTTGTTGCAAAATATATAGGGTGTCTCCCGTAAGAGTCGTCAAGCACATTCTCTCTGTTATTTCGACGGATATTTGCAAACACATATTGCTCGTCAGTCTTTCACTCAACGCCCAGCGTCGATGGAATGTATCGGTTTCTTCCCTGTTACAAACAAAATGATTTTTAGAGTGGAATTTTGCTTGCGCATTCGACAAAGAGGTCCAAAATTATTCTAGTGCAACATGTTTTTTTGATCATTGTGTATTAACGGGGACGTAAAACACGAAGAATAATTATTATTCCAGTAGCGACAGCACCGATCTTGGTCCGCTACCGCCATACAGAAGCGCTGCTCGTTCCCTGCTGGAGTACTTGTCGATACATATCGATAAAACGAATAACGCACCAAACTAATTCGGGTCCGCTCTATCGAATGAGGACGTAAAATTCCGATTTTAAAATCCTTTTGTTTGTAACGGGGAAGATCTCGACGCTTTTCGTCAACACTGTGCGTCGAATGAAAGATGTGATGAGCAGGATTTGTTTGGGCTGACTCCAGCTACACGCTGTAAAAACGAAATCGCAAATATCTGCCCAAACACCAGATAAAATGCGCCTAACGACCCACGACAGAGAGATTCAGTAGAGCAAAAACCATTACAACACTTGAAGTGCATCCTTGACTCTAGGACAATCAGAACAAACCAGTAGTTTAAATGCGAACATTTTTAGGTTAGGCTTTACCGTGACTGTTATTGACATTAAATGAAACAACAAGTTTACTGCTACCAGTCACCGTTTTATTTATTTCCACGACGCGTTTCAAAGATTTAAACCTCCATCGGGTTTGTTTACAAATGTGACAGTATACATGTGATGTGTTAAGACAGCAAAAGGAACCTGTGACCACTGGAGGCAGTGCCACAATTTCCTCCAAAAAATCGTAACACAACACACACACAAATGTCATACTAACTAATGTAAATACACCCGATGATGGAGGTTTAAACCTTTGAAACGCGTCGTGGAAATAAATAAAACGGTGACTGGTAACAGTAAACTTGTTGTTTCATTTAATAACAAACCAGTAGGCCTAGAATATAGATGGTAGGATCATTTAGGAGCCTGACAGAACTAAAAGCTCCTAAGCCCTTACGTTAATATACCAACAGAACAAAACAAAACAAATTTTCTTCTACCGAGGTGATGTAGGGGTAAGACTATGGACAAGCATTTGGGTAGACGGCAGTTCAGATCCCCGCCCGGCCACAAAGATAAAAGTTTGCCGTGGTTTCCCTAAATCTCTAAGGCAGATGCTGAGATGGCTCCCTCGAAAACGACACGGTCGATTACCTTCTCCAGTCACAAATTGTGCTCCGTGTCTAATGGCCTCTTCGTCGAAGTGACTTTGAACTCTTATCTAGATTGAGAAAGTTTGAGCTAGCTCTCGTGTTTATCCGTTAAAATAGCCCATAGTAGCCAATCCGTTTTACACATTTTACGTTTACGTCTATACTCCAAAAGGCATTTTACAGTATATGGCGGAGGGTACTTCGTGTAACACTATCAGCTTTTCGCCCAACCCTGTACCATTCGCGAATGCTGCACCTGAAGGATGATTGTCGGTGAATCGTGCCTTTTTTGTCCTTTTGGTGCGATCTAATAAAGTTAGCACCGCGATTAGGTTGCGGAGAAGGCCAGCGTTATGGTAGCGGCGCGTTCCCAGGCTGGGACACAAATCCGTCGCAGCCCGGAAGAAATTGTGTCCGTCGTCGGGAGTATTGAAATTGGGCGGCGCTTCCGCGGCCGTCCCGTCTTTGTTCTCAGGCTAATTCTCGAAAGTGGCCTTCCGGCTGCTTAGTAATAAAGCACACGCGTAAAAACAAAGGAGCGCCCATCAGCATGCGCGCCTCTCCTTTCGCGGAGCGCCCGGTTCAAATGTAAATGCAGATGTCAAAACGTTGCAGTCCCGGCCCGCGACGAGCTTGCAATTCACCGCCATTATCGGTCCCCGTAATGCTTAAATAAACAGCTTCTTTTGTATTGCCAGACCCATCGTTTTTCGCATTTTCCTTTTTTTCCCGCTTTTGCCGTTTCTTGCGGACTCGGGTTGTCCCGAGTTGACTCCATCGCGGAGAGTGCGCGTATCTGACACGGCGTGGCCTCGTCACCTCAGTCGGAAAGCAGACTGACTCTGCGCGCTTCAAATCACTTACTCTCACCACTGTGGCATTTTCTTCTTTGTCTTCAGTCTCAAGTTAACATCGAAACGTAACAGAAGCAACCCGTTTTCAAGTGAAAATGAAATGAAACGTGGATCTCGTTACACAAAGTTCCCAGGAGGAATGGTCCGTAACCAGGGATATGAAGGGAACGATCACTTGAAGCAAGAAACTTCATACGGTCGAATGCCCTGATCCGAATGGTTACTGAGATAGAACTTGGTACACACAGCCCTTATTGTCAGGTAACAATCGCTGTGAGAGTAACAGCCTTGTACGTATCATACTTCAGCAGATATGACGTCATAGACGTTGAGAGACGTGAAAAACTGCTGCTTTGTGTATGACGTTTAAATTTATTACTTCTTTGCTACTAACGCTATTCGCAGCACATTTTGCACAAGGTATTCACATTGTAACCTCCCAGCAAATAAAATAATTTAGGGACAATGACGATAAATGAGAAATAGTGTAACCTCCCAGCAAATACACTCCCGGAAGTGGAAAAAAGAACACATTGACACCGGTGTGTCAGACCCACCATACTTGCTCCGGACACTGCGAGAGGGCTGTACAAGCAATGATCACACGCACGGCACAGCGGACACACCAGGAACCGCGGTGTTGGCCGTCGAATGGCGCTAGCTGCGCAGCATTTGTGCACCGCCGCCGTCAGTGTCAGCCAGTTTGCCGTGGCATACGGAGCTCCATCGCAGTCTTTAACACTGGTAGCATGCCGCGACAGCGTGGACGTGAACCGTATGTGCAGTTGACGGACTTTGAGCGAGGGCGTATAGTGGGCATGCGGGAGGCTGGGTGGACGTACCGCCGAATTGCTCAACACGTGGGGCGTGAGGTCTCCACAGTACATCGATGTTGTCGCCAGTGGTCGGCGGAAGGTGCACGTGCCCGTCGACCTGGGACCGGACCGCAGCGACGCACGGATGCACGCCAAGACCGTAGGATCCTACGCAGTGCCGTAGGGGACCGCACCGCCACTTCCCAGCAAATTAGGGACACTGTTGCTCCTGGGGTATCGGCGAGGACCATTCGCTACCGTCTCCATGAAGCTGGGCTACGGTCCCGCACACCGTTAGGCCGTCTTCCGCTCACGCCCCAACATCGTGCAGCCCGCCTCCAGTGGTGTCGCGACAGGCGTGAATGGAGGGACGAATGGAGACGTGTCGTCTTCAGCGATGAGAGTCGCTTCTGCCTTGGTGCCAATGATGGTCGTATGCGTGTTTGGCGCCGTGCAGGTGAGCGCCACAATCAGGACTGCAAACGACCGAGGCACACAGGGCCAACACCCGGCATCATGGTGTGGGGAGCGATCTCCTACACTGGCCGTACACCACTGGTGTTCGTCGAGGGGACACTGAATAGTGCACGGTACATCCAAACCGTCATCGAACTCATCGTTCTACCATTCCTAGACCGGCAAGGGAACTTGCTGTTCCAACAGGACAATGCACGTCTGCATGTATCCCGTGCCACCCAACGTGCTCTAGAAGGTGTAAGTCAACTACCCTGGCCAGCAAGATCTCCGAATCTGTCCCCCATTGAGCATGTTTGGGACTGGATGAAGCGTCGTCTCACGCGGTCTGCACCTCCAGCACGAACGCTGGTCCAACTGAGGCGCCAGGTGGAAATGGCATGGCAAGCCGTTCCACAGGACTACATCCAGCATCTCTACGATCGTCTCCATGGGAGAATAGCAGCCTGCATTGCTGCGAAAGGTGGATATTCACTGTACTAGTGCCGACATTGTGCATGCTCTGTTGCCTGTGTCTATGTGCCTGTGGTTCTGTCAGTGTGATCATGTGATGTATCTGACCCCAGGAATGTGTCAATAAAGTTTCCCCTTCCTGGGACAATGAATTCACGGTGTTCTTATTTCAATTTCCAGGAGTGTAAAATAGTTTATGGACAGTGACAATAAGTGAGAAATAGCAATCTGAGCTAAGTGTAAGCTCCCCACAAAAATGAAAGACAATTCAATGATAATGAAAACGAAAATAGACCGAAAAGTCGATCTTAGGCCCTGTGCAATAATTAAACCTGAATTCGTACCTCAGTAAAACTGCATCTCTAGATTCTGCTCTTATTCTTCGGCATAGCTTGGAGGAAATGCATCGCAAATATTCTTTGAATTTAAGTGAATCTTTTCTTTAAGGAAATGCGTGGGAAATATTCTTTCAATTCAAATGATTGTTTTCTTAAAAAATTGCTTTGAAAACAAAATTATTATTGGGGCATTTCTTGAACAAATTAATTACAAAAAATATACATTACATTATCTGATGTGCGCAATGCAGCTTCATTACCTTATTTAACAATATACCTCGTCCTGAATCTTGACCAGCGACCCATGTCGACGCCCGCCGACAGCGTCCCACTCGCGACTGACTGCCATTCGCAACTGCGTCCCACTCGCGACTGTGCAAGCCTCATCATCTCCCAGTACCTACTGCAGCCTACATCCTTCTGAATCCGCTTGGTGTATTCATCTCCTGGTCTCCCTCTACGATTTTTACCCTCCACGCTGCCCTCCAATGCTAAATGAATGTGTGATCCCTTAATGCCTCAGAACATGTCCTACCAACCGATCCCTTCTTATATGGTTTCGTTCCTAATACAGAGTGCCACTCGCAACTTACTCTCGCGCGATCAAGCGCAGACTAGCAACTATAAATAACTCTCTGGTCAGAGATTCTGTCATGCCTCGCCATCGCTGTTACAGAATACATATGGAACGTACGCGTTTCAACATATACCGCTGAATGTACCTAAAGAATCATATCATCTATCGGGCGATATGACCTCATAAACACTGAGATACGTGGAAAAAAAGCCGCATCATGCATGTTGTTATTTATTCTTTGCTACTAAGACACTCCTACAGTCGATTCAACTTAGGAAATCCCTGACAGCCGGTAGCGCTTTTGACAACTTTGAAACGCGAAGCGCAAACTGCTGTAGGCGAAAGCAATAGCCGTCTATAGAGCTATAAATAGGCGTTGTTATAGAAATGTTTACAAGGTCGCGTTTTAGACAGGCGAAGCAGCTTCGCCCAGCTAACAGAAACTGCCCGAGATCATCTCACACAAAGTCTACTGCAGGAGTACATGTTGTTGTTGTGGTCTTCAGTCCTGAGACTGGTTTGATGCAGCTCTCCATGCTACTCTATCCTGTGCAAGCCTCATCATCCCCCAGTACCTACTGCAGCCTACATCCTTCTGAATCTGCTTAGTGTATTCATCTCCTGGTCTCCCTCTACGATTTTTACCCTCCACGCTGCCCTCCAATGCTAAATGAATGTGTGATCCCTTAATGCCTCAGATCATGTCCTACCAACCGATCCCTTCTTATATGGTTTCGTTCCTAATACAAAACTGACAACATGAATGCCCAGGCAACGCCTGATTGGCAGTTAGTTATTTGACACATTATCAGGTTTACATACATACACATGTGCAACAGTTCGTAAACATTACAACACGCGTTTTACTTAGGATCAATTGAAAAATAACTATTTTTAACACAGTCACAACTCTGGTAGACTCACTACCATCAAGATTTAGACGTCTTGGCAAGCGCCGACGGTATTCTTCGACAGCGGCAGAAGCACACCATCGCAAAATCCGTAAACATGCAGCATATCTACGTATTCATTAATGTGGGCCGCTCGGTGTGGCCGAGCGGTTCTAGGCGCTACAGTGTGGAACCGCGCGACCGCTATGGTCGCAGGTTCGAATCCTGCCTCGGGCATGGATGTGTGTGTTGTCCTTAGGTTAGTTAGGTTTAAGTAGTTCTAAGTTCTAGGGGACTGATGACCTCAGATGTTAAGTCCCATAGTGCCCAGAGCCCATTAATGTGGCTGTTTGGTAATTTAAACAATGCGTGTGCGAACTCAGTTAACCGATGCCAAGCCCAAATACACATAAAGTATGTTCTCCCTCGGAAGCCATTCGAAGTAGAGCATATGTCCATATGAAGTTTTCTGCTTCGAATGAGCGTTCCTGTCAAATCCCTGAATATTGGCCATTCATCCAGGGATATCCTGTATATTGGGTGAGTCCCGGAACTTCTACACTTCAAAGAACTTCCGACTCGTTAGAGGTATTTGTAATTTCTTTGACATAGGCGAATAGTGACCACGGCTCGTGAAACATGTACCATCGCGTTTTAGCTACTTTGTTAATCGCCCAGTTAAAGGTATGACATTTGTTTATTAAAATAGAACTATGGTGTTTTTGTACCAGAATAGGAGGTCGTGTGAGAAATATTGAATTACGTAACTGTTTCGTACTTCTCGTTGGAAATTATATTGATTATCGGAATTTTTTTGCTTTTGTTGCTGGCGTTTGTATGGCCGCTCGGAACGAAGTCAAGCTTGAACATTAACCACTATAAAGGCGAAAACGTTTTTCGTGCCAAAAAGAATTTTATACCTTTGAAAGTCATTGAGCTCGTTTTACAGTCTGAAGAGGTATCTCTTGTTCGCTGATGCAGCTTTACGTCGAGTGTGTCGCAAACATCATCACGTATCGCTGCTCACCAGGGAGGAAAATTTGAAGTTATTGCAATATTGTCGTGTGAAACTTCTAAACCTTGTACTACAACATATGCAGCAGTCATAAAACACAGTTCTTTCCTGTTGCGCGTGTGTAAGAGAATCACATGCATTAGTGCCATTACAAAACTGTTCTTAATGGATCTCATCACTGTTGAACATACAGAAACTAATACGTCCCATAGAGAGCAAGATTCCTGTGCAGCCGTCTAATTATGTCGCATTGTTCCAGGTGCTGGCTCCACGGCGCGCCTGTGCCGGCAGAATCGTGGTTACACCTTCGCGTTTCGCTACAGACTTTTTATTTCCCCCGCGACGGCTGTTACGCGCGATTTCACGGCCAATGATTTATTGGCGATATTAACATAAGTACGGTGAATGCTGGTGTCATGGGTTCTCCTTTTGTGAATTATTTGCAGCTAAGATAATCGCGAGAGCGAAACAACTTTTCACCTCCGTTTGTGGTTCAAATGGCTCTGAGCACTATGGGACTATCTATGGTCATCAGTCCCTAGGACTTAGAACTACTTAAACCTAACTAACCTAAGGACAGCACACAACACCCAGTCATCACGAGGCAGAGAGAATCCCTGACCCCGCCGGGAATCGAACCCGGGAACCCGAGCGTGGGAAGCGAGAACGCTACCGCAAGACCACGAGCTGCGGACCTTCCGTTTGTTGTTGTGGGCGCGTCTGGCGGTAGTTGACGTCGTTGCCTAGAGCTGCTCGCCGTTTGAGTCGAAACCACTACTTAACCTTTTCTTATAGCACTTACGCTTCCTTTCACTTTATGACGCTACCTCGATTAATGTAGGTATATTCTGGATTTGCCAACAGCGTGGAAGGGAAATTTGCTAGGCGCTCCTGGTGACTGAACGTGACACTGCCGCCAGAATAGTAACTGTAATCGCGTTTGAAACGTGCTGACAATACGCTGCTGTGTCTTCTCTATATCGTATGTTAAAGTGAAGCAGAGTAGAAACGTTCGGTAGACTATGGACCAGTTTTGCTTCGTCTGGTCGTTTTTCATGAAAATAATGGTGAACAAGAACGGAGCTAACAAAAGACAGACGCCTTCGTATGCTAATAGAAAGGCAAATACACAGTGAATCCGTCTAAAGAGGTGGCGTAGTGGTTAAGACTCTGGACTCGCATTGAAGAGGAACTGGGTTCAAATCTCCGTTCGCCCGTCCAGATTTAATTTTTATGTGCTTACCGTAACTCAGCTCAACGAATGCCGGGCTGTTTTCTTCTTTTATGCCAGTCTGTGCTCTGTCTCTACGGCAGCGATTTATTGCGAAATCATTGTTTCGGAACGAGCCTGAATCTTTTCTGGAGGAGATAAGGAATAATTGAAGAAAGATTAGGACTTAGTGTCCCGTTGAAAGCAATGGCTGAAGGGGTCAAAATGTTTATATGGCACCTCAGTTCCATTATGCGGATGGGGTAGGACATGGATGTAACCGCCAGTCATCTGTACAGAAATGAAATTTTAGTTTCCCCGTCCACGTTAAGCGTGAAGAAGACGCCGGTTTAAGCCAAATTATGTTAACACGGACCAAATACCGACACCAAACAATAAACCATACCGCAAATCGAACTAGTTAAAGGTTCAGTTGTCAACTTCCGTAATTGTTCTTTTAAATACGAATGATGCAAGTACATGTTACACCATAGAAACCTGCTTAAAAGTCTTGGTTATCAAGATATGAGAACATTGTTAATTTAATTTTATTTGTCACAATATAACAACAATCAAATTGCGTGCAAAGTTAAAAGGTAAATTAGACTTAGCAGTACAAATAAAGTGTAGCTATTGAAATGGTGATTTAAAAAAATTAAAAAAAAGCTTCTCGCGACAACCGCCTGCAGCGGTTCTTCGTAGAATGATAAATATAAGAAGGACTACTAGAGCAATATTGAACATACCGCTACGCCACGGCACCCAATCTGCGAGTACAGCATATCAATAATAAATAAATTAAAGCAGGTTTGAGTAGTCCATCATTTACTGTGTCGATCCCTTGACAACATTTTATTTGAATCCAACTACCAAATCCTTAAATATGAACGTGCCCCTGCCTTTTAATAAGCGCAGCAACTGAATGACGAATAACGTCAACTTCTTCTGTCGGTGTTGGGGGCAGGAGGGGTAAACACTGGCATGAAAAACAAGTTTACTGAGACATGAAGGCTGTAAACGTGTTACGGAGATTAACTGCAGAAATATATATTTCACTAGTAAATGAGTTCTTGCCAATTGATGTTCTCTATATTAACGTTTGACGGGAAAAATTTGAAGTTCTGAAGCAACTTTCCTAATAAGTAGTGGCAGGGGAAAGTTTAGTTCGTTGTTTTTATTTCATTTGTAAGACAGAATTACTACGTGGTCATAACACTTTGGGTACAGAGAAAAAGTTACGCTATAGGCCTTGGCTGGAAAACAGGAGAGGAAAAAACTACATACTGTATCACCGAGGCAACAGTAGGTGGAGGTTGTAAGGGGTTCGTAGGCCCTTACGATAAGTTTTGCACTCGGCACAGGTCGATAGGGCAAACAATCGATTGTGTCGTGTTGCGAGAGCGAGTGTAAGTTGAGGCAGTCCCATGTGGCGGGCCGAGCTGTGTGGAGGCCTGTTGTTGTAATGCAAGGCTTTACCGACAAAGGGAGTGGCCATCGCCGCGGTTTAACCCCTTTGTGTTAGAATAATACTAGGAAAGTGAAGAAGTATAATTACGAGAGTGGTCAGTGATATTTCAGTGCCGATATTTTGGTTTCGCGTCTACCGCGCCGGCATCATTTTGGATTGCAGTGATTGAATCTGCGTGTGACGATAATGAATAACGAAGCAGCCTGTGCTGAGATTAGCCGTAGTTAAATATGTATGACGAAGGCAGTGGCTGTCTCCTTCTTTTTGTGTTTTGAGACGAATATAGGTCATTGATTAGTGAAACTGTGTTGGTGTTCTTCTTGTTACCAGACGTGTCATTATTACAGCATTTGAGAAGGACAAACTGGAAAGTAACAACTCTGTGGCAGTCAATTCCGATTGCCAGTCCCATTAGGTACACGGTCATATTAATTAATAATTATTGGGCTGCTAGTCGGCCAGATCAGGTCGGGTCGAAGTATAAATCGGAGGAGTTACAAGGTAAATATGCGCAACAGAAAATATTCATGAGGCAGGAAGTAAAAAACAAAAACAAAAAAAATCATTTTGCAGGAAGACCCCGAAGGGAAGGTTTGGGATGCTGATATCTAAGTATCCTGTTAAATACAACTATTCATCTAGAGTATATTGTTCACAGTAACAAAATTACATAGTTAGTGTTCGTCACAGAATGTATTGCTTTCCTGTGATAGCTTGAAAGGGTACAGTACCGCCCAACATTGAAAATAGGTACGAAATTCTTGTCAGAACAACACATTTTTTGTGTAAAAGTAACTCAATTTCAATTAATACAGCGAAGCCGGATACCAGTGTGGGAAAGAATGACAATTTATTTATTTATTTAATTGATCACATGTGCACTCCCTCAAAATAAATCCCTACATCCAGTTTGGTGAGATCTGTGAAAGGAATGAATGTATGGTCGTCTGCTAACCACAGATAGTGAATCGGAATATATGATCATCTTTGAGTCGATCCTTTGGCTACCTTTGGTGAGACCAAAGAGATGGAAGTTACCAGAGCTTTGAGCGTCTGAAATGTGGCTGACCAATAAGGTAGCAGGGTGCTTCTCCCACTTCGAGAGAGGTGCGAGAGAATCGGAATACGGCCATGTTTCAGGTACTCTGCCGCTGAACCTTCTGCTGTAAAGACCTGTTTTTTTTTTGTTGTGCTCCGTAATGAAAGAGTGGAGGCATGGTATGGATGTGGAATATTTAAGAGTAGTTAGAATTAATAATTTCTCTTTCACAGGACCTTTTGTGGGGAAAATTACAAAGTGAGGCAGGTAATTTTAAGGGGATTGTAGTAAACCAACGGTCACAAAGAGCCCACGTGTAGTTATAAGTTGAGATACTTCCGTGAGCTTAAGCTGAAATATTTAAGAATTAATAGCGTGTGTACAATAAGCTGAAATAGAATTAATAGCGTGTGTACAATAAGCTGAAATAGGATTAATAGCGGGTGTACAATAAGCTGAAATATTTAAGAAATAGCGTGTGTATCATAAGTTGAAGTATTTAAGAAATATCATTCCGTGTGACGCTGAATTTAAACTCTGAGAGAGAATCAAGGTGAGTCGGCCGTTTTTCCAGCAACGCCACTTGGCTTGCATTGCACAGGAAGACGTGCGTTTATCTCCAGAGTTCACAGTAGGAAAGTAGAATTACAAAGTGGGGCAGTGTCGTGTGAAACTGGGATAAATATTGATTGAAGTGGGAAAGCGGAAAGTGATGAAGTTGTAACCGTTCTTTGTGTAATATTTCATATTGTTGTGTTGTGTATGTCTTGTAATTTGGGTATGTGTGTTTTGCATGGGAGTAGCAAGGTAGTTTCGAAAGATTTGTGGGTATGCCTGTTCCTTCTGTATCGCTCGATCTGGAGGAAAGTTTCGTGAGGATTATTGTGAGAGGCGAAGTGTGAGGAATAATAAAAGATCCACCATCCGATCCAGGGAGTGCACTGTTGCGGTAAATAGATTACGAGACCATAGTATAGAGATTCACTAACGTAAAGCCATGCCCACTGGGCGGAATTTCTCATGTGATTCTGTTGTAGGTTGTAGAATTTGTGTGTTTAGGAATAAATCAAATAGTGAAAAGAAAGAGATTGGTGGCCTTTTTCATTAAATTGTATGTTATCGTAATGTCCCGAATTTATATAAAAGCCGTTAAATCAAAGACAAAAGGTAAATGTGGTATTGCCAGTGCGTAGTGTACAGTCAGAGTTCTATAAATCACTGATAGTCAGATGCGTGTTTCCGTTGCGTATTATTCATACAGGAGGATAATTTGTAACTAAATAGTAAGATACGAGAATTCATGTTGCTCGATAAATTAAGGAAGATTCCACTCGCTTGGCAAACCACTCATCTTGCAGGCCTGACTGCTTGATGCCACAGTATGAGAAAGGCAAGTGGGTGCCTCTCATAATTTCGACCCTGCCAGGATTCCGTTTTTTGCCACGATAATTTTGTTACCAGGATATTTAATTTGCTGCCAGGATTCCGTTTTTTGCCACGATAATTTTGTTACCAGGATATTTAATTTGTTGCCAGGATTCCGTTTTTTGCCACGATAATTTTGTTACCAGGATATTTAATTTGTTGCCAGGATTCCTTTGCCAGGATCGTTTTTGTTAGGATATTTTGTTGTTAGGGTTTGCTGTTAAGATTTTTTTTATGGAATGTATTGTGATAGCGTTAAGAAGTAAAATTTTTTCTGTTTGCAAATTCTTTCTGGATTGGTGAGGATCTTTTATTTTATGTAATTAATTGCTATATCGCACAAGGCTGGAAGATCGTTTCATAATTTTTTTTGCGTAATGTCCGTAGTAACTAGGTCGCAGTCGAAAAGTGTAGCTACCATGGAGAATAGCGATTCTGGGGTGGACGTAGCAGTGCAGCAGGAAGTAGCTGTTGACCATGGGTTAATGAGCGAGAAAGACAAACGCTCCGAAGGGGCTGTATTGTTCAGTGGACCGCTGCAAGGGGAACCTTTATGCGGCGGGCTTTGTCCACAAACGCGGGCTTTTCCCGACGACGCGGGCTCGGGACTAGGTCAGGTATTCAGTGAAAGTGAAGCTACCCTTAGCGAAGCTACCGTTTCTCAGGCGAACGAGGTGAGCGCGTCGAAAGTAGGAAATAACGATGTGATACTGCAGTTTTTACAAGCGATGAGTAGGGAGACTAACGAAAGATTAGAAGCGATGAGTAGAGATAATAAAGCGATGAATAGGGAGACTAAGGAAAGATTTAAAGCAACTAACGAAAGATTAGAAGCAATCAATAGAGATAATAAGGAGAGAGATAGGGAGAATAAGGAGAGAGATAGGGAGGCTAAGGAGAGAGATAGGGAGACTAAGGAGAGATTGGAAGCAAATAAGGAAAGATTGGAGGCAATTGATAAGGGAAATAAAGAGGCAATGAGGAAGCTACACACAGTTATCGATGAGCGTCTGTCCGCAGTTAATAATCGGTTAGATGAGGGGGAGAAGAATCTGGATGCGGTGCAGCAAGAATGTGATGCTGTGAAAGAAAAGGCCAATAATTTGGAGGTACGAATAAGTGCAATAGAAAGCGATATTACAGAACATAGGGGCGTGTGGCCGGATGAGCGAATCAAAGAGATAGTGGAGGACTTACTTGCAGATAAACAAGGGGCATTAGACAGCGTGGAAGCTCAAGTCACACGGCAGGAAATGGCGCTAAATAAACACAGGGATGAAGTTGCGGAGGTAGTGGTCAGAATGAATACGATTAGCGCAGATGTAGAAAAGATCAGTATAAGAGGCGAAACAGGCTCTGACAGTACGCAGCGAGAGGTTTATGCCGACCAGGAGGAGATACAATCACTATTACAGTTTAAAGAGGCACAATTAGAAACAAATAGGAAACACAGAGAAGAACTAGCACAGTTGCAATTAGCATGCAGTAGCGGAAGTGACACACCACCAGATAGATTGCAGAGGGAGAGTGAGATAAATTCAAAAAAAGAAAATAGGCAGAAAGAGGAAGACGAACTCAGAGAGTCAGGAGAACGGTTGTGTCGGATAAAACAGGTGGCAAACCCAACTGGGTATAGCCCAAGGTCGGAAAACATAAATGCGGAAGAAGAATGTAGGAGGCACTTCGTGTCGGTACAAAAGTTCACTTGCTTTCCGGATGCTGATAACTATCAACATCCATGTCTGTGGCTGTCTCAATTTCAAGATTCATTACCTGAATCGTGGGGACCGCTCCTCAAAATGAAGTTTGTGTGCAACCATTTGAGGGACGAGGCTAGAGCGAAAATGCAGGAAGTTATTAATGACTGTAGTAGCTACAAGATATTTTGTGACAAGTTTTTAAATGAATTCTGGTCGAAAAGTAAGCAGGACCAGGTTAAGCAAAGCATATTGATGATGCCAAATTGTAACGAAGGTGGTATAAGAGATCCAGTGTCGTGTTATCAGGAAATGCTGAGACGAAACAGGTATTTGGATGTGCCATACGAAACTGGGGAGCTCATTAGGATCTGTATAACGAAGTTGCCAGTGAAATTGCGCAGAGATATAGTGATAGCAGGCAGAGGCTTAGACGATTCTGCGTCATTTCAGCACTTGTTACAAGAATTGGGTAATGAGAGCAATATCGTGAACGGAGACACGACTCATAGGTCAGACAGAGTCGAGGATAGGAACGGCAGAAACTATCAGAATGACAGGAGAGCATGGAATCCTGGTATTTCTTTCTTGTCGTAATATATTAATGGATAGGAGAAACAAATCCAACATATCAGCCCTTAGCATCTTGCCTTAAAACACATGCAGCTGGCACTGAAAATTATCTATGTAGCGGACATACTCTACTGATATGTAGGAGTGCAAATACCATACTTCTGATCAGAGAATAAAACACCAGTAATGGAATCTGTTAGGCTGGTCTCTCAGAGCAAAATTTGCGAATTTTTATTTCGAACAGTAATGTAAAAAGGACTGTTTCCTCAAAGAAACCAGTTGCTAAAATGTTATGTAATAATGCCAATAAGTCCAGTTTAATTAGTGCGATTTGACTATTGCAGGTACTTAACACGTAATGTAAAAAGTAAACATTGTGATGTGTATGGAATAGGGTACGTTTATACTGCTGTTACAGGTCACATGAGTGATGTGATCGAAGTTTTTAAATTAGATGCCATCTGATCTATAGTATGTCATTGTCGTGGTGACAGTTATAATGAGGTGCTGTGTATGGTTGTTCGGAATCTGGTGTTAGTGAAAGAGGCTACTAGCACCAAAGTTTCTAACACTTGGGCTGTCCCATTTCTCCCAGCTTGTACATTCTCTGCACACATTTAATTTTCATGTAAACTTAGATTCCTAACTAGCAAATTCTTTACTGTGTATAGTGGACCATTAAGAGTGAGGCGGATTGTCCATGAAAATGCTGTACTGATTGAGACGATCAAGGGAAAACAATCTCGTGGGCTTCATCACATTTCTAACATCAAATTATGGAAAAGTTAAGGATAGATCTAGAGTAGGCAATTTATGGTAGATAGTCAGTGTATTTATTTGTGGTGTGTAACGTTGTGCAGGGTCAAAATCGAACATAAGAATTTTCAGGCGGGATGTCAGGAAGTATGACGGAATAGACTGGTCGAATGAGTCATGAACAGGAGTCGATAGGGTGGTGTATGTACGTATTTTTTGTCATATGAATAAGGATCAAGCAGAAACGACGTGATGATTAATGAGTGGATAAAGATGGTAGATAGATAAGCGACGTGATAAATAGTAGTAGATAAAGGTGATATTTAAGGAGAGAAGCGACGTGAAGCAGTGTGATTAATAAAGAAAGATTCGACGTGATGAAACAGTGGTAAATAAAGGTGAGTAGAATTAATAATGTGGAGATGTCTTAGATGTATGTTACAGAGAGGCCTGTGTATGCTGCAATAGAGATTGATGCCAATGATGAAGGAAGACCAGGAAATGATGGAGTAATGGACGGACGGAGAGCCGAAATACGAATGAAGAGATGAGGACAACTGCACAATGTGAAAGGACGTAAAGAGAGTTTGAGACCCAGATGGTGAACGTTGTGGAATACTGACGTAAGATGTGATATAAGTGTAGATCTAATTCTTAGCATAAAATTTGCGATTGGGCAAAAATAATATTTTTTGTTGTTGAAGCCTGGTACCAGTATAACCAATCAAAACGGTACCAAGAATGTGTACAGTTATTTTGCAGGTTGATTAATTTGTGTATTTTTTGTTCTTAGATGAAATGTCGCAATTCTAAGTTGGTGTTTAGCAGAATGATTAATGGGTAAAGCGAATGCGGAGGTAAGCCGATGGAGAGAGGTGCCAGAGTGAAAGGACGAATTCGGAGACTGGAATGCTATCTCTGAAACAGCTTCATGTGTTATGTGGTTGAGTATAAGGGAGCTAAGGTATGGTATGTTGTCGTGAGTGTGGTGGTGTTAAGGTTAGCCGACTTCTAGACCTATTCTGTTAGTGTATCTATGGATTGAATGAGAGGGAAAATGTGATGTCTGGTGAGTGAGAGTCGTAGAGTAGTGTGATCAATGCGCACACTCCTGTAAAGGGGATCCTACCGATCTGTAACTAAAACATTATTGTGTATTGTTTGATTTGGATGAACCTCGATGGCAGGTCAGGATTTATCATGTGGATGGTTCATACATGTCCTAGAAATGTTGTTATATATAATAAAATGTAAAATGTATAAAGAGATACTAATTTCAGTCTGTCACAAACACAAAGGTGCATTGTATGTTGTAGATTTAGAGTCACCAGTTTCTAAAATGTTTATTGTCTTAGGTTGTTAAAGTAGTTTAATATTTAATAACCTGTGTTAGGTAATTGTGAGCTGTATAGATTATTTCTTATTTTTTTTGTTAGAACACTTTCAAGGGGTATTAATTTCAGTGTGTCACAAGCACAAAAGTTCATTGTATATTGTAGTTTTAGGATAAAGTTTCTAATATTTTCACTGTGATAGGATGTTAGAGTAGCCTACTATTTGATATTGTAATTATGAGCTGTATAGATTGTTTATTATTCCTTTTGTTTTTTTTTTACACTTTCATGTTTTGTATGAGGGACGACAGGTACAATGAATAGAACGAGTGTGGGCTGTCTATAGAAAAGAGATAAATGTTGATGTTGTATGTGTAGAAAACTAGGGTGTATAATTTTAATGTAAGAATTTCCTTTTGTCTGTAATGTTGCGAGATGCACGGAAGGCTAACTGATTGGGTGTCGTAACGCCCATACCGCTAGCGGGCCGAGCTGACGATGCCATGGCGACAGGCGACAGAGCCGCGGCACTCCCCACTCCACTGTCGGACGGGGTACACTCCACGCGCCCGCTACAGCAGGTCAACGGCCTGGGGCGACACGCACGTACCACTGGCCATTCATGAGTTCCGCCACCCTTACGACTGGGGAAGGTATCCCGCGGAGGCAACAGCGGGTGGTTTCTTCTGCTCAACGGCGCGCGCAGCGGCGCTACTGCAGAATGGACGAGGCGCGGCAGAGCACGGCGAGCATTTTTTTTACCAGCAGCTAATAACTAGTACTGGACTGTGGAGCCGTGAAACAAGATAACTGCGACTTTCCATAATGTGGAAAGTGAAGGACTGGTGTTTCCACGTTGTGAGTGGTGGAAAAGATTTTGTCTTTAGCAGACAGGACGATCGTTTTGTTTTGTCTTGACCACTGAATGGTGGGATCCATAAACTTTTGGCAGTGACTTGTTAAGTGTGCTTTGTGAATTGCACGTGGGACACTTGGTATACTTAGAGGACAGTTGTCGTTTGGTGAACAATTATTGTATGAAGGCAAGAAACTAGAGTGGGACATTGACATTTGCGTCTGTAGTAGGAGACATTTCCTGAACTGGTGCGGGAATAAGTGCTGTTTGTTGAAACTTACGACTTTTAATTACACCATGAACTGAAAGGACAGAACCGTGGGTAATAGTAGTTGTAGGGCCACTTTTTTGGACGAACAGATTCGTGTGGATGGTACTCTGACAGTGACTATGACATTTGTGTTTAATGTGAGATACAGTTTACTGTTCAGTGCGTGTTCAAAATGCCGATTTGAGTGACTCAAAGACTTTCGTCCGGGTAACCATGGGAGAGCTTTGACACCGAGACAGTGGTTCTAGGAAAACTATCAGCAACTTTTTGACCCCAAGAAAATCACAGAATGAAAGGTTTCCGTGTGACTCGCAAGATAGGGAATAATGTATTTGTAATTGTGTAAATGTTTTTTTTATGTGTTTCATTCCTGAAGGGACAGACAAGTGTAATTGTATTTCATCAACATTTGTGTTTAGAATAGTTAGTGTTTGTTTTTTGTCTGTTCTGGGTTATCAAGTTCACGTAGCATGTTTATTAGAATATTTGGTACAATGATGCTCTAATTATAAGCCAGTGGCGTAATACTAACGTAGCGGTTCATGTAGCATTGATCAGTAAGATTGTCACAGCGGACAAGAGTTTGCATTGCACAACAAATATCGGAATTAACTGATGTATTTTGATGTCGTGGACAGTAATATACTTGTTGGTGTGTTGACTGAAGCCACTTATTTTCATTATCACAGTAGTGATATTTCTCATTAAAGTGTAACGAAGGCTAGTCGAAATGCAAGTTCTTGTCGTCTATATGTCTGACAACAGAGAAAGTATTTTTTATTTGTTTTAGAATTATTGAAATTTGGATTACTCATAAAAATAACGAAGATCCCAGTAACTAAAGCAAAATTTTATCTCAAGATTATTTTTTCATTTCTATAATGTGATGTTTTATTTGTCATGTAGATTGTTGTAAATTAGTATGTGTACGTTACTCCGGATTGTGGAGAGTACAATAATGCAACAACTGCCAATTTGGTAAAGTAACAACATTTGGTCGTCAATTTGAGGTCACCAGGGGCTAAGGTCTCCTCCTGGTTATTTTGATGAATTGCTACGTTTGTTTTAATACAGTTTTCTTAAAAAAATGTTCGGAACTACCCTCGCATTGCAAGGATAGTACCGTGCCATTTTTTTCTGCATGGGTAGCCGGTGGTGAAAGGGTACAGTACCGCCCAACATTGAAAATAGGTACGAAATTCTTGTCAGAACAACACATTTTTTGTGTAAAAGTAACTCAATTTCAATTAATACAGCGAAGCCGGATACCAGTGTGGGAAAGAATGACAATTTATTTATTTATTTAATTGATCACATGTGCACTCCCTCAAAATAAATCCCTACATCCAGTTTGGTGAGATCTGTGAAAGGAATGAATGTATGGTCGTCTGCTAACCACAGATAGTGAATCGGAATATATGATCATCTTTGAGTCGATCCTTTGGCTACCTTTGGTGAGACCAAAGAGATGGAAGTTACCAGAGCTTTGAGCGTCTGAAATGTGGCTGACCAATAAGGTAACAGGGTGCTTCTCCCACTTCGAGAGAGGTGCGAGAGAATCGGAATACGGCCATGTTTCAGGTACTCTGCCGCTGAACCTTCTGCTGTAAAGACCTGTTTTTTTTTTTTTTTGTTGTGCTCCGTAATGAAAGAGTGGAGGCATGGTATGGATGTGGAATATTTAAGAGTAGTTAGAATTAATAATTTCTCTTTCACAGGACCTTTTGTGGGGAAAATTACAAAGTGAGGCAGGTAATTTTAAGGGGATTGTAGTAAACCAACGGTCACAAAGAGCCCACGTGTAGTTATAAGTTGAGATACTTCCGTGAGCTTAAGCTGAAATATTTAAGAATTAATAGCGTGTGTACAATAAGCTGAAATAGGATTAATAGCGGGTGTACAATAAGCTGAAATATTTAAGAAATAGCGTGTGTATCATAAGTTGAAGTATTTAAGAAATATCATTCCGTGTGACGCTGAATTTAAACTCTGAGAGAGAATCAAGGTGAGTCGGCCGTTTTTCCAGCAACGCCATTTGGCTTGCATTGCACAGGAAGACGTGCGTTTATCTCCAGAGTTCACAGTAGGAAAGTAGAATTACAAAGTGGGGCAGTGTCGTGTGAAACTGGGATAAATATTGATTGAAGTGGGAAAGCGGAAAGTGATGAAGTTGTAACCGTTCTTTGTGTAATATTTCATATTGTTGTGTTGTGTATGTCTTGTAATTTGGGTATGTGTGTTTTGCATGGGAGTAGCAAGGTAGTTTCGAAAGATTTGTGGGTATGCCTGTTCCTTCTGTATCGCTCGATCTGGAGGAAAGTTTCGTGAGGATTATTGTGAGAGGCGAAGTGTGAGGAATAATAAAAGATCCACCATCCGATCCAGGGAGTGCACTGTTGCGGTAAATAGATTACGAGACCATAGTATAGAGATTCACTAACGTAAAGCCATGCCCACTGGGCGGAATTTCTCATGTGATTCTGTTGTAGGTTGTAGAATTTGTGTGTTTAGGAATAAATCAAATAGTGAAAAGAAAGAGATTGGTGGCCTTTTTCATTAAATTGTATGTTATCGTAATGTCCCGAATTTATATAAAAGCCGTTAAATCAAAGACAAAAGGTAAATGTGGTATTGCCAGTGCGTAGTGTACAGTCAGAGTTCTATAAATCACTGATAGTCAGATGCGTGTTTCCGTTGCGTATTATTCATACAGGAGGATAATTTGTAACTAAATAGTAAGATACGAGAATTCATGTTGCTCGATAAATTAAGGAAGATTCCACTCGCTTGGCAAACCACTCATCTTGCAGGCCTGACTGCTTGATGCCACAGTATGAGAAAGGCAAGTGGGTGCCTCTCATAATTTCGAATCTTCCTTAATTTATCGAGCAACATGAATTCTCGTATCTTACTATTTAGTTACAAATTATCCTCCTGTATGAATAACACGCAACTGAAACACGCATCTGACTATCAGTGATTTATAGAACTCTGACTGTACACTACGCACTGGCAATACCACATTTACCTTTTGTCTTTGATTTTAACGGCTTTTATATAAATTCGGGACATTACGATAACATACAATTTAATGAAAAAGGCCACCAATCTCTTTCTTTTCACTATTTGATTTATTCCTAAACACACAAATTCTACAACCTACAACAAAATCACATGAGAAATTCCGCCCAGTGGGCATGGCTTTACGTTAGTGAATCTCTATACTATGGTCTCGTAATCTATTTACCGCAACAGTGCACTCCCTGGATCGGATGGTGGATCTTTTATTATTCCTCACACTTCGCCTCTCACAATAATCCTCACGAAACTTTCCTCCAGATCGAGCGATACAGAAGGAACAGGCATACCCACAAATCTTTCGAAACTACCTTGCTACTCCCATGCAAAACACACATACCCAAATTACAAGACATACACAACACAACAATATGAAATATTACACAAAGAACGGTTACAACTTCATCACTTTCCGCTTTCCCACTTCAATCAATATTTATCCCAGTTTCACACGACACTGCCCCACTTTGTAATTCTACTTTCCTACTGTGAACTCTGGAGATAAACGCACGTCTTCCTGTGCAATGCAAGCCAAGTGGCGTTGCTGGAAAAACGGCCGACTCACCTTGATTCTCTCTCAGAGTTTAAATTCAGCGTCACACGGAATGATATTTCTTAAATACTTCAACTTATGATACACACGCTATTTCTTAAATATTTCAGCTTATTGTACACCCGCTATTAATCCTATTTCAGCTTATTGTACACACGCTATTAATTCTTAAATATTTCAGCTTAAGCTCACGGAAGTATCTCAACTTATAACTACACGTGGGCTCTTTGTGACCGTTGGTTTACTACAATCCCCTTAAAATTACCTGCCTCACTTTGTAATTTTCCCCACAAAAGGTCCTGTGAAAGAGAAATTATTAATTCTAACTACTCTTAAATATTCCACATCCATACCATGCCTCCACTCTTTCATTACGGAGCACAACAAAAAAAAAAAACAGGTCTTTACAGCAGAAGGTTCAGCGGCAGAGTACCTGAAACATGGCCGTATTCCGATTCTCTCGCACCTCTCTCGAAGTGGGAGAAGCACCCTGCTACCTTATTGGTCAGCCACATTTCAGACGCTCAAAGCTCTGGTAACTTCCATCTCTTTGGTCTCACCAAAGGTAGCCAAAGGATCGACTTAAAGATGATCATATATTCCGATTCACTATCTGTGGTTAGCAGACGACCATACATTCATTCCTTTCACAGATCTCACCCAACTGGATGTAGGGATTTATTTTGAGGGAGTGCACATGTGATCAATTAAATAAATAGTCATTCTTTCCCACACTGGTATCCGGCTTCGCTGTATTAATTGAAATTGAGTTACTTTTACACAAAAAATGTGTTGTTCTGACAAGAATTTCGTACCTATTTTCAATGTTTGGCGGTACTGTACCCTTTCAAGCTGGTGTGCCGAACATGTATTCAAGTTAATAAGTTATGAATTATTTGCGCCATTCTAAGTATCTGAGTATGTAACGTAATTTCTGTTGCGGTTTACTGGACTCTCTCTTAGACCGAGCGCTCTAAACTACGTATTTTACACCACAGAAATACGTAATCAGTAAGTAACTCGTGGCGATAAAATAACGTACTGTGTATCAGTGACTGACTGCTCCACTAACCACGAAGAGAGACGGTAAGATTAGCACCATAGGGATCGAATCCGCGCACCACTTGAACTCGCCTGGCATACCAACCAACATCGGTGTGGTTTTTACATGTATCCCTTCAGCTGTCGGGGCAAATAGTGAGGTGGTTTTGTACTCTCCGCCTCAGGAACGCCACAAACAGATTAAGTACGGAAAGGTGTAGAACAAAAATAACACAATTAACAGAAAGATGGCGTACGCGACTTCGTCTCCCATCCTAGCGACAAAAAAAAAAAAAAAACCTACAGTATTAGAAACCAAATGAACTGAGGTAAATGGCACACCATGTAAGGATTAGAATAGGCGAAGTGAGTTAGCGCATGCTTTATTAATGGCGGCCGGCATTCCTTTGTGGTGTCGTCCTTGAGTCGGAGCATTCTCTGACTCATCGCCATTCTTCCGCGTTGCTCATACCTTTCACCCAGTGGTTACGAATACATCACCTGCTGTGTGAAGAGCGGCCAGGACGGGTGACTAGCGTTTCGCACTTTCATTTGAGATCAAACCAGTGATAGAAAACGGCAACTTTTTTTGCTGTAGCATGTTTGGCTCATCCCAAAAATCAACACGTCTTTCATTCTTGCACTGTAAACAACTAGTTATATGCGTTCCTTCGTCACAATACGCATTTTAATAAATAACGTTGTTTGCTGAAAGTCAGTGATAAACAACACAAAATTTTGACAGTAAAAATATTTTAATGCAGTACCTAACTCGATGAAAGTGGTTAGTGCAGTAAATATGAAATATCTGTGAGGCGTGCAAGCAGGCAATTCGGAAACAGATCAGGAAACAGCAACAACAGACAATGAGGGACACATGAAGAATCTAGAAATAAATGTGTGGTTCGCAGTCCGTTATAAGTCTAGCAGTGTACATCTACATATATACTGTGCACTGTTTGTCAATTCTCTGTCCTCTCACATTCACGCATGAAGCGAAGAAAGCTTACAGATCCTTTTCTAATGGCTCCCTACGTACGACTGAAGGCGGCAGTTGCCCCCTTACTGCCTTGCAGGTTTATCTGCAACACGTTCAGCCGCCAGCTTACCGCCATGGTCGCTCCGATGTCCTTAATTACCCGCACATTAACCTGCAAGTGAGGTCCTGCTCCCGCATTGCTTTCAGGGATTTCTCACTGCCTTCCAACAAAAGGCGGCCGTCAGATACCACCTTCCTGTCGATTACCCTCCAGTCATCTGACGAGATCACCTGACTCTGCATCCGTATGTTCTCAAAAGAGTATTTGGAGGAGCATCCTTAAAAAGTCTCGATACCCAAATTGATACCTTCGAGTTCTTGAAGAGCTCCTCTAGTGCCTTGACCAGCAGCTTCGCCTACACCCACGAAGATACCTTGTGTCCCATCTCCTTAAGCCACTCCACTGTTCGCATCCCCACACAGACAACGACGAGATCACCATTCTCCAGCTAAACTCTTCTGAATTTGGACACTAGACTTGAGTCAGCCCACGGTCTTTTTTAAGAATTAGCTACTCCTACTGCTAGGTGATGTTGACCAGTGGATGTCCCTGTTGGATAGCCGCCATCCTAAAAACCAAGACTGCAGTATTATCGGTCTGTTTCCCAATTTCGTGCCTCGCATTTTTCTGGATCCAGTTATCCTGAGGATTGGGAATAGCAGATTCCTCACTCACTGTATTGTTCCCTGTCTTGGAAGGAATCTGTTTGTCCCTGACACCCTGAGACAGCCTTTCTTTTTTTTTAGGTCATACGTTCAAGACCGTTCAGTTCCCTCCATTTATGTTTAGGAAGTCATTCTTTGCCGTCCTTTTCTTTTTATTTCCTCCTCTGAGCCTCAGACAAGGACTGGATCTTGAACTGGTCAAATTGCTCAGTGACATTTTCCACTTCTTGGACTGGTCTATCACTCGATCCAGTTGCAGAAACGGCCTCCATCGTTTCCATCCCTGATGTCTGCGTATTTGAGGTCTCATCAAGCATCTAGGTTTTTCGCTAGGATGTACGGCTATTTACTCAGGGAGTTCTACAACAAGGCAGTCCCTCGAGAGGATTCGACCCTTTGCTCCCTCTACTACTTTTATTCACATTTTCTTCCATTGCAGAATTGACAGTTCCTTCTTTTAGTCAAGTTGGGGGATAAATTTCATTTATCTACATTTCGATTTAGTACAGTCTTGTTTGTTATACAGTCTACCCCCTGACCTTCAGCATTCTTGGATGCATTTGTTAGGTGTCCACAACTCTCGCCATATGAGGGTACGTCCACCATTGTCTAACACGATCTTCTTATTGATCCATGTGAGGAGGATGGACTGGCCTACCCGTTCCCCCGATTTAAATCCCATCGAGCACGTGAGGGATGCATTGAGGAGCAACGACAATCGTCTGGCAGTTGTGAACCGGCTGCTGGAGGAACGGAATGCCCCATCAGAAGATCGCCTCGGCAACCTTGTGGCCAGCGTGCGAGCACGTTGTAAAGCTTGCATTGCTATCCTTGGTGATCTCAAACCCTAAAAGAACCATGTCCCGCCGTCTGTAGTGTCCAGAGAACCATCTTGAATTGCGGGACTCCAGTGCAATTATTATCTTCGAATAAACCTGACATTTCTGTTCGTCTCATTGCGTATTTCTTTCAGTTACCTTCTGTACTATACAGTATCAGTTCTTTTTATATATCGTTCAAGTTTCGTCGTTTCATCGAACTTTATTACTTGGCCGTGACACATGCGAAAGTGACTTTCGTCTTTACGTTTTGTACAGCAGTGTATATGAGGAGCGCTTCTGCACTGTGTTGCTATCCCCGGCTGACAATCTGATGTGCCGAGCCTAAGGCGCTCTTCTCTTCCTGCACTCACCTGCCTCGCCCAGTGGCAGCAGTGCTGTAGATTTACCTAAGTGACTGCTCAGCAGGTATAGTCCATTCTAAGACGATCGCGCTGTCGCATCTCAACCTGTGCGAAGCACAATTTTGATCCACAAATGTATACTTCGCGTGCGCCTCCTACGCTGTTCGACTGCATCGAGAACGTCGAGGGAGTTAGAAGTGAGGAATTTTTGCATTTTTTTTCTGTGTCGGTGCAGAGGTACGACAGATTCCTTCCCTGTTACCGGAGAAGTAACTACTCTTCAGTCACCAAAACGTTCTTAAACATTACTGTGGGAAAAAAGGAAACGAAAAAAACCTCCCGAGACATTAGGAATTACAGTTTAATGTCCCGTCGACGACGAAGTTATCAGAGACGGGTCACACTCCTAGGGTGGGAAAAGAAATCGGCCGTCTCCTTTTAAAGGAAGCATCCCCGGCATTTGCCTTAAGCAATTTAGTAAAATCACCGAAAACCTAAATTTGGATGTCCGGATGGGACTTGGAATTGCTGTCCTTCCGAATGTGAGTCCAGTGCCTTAGTTATCTCGGTTGGTGCTGTTTCTGGCCTATTACTTAGCAGCAAACATACATATAAACGCTTACCGAGAGAGGAGAGACAGTCAAGTCAGTGCACTCCCGACCAGGGCTTAAACGCGCCACTGGTCGTCCAAATTTAGGTATTCCGTGCTTCCCCTAAATCCGTTAAGCTGGGACGCTCACCGATGCGGCGTGTCAGATCCCCGGCAGTGGCGTCGCATGCGTGCGACTCGGCGCCAATAAAAGTGATTCGGCATTACTAACGGGGAAACACTTCTACTTCGGGCGAAGAAGGTGTTCTTGGTTTAGTTTCTTTAATCGATGTTAATCAACAAAAGTGTAACGCACTTTGTTGGGTGCAGCCTGACTGGCACACTGTGAGCAAACGTCGTGCTTTAAGAAGTTTAAAAAGTTGAACAGGCCTGCCGCTTTCCTTTTATTTCTTTCAGGACGTACTACCATTCGAATAACATGTGGCTGAAACGTCAAAGGCAGTACGGGAACGCCTGCAGCCTGAATATTTACCAACAGCAATTCAAGAAGAATGCCGGACATTTGCCACACCGGACATTTGCCACACTTGCCCCTTCGCCAGGTAGCTTGAGTAGCGATCCCTCAGGTAAGGGACGCACTTCCCCGCACTACCTCTGTCCGCTTTCAAACCGCCGTCTCCACATCTTACTCGATACAACCAGTACGTAAGGGACCTTCTTCTTCGACATCTTGGCCAAATACAGAGCTTCTTTTCCGAAATCGAAATATTTATAACTTTTGGAAAACGAAAGCAATACTGACGATTATGTCAGTATGTAATTAGTTCTGCAAAGTATAAATATACGAGGTGCGGCTAGAAAAAAACCGGACTAGTAATGGTGAAACAATAAAACGAATGCAATAAGGCTGAAAGTCGCGTGGCCTGTCACGTGACTCTCGCTCCGCCTACTGCTCGAGTTTCATCTGCCTCCTGCACTCAGTCTGCCCGTGGCGTCTGTTTTAAGTAGTTGACGTTCTGTCTGTGCGTCGGAAAATGTTGAGTGTACTGAAAGAACAGCGTGTTAACATCAAATTTTGTTTCAAACAAGGAAAATCTGCAAGTGAAACGTTTGTAATGTTACAACAAGTGTACGGCGATGATTGTTTATCGCGAACACAAGTGTTTGAGTGGTTTAAACGATTTAAAGATGGCCGCGAAGACACCAGTGATGACACTCGCACTGGCAGACCATTGTCAGCAATAACTGATGCAAACATTGAAAAAACCGGTAAACTTGTTCCACAAGATCGCCGTTTTAACAATCACAGCATTGTCTGAGTTAACAGGAGTTGACAAGGAAAGTGTTAGGCAGATTCTTCATGAAAGTTTCAACATGAACAAAGTGTGTTCAGAAATGGTTCCAAAGTGTCTCACAATTGAACAGAAGGAACGCCGAAGAATGATTTGTTCTGACATCCTGGAAAACATTGAAAGTGATCCCACCTTCTCACAAAATGTTATTACTTGCGATGAATCGTGGTTTTTTACTTACGATCCCGAAACTAAACGCCAATCGATGCATTGGAAAACTCCTGGTTCTCCACGACAAAAAAAAAGCACGAATGTCAAAATCGAAATTCAAGGCAATGATGATTGTTTTTTTTTTTTTTTTTTTTTTTGACATCAAAGGGATTGTGCACATTGATTGGGTACCAGGGGGACAAACAGTGAATCAGCATTACTACATTAGCGTCCTGGCTACCCTACGTGAGCGAGTACGGAGAAAACGGAACGATTTGTGGAGAAAAAAGTCATGGATCCTTCACCATGACAATGCCCCAGCTCACAGTGCGTTGTCAGTGAAGACGTTTTTGGCAAAACACAACATTCCCATCTTAGATCATCCACCCTACTCACCTGATTTGGCCCCCTGTGACTTTTTTCTTTTCCCTAAAGTCAAGTCAGCTTTGAAAGGAACTAGATTTCAGACTGTTGAAGTAGTAAAAGAAAAAGCGACGGAAGTAATGTATGGACTTACCGAAAATGATCTGCAGCATTGCTATGAACAGTGGAAAATTCGTATGGAGCGGTGTAGAGACCGAGGAGGAGAGTACATTGAAGGAGATAACATGAAATTGTAAATAATTGTAAATAAATGTTTTTTCCAGCATCAGTCCGGTTTTTTTCTAGCCGCACCTCGTAGATTCCTCTGTCTGTACGGTAGCTTCCTTTCACGATGAAACGAGAATGCGAATGTACGCTAATCATTTCTTTTTTATCACCGCATTTGTGCCTATTTTAATTACTACAACTGCATACCCAAAAGACAATAGGGAAAGAATAAATGGGTTTGTGAATGTTTGAAAAGAAGAACGACGTACTCCATACTTATTTACTCTCTAAAAACATTAGTTAATAAAGTGTAGTGGGACAATGTTCAAAACGTAACTGAAAACACGTTCACTACATAGAGATAAGAACATCTATGATTGACATGTCATCTAAAGTCGACTTACAATTTTAAAATGTTAGAAATAAGGAAATGAAGTAATACAGAATGCTACGCTTGTAACGTATATTGTTGTTCTACATTGTTTAGCTCTGGTATTCATAGGGTCACAGAGAATGCATCTTAGGTTCTGGAGGGAAAAGCCGTAATTGTAATTATCTGCACAACAACAGAAACAAGGACAACTTAAGGGAAAATAATGTAAGCTCACAATCGACTTAGAAGCAGATAGTTCCTGTGACTTAGTATGGGCAGAGGTTATATTCGACAACCGGAATAAATTAATAACTGGCTCCTTTTATCGACCCCCTGTCTCAGATGAAACACTTGCTGAACAGTTCAAAGAAAGGGAAACTTGAGTCTCATCACAAATAGGTACCTTACTCATTCAATTATAGTTTGCAGTTACTTCAATCTACCTTCCGCATGTTGACAAAAATACAAAATGGCTCTGAGCACTATGGGACTTAACATCTCTGGTCATCAGTCTCCTAGAACCTAGAACTACTTAAACCTAACTAACCTAAGGACATCACACAACACCCAGTCATCACGAGGCAGAGAAAATCCCTGACCCCGCCGGGAAATCGAACCCGGGAATGCCGGCGCGAGAAGCGAGAACGCTACCGCACGACCACGAGCTGCAGACCGACAAAAATACATTTTCATACCCTACTGTAAATAGAAAACAACTTCGGTAATTGTTCTAAATGCTTTTTCAAAATTATTTTTAACAATTAGTTGATGAGGCCATTCAAATTGTAAATGGTTACGCCGGCCGCGGTGGTCTCGCAGTTCTAGGCGCTCAGTCCGGAACCGCGCGACTGCTACGGTCGCAGGTTCGAATCCTGCCTCGGGCATGGATGTGTGTGATGTCCTTAGGTTAGTTAGGTTTAAGTAGTCCTAAGTTCTAGGGGACTGATGACCTCAGAAGTTGAGTCCCATAGTGCTCAGAGCCATTTGAACCATTTGAACTCGAGATATTCATACCAAATAAATTAATAAAAGACGGAACTGATCCCCCAAGGTACACAAAACACGACAGAAAGCTGTTGCAGGAGCCCCGCAAAAGGCACGTATAATTTAGACGAACGCAAAATCTCCAAGATTGGAGAAGTTTTACTGAGGCTCGAAATTTGGTGCGGATTTCAGTGCGAGGTGCATTTATTAGCTTCCACAGCGAAACTCGCTCTAGAAATGTGGCGGAAAATCCGAAGAGATACTGGTCCCATGTTAAGTAAATCAGCGGAAAGGTTCAGTAAGTACCTTTACTGTGCGACAGCGACGGTAATGTTACTGTAGACAGTGCCACTAAGGTGGAGTTAGTAAATGCATTTTCCGAAGTTCCTTCACCAAAGAAGACGAAGTAAATATTTCAGAATTCGAAATGAGAACAGCTGCAAACATAAATTAGAAGTAGATATCCCTGGTGTTGCAAAGCAACTGAAATTACACTGTCAGTGACAGAGGAAATGATCAAATATCTTTTCAAAAAGTCTCTAATGTATAAGAAAAGTAGGTCTAATACATTTCTTTCTGATGTTCTTTAGTAACAATTAATTTTCAGTAGTAAGCTCCTTGCTTTTACTGACATGTTTAAAGATAATCAACAATTTAGTAAGAAATTTTAATTTTTAAAGGACTATATCTAAATGTACTTAAGTAGATTTACATCTACTATAAATGTTTGCAGCTAAACTTAAATAAAAAATATTTGAAGTGCCAAAATTGTCAACCTTAGGATCAGATCAGTTTTGGGATGTCAATTTTAGGTGCAATTCAAAGGTTCAGTTCCCATTTTCTTTTACAAAAGCGTATACAATCAGTTTAACAGACCATGATATTTTAGGTGATAGTTGCGATTCTGAAGCTTCAGAAAATTATTTTAGAACTCAGAATTATTTAATAGTATGGTCATAATATTGGAAGGTAGAAAAAAGTTATCTTAACGTGACAACAATAGAGATACTTTTGTGAGGCTAGGAACACTTTTTAATTTTTACATTAAAGGGTGATTCGCATCACACTTTGCACAGACTTTGGACCGTGAAAATGACCATCTACCATTCTGGCGTGGGTAAAATCAGCTGAACTAATGTACACTTTATTTACAATTACAACTTAATATTAGCTCCGATAATGCTGCTTCAATGTTTTAAAAAATTTATCTCAGTAATCTGCGAGGACTCGGTGGTCTTCATAGCTTTTAATACATTTTTAACGTATTTTAGTCCAGTTTCTGAATATGGGCAATGGCTTTCAAGCAAGGCCTAATGTTGCCAGTCTCTTCATAATTCTTTACGATTCTCTTTATCCTGTCGTCCAGCTCCAAGCACTTCTTCTTCCTCTTCTTACCTTCAAGATTCATTTCCAATTTCATGTACATGCAGTTTGTGAGCTCTGCTTCCTTTCTCAAGCACTCCACCAAATAGTTGATTCTAGGGTGAGGGTTTCCTATAATGCTATTTATTTTGTTTTGCCACCCTTCAACAGCATTCTTCGTTCGGTGCCTTTTTCCGTAATAGTCCCACATTTCTATTGCGATATCCTCATTCTCTAGCCAGTTATCCACAAAGTAGTCAAGGAAATGAGAGAACCTTCCGTTATCAGGAGCTTCTGCATGAATCTCAATCCATCCATTGCTTACGTTCTCCGGTTTTACAACTGCCAGCGCTGCACACACGCTGACGTGAAGTCTTAAATCCTCGTTCTAGCGGTACTCCTCAGCTAGACCGAGAACTTTAGTTCTTCTCCATAAACTCTTTTTCATATGGAAATAGAATCCATATATTTCAGTTGTGGGGAAAAACTTGACGAATGGTCGATATCGCAGCTGCCTCAAAGTCCACCTTTACTTGTTTAGGACACCACTCAGAGACTGCCTGTTTTATCAGACGAAACAGACGAACATATGTGTCTTTCTTCTTATTAGGGAGCAGTGCAAGTACAATAGGAAGAATGTTTGTTTCTTTAATCGGGCCTCCTAAGTCTACGTGTATGGTGAAGGTCTGTACAAACTGCTTGCTGCATCTCTTAAATGTTACATCCATAAAAAAATGGGCACATGTTTTCAAAATTTCTTTTCCTTTGCTTCCACTAAAAATCATTATTCTCGCCTCTAATCGATCGTCTTCCAGAAGAAAACTACTGCTATCTCCCATTTTTAATAGATCTTCATGAAGATCAATTTCATAAGAGTTCTTATGCTGTTGTTGGTTCTCTTCATAGATTCTAAATTAGGCATCACTGTAACAAAGTCACAAACTGTATTATGTAGATTTCCTATTTCATCCGCGTATATCTCCGATAACTGTGTAGTTTCTTCTCGAGACCTTCTCTCCGCCCTTTCCACTTGCTTTCTCACTTTCAGAGCTACATCGTCAGGTGGTCCACAGAGGTGTTCTAATACGCTCAACACTTCTCCGTTCCTCGAAAGCAGCTTTCCCTTGCAATAATCCGCTTTTCGGGGTAAGCACATCCATGTAACAACAACTTCTTTAGATTCCTTCTGTTTAAGATACTCGTAAGCTTTGTAATGAGCAGGAGGCCTGCCCTTGTTTGTTGTAATATCTTCCATACTGATGTCACGTTCGGAACTTCGAAAGCAAACTGTGCGGCCGGGTGAGGAGGAGGAGGGGGGTGGGACAAGGGACCCGACCCTTCGGAGCAGGTAAAACCGTGGCAAGTGTCCGGTGTGGCAAATGTCCGGACACCGTTCAAGAAAGCTGGAAGAAAAAAAAATGCTGATCGTTACCTGGGAAGCGTGGAATCAACCGAATTGTATTGTTAGCTTACATGCAACTTATATTACAGTTTAAAGTCCTGCTGCATTTGGATCGTTTTATAATTACAAAGGATTTCCTTCCATCGTCTTCTTAGCTGATTCATATATAGGTGGATCATTTTTATGATTTGACGTCGGGAAAGACGGCAATAGTGATGTAATAGTATTAAAAGAAAGTTCTTCCGGTAAAGCAACTTTGCCGCAAGACGAGTGCAAATGTCATATTTATTTTTCTGCGGATGAAACTATTTTTCTCACAGAACACATAATGAGACCATATCATCGTAGGCTATTATCTAATGAAAAGCGCACAGATTGAAAAGGGAAAGAGGATTCGTAGAATGACTACCATCAGCTGTAGAATGGAGTGAAAATGTGTGCCGGGCCGGACCTCTAACCCGAATTTCCCTCTTATGGCGAGCGGTCGCGGCTATCCGTGCGCGACTCACGGCCTCACCCAAACCTCCATTTGTTAGTGTCGAGGTCCTGCACGTGGTTGGGCCTAACAGCGTAGACACCCCTGTTGAGAACAAACACAACAAGGACCTACAAACAACGCTATGCCGCCGAGATTTCGGCTCTGTAGTTTCTTTCGTAGCTCAAGTTGAATATTGTCTTGGCAGACCAATTTGTGTATGTATATATGTGCTTATTAATTTAGGTATCTACCCACCGAAGTATTCTCACACCGCATTCAGCAAATCAGTAAAAAAAATGCAGGTATGTTTTTATAGAAAACTCCTTTACATATTTCTGCTTAGTTCTACGTCTTCTTTCTCTTCCACAAATGAATTAAAAGAATATTTCTCTTGCAGTACTTTCTCACTCTATATCTTTACGGTTCTTGTTGCTATGTTCAATACTACTCTGATCGTAAATACATGGATATTTCTCCACAAGACGAACAAAATGATTATTGAATCAGCAGCGTTTCTCATTTTCCTGGGCACAGAGACAGAACGCAGAAACGTTCGTAAGCTTTCATTAGCATAGATGCGTAGCAAAATTGGAGCGTGCCGTATTCGTCTGTCCATACGACTCAGTTTCGTGTCACCACTTCGGTAGATGGAGTTCCATCGGGCTGTGCTTGATCTATTTGAAGATGCAGACCTTTCGCCATGCACACACGTCGTATCACTTGCCATGTCATTGTGGTGGACGGCCTGCCTATGGTGAAAGGTTTCTCTATTCCCCCAGTAACCGTGTCGGTCTGTATCTAATGAATTCCACTGAGTGAGGTGTCAAACTGTACTCCTTATTCCTGTCTTTTTTCAAACACGAATCTGAAAAGTTGTGTTTAACACTGTGTAATGTTTCAGTAGCTCTATTTAATATTGTTTCTCGTGTAATATGAGTCCCTTCCCCTGCTCAAATACCCTGTCGTGTAAATAAAGTATATTTTACGTATTATATAATTACTGCCATCAGTCGCTTTGATTTTTCTGTTTCTTTACAATGCGTAACTAGTTTCGAGTGGACAACCACTCAGCTTCAGATCCTCGGAACATAACGTTATTTTAAAAACAAGTATGTCTAAAGGGCTAGAGCTCATACACGTTTCACTTTGTGTAAATGGGGAGTCTTGATGAATTTTAACGTAAAAGCGGTAAAATATAAATACTTAACGAGCGTTTATGTGTTGTTTGGTACAGTTTATCAGGTATGTGACGGCAGTACAATATTTTAGCATAATAAATCTTCATATAAGAGTTCACAGATATAATTATCGATGTTTTCCAGGCTATGAACACATACGAAGCCTTTCTGAAACATCTTTTTGCCAAAATATTCGAATAAGTGTTTGGCAGTCACCATGAGCTAATGCTTGTGTGTTTTGTCAAAAATGTCGTTTTGTTAAATATTACCGTAAATCGGAGGTATATATGGAAAAAAGGAAACTCCTACTTTACTAAAGCAACATTTTATACAACTTTTGCTGCCAATAACAAGATCAAAGGCTGCAAATACGGTGTAATATGTTACGGTAAGAGTAGCAGGAAATAAATTGTACTTATTAATGGGAACTACATTAGTAATAGAAAAGGGTATACCAGTATTATTCTAACATTAAAATTTTGCTCATATGCAATGTCTGCGTAGTTACTCCAGTTAATTTCTTTGCTACATACTAACGTCACAATAAAACCATCATTGTGCTTGAGATGTAAGGTGTAATTCATATGAAATAAGAGGAGAGGGATAAAGGACAAAGTGTGAATGACGAGGAGCGTGGGAGATGGGTATATTTATAAGCTCAGGTGTTTTACATAAGCAATAACGAAAGTGATTGTTGAGTAGTATGTAAAATTGTATGCAAAGAGCACAAAGCTCCCTGTAAGTGTATAATAGATAAAAGTAGCAAGTCATTTATCTCTAGTTGTGCATTCATTTATGCCGTGACAGTTGTTTACAGTGGATAGGTTTCAACACAAACTGCATTTAACTTTTTACAATTACTGTTGCGATTATCCACGATTTATGGACAGCAACTTAATGGATAGAGAGCTAGTAAGGCTACTTCTGGCCAGGAGTTGAAGAGTAATCGTGTTGTGAAGTCATTCACTCCTCAACGGAGAACAGACTCAGATAAAGGAAGCAACGCCAGACGTGCACACTGCCTTCGCAGCCTTGTTAATTCGCCACCACTCCTGGGATTTTACCGCTGCTCTCCACAACCCGTAAACCGGGCCCTTCCATACCACTTTTTCTTCCGTCCCGCGAATGTCTAACGAGAGGTTTTGTCCTCTCCGTGGCTGTTCGTGTCCGTCCTGGAGTACTCGGCCGACCTATGACGTTGTGGCCAATTTTTCTCTCTCTCCCCCCCCCCCCCCCCCTCCCCCCCACACGCACACATCCTCACGTGACAGGGCGGTACTCGTGGTGGTATACCCTTGTCTCCCTCGCAAATGGACGTAAACTAGGTCAGAGGTATAAAAATGTATACTGATACATTTAAGACGTCTTTCAGAGCTTGCAAGACAAGAGGGAGGAACTGGAAGTGTTTTGTCGCCATTAAAATTTTACACGTCACTTATTCTACTGGAAAACGAAGACAATAAATTCAGGTACGGAGTCAGAGTCCGTGAACTTATAAGATACTTAAAAATCGAGATTCAACGTGTTTCTAGGCCTCAGGCTCTACAAAATTGTATTACCTTTTGAAATAACACCAAATTTCACTTCGTAACAGTTATTTAAACGCAGCTATCGGGGAATATATGCCTATTTATCGTAGCACATTTATGCAATTAAAACAGGACGCAAACTCGGATATTATCCAGAATCCTATCTTATGCCAGTTCGTCGCTGCAAATATAAATTATTATTTAGAGAACATGGGAAGGAGAGGATGAGCTGTAGCCACTGAAAATGGATCCGCGGAGATTACTCTCATGTCATCAGTCCCAAGGTTCGAGGTTCCATCTCCACATATTCTAAGAAAATGTATCATATATTTCGGGAAATAGATCACGTAATGAAGGGGTTCGGTAGCCCCCATTGTATGATGAACCGTAGATTCTCCCGTAAATGTCTGGTTGAACAGAGGAAATTGAAAGCACATCACTTGTAACTACGCACGGGAATCGTGAGGAGCGGATTTCTAGCCTTGCGAAATTGTCTTGTACACTAGCCGGTATCCGTTTGGTGTTTAGTTTGTTTACCATATAGTCTATCTAAATGTAATAAGGCGATCCGCGCTGCACAGTACGCAGGCAAAAGTGTCACATTAAACAGGAGCGATCAAAAAGTTTCACTCTGAGTGCGCTGCTGTAGCGTATGTGCAACGTAGCGCCGCTCTGATGCGGGTATATAAGCATCGACACGTAGCCAAGGGAGGCGTTCGTGTGTTTCCGACGTGTGTGTCGTGAATCCGGCGGCGTTAATACCAAATGGATCCGAAAGGGACCACTGTGCTGTTATTTTTTCCTTGGCTGTCGGAGGACAAACGGAGAATGAATAATGTGTACGGGACTGCATGTCTGTCGAAAAGCACCGTTGTGGAATGGCGCTGCTGCTTCACACGTCCCCGTATCGCAAGTTAGACACTAGAGCACCCGCCCTGACCTCTCCCCATGCAAGTATCACGACCTCGGTCCCTCATAAAAGCCACGATGGGTCGACGATTCCTATCGGGATACGATGTGCAGGATGCTGTTGCAGCAGGACACGGCGTTTTAGCTAGCAGGCATCATCAAACTGGTGCGTCAGGTGGATGATTGTCAATCCCTACCTGAATGGCGTTCCAATTCTGGACTGTACAGCTTTCCAACGGAAATCTTTTGATCGTCAGTTATAGTTCCTTGGTAAAGGTTCTTATGTATATACGAATAAACGTCAGATCCTACCACTGTTTTAGTCTCTTACTTCAAAAGTTGCATTCTTGTCGTATCTTGTTATTCTTATCGTCATCATTATTATTATAGCGACTTACAGATGATCCCACTCAAGACACTTAAATACCTCACAGATCTGAAGGAAATACATTCAGTTGATACATAAATAGAGTAAGTTAACATTTAGTTCAAAAATGGTTCAAATGGCTCTGAGCACTATGGGACTTAACATCTAAGGTCATCAGTCCCCTAGAACTTAGAACTACTTAAACCCAACTAACCTAAGGACATCACACACATCCATGCCCGCGGCAGGATTCGAACCTGCGACCGTAGCGGTCGCGCGGTTCTAGACTGCAGCGCCTAGAACCGCTTGGCCACTCCGGCCAGCTAACATTTAGTGTAAAAGGGTAGAAAATGTGATTCCAGGTAGACTGCACATCTTTTTCCTGGAAATGACAGCTGCACGGCTCATTCTGCGGCTTGACTGACCGGGGCGAGAGTGAGCCCTTGATAACGGCACTAGAGCGAAAACAGTGTGCCTGTGGAACTGCTACAGTCGCACACATAAAAATTAAAATCGTTACTTTGGATTTCATAAATGTTTCTTCAGAAGGGCGGTAATGTTGTAATATTAAAATACATTTAGATGTTAAGAGTGCAGGGTATTCGATGTTCGAGGCGGCTGATGTTCTTTACTAACGCTGGCGAGGTGATCTTCTGGCACATGCACACGAGGAAAATTGGTCTGTATCTCAGTGGCACAGTGAAGATGGTTGCGGTAGAAATGTCATTCGTTACAAGCGTGGCCGCGGCGTATTCGATGTTAGCAGCGCTTGTTATCTGCGGACAGATTTTGATATTAACCTTTGTAGCCGTCGGTGCGGAAGTTCTACCCGTGTCGTCTGTTTCTGTTGGAGTCGTTGCCAAGCATTCAGTGAAGGGTACGGATGCTACACGAACAATACAGCTAGTGACATGTGCAGGAAGCGGGCGAAAAAGACGCTCCGGCAGTGTAGAAGACAGCCCGATTTAGTAATTACCTCTATCTAGATTCATTTGTGTATAAGGTCAGGTGAACCTTTCAGTAATTATAGTACTCGGCGCGGTCACGTTAATTGCCACAGAAATCCGCAGCTATGTATATTATTACGGAACAGGTGTGGAGGAAGTAATTACGAGGGAATCTTTTGTTTCACTTTACGCCCGTCACCTGACCGCGCGCCTGCCCTGAAGGCTGATCAATTATTGAGGGGCATCGCGCTCGCGCTGTACACTGTCTCGCATGTGGGAAAATTTAGTGTGCAACTTTGACGTGCGGTGAAGGTGGTACCGTGTCACCGTTATCCCAGGCAGCACTCTCTCGCAGCTCTTTATTTTTTTCCTCGCGTTTGACGCTGTCGTCGTTGTTTTACGGCGTGCCCCTTCCTCTGGTGCCGTCTCTTTATTTTTCTCTTTGTCCTGCCCTTCCCTCCCATTCTATCGCTCTTCAGCCCCCACCTCCTGCCCCCTTCTCTCTCTCTATCCTTTAATTGAAATATTTCCCCGAGACCACTTTAATGGAAACCCATTAAATATCGTGTCATACGAGCGGTAGCAATAAATTTAGTACAGCTAGGTCCTAATTCTGTGCTAGGGAGGTACTCCGTTCTTAATCTGGCCGAGGTTATAATATAGTGTTTGAGGAGAACCGTGCGCTCTCGGGTCGGCCCGTTTGCGATAACAGCGACCTGCGCCTTATCCGTTGTTGTTTCTCGGGAACAACCGACAACCGCGTCGCGGGGACCGCTGTTTGAAAACTCGGACTGGAGGTCCGCTCTCGTCCCCGCCATATTTGAGCCACTCGCGATACTGTTAATCCGTAGTGGGAGCAATTTATTTGCCTCTGCTCTTCCGAAGCGAACGCTTTCACCTGCCGCTGCTAAGTACAGTGTTTTGTCACGAGAGTTTATGCTTTAGTTGAAGCGTCGGACCCGGAACAACGTTGTTATTACAAATGTTAAAGTTTCGAATTTATTGAAAGGCGCCTGTCACGAAATCCCTCGATGTAAGGCACTTTCCCCTTAGCGATATATTGCTCTATTTCTCACCTGAAACTACTTCCCTTATTACAACTTTTCCTGTGACTGTGGGAATTCTGTCTAAATACTTACCTTTGAATAATTTTTGACAACATTACGGAACGCAGCGGTGGTACTTCATAAAAAGCAGTCCAGATCGCAATAAATTTTCAGTTGTGGTTATCGGTTTCGGTATCTGTACACCACCCTCAGAGCAAGGATTTGAAATGTGTAACATTTTCATGAAGTCATGTAAGACATACAGTTAGCCAGCTCAAAAACTAACGCAGGAGCCACATTAATTTCCGTCCGCGGTGGCCGTGCGGTTCTAGGCGCTTCAGTCTGGAACCGCGTGACCGCTATGGTCGCAGGTTCGAATCCTGCCTCGGGCATGGATGTGTGTGATGTCCTTATGTTAGTTAGGTTTAAGTAGTTCTAAGTTCTAGGGGACTGATGACCACCGATGTTAAGTCCCATAGTGCTCAGAGCCATTTTGAACCGCTTCCAGTCAGTGATCGGTTCAGTTGGACCAGAGGACCCAGTCCACTAGATGTAAACCAGTGTGCGATTTGTGCTTTTACCAGTGGGGGGGATGTCTTAGGGGGTTAGCATAATTATATATTGGACCTTGGCGTTACCCATGGTTATTTACAAATAGATGTTAATGCCGAAACTCACTATTCACGCGTATCTACATACAGGTATAAGAGGGTAATTCAGAAAGTAAAGGCACATTTGTGAAAAGCTGTACTTATTCTGATGATAGAAAACTGAAACATGCGTTATTTTTCTACGTAACCTCCCTGGACTTCAATGCAGTTTTCCCGACGTTTTATGAGTTTCTTTTCTTTATTTCATCATAAAATACGTTTTTCGGTTGCATCTGTAACCAATTTTGCACCGCAGCAATGACGTCTTCATCACTTTCAAATCTTCTTCCCTGTAGTGCTTCCGTTAAGGGTCCAAACATGTGAAAATTGTTTGGAGCCAGGTCTGGACTGTATGGTGCATGTTCCAGCACCTCGAATCTCAACTCCTTTATTGCGACCGGCTGTCCGTTTGGCAGAATGTGGGCGAGCGTTATCTTGCTGCACGATGACACCTATTCAGTTTTCCACGACGTTTGGATCTGATTGCATGTTTTAGTTTCGTACGCAACACATCACATCCGCTATACAATACAGACCTGGCTCTAAAGCCTCGTTTACGCTGGGACGACGTCTTGCAACATTGTGGCATGCTACGGAAATGTGGCGTGCGTCGTCTTGTAGCATGCTACAACAGGCAACATCTTACGGCGTATGTTGCATGCAGCAGGTTAATTTATACCAAAGCAACAGAATTTGTTCCACATGTGTGTCGGTCTTGCAGTATAATGGATGATAAAGTGATAGCAGCGGCGGCCTACTTAGTACTTGCACATGCAGCTAACAACGGAAATGAAAACCAAAGGAAAAGAAAAGGCTGGTGGAAGAGAAGAGTATTACTTTATTACTGTATTACTATATCTTCGTCGTTTACCAGCCATGGCTGGACAGACTGCGTCACAAAGACAATGTTTATCAACTAACATTTATACAACACCATAACTAAATTTATATTACAAATAAAAGAAAATATTTATGCAGTGCACAAAAACACGTAGAACATAGAGAAAATGAAATATAACTTAACAGGAAAGTAAAACTTCATAGCAGCAAATGAAAATACCATAAAGCAAAATGTTTACAAAACCATGTAGATCACACACACAAAGTTTCATTTTGGCAAAACATGTACTTTAAATAAAACACAAAATTAAATGTGCAGTTAACTGAGAACATAAAAAGATTAGATTTAGGCAAAATTATATATAAAACACAACAATATTTATTATTTTGTCGATTCACTAGAACCACTGTTGAAAAACTCCTCCAAGGAATATAGTGGATGTTATTTCAAGTCCTGAGCAATTTTTTTCCGAAATAATTCAGGTGGCAGGGATTTCACTTCTGGAGGCAGTTGATTGTACATTTTTAGGGCGACTGTTGGAAAGCTGTCTTGTGTACTTGATAGGCGACACCTTGGCACTTTAACGTTCCTCTTACAGCGAGTGTCATGATTATGTATTTCTTGTCTTATCCTAAAATTCCTTTGATTTTCTTTTATAAAATGAGGCAGAAAAACACATACTGGCTAAAAACAGTCATTATACGTAGCCTGGTGAAAATACGCTTACAGTGGTCCATTCTTTTGCTAGAGGATATGATCCTGATGTTTTTTTTTTTTTTTTTTTTTTTTTTTTTTTTTTTTTTTTTTTTTGTAATAGCAACACATCTTTGCAGCCTGCCAGTGTCCCCACAACAACAGTCCATAGCTCATGTGGCTGTGGAAGAGTGCATGGTAGACTATTGTGAGAAATTGGTCAGTTATAACCCTCTTCAGCTTCCTCAGGAGGTATATCACACGAGAAAGTTTGGTGCATTTAAACAAGGTGCACGAAATAGTATCCTAGGAACTAGAAGCAGGCGATGGCGTGTTATTTAGTAATTTTACGAGAATGCGACTGAAGACTTTAATTACTTACTGCACTTAACTACACCTCTTATTGTAAAGAAAGATAACAACTGCCAAGACAGTATTTCACTAAGAATTCGATGGGCCATCACATTACGATTTTTAGCCACTGGCGATTCGTACAAGTCACTAATGTACTTCTTTAAAGTATCATATTCTGCTATTTCCCTCATAGTGCCACAAGTATATGAAGCTTTTTCATTGGTGTTGAAGAATTACAGTGTCCTCTGTGTCATCAGTCTGAAAAAAATAGGGAAAGTAATGAGTATGTTTCACTTTTCAGATTCCAAAGGATACTAAAGAATGGCAGAAGGTATCAAGAAATTTCGAAGTGAAGTGGAATTTCCCTCACTGCATAGGAACCATATATGGCAAACATGTGCAAATTATGTGTCCTCCGAATACTGGAAGTGAATACATCAACTACAAAAAAACATTCAGCATTGTCCTTATGGCAATTGTAGACGCAAATTACTGCTTTCAATATGTAAATGTTGGATGTCACAGGGACAGAAAGAGAGGGGAGGAGGAGATTGACTTAGAGGGGGAGAGAAATTGACCTTAGCGAAGGGGGGAGTGACGGAGGGGGTAGGAGGTGATAGAGAAGAGAAGGGCAGGAGAAGATGGGGAGTGGGAAAAGAAAGAGATGGACAGAAGGGGAAGGTAGAGACATCCAAGCAATGCCGAGTTTATTTACCTCATTTATAAAATTAATAAATTCATATGTTGTTAATTAACAACTTTGATTCATGTAATATACGATACTCAAACTATACTAAAATGTGAGATGAATAAAATGTAAAATTAAAATTTTTGTGTTTTGTGCTTAATTTTAACACTCTGAAATTATAAGTGAATATTAATTTGTTAAATCATCGTATTATGACAAAGCCACAGCAAAGTGTGGCCGGTTCAGCTAGTACCACGGTATATAATTGTCATTTTAACTTACAGAGGTTAGTTGAAGAGAGGAGATGAATGAGACTGCTCCTGAAGATTCGAGGGTTTGCCTGTTGGTGTGTCAAGGGCGATGTAGTGCTGAGACTTGATCCACCTTGCTGCAATTTTTTCTGCATCGAAGCAATGCAGTGGAGGTCCATTTATTGAAATGAAAAGTATATTTGAAAGTGTCGGAATTTGTGACTTCTCTGATCAGTCAATGTTAAATTCGTGACACGAAATCCGCGTTCACATTCAGCCGTAGATATAGATATAACTTTGACTGCTTTCACACGTTCCTTCACAGAATTGGGCATGTGTTGAGGATTTTCGTTATAGATTCGAAAATCTTTAACTAGTGACGCACACGTGCTTTCACGTAATTTAAAATCAACCTTATTACACAAGCGAGAAATTGACATGTCTCCATAAAACATCTGAGGGCCATGTATCTGAATTTAATACGGCTACACCCGAAAAGAAATCCAGGTCCTCAAAGCGGTTTTTTATATTATCTACCAAAGACTGAAAAAATTTCCGAAATGTCTGAAATCTGTTACATTCATCACAAGATGGTTGTTTAATACCCCTTTGAATGCGCGCTTTTCCTCCAACTCTTGTACTATCATCCTAATTCGTGGGGAGTCATTTGTTTTCAGTGTTTCAAGAGTTCTTATGGCCACGTCAGTTTCCAGCTTTGCTTTAAGGACTGAAGAATTTCTGTTCTTCATAAAGAATGATAATACTTGCAGAACTTCTAGGGCCTCATAAAGCGCCGGCCGCGGTGGTCTAGCGGTTCTAGCCGCTCAGTCCGGAACCGTGCGACTGCTACGGTCGCAGGTTCGAATCCTGCCTCGGGCATGGATGTGTGTGATGTCCTTAGGTTAGTTAGGTTTAAGTAGTTCTAATTCTAGGGGACTGATGACCACAGATGTTAAGTCCCATAGTGCTCAGAGCCATTTGAGCCTCATAAAGCATAATTAATTCCATTACAAGCAACCACTTTGTGAGATGTTTATGAAACCTTCAAATTTAGATCTCTCCAGAGTTGATCGGTAACCATCATGTCTCAGTTTTTCAAAAAGATGGACAAGAGAACTGTGACTTTCAAGAAGAGCTCGAACAGCATTGAATGAGGAAGCAACCCAATGTACGCGAAAAATACGGCCTAGTTTTAATAGCTGCGAGAATAATTCTTGTGAAACACTTTGTAGTAGTCTCTGATTTTTAGAAAACACAGAATATAAGGAATCTAAAAAAACCTGTATGTGGTATACATCTGCTACATCATTCATAACATCGTGGACAGCTAATTCCATTTTTTGGTTCATACATTGAACGACAGTTTTAAATGACTACGCAGTAGAGCGGCTACGCCTTTATAAGGTGCAAGCATTGTTGAGGCACCATCTGTAGCGGTACCTACAAGGTGGTTTTTTAGTACATCATTTGTAATGCCATACTTTTCAAGAGCTGCTAACAATGTGCTGAAAATGTATTCTCCTGCCCCACATTCTAATTTAACAATGTCAAAAAAATAATTGCAAAGAAAATGGTTCAAATGGCTCTGAGCACTATGGGACTCCACTGCTGAGGTGATAAGTCCCCTAGAACTTAGAACTACTTAAACCTAACTAACCTAAGGACAACACACACATCCATGCCCGAGGCAGGATTCGAACCTGCAACCGTAGCGGTCGCGCGGTTCCAGACTGTAGCGCCAGAACCGCTCGGCCACCAGCGGCCGGCAACAATTGCAAGCAACTCCCTCAATGGACAAACGTAAATATATTATTAAACAAGTTTTATTGGAAACGGTTGTACTTTCGTCCATCATGATAATGAAATTTGTACCCTATTCTACAAGGAAGTGAGCAAGATTCTTTTTCATTTCTTCTCCTACGAACATAATGATATTTCGGCATGCATGGTCAGAATGAAGCATATTACCGACTGATAAACTATTGAGCTTTTGTAGTTCGTTTACTGCGGGATACGATTTGAATGATAATTTCTGTTTAGCTATTACATATGCAGACCTGAACAACGAAGCAGTTGCGATTACTTTTTCTTGATGCTGCTTTCCCCCACAGCTTTTCACTTTCACTCACGCATTTTTCTAAACTTTCCTTTTGTTTTATACTCATGATTTCTACGCACTTAATTTGTGATTTGAATTTTTATGATCTCCGATTTTATCATTTGGTTTTTTGGCGTTATTAGCAGAAACAACAGCTAAAAACGCGTTATCGATACGCACACGTTCACTGCTTTCCACCTTAAGTTCACGAACTGGTGAACACACTGTGCATATTACTAAGTTTTTGTCATTTACGAACAGCCACGGCTTAGCCTTTTTCCAGTTTTGGAAACGTGATAAGGCAACACAATTTGCTACTATAATCTCAAGGGTACTGTTACTCCCATTCCTACCTTGAGATGTGTCACAGTTGTCTGTCACCGGAGATTCAGTCTCTTCCCCTGTATTAGCACCATTATTACCGTTTTCTTTTTTTCATTCACTGTCTATTATAACTCTTTGCACCTCTGTTAGTATCCTGTCAGAGTTTGTACATGTTGCATGGGGGCTTAATTAAATATTATTGAAAATACTTTTTTATTTTTCGTAGCTGTATGTCCGATTACGCTGTGTCTCGTAATCGGTTGACCCTGACTAGTTTTTGTATGCAATCTGACTGCATAGAATAACAACAAACAATGAAAGAAAATTTTCGTTAACACAATTAATTAATTAAGTCCCCAGGAACTACAAAACCTAATAAACCAAAGCACAAGTGTAATTGTTCTGTGTGTGGGAGTGTGACTCAACGTACACATCTGGCACGGTTCTTCTCCAACGAGACAAGAATTTTTAAATACCAATTATACTGACGTGATAAAAGAAAATTAGAAATACTATAATTGCCCAAGAAAACCAGAATTACACTCTAATACAAAAACACACGCCAGATGCTTTGTTGACTGAACCTGTAATGACGCATTATTTAGGACACTGAAATAATGAGAAAAAAAGAAACGGAGTTTGTTACCTCATTTATATTGATGAAAATCACTCTAATCCTTACAATATATCTCCACACCGACTCTCTACTATCGCATCTCAACAAGACTCTTCAGTATCACATCTCAGCAAGCACTGCCTACTAGCACATCTCAACAAACACTCTCTGCTACGAGTTCTTAACAAGTACTGACTGCTACGAGTTCTTAACAGGCACTGACTACTACGAGCTCTCCCCAAGCACTGTGGAGGCGGCAGAATAATACTCTTTGGCGCAATCTCTGGCGCAGTGGCTCAGTGTAGCCACCTTTCATATGCCCCTCCTCCACAGGCCAGAATTTGATGGTATTTTTGCCAGCATTGGTGGTGAAAATACCACCAAATTCGTCCACAAAAATACAGGCAAATATAAAAGATAATATTAATACCTAAATATCACACAATTAGTTAAAATTTTGGCTTTGCACTGACCTTTCAATAACCTAATATATAAAATACAGTAGGCAATACAAATTCTTTTCATACATGTGGCTTTACATAATAGTTTGCACAATACACAAAAAATCAGTTTATACAAATGTTCACATAAAATACTTTTAATGGTTCAAAAAAAAAAAAAAAAAAAAAAAACAAATAGTTGATAATTCCAGCCCAGCAATGGTCAACAGGTGCAAACACCAACAAGTGACATCATTTCAGCAGAAACAGTCCATCAGTTGCACCCAGCAATGTTGAGAGCAGGTGCAGACACCAACAAGTGACATCATTTCAGTAGAAGCAGTCCATCAGTTGCACCCAGCAATGTTGAGCAGGTGCAGACACCAACAAGTGACATCATTTCAGTAGAAGCAGTCCATCAGTTGCACCCAGCAATGTTGAGCAGGTGCAGACACCAACAAGTGACATCATTTCAGTAGAAGCAGTCCATCATTTGCACCCAGCAATGTTGAGCAGGTGCAGACACCAACAAGTGACATCATTTCAGTAGAAGCAGTTCCATCTGTGGCACCCAGTAAAGTTGAAGAGGTACACACAGCAACAAGTCACATTAGTTCAGTAGAAGCAGTCCATCAGTGGCACCCAGCAATGTTGAGTAGGTGCAGACACCGGCAAGTGACATCATTTCAATAGAAACAGTTCTAACAGTGGCACCCAGCAATGTTGAGTAGGTGCAGACAGCAACAAGTGACTTCATTTCCATACAAGTAGTCCATCAGTTGCACCTAGCAATGATGAGCAGGTCCAGAGAGCAGTCCATGATATTCACTATCACCGATCACACTGTTCATTAGAGTTTATAGGCACAAATTAAACATGTCCTAGTGACACCAATCATGTAGAAAAAGTGCAAGTAACAGTCCATAATATTCACTATCCCTGATCACACTGTTCATCAGCAAAATTAAACATGTCCTAGTGGCACCAATCATGTAGAAAAAGTGCAAGTAACAGTCCATAATATTCACTATCACTAATCAGACAGTTCATCAGCAGAAATTAAACATTTCTAAATGTCACACATCATGTTGAAAAGTGCAGGTAACAGTCCATAGTATTCACCATCACTAATCAGACAGTTCAGGCATGAACAATAGTTTGGATACACATACAAATGCTTTTACACACTAAATATATAAATTCTAATAAACACAAAAATGATATCAGATAATTGTCATATTAACTATTACAATACACAAATACCAGTAAACCTACAATATTTATGGGTGTCAGTGCAAGCCACTACAAACAAATAAAATAATATTTAGGAAATAGGTGGGTAGGATTAGGAAAGGAAAACACACAAAACACACTCATTCATCTTTCATCCACATTAAGTACTACTGTGTAATTGAATGGTGTTAACTGTGTAAATGTAATTCTGTCAAAATCTGATGTTCATTATGTGTATCAAGTAGTAGTGGCAGCAATGTATAACAGTCAATAATAGTTAGGTCAACATCATAGTCATCATGTCAAGACCAATGTTTGCCAAGCCAGATCAAATGTACTGTTGTTGAACAACTGTCAGTGAGCCAAGATATGCAAATACTTCCTCTCTCAAAAAAAAGTATATACTGCTTAGTGATTTAACAAAGTGTGTATAGACTATCTTCCTTCTACTTTAGTGTTCTAGTCTGCTATCTTCACCCTCCTTGTTCCATAAGACCAACAAAAAAAATATGCGTCTCACTTACTTTACCTCTTATCCACCAAAACTCCAATAATCATCAACTTCACACAATCTCAATAATACCTCAATAATACCTCTTCAATACGTCGATACATGTAAACCTTATTGTCAATATATGCTTCTCACTTACTTTACCTCTTATCCACCAAAAACTCCAATAATCATCAACTTCACACAATCTCAATAATACCTCAATAATACCTCTTCAATGCGTCGATACATATAAACCTTATCACCAATATCATTTCACTTCCATAACAACTCTTTCCTCTAGTCAGTCTCCTCGAACAAGTACAGATAAAATCCTAATGCAAACCTCATCATCCCATACAATCCGAAGACACATTGTCAACACACAACCTCTGTGTAATCCATCTGAGCCAAATCTTCTACTCATTATGAATTATAAACAAAAGAAATGCATACATGACCTCTAACAGACTTAGTTCGAATAACTCTCAGTAATTAAGTACGATTACGGAATGTGAATGATCACAATATTTCACAGTGTGTACACCACTCCAAGAATTATGGCAGAAGCAAACATGTGGAGTATTTCTTGTGTCAAGTGTCATTTCCTATTTCAATTGCTCATGAGAAATGCAGTGTAATAATTGTTAATGGTCTAAACCTAGTAATGGTATGTCATGTCGTTAGCTTCCTTCCTATTAGCATAAATTTATACAGCTTCCATAAATCCTCAGCTCATGTGACTTCTATGAAGTTTCTTGTACTAATGTCGTTCGTCGAATTATAGCAGTTCATTTTCTTATCTTAAAAATATAAGGCACTGAGCGTAAGCAAAACAAGCACTAGCGAGTAAATATACCAGTAGAGAACAGAATGTCAACAAGTGGATGCAGCACAATTCCTACAACGAGGCTCTGCCAAGCGAACAATCTATTACCTATACCATAGTGTAACCCAAACTCTATGTTCGTACACTGTACATCAGCATTGCTATATACCAAATTAAAGAGTAGTTATGACAACAACAGATATGTATAAATATGCAATCCATACGCAAAGCAGTAAACATGTCATTAGCATCATATCAGCATAAGCAAATAAATGTTCATATGTCATCTTAATAATTAAACATGAAGGCGCAAGCAGATAAATCACAAAGTATAACTTACATACATAACCACAGTCAGCACAATTAATCAGGTGACAATTATAATTTAAATAAATAAGCACAGCAGGCACATAATTAAAAATATGACATCAGTGAAAAAGCAGTGCAGCCAAGCGATGCATAATATATACAAATAACAACCCTGTTCATTAATAAAACATTGACAAAAAATCAGCTAATGTACGCAAGCACGTCGCTTCACAAGTAAATTCATAGAACATGAAATTAGCACAAAGTATGAACCACGTAATCGCGAGCAGCAAATTACGTCTAAAGTACGTACCTAAGTGGAAATATGTTACCTGAAAAACGAACTCAATTAATAGTTACCCTTTTTAGTTTATTAGTTTCTTCTTCGAAATTACATTCTTCCTGAAAATTTCTCGATAGGAAGTCGTCTTAACGTCGGACACGCACAGAATTTACCTGAAGTTCTTAAATATTTTATAGAACCGTATCCTGAAAAATACTGAATGTTAACAACATAATTCATCAAGTCACTATAGCTTTATACTGAATTTAATCGGAGAAATTAAACTGTGTATTTGTTTACGGCTGTCAGTGCATTCGCACTGAGCGCTCGATCAGCTGTAGGCGCGTGACGTAGGAAGCAACTGTTCGCGGTCAACGACTGCCTTGTGCGGCTCGCAGACTTGACTGTTGCTTTGAGTATGTGCCGCCGCCAAAACACAGTGCGGTATCCTTGTACTCTCCCCATGTTTACGTAAACTGTTGGCTTCTCGAAAGTATGTCATTCCACAAAAATTTTAACGGTGGCCAAATCGTCCAATCTAACAAAGCGTCTAAGTAAATTACAGACACCAAGAAAACTACGAACATCACGTTTTGTGGTAGGAACAGCATAATTACGAATAGCGTCAAGTTTTTCTGGATCAGGAAGAATACCTTCTGTAGAAATAATGTGACCGAGAAATTTCACCTGAGAACGAGCAAATTCAAATTTTTCTAAGTTCACTGTAATGCCAACTCTTGCAAAAATACGTAATAATGAATCCAAAATTTTGTTATGCTCACTCCAAGAACGTTTAGCAATAAGAACATCGTCAACATATGAAGTAATATTGTAACGAAGATAAACAGGTAAAACTTCGTTTAAACTAGGAATGAATGCTGCAGAAAATATAGTAAGTCCAAACGGTAATTTCCGAAGTCACTTTTGGGTAAATTAGTCATATCAGGTTATTGTTTACTTACTCACTAGATAGATTGATAGTCGAAGAGTTGATTTGACAGATGCAAAGAATAGTAAAAGAGTAGGCAGCGGTGCAGAAAACTAAAAGGGAAACAGCACCACTACAGCTCGGGGCCCTATGCTCGCTACGGCACATATTCACTTAAGATTAGTGAATCCCCTGAGGACTTAATAGCCGCACATAATTTCTAGTTTGTGACTTAGTGGCAAATTTGGCGGAAGTGCGTACATAAATTGATCTAACCATGAACATGGATGTATGTCATTCTTAGAATTGCGGAAGATCTTAAATTTCCGAACAGTCAAAAAGTGTTTATAGTCAAAGTTTTCGCCTCGTGGCGACAAAGACCTACCGCGTCTGTCCCAGTCCGAATGTCGATTATTGTCAAGTACGCGCGCCTGGCGCTCTCTTGTTGCTTCTCGTAAATGAAATAAATTACTTTCTTCATATCCCTCTGCTATCTGTTATTCTAAGTTCCTTCTACTGTCCTTTCCTACTATTTCGCCTTCAATTTGTTTGACTTGCTTTCGTAATGCCTCAAATTCCCTTTTCACGCGTTCATTAAATTTTCCCTGATTTTCAACAGGCTTATTTATGTTCTGATACTCTTCGGTTTCTGCAAATGGCAATGGTGCTGTATCATCTGAATCTCTGTCCCCATGTAAACTAAGATTTGTCAATTTGTCTGAAATCTCCTCAACTCTTTCCGATAAATCACCTATTTGTTCTTTCTGTTTATTTATGTCTTCCGTAAGTGTCGCGACTCGCGTTTCAGTATTAACACATTTAGTAGTTAACTGTTCATACTGTTGTGTTAGGTTATTTAATCTGTCATTTGGTACAGATTCCTCGATTCTCTCAAATATTTCTTTCTTATCGTGTGCACGTTGTAAATTTAACTCTGAAAATTTCTGTACTATCACGCGATCTCTTTCTTCCTGTTCTCTATCCTGTTCCCTTTGTCTGATTTCTACTGCAATTAATCTATTATTGTGAGCATACAAAATTTGTTGTACTTCTTCTCTGATTTCTTTCTTTAATTCATCTTTCATATTTTTGAAACATGTCCCTATTCGTGAGTCTAACCTTGTTTCCAAAGTTCCCATCTCTGTTTTAAATTCAGAGCGTAAAGTTCCCATCTCTGTTTTAATTGTTCCCATCTCTGTTTTAAATTCAGAACCTAAAGTTCCCATCCGTGTTTCCATTGTTCCTATTCATGAGTCTAACCGAGATCCCAAATTTAATATTGCACTCATCAACTGCTCCATATCAGCCGGTTCGAAATTCTTTTCGCCCCTAACATTTCCCGCAAAACCAGCTTCCTTCGTCATAGCTGTAAGGCTATCTGTGTTCAATACTATTTCAGAATCTTCTGTCGTTAATCTCGGATTCTGTGAATTTTCTGATTGAGAAAAATTTTGAAATGGTTCCGGACTATTTTCCCGACTTCTTACATTGTTTTCCACTTCATTATCCATCATACTGTTTTCCTCTGTCGGCGAGTTCGCCATGTTAACAATTTCGTCATTCTCACTATCCATCATCTTTGCTTTTTCATTGATCGCGTAATCATTTATAAAACATAAAAAATTCGTCACTGTACGAAAATTACACACAATGACACTTTATCATCAACAATATCATTCACATGAAATGTTTCCCTCAAACACGATTAATCGAACAATTGAAATAATTGCACTAAATTGTCAAACGCGTATACAAGACAACAAATCAAATTCTGAAAAAAAAATACCATTAGAAGAATGCCAATTACCAAATCTACACATGCAAAATAGGCTACAATTACTAAACTAGAAATTACTACAACAATACTACTGTCTACTATTTTTACAATCAGAAGATTCCAAGGGACGATCCTGGCAGGGTCGCCACGTGCATGGGGGCTTAATTAAATATTATTGAAAATACTTTTTTATTTTTCGTAGCTGTATGTCCGATTACGCTGGGTCTCGTAATCGGTTGACCCTGACTAGTATTATTACGCTATCTGACTGCAAAGAACAACAACAAAGAATGAAATGAAAATTTTCATAAACACAGTTAATTAATTAAGTCCCCAGCAACTATAAAACCTACAAAACCAAAGCACAAATGTAATTGTTCTGTGTGTGGGAGTGTGACTCAACGCACACATCTGGCACGGTTCTTCTTCAACAAGACAAGAAATTTCAAATACCATTTATACTGACGTGATAAAAGAAAATTACAAATACTATAATTGCGCAAGGAAAGCAGAATTAAACTCTAGTACCAGAACACATGCCAGATGCTTTGTTGACTGAAGCTGTAATGACGCATTATTTAGGACACTAAAATAAAAACAAACTGAGTTAATTACCTCATTTATATTGATGAAAATCATTCTAATCCTTACATTATATCTCAACCAGAACTCTCCAATATCACATCTCAGCAAGCACTGCCTAATAGCACATCTCAACAAACACTCTCTGCTACAACATCTCAGCACAGACTGCCACGAGACCTCGACAGGCACTGACTACTCCGAGCTCTGGACAAGCACTGACTACCACGAGTTCTTAACAGGCGCTGTGGAGGCGGCTTAATAATACTCTTTGGCGCAATCTCTGGCGCAGTGGCTCAGTGTAGCCACCTTTCAATGTATCAGGCTCTTAAGGAAATCAGAAATTTTGCTTTGTTTGAATGACATCCTGAAATTCCGTATTTTTTACAGGCCCAGACGCATTGCACATCATATTTCAATTACTGCAGCAGGAACGTCCGCAGTTCGACATGTGTTTAGCGGAGCCAATAGAGCCGTTGAGTTGCACCAATTAATACGGGGATCCTATGCAAAGCTGCAACTTCCCGGCTGGCGAAGTTATTTTGCTGATCTCGTTTGGCAGGTACCGTTGCTCACTTTGCAATGCTTTGTGCTTTCGTCCCAGGCGCGTTAGTCCGCGTCATACCGTTGCCAAAAGGTGGCCGAACAGTAAATGTTCGCACAGGTACCAGGCCGGTCACCACCCTGCGTCAGGGCTCGGGGTGGGAATTTCAGCCCACAGCTCACCCATCTCTGTAGTATTACTGTTGCGGTGTGACTGCAACACTACTTCCCTCGCAAGTAAACGGATGACGCACCTTAGACGAAAGCAACAATGACAGCATGAGAATTATTATTTAGTTGTAAATGTTTTGAAATACTTAACTACTAAATAACACTTTTTCAAAATTAATAAGGAAACATATTAGTAGTAAGACTGTAATAAAAACTTTCAGTGTTCGGCTCCACAAATTTAAATTATATGTAAAGTTCTACACCAGTGCATGGGAAATAAACATCCCAGGTTGGGATGCATAAACTAAAACCAGAGGAGGGGATGGTCTGCTGCAGAGGGGGGGAAATCCCCCCCCCATCCCCCCCTGCAAATCGCACACTGATGTAAACACAGCCCACACCAATATGGAGCCACCACCACCTTGCACTGTGCCTCATTGACAACTTGGATCCGTGGCTTCGTGGGTCTACACAACACTCGAACCCTCCCATCAGCTCTTATCAACTGAAATCGGGATTCATCTGACCAGACCGTGGTTTTCCAATCGTGTAGGGCCCAGCCGATATGGTCACGACCCCAGGAGAGGTGCTGCAGAACCGAGCGAGGTGGTGCAGTGGTTAGACACTGGACTCGCATTCGGGAAGACGACGGTTCAATCCCGCGTCCGGCCATCCTTTCCTTCCCCGTCCTTCCCTAATCCGATGAGACCGATGACCTCGCTGTCTGGTCTCCTTCCCCAAACAACCCCAAGAGGTGCTGCAAGCAATGTCGTGCTGCTAGCAAAGGCACTCGCGTCCTTCTGCTGTTGCCAAAGCCCATTAACGCCAAATTTCGACGCGCTGTCGGAACAGATATGTTCGTGGTACTTCCCACACTGGTTTTTCCAGTTATTTCACAGTGTCGCTTGTCTATTAGCACTGTCAACTCTGCGCAAACGCCGCTGCTCTCGGTCGTTAAGCGAAGGCTTCAGCTACTGCGTATTCCGTGGTGGGAGGTAATGCCTAAATGTGGTGTTCTCGGCACGCTCTTGCTGCTGTGTATCTCAGAATATTGAATTCACTATCAATTTTCGAAATGAAATGTCCCATGCGTCTAGCTCCAACTACCATTGCGCATTCAAAATTGTTAATTCCCGTCGTGCGGCCATAATCACTTCGGAAACCTTTTCGCATAAATAACCAGAGTACAAATGACAGCTCCACGAGCCGGCCGCGGTGGCCGAGCGGTTCTAGGCGCTTCAGTCCGGTACAGCGTGACTGCTACGGTCGCAGGTTCGAATCCTCCCTCTGACACAGATGTGTGTGATGTGCTTAGTTAGGTTTAAGTAGTTCAAAGTTCTAGAGGACTGCATAAAATCGCAATAAAGAGACGAATTCAGTAAAATTATTACCACACTTGTACAATAAACATTAACAAAGTTATTAAAATTGTTGTTTAAATTTACTTGTAACAACAGTAACAAAAGCTGAAGGCGTGTTGCATATGGATACGACACACCGTTGGGTAGGTCGTGAAGTCAGCTATAAAATGGCATGTATTATTGAAAAAACACAGTATTATAAATGATTTCTTTAATATATGTGGTTAAAATGGTTTAAATGGCTCTGAGCACTATGGGACTTAACATCTGAGGTCATCAGTCCCCTAGAACTTAGAACTACTTAAACCTAACTAACCTAAGGACATCACACACATTTATGCCCGAGGCAGGATTCGAACCTGCGACCGTAGCGGTCGCGCGGTTCTAGGCACTTCAGTCTGAAGTGCCTAGAACGCTCGGCCACTCCGGCCGGCTTTGCCTTTGTGAGTTGCGTATTGTATATAAATTGAATGAACTTAAATGAAGTTCAGAAATTTAATTCACTTTGAGTGGCTTTGGTGCTCTTTACAGTCATTTTACCTTATGTCTGTTACTGTCTGTGAACGCTCTGCTTGCTCACGTAACTGAGTCCTTATTGTTTTACTGTGTTTGAATATCAGCCTATGGAAGGACACCACTCGAACCAACTTTCAGATTGATACGAATAAATTGAGAGTGAGCATTAATCCTCTTCCGAGAACATACTCCAGAGCTTCGATTCGTGTCTCCGACTCAAACAGAGCGAGGCAGTGTTAGGGGTCGAAATGTATAGACAGCGGAATTTTGCTTCGAAACGAACCGTTGTAAGTGTGTGCCGCCCGTCTGACAGACGCCACTGCAGAGAGGTCGGCGAACGGCGCCCATAAAGAATTATCCACGACTGCTACAACGGCGACGCCGATGATGGCGGCGTCGATACGCGTGTGTAGATGTAGATGTAGATGCTGATAAAGCGCGGACCGGTCCGAAGCTCGGACGCACACGCGCGGCACCTGTCAGGCGGTGGCGGGAAAAAAAAGACATCTTTCGTCGAAAATTGCCATCATATTTCGCGAGGTGGCGCGCACCCGAGTGCAGCCGTATATCCGGCGCAGCGGTCAAAATTTTGCTGCGATTGCGGCGCACGACACCGGCTTAATGCCGATATTATGGGCCGGCAGCATTCCGCATTGTTTCCACAGCGCGCAGCTCGCCTGCGTTCCACCCAGCTGGCGTAATAAATGACGTGTCACCCCCTAACAATAACAGTTTGTGTAGGAGAGTGAAGGAGGAACACAAAAAAAGACGACGACGGCGGAGGCACAAAAATAAGGCCGGTTCCCACTAGAGCGCGGCAGCGCGTCGTGCGGCAACGGCAGCGGCAAGCGTTTTGCGCTTTGACGCGGAGGCTCGCGGAATTGGCGTTCCCATCTGTAAGCGGCAGACGCTAGCGGTAGCCAATGACGGACAGCCACTGAGGTACGGGGAGAGACCACTGAAACGCCCGATGCGTTTGATTAACTATATCTTACATCTACATGAAGGAAAGACGAAGTTGGGTTAAGACATACGAATTTTTCATTTTCTGTACAACGTACTGTTTCACATATTTCATTATTCATGTTTTCTCATTTCACCACAAACAGATTACATGACTGCCGTTCATGATTGTTCACTATCTCCTAACACATTGAAACAATGTACGACAAAAGAGATTATTCAGACAGTTAAACGAGACAAAAATTTAAAATCTGATACGGTAGCAGGTACAGGAAAACACTAAGAACACAAAGGCTTGGGGGAAGGGATGAAAGTGAAAGCCACTGATAGAATTTCGCACAGAGCATAATGTAATCATCGCCAGCACCTTGCTTAAGAATCATGAAAGAATAATACATATTTGGAACAAAGTTTTCGAAACCAGATTTTAAATTATAAGACATTTCCCGGTGCAGGCGCAAACCTACAATACTTTATTGGTTACGAGCTGCAGTTTACAGCTAAAGAGACAGTAAACGGTAACAAATTAAGGAAATGGAACTTGAATAAGTCAAGACCTACAGTTTTTCGATAATCTTAAAGTTACCATAATGCAACGACTGACTGAAACACGGAAAGGAATCCGCTAGAATACGAATGGATATCTTTGAGAGAAGAAGTTGTGTATACAGCAGAGTATGTGAACGAGAAGAAGGTACAGTAGAAATCGTTAAATAAAACGTGATATATTAAATTTGACAAGAGGGAAAAATATAAAAATGCAGCAAATAAAGTAGGCCATGGGAAATGCCTAAACATGAAGTTGACAGAAAGTCCAAAATTGCAACGCGATTTTGCACTTGGAAAACATAGGGGAATGAAAATGAGAAAGAACAAAGAAAACTTTGCTCAAAGGAGAAGCAACTGTCAAGAACTCATTTGGCAAGCCAGAACTTAGCAAATAAGAGAAGGCTGGAAAGTGGTAGGAATTTGTAGAGATGACAGGGGGAGGGGTTGTACAAACTAACATAAGCACAATGTTAGATTCCTGTGAGATGTCTGAACACGCAAGGCAATACCGATCCTACCACTTAGCTAAGTGGACACACTGAAGAACTGCGAAACTGTGTTTATAGCATTTGCTTGTTTAGAGAAAGGTTTTGACAATCTTAATTAAAACATTCTTTGAAGCTCTGGAGATGTCATAGATAAAACACAGGCCACAAGATTATCTACAACTTGTACAGAAACCAAACTGCATTTCTAAGACTTAAATGACTTGAAAGGGAAGCAGTAATTGAGAAGGCAGAAGTAGAGAGGATATAAAATGAAGACTGTGAATAGCAAGAAAAGCGTTCTGAAAAAGAAAATTTGTTCACATCGAATATAAATTCTAATGATTGGGTACTATTTTACAAAGGTATTTGTATGGAGTGCTGTATTTGTGAGGAGTGCAGCCTTGTATGTAAGTGAAACTTGGGCGATGAACAGTTCTGTCAAGAAGACAATGGACGCTTTCAAAACGTGGTGATCAATAAGAATGCTGAAGATTAGATATGAGGATCGTGTAACTAAAGAAGAGGTAAGGAATTAAATAGAGGAGGAAGAGGAAATTACGACACAACTTTGACTACGAGAGGGGTAAATTGACAGGACATATTATGAGGCATCAAAGAGTGAGGACAAAGGGGCTGGGTGATATATTCTGATAATAATCATCTGTTGGAATGCTATTCTACTATTTTATCTATTAATGTAAGCAGTGAATTTACTCTTCCATGCACTCCTCCACAAAACATTTAAACCAAAACTGAAATCAGCTGAACACCAAATCTTTCAATCTCTGTCTGACAACTACTGCATTCAGTTTCAACTTTCTATAACTATCACTGGCCAGCCACACACACATACAGATATAAGGAGAACAGAAATAAACAAACATTAGTTTTCAGCATATAGTTCTTTAGGTTGGCAACATGTACATAAACAAACCAAACAGGAAGGGACATGAGGTGAACACACTGTAGTTACGACTTCAAATCAGTGTTTTCGGTAAAATGTCTACAGCTAGTGACAGAAGAAAAAAGAGCGAACGTGAAAATGTGCTTATGTTCCATAATCTAAGTTTTAGTTCAACCTCCAGCTTGTGACCAGGTGAGGGGAAAAGCAGATGTCTGCTAAAAACTCGATTCACTGTAAGTAATCAGTTATTCACGTAAAAGAAGATGTGAACTGTTTCATAATCTGCAAGTATCACATATCAAAACAAAACTTAATCATTCTAGATTCCACCGAAGATGCCTTAAAGTAAAAGGCGAAACGCGTCTTGAACCAATAAAGTACACTGGATAAATAAAAAAAACGTTTGTTACTTACGAAAGGAAATAATCAATAGCTTTAGATACTTAGCAAATGACATCTTATGACGTACCAGCAAATTAGTCTCGATTTAACTTTTCATTCCACATGCTATTAAATGCCGTTTAAAACAATTCATCTATCCCTTCTGAAAAACTGTAGTTACTTTCATATCTCGGTAGATAAACAGATTTTGGATATTTATCATGCGACGAAATACATGACTGTTTACAAGTTATCGTTTGCAAAAAAAACGCGTTTCGATTTCTTGAACCGTTTACGAAATTTGCAGTTGATACAACCACATGGTTTACGACGAGCAGGACGAAGTATCGGTCGCGTCGCGAGCGACCCGCGCGCAGTCACCGCACAGCCCGTCCGCCGACATATCATTCAATATCTCGAGAACGGTGATAGCTATCGTTCTGCTCTCAGCTTTAAAAACAATTTGGATATGTTGACTAAATTTCATACGCAATAATGTATTACCTAAAATGAACTACGCAAAGTCCACGCAATGCGTTTTTACCTCTGCACACTCATTAAAATTTCGTGTAAAGGTTTACGTAAATGGGATACAGCAAGTAACCACGACGAATAACGAAAAGAAATTCGGTCCTTTATCGAGAGAAGACATCAGGCTGTAACATGCCCAAGAATCAAATTTTTCTACCGAATAGTTTCCTTGGAATCGGATGATAAGTATTTCATAGCTGCCGCCGCGTCCGCGCCAGCGGTTCGGCGAAAGTTCGTGTGGCCCGGCGAAAGTTCGTGTGGCCCGGGGTTCCGTACCTGACGTCACGCCCAGCGCGTTCTGTGATTGGCGGCGCGCACCTGGAGCGCGGCACGCGGCAGCGGAAGCGGTTCGACATGGTCAAACCGCGACGCAGAGCCCGCCGCGCCTTGCCGCTGACGCCGTTTCCATGGCAACCACGCCGCTGACGCGCGGTTTTGACGCGCGGCAGCCCTAGTGGGAACCGGCCTATAGATGCAACGCTTCCTGCACTCCGGCTCTTTCTCCCGCTACATCTGTACTCGGCGAACCTGCCTCTCCCCCCCCCCCCCATTCCGCAACCAGTCGCGGACGGTGAAAGGCGGGAACGATTCTCGGTAGGCCTGCGTATGAGCTAAATTTCCCATTCCGTTCTTTTCACGAGAAAAGACTGCCGATGGCAGAAGTAAATAGGCTGTTGAAAATAGACTTGCAAGAGCAGAGTTAGGAAGTCTGTTACTGAAAGTATTCGTCTGCAGTGCGGTAGTGAAACGTGAACGGTAAACAGTAAGCACAGTCGGAATAGAAGCTTTTGAAATGTGGTGCTACAGAAGAATGCTGAAGATTGGATGAGCAAAGAAAAGAAGTACTGAATGGAATCCGAGAGAAAGGAAATTTATTTATTCATCCATTTATTTCACCTGGGTCTAAGGCCCTTTCGTAAGTCAGTTGAACATCCGTATTAAGCTAACATTGGAATATTATAATATTATATTATTATTTCTTTCTTCCTTTCTTTTCTCAGACGTTATGTCTGGTCAAAAATGGAAAGTGACACGGACCTTGATCAAGCGTCACTTCCTTTTAACTGTACGGTATGTGTTATATTGCATTTAGGAACTTTCGGGTAATTGAACATGTATCAATAATTACAGATTTCTGTAGTTGTATATATATAAGTTTGGATGTAGCTGTATTGCGTTGATGTACTGGTGGATATTGTGTGGTATGACTCCTGTAGTTGATAGTATAATTGGTATAATGTCAACTTTATCCTTATGGCACATGTCCTTGACTTCCTCAGCCAGTTGGATGTATTTTTCAATTTTTTCTCCTGTTTTCTTTTTTATATTTGTTGTATTGGGTATGGATATTTCGATTAGTTGTGTTAGTTTCTTCTTCTTATTGGTGAATATGATGTCGGGTTTGTTATGTGGTGTTTTTATCTGTTATAATGGTTCTGTTCCAGTATAATTTGTATTCATCATTCTCCAGTACATTTTGTGGTGCATACTTGTATGTGGGTACGTGTTGTTTTATAAGTTTATGTTGTAAGGCAAGCTGTTGATGTATTATTTTTGCTACATTGTCATGTCTTCTGGGGTATTCTGTATTTGCTAGTATTGTACATCCGCTTGTGATGTGATCTACTGTTTCTATTTGTTGTTTGTAAAGTCTGCATTTATCTGTTGTGGTACTGGGATCTTTAATAATATGCTTGCTGTAATGTCTGGTGTTTATTGTTTGATCCTGTATTGCAATCATGAATCCTTCCGTCTCACTGTATATATTGCCTTTTCTTAGCCATGTGTTGGATGCGTCTTGATCGATGTGTAGCTGTGTTAGATGATACGCGTGCTTGCCATGTAGTGTTTTCTTTTTCCAATTTACTTTCTTCGTATCTGTTGATGTTATGTGATCTAAAGGGTTGTAGAAGTGGTTATGAAATTGCAGTGGTGTAGCCGATGTATTTATATGAGTGATTGCTCTGTGTATTTTGCTAGTTTCTGCTCGTTCTAGAAAGAATTTTCGTAAAATGTCTACCTGTCCATAATGTAGGTTTTTTATATCGATAAATCCCCTTCCTCCTTCCTTTCTGCTTAATGTGAATCTTTCTGTTGCTGAATGTATGTGATGTATTCTATATTTGTGGCATTGTGATCGTGTAAGTGTATTGAGTGCTTCTAGGTCAGTGTTACTCCATTTCACTACTCCAAATGAGTAGGTCAATATTGGTATAGCATAAGTATTTATAGCTTTTGTCTTGTTTCTTGTTGTCAATTCTGTTTTCAGAATGTTTGTTAGTCTTTGTCTATATTTTTCTTTTAGTTCTTCTTTAATATTTGTATTATCTATTCCTATTTTTTGTCTGTATCCTAGATATTTATAGGCATCTGTTTTTTCCATCGCTTCTATGCAGTCGCTGTGGTTATCCAATATGTAATCTTCTTGTTTAGTGTGTTTTCCCTTGACTATGCTATTTTTCTTACATTTGTCTGTTCCAAAAGCCATATTTATATCATTGCTGAATACTTCTGTTATCTTTAGTAATTGGTTGAGTTGTTGTTTTGTTGCTGCCAGTAGTTTTAGATCATCCATGTATAGCAAATGTGTGATTTTGTGTGAGTATGTTCCAGTGATATTGTATCCATAATTTGTATTATTTAGCATGTTGGATAGTGGGTTCAGAGCAAAACAGAACCAGAAAGGACTTAATGAGTCTCCTTGGTATATTCCACGCTTAATCTGTATTGGCTGTGATGTGATATTATTTGAATTTGTTTGGATATTAAGTGTGGTTTTCCAATTTTTCATTACTATGTTTAGGAACTGTATCAATTTAGGATCTACTTTGTATATTTCCAATATTTGTAGTAACCATGAGTGGGGTACACTATCAAAAGCTTTTTGGTAATCAATGTATGCGAAGTGTAGCGACCTTTGTTTAGTTTTAGCTTGATATGTCACCTCTGCATCTATTATCAGTTGCTCTTTACATCCTCGTGCTCCTTTGCAACAGTCTTTTTGTTCTTCATTTATAATTTTGTTCTGTGTTGTATGTGTCATTAATTTCTGTGTAATGACTGAAGTTAATATTTTGTATATTGTAGGTAGGCATGTTATGGGGCGATATTTAGCTGGGTTTGCTGTGTCTGCTTGATCTTTAGGTTTCAGATAAGTTATTCCATATGTAAGTGTATCAGGGAATGTGTATGGGTCTGCAATGTAACTGTTAAATAATTTAGTTAGATGTGAATGTGTTGAGGTGAACTTCTTTAGCCAGAAATATGCTATTTTATCTTTTCCAGGCGTTTTCCAATTGTGAATAGAATTAATTGCTCGGGTGACTTCATGTTGCAAAATTATCACTTCAGGCATTTGTGGTATCATCTTGTATGTGTCTGTTTCTGCTTGTATCCACCGTGCATGCCTGTTATGTTGTACTGGGTTTGACCATATGTTGCTCCAGAAGTGTTCCATGTCTGTTATGTTTGGTGGATTGTCTATTTTAATGTGTGTGTTATCTATTGTCTGGTAAAATTTCTTCTGGTTTGTGTTGAATGTTTGGTTTTGTTTCCTTCTATTTTCACTTTTTTTGTATCTTCTAAGTAGTTTGGCCAATGCTTGTAATTTCTGCTTCTTTTCATCTAATTGCTCTGTCGCGTCTTGTTGTGAGATTTTACCTAATCTTTTTCGTTTTTTTTCTGACATTTCATTTTTTATAAATTGTGTTAGCTGTCCGATGTCTTTTCTCAGTTTTCTATTCTGATCTGTAGCCTGTGTTGTCATGCTGGTTTTGTGGGTTTCTTCTGTGTGTTTGTTGGTTCTGATCTCTGCCTAGTGTGTATATTTAGTGTAGTGAGTGCTCCTATATAAACCACATTATTATTATTATTGTTGTATTTTTCAAAAGTTTTAGTCTAGTGAACACTGTATCAAGTAATTTCTTTTTTCCGAATATGAGTAATAACATCTAATAAAAAGGTACAAAAGGAACGAATTCTGGGGAAGATGACTGGTCTGGAAAAGAGTAACAAATAATAGGGTGTTACCATATGAGGTGCAGGAAAGAAAACAGAAAAGAAAGGGATACTTCACTTGAAACTACCTCTTTAATTAATTTTGTTAAACACCGACCTACAGAATTTTCTCTGACAAAGACAACTCAAACTTAACCTATTCATTTATTACCCACAATATACAAGCCCAACACAATCTCATTACTATACATTGACAACACGACTTCCAATAATTAACACAAAAGAATGTCACTGAATTGCAAGAAATCATAACAGTAATGGAAATCCAAAAACTATGAAATTGAAGAAATATGAAACTACCTCCAACTCTGTTAATTGTCTAAACTCATTTCAATCATGAATCCCAACAGTGCAAACTCCATTCTTTTTCATAAGTCACTTACCCCTCAGAAAATCTTCATAACACGAACTACAGCAATTACAGCAAGTAGCAACTACAGTCAACTAAATAGAAAGGTTCTAATTACTATAGACTGTAACTACGAGGAGGCATATGGTTAGGGAAAGAAACATTTTGTTGAAGAACAAACAATGTATTTAGAAAATTGTACGTTATTCTTGTGACATCCAGTTCCCAAAATTCCAACTGTCCAAACATTATCAACCAAACATCCGTCATCATACAATTCCTTGCGTATTTTCTTATACGCACATCATTTCATCTGACTTTGCAATGCATGTCCTACCAACACAGAGTCTCCACTAAGAATATCATGTCCCTGCACTTCCCTATCCAATCGCTAACTGCTAGTCCTTCCAACCACAGAATCCCCTGCCGAGGGCACAGAGTGCTGTCAGCGATATTAACACAATCTATAGCGCTGCCAACCTACAAACACGCTACTTACATAATTTACGTGTCCAAACGAAAACATCTAAACTCTCTTATTCCAAAACTCTGCAGCTTTAATGGCCTCTTCGTTGCACAGAAATGAGTCTCACCTCAGTGTGCAGTTGACTACAAGCGTATACAGCCCTGACTGCCAACGCACCTCGCGCTGTTAACTCTCATTGAGCCAGTACTGTCTACTCTCTGACGTAAGTAATATTCTGGCAGTGATGGCGTATGGAACCTCTAGAGGACGTGTCCACGCCCAAGTCTCTCATTCGTTCTTGCTTTAGGCGCCGAGTGACTTTACTTGTGGTTCCGTCGTGAGGTACCAACTTCGACATGGGACCTCGTTCTTGGACGACACCACAAGAACCTCGTTGGAATATATCGTCTGTGGACAGAGATTCGTACTTCTAAAATTGCTGACCATAACAGATCTAAAGCTTGGTGCCTTCGTATGCGATGTGGCGTGATACTGCTTAGCATCGAGAGCCACTCAGCAGATGCAACAGACATTTTCCGGAGCTGAACTCGCTCTGATTGTCCGTGATATCCAGTGCGATCAGGTTGATGACGTGTTCCTTGACCTCAGGAAGGCATTTGATACGGTTCCGCGTTTTCGTTTGGTGATCAATAAATAAGCTTACCGAGTATCGGACCAGACTTGTGAGGGATTTCAAAGAGAGCTCAACACGTCGCTCTTAACGCAACAGAATCGACAGGTGTAATTTCAGGAATACCGCAAATGAATGTTTATTATTTACCATTTATATAAATGATGCAGTCGATAGCGTCAGTAGCTCCACTAGGCGGTTCACAGATGATGTCTGTAGCGATAGAGGTAACTCTCCAGCGATTTGCAAGAAGACCTGCAGAGGAGCAATGATTGGTGCAGGGACTGGCAGTTGACCTCGAACGTAAGTCATTCTAATGTAGTGCGCATGAATAGGTGGAAAAATCAACTACTGTAAGATTACACTATTGGCGTCGAATCGCTGGTAACAGCAACTATACTAAAATACTTTGGTGTAACAGTCCGGAGCGATCTGAAGTGAAATGATCAAATAAAAAAGACTGTAGGAAAAATACACTACAGAGCCAAGAAATTGGTATAGGCAGGCGTATTCAAGTACAGACACATGGAAACAGGAAGAATAAGGTGCTGCGGTCTGCAGCGCCTATATAAGACAACAAGTGTCTGACTCAGTTGTTTGATCGGTTACTGCTGCTACAATGGCAGGTTATCAACATTTAGGTGCGTTTGAACGTGGTGCTGTAGTCGGCGCACGAGCTATGGGACACAGCATATCTGAGGTAGCAACAAAGTGGGGATTTTCCCGTAGGACCATTTCACGAGTGTACCGCCAATATGAGGAATCCGTAAAACACCAAATCTCCGACGTCGATGAGACCACAAAAACATCCTGCAAGAACGGGGCCAACGGCGACTGAAGAGAATCGTTCAACGTGACAGAAGTGCACCCTTCCGCAGATTGCTGCAGATTCCAATGCTGGGCTATCAACAAGTGTCAGCGTGCGAGCCATTCAGTGAAACATCATCGAAATCAGCTTTCGGAGCCGAAGGCCCACTCGTGTACCCTTGTTGACTGCACGACACAAAGCTTTACGCCTCGCCTGGGCCCGTCAACACCTACGTTGGACTGTTGATGACGGGAAACATGTTGCCTGGTCGGACGAGTCTCGTGTCAAATCTTACCGAGCTGATGGACGTGAACGGCTATGGACACAACCTCACGAATCTGTGGACGCTGCATGTCAGCAGGGGACTGTACAAGCTGGAGGAAGCTCTGCAGTGGTGTGGGACGTGTGCAGTTGGAGTGATATGCGATCCGTGATACGTCTAGACACGATTCTGGCAGGTGACACGTACGTAAGCATCCTGTCTGAACACCTGCACCCATTCATGTCCATTGTGTATTCCGAAGGACTTGGGCAATTCCAGCAGGACAATGCAACACCCCACACGTCCAGAATTGCTACAGACTGGCTCCAGGAACACTCTTCCGAGTTTAAACACTTCCGCTGGCAACCAAACTCCCCAGACATGAACATTATTGAACATATCTGGGATGCCTTGCGAAGTGCTGTTCAGAAGAGCTCTCCACCCCCTCCTACTCTTACGGATTTATGGACGGCCCTGCAGGAATCATGATGTCAGTTCCCTCGAGCACTACTCAGCCATTAGTCGAGTCCATACCATGTCGTGTTGCGGCACTTATGCGTGCTCGCAGGGGCCCTTCACGATATCAGGCACGTGTACCAATTGCTTTGGCTCTTCAAGTGTATATGCCAGGCTGAGATTCATTGGAAGCATCTTAACGGAATGTAATTCATCTGCGAAAGAAGTGGTTTACAAAGCAGTTGTTCGACATATTACTACTGAGTTGCTCGTCGGTGTGGGGCCCTTACCAGGTTGGATTAATGGAAGAGAGAAACAAGATCCAACGGAAAGCGGTGCGCATTGTCGCAGGATCTGTTAGTTACTGCGACAGGATTGCAAAAATGGCTCTGAGCACTATGCGACTTAACTTCTGAGGTCATCAGTCGCCTAGAACTTAGAACTAATTAAACCTAACTAACCTAAGGACATCACACACATCCATGCCCGAGGCAGGATTCGAACCTGCGACCGTAGCGGTCACTCGGTTCCAGACTGTAGCGCCTAGAAGCGCTCGGCCACTCGGGCCGGCAACAGGATTGCAGAGATGCTCAACAAACTCCAGTGGCAGACTGTTCAAGACAGGCGTTGTGCATCACGGAGGGGTTTAGTATTGAAATTCCAAGAGAGTACTTTCCGGAAAGAGATGGGCAACATATTACTTCCTCCCACATAACGTGGCACGAAATGACCATAACGAGCAAATCTGAAAAATTATAGTTAATACGAATAATTACAGACTGACATTCCTCCCAAGCGCTAGAGCTAATGTGGAGGTTTACCGACAATCATTCTTTCGACGCGGCATTTGCGAATGACGCGCGGTCTAGGGCGCCTTTCCACAGTTCGCGCCGGCTCCCCACCCCCACCCCCGACCGCTCAACCGTCGGAGGTTCGAGTCCTCCCTCGGGTATGGGTGTGGGTGTGTGTGGGTATTGTTCTTAGCATACGTTAAAGTTAGATTAAGTAGTGTGTAACCCTTGCCGGCCGGTGTGGCCGAGCGGTTCTAGGCGCTACAGTCTGGAACCGCGCGACCGCTACGGTCACAGGTTCGAATCCTACCTCGGGCATGAATGTGTGTGATGTGTGTCATGTCCTTAGGTTAGTTAGGTTTACGTAGTTCCAAGTTCGAGGGGACTGATGACCTCATCATTTGGTCCCATAGGAACTTGCCCCCATTTGCGAACGGAACAGGGAAAGGGGCAACAGACTGCGGTACGTGTAGTACCCTCCGTCACACGCCGTGAAGTGTCTTGCAGAGTATAAATGTAGATGTAGAACGCGCATGACTTGCCGAAGCTGAAATTGTCTAGAGGGTTGTGGTAGGGATACGGGTGAACGGTATTTGGCTAATAAAAAAGCCGAGGCCTGTGCTAACATTCTCAGGAGTGAGTGTCGGATTTCCGCAAAATTCCGATAAGCCCTTGCTGTAAAGTACTGCAGATTTTCGCTTTTGCGGATGTCTTCCGAAGATGGTGTAGGCAAATAACCTAACCAAAGTTATGACCAGGTATTTTAGATGTCTCCCTTTGATAATCGGTCGAAATTAAGAGACTCAAAAGTGCCACTGATATTATTGCTGTACTCATTTTACCAAAGATTTTTCCGGCATTACGGTGTAAGACTGGAGTATCACAAAGTCCAATTTCTACTATTTTGTAGCGCCATTTACCACGAAAAGTTTTCAGAAATAACTGTAACCAGTCGCCTTTTGTGATTTCGAATCGCTTAGCTACCCACCAGATGGTACACACTTGTGATGACTGTACCAACTGATAATTATTCGTTAGGCGATTCGGAACCGGTCATGGTGAACACAAATTGAACCACCATTAAAGGCGGCTGGTTGCAGTTACTTCCGAAAACCTTTTTTAGTATCCGAAAGTGATTCGGATTCGCCGCCCAGCCCGGGTATCGGTACAGAGGGCAGGTGAGATATACTGCCCCGACCGCAGCTTGCTCCCGCCAGGTGCGCCACTGCAGCCCTAGCAGCAGGTGAATACCGCGGCCCAACTTGCTGGTTCCTTGAAAGCCTTTGATACGCGCCATCGATTTGTAGAGTAACTGACCTTACCCGTATTGCGTTTTGATTGGAATTGCTCCCTGGACTTTTCGACTACGCTTGCGACGACTTCGCTACGCTGTGGACTTTGTTTCTGACTAGCCGTTCACTTCATGAACTCAGTCGTCATCGACCTCAGGAATTGCCGGTTCGCTCCACCGGTCTCCACATTTCGTTTAAGTGTCGCAGGTGTAAGGTGAGACGAATGACTTCTTATGTGAAACTTCCTGGCAGATTAAAACTGTATGCCGGACCGAGACTCGAACTCGGGACCTTTGCCTTTCGCAGGCAAGTCCTCTAGCACTGAGCTACCCAAGCACGACTCACGCCCCGTCCTCACAGCTTTACTTCTGCCAGTACCTCGTCTCCTACCTTGCTAGAGCAATTGCCCGCGAAAGTCAAAGGTCCCGAGTTCGAGTCTCAGTCCGGCACACAGTTTTAATCTGCCAGGAAGTTTCATATCAGCGCACACTCCGCTGTAGAGTGAAAATTTCATTCTAGAGACTTCTTACGTTTTCCTGTGGGAACTGTTACTATAGTCCAATTAAAATTACTTGACAATCGTCGTCTCACTTGTCGCTACAGTGTTGCCACATCGGCTGCCGGCTACCTCTGTTATAGGCTATACACAAACACAATGGGTCGCTTTGTTGGACTTTGTTGGAAGCGATCGCCGTGAGGTATGACGGAAATGCGAGATGCTTTTTCAACAGCTAAGTGTAAGTGACTAATGGCTGAACTGTGGCAGACGATGCGGTTTGTAGCCCAAGAGTTCAAGCTCATGTCACTCGTGATGTGCAATGTAAATGAGAACACGGCGGTCAGCAGTGAGCGGCAGAACTAAAATCACCATCAATTTGTTCATGGCTTCTCTGCGAGCAAACTCCAGGTAGAAAATTATCAGTTTAAGCGTCAAAAGCTAATTATAATTTTTCTCTGCCATTGGTTACCTGAAAATATCCTCACACTGGTTACACGAGTTGCTGCGTTACCAACCGATGAGCAGTCCTAGTTGGCACTTGGTTGCACATTATAGGCGACACAGGCAGACTACAGACCAAAAAAGAATGACAAGAAAACAAGAGCAAATGAAAAAATCAATACCATCATGAAAGCAGCCTTCAAAAATTCCTCATCATGCAACGTCGTACGAAGCTTGTGTAATGTAAGCCGATCTCAGTGTTTATAATAACTGTGTGTGTAACGCCGAATCGGGTCTTGCACGGAGGGAATAGTGTTTGGTTATTGTTGTGTATGGAACGTGTGTATTTCGTCAACATTGTTGTGTGTGTGTGTGTGTGTGGCCCTTTTCTTTCGCATTTCACAAAACACAGAGTCAGCATTCGGGATCCAAACACTTCAAGAAAAAAACTGGACGGGGAAGTGAAGTTAGCAATTGTTGCAGTTTAGCAACGGCGAACGGTTCGGGAGTGACGTTGAGCTCTATGATTGGAGGAAACCAGCTCCAACACGTGGAGTGTCAACTATCGAGTAATTTTAATCGAACTATATAGTCTCTTTCCATCTTCTCCGTTGCTGCAGTAGCTACTTGGAGAGGTATAGATTCCTCACCGATAATCCGTTCTTGCAATTTTCTGTATTTCTTAAAGGGCTGCCAAGTCAGATTTAGCACCATTTCTCCTGCTAATCAGAGAGGCTTATGACCATTTTCGCTGGTCTTATTTGTATACGCTCGAAACTGATATAGATTCTACACATTTTAGACAAATTGAAGCTTCCCAATAACCGACCAGTGTATCGTAGCTTTTCTGTTCCGCCTGTGCGGTGGTTCCGTTTCAAAGGTCCACGCTTTGTAACTCCGAGGTATTTGTGACAATAGGTGACTTGTTGTATTTTGCCGTCACTTACAGCTTCTTTCACTTCCGACAGTATCTTGTTATCGTGAAAATGCTAGTTGCAGAGTGGTTCGGTAAAAAGCGAACACCGCAGATTAGGCTGACATGTCTCAGAATCTCACACCCTCTGGATTGCTGGCAGAGGATATACTATCCAGAATCCGATGACTTCTCCGTAGATGGCACTTCTAATTATTCAGTGTGAAACAATTATAATTCGCCATGAGGAATATGCGTCAGCAAGACGTGACTCGACCGTGAGGCATGACCCAAGCAGATTTTGAATAATACTGTCTTGTGATATTCATTGGGCTTTACTATATTCCCACGGTATACGTGAAACGCTTCCTTGGTATGTCGATCGCAAAGAGAGGCTAGAGGGGAGAAAAGTCAACAGACGGAGCCTAAGCGGTATAATTCAATCTCGGGGCACGAAGCCAGTCAAATGCGCCGGTTTAACTGCCTTTGTTTCAGTGTCACACGGGGACTGCTTTTGTTTGCATAAATGTGGCCCGGTATTCGATATGTCAGTTGCTAAGGAAAGAAACAAAAACACAGCAAGTTGCCCTCTTCTTGCAGAAGAACAAATGAACACATGCACATAGTAATAGAACAGCCGTATGTTGGCAAGACTGAAGATGTAGGAAATATATCAAATATCATTTGCCACGATACAGATCGATAACAACAGAAATCGATACATCCACGCAGCAGCTGTCCACGCGGAAACATGAGTAACACGCTACAGCAGAAAATTGCGTAGCATTTACCCCCCACCAACAGCTTCCAGTTAAGCAGTCTGCGAACTGTAGTATGATTACGGGCGTTACAGTGAAGCAGTACTAAGTGTGGTCTGTGCATCCAAAGCGAAATGGCTCAGAGTAAATGGAAAACCTGGGATGTCGCGCGAACGTTTTGTCCTGTCCTACCAGAATATATATATATTTTTAACTGGTTTGTTTGAGGGGCAAGTGATGGAACTATGAATTTAAAAGCATATATTCGGTGGCAAAACAAGGTACGTAATTATTTCCAGACAGGGTGTGTTCTCTGCATGCTTTTAGAGTTTATTGTAGTTACTGTCAATTGCTTCCAGCTTGTTACAGCTCATTTTTAGCAGCAGTGGTCTTTTCAATGGCCGCTGTAGTACTCTTAGATGTTCTTTCTTGTTATCTTTCCCCCTTTGCGTCCGGCATAGGGCTACCATGAGGTCTTTCGCATTACTCGAGATACGGAACGTGGAGGTTACATACAGTATACACCAATGTCGCTTTGTGTTCCGGCAGAAGTGTTTCAGAAAATAGTGATTCAGGATCAGTCTTCCTAGCTATATCTTAACGACGGGCATCCAAAATTTTAGCGACGTCCAAATCACATTTCGAGTAAAGTAGTATTAAAGGAAGCTGGAGAAGTAATCTTTCAGTGGATACCGTCCCACTTTAGGTTTGATAATTATGAAAAAGCAGACCAATTAAACAATAAAATTTCTTCTCTGCAAGAAAAGAAAAGTGCAACACACTTACACTACTATGTCGAAAGCGTTTTTAATGAAGAATGTTTGGAGACGTCATAGAATATTCTACTCTGCATAGTGACAATACGACGTAAACAACTTCACTCGCACAGTGAAAATGGAAATGCCGTGTGGCTAGGGCCTCCCGTCGGGTAGACCGTACACCTGGTGCACGTTTTTCGAGTTGACGCCACTTCGGCGACCTGCGTGTCGAACTCACTCAGTAAAGAGCCACGTGTAACGGAAAAATTATTTCACAATATGCATGGGACGAACCAGTGGAAAAACTGAATGCTGTTGCTTTGTGACTGACATGCATACAGTGGCGGAGAGCAGCGCACCTAGCCGCGTTCGGAAAGTCTCGTACGTACGGACTCAAGAAAGAAAGCTATACATGGCATCCAACGCTAAGATCGCTCCGCAAAAAAACTCCGGCACTTCAGAAGGGAGTACGTGTTCCGGGCTTCCTAAAGACACAGTTCTACTGCAGGTGCATCATTGTGGAATAGCGCAGCAACAGAAACATACTCCTAAGTACGCTGGACAGTGCAACTTTGGTGGGAACAATGTCTATATTGCTCACAGATTCACCACACCCCTCGAAGGACCTACGTGTAAAGCTCTTCTTCTACGACGCGAAGGTGTTCTAGCCCCGGATCGAATCCACCAAGCGGATTAACGATGACGGTCGGTGTGTCGGTCAGCCTGGTTATGGTTATTAGGTGGTTTTTCACATCGTACTATGTGCATTCCCTCAGTCACGCTATTCGCAAACATTTAGAAAACTTTGCGCTTACTTCCACAGGGTAACACCACACGACGACAGTTGGGGGTACAAGCATTCAGTCCGGGGAGGGGGTTTGAACGATAGCAAGGGGCATCCCACAGCCCTGCCAAATCCGTTAATAAACATACTGACCCTGCGCCGAAGTGCGACAAAGGCAAAAGAAAATGATAAGCATGATTATTACACACAGATTCACTGTGAAATACTGGTGGTATATGAACCAAATACAATGTCGCATCCAGCCGTAGTGAAATTGCGCCAACGAATTGACGAATGCCACACAGATGTGGGTGATGCTGATCCCCTGTTGTAGTATCCTCGTCGACACTGTAGAGTCTTGTATCGTGAGAAGCAAGGGAGAGGATGATGTTTGATGGTCGTTATCATCTGTCTACAACACAACTGCACACATGTATTAATAGGGTTCTTTATTTACTTAAACTGATAGCTGCTTATCTTTAAGAGAGTCGATGTGTTGTGGTACAAGCTCTTCAGTATTAGTGCGCTTTAGCCTCACTGCTGGTGAAGTACAAGTCCCACTATAAACATTACTCAATACACTCACGTAGCCGGTGATATGAACTGACAGATGGTAACTAGAATAGTGCCTGAGACTCAGCTAATGACAGGAACTGAGCCCTCCGGTTCGCGGCGGCGATCTAGATACTTGTGGTCGAGAGGGCGTTGTCGGCGTGCTGCTTGCGAGTGTGTCTTTGGCCTCTCTCCTTATAGGCGCACTTGATCCAGCTTCTACTATCGATCTTCTTGCTACACCTTTGCCGACCGCTGTGCTGGCGACAACTTACGCCAGCACACCTACATACTCCAGATCTTCGACTGTGGGATTTCCATCTTTTCGACACGCTGAAAGAACATATGTGGGAAAGATTTTCCAACTATGAGTACGTTCACATAGCGGATCTCGAATGACTGTGTGCGTAACGAGCGGGTTTATATCAACAAAGAACTGTTAGACTGGTAGAAAATTCCAGTCGTTGTTTAGACACTTAGTGACTATGTTGAAAGACAGTGTCATATATGTGTGTCTATTTAGAATGTAGTGCAGCAACGAAAAAAAGAGTTACTTGGCCTGCTATAAAAACGTGTAACTCTTTGAAGTCCCCCTCGTACCCACATGGGAGCTCGTAGCAGAACTGCTGGAACTAACCATCCGACTCCCTCAAACGTCGCTCATGAAGAATTATTACAAGTCCTGATTGGCTTACTAAGTAGTTGCATCGAATTGATATGTATCCAATGAATAAATGTGCAAGTAGTACAAACTACGAGTATCATCAATTGGAACACTGTATTGGGAAGAGCGGAAACAAAATTCCTACTTGGCAATGACAAAAATAATTAAAGAAAAAAATGAACATTGTGTCAGGGTGAAGATCTTGAATTTTTCGTGATTTTCATATAGAGATGGCACCTTGTGTTTGAAAACAAATTTTTGGGAGAGGGGACACGTGGGGCAAGATCCCATCGCGAGCAAATATGTCACCCTCTGACGGTGACGCTCTTTTGTGCGTCAATTAAACTTCTTTAGGATGCTTGCAGTAAATCTGCCCGAAATCAACCCTCGCTAAGGATAGGTCTGCTGCCGCGCCCATTAAATCGTTCCGTACAGGCACTGTTAGATACTTGAAGGTTGTAACTGTTTGTCACGGCCGGCCGTTGTGGCCGAGCGGTTCTAGGCGCTTCAGTCCGGAACCGCGCTGCTGCTACGGTCGCAGGTTCGAATCCTGCCTCTGGCATGGATGTGTGTGATGTCCTTAGGTTAGTTAGGTTTAAGTAGTCGTAAGTCTAGGGGAGTGATGATCTCAGAAGTTAAGTCCCATAGTGCTTAGAGCCATTTAAACCATTTTGTTTGTGACGACTTTTCGCCGATAGTGAAGAGACAGGTATTGTTGTCTATTTACACACATTACCGTTTCTTATACTTTGAGGGTTGTTTGCCAGTCGTTGCACGAGGTGCAGTCGATTTGCAAATATCTCTATTTTGCAATGATGTGACCTCCCTGTAAACAACTGCGTTATCTGCCAACAGCCTCAGTCGTCATCTGACAACTCACACTATCAAGAGGTGCGCCACAGGCTTCGGTTGCTTCTCGCAGTGCCTCCCAGTTAACACTGAACTCTGTTTGCTGAGTAGTCTTCAGCTCAGTCGTATGTTATGCACGGACGCATTCTGATTCTTGCGGAATCCTTTGTCGAAGGCTTTCAGGAAGTCCAGAACCACTGCATCGACCTAAGTTCCGCTGCCTACTGCTCCGTGGCTCTCATAAACCAACTCTGGGCTGGTTCGCAGTGATCGGCGATTACAGTAACCATGTAGAGGAATTGTTCGGTCTCCAGAAAAAGTTGTCATTCACTAGGACAAAATATTTCCAAAAAACTAAACATATTTAAGTGGCTGTGCTACGCCTCTGGAGTAAAGCCATGAAACAGTGCTAACAGTGATCCCTCGACACGCTGTTGTACACGCTCTATCCGGTGGACCTAGCTCAGACGGAACGGCTTACATGCTGACTACACGGCTGTGTTCACGCACAGCGTGATCGCCGACATTACTGCAGCTGGCAACTGACAGCCTCGCCGAGTGGACGACTTGATAATTCCGGTTATCATAGTTGCTCACGAGGTGTCACCCAAAAACTTACAAGAAGTAATGCCGTGGGGCGACTCCTTAGAATGGTTTCCAAAAGTCAATTACGTTGGCGGCACGTTGGACAGGAGATGGGAGGGGCACTGATACGTTCTCCGGGTCAGAAGAAAGACATTTGGAAGACTGAGGGAATTTTACCCTCTTTCAAACCCCATGCCTTCTCTTCCTGTCACATAGGGTTCACCTTGTGTAAAAATATGGTGTTGCCGATGTTGGAATATGCTGGTGTCGTGTGGGGCAAAACAGCAGACTGGAGCCTACGGATGCTGCGAGACAGCACAAAGCCGCCCTTGACAACGTGCTCAGAAAGTAGCTTCTCGGTATCGTACTAAAACGATTCACGACATGACTGGGATGCCGCTCCTCCGCTAACGTTTCGAGAACTCGGTACGACAGTTCTATGAAAAAACTGCCCAAGCCAGCAATGCAAAAATTGGCGCCTTTCCCACGAGATCCATCTGCGCGAGACAACGTAATGGCCCGACGTGCTGCGCACGCAGAGCGTTACTGCGCTACCTGTGCAGCGCGAAATAACGACGACCAAAACGACTAACAATTAACGCCCACAACATACGTTGTGCCTGATGTTCCACAGTTACGGTTGCGATAGGAGGAATAGCGCGACGCACTTGGCCTCCTCCCACATGCGGAAACTCGGCATTTTCGATTAGCGTGGCATGTGTCTCGGAAGCCAATTTCGCCTTGTGGCTTGTTTTCTGTAACCATCCGTAGCATCACACTGCACAGTCCACATAACTACTTTTCACCAAATTTTGTAAAAGTGCTTACCTGAGATACCGTCACTATTTCGCATCAGTAACATTTACACAATCATAGTTGTAAGAAAACTGTAAGGTCTTCCACAGCAGTCTTGTTTCCCTACTGAAACATGTAATCAGAGTAGAACTACGAGGGCGTTCACTAAGTAATGCAAAAACTTTTTTCTCGACCAGTTTCGGTTGAAAAATGCTGAATTTGTTGTGGGACATCGTGGAATATTCTCGCTTCGGTCCGTGTAGTTACATGAAGTTCCGATTGGTGGCGGCGCTATATGTGGCCTCCAAAATGGCGTCTGTAAAGGAGTTGCTTTCCAAGCAGAGACCTGTGATCGAGTTTCTTTTGGTGGAAAACCTGAGCGTCGCAGATATTCGTAGGCGCTTGCAGAATGTCGACGGAGACATAGCAATGAATAAATCCAAGGTGAGTCGTTAGGCGAGGCATCAGTCGTCATCGCAACAAGATCGCTAAACTTGGTCGATCTCCCGCAGGCCGGCCGGAGTGGCCGAGCGGTTCTAGGCGCTACATTCTGGAACCGCGCGACCTGTACGGTCGCAGGTTCGAATCCTGCCTCGGGCATAAATGTGTATGAAGTCCTTCTGTTAGTTAGGTTTAAGTAGTTTTAAGTTCTAGGGATCTGATGACCTCAGAAGTTAAGTCCCATAGTGCTCAGAGCCATTTGAACCATTTTTTGAATACCGCTTTCGCTAGTTTTCAACTAGGGCTTACACATATTTCCCGTTTATTGAACAACAGAGCCTTTCTCAAATGCAACTGTTTCACCGAAGCGAAAGAGAGACAACAAAGTCCAGTCACATTAATGTAACCACCTGACAAAAGCCCGAATAAACATGTTTTGCTGCGGGGACTGTTGCGAGATGTGTCAGTGAGGTTCTGGGAGGTATCGACAGAGACGTGAAGCTCTACTGCCGTGGCCAGCTGCGCTAGGGATCCGTGGCGAGTAAAGCCCGATCGAGGTGGTCCAGCGGATTCTCCATCTGGGGAGTTCGGTGGTCGAGTGAGTACAGTACCAGATCCTGGTGCTCTTAGAACCACGCACGTACACTGCGAGCTGTGTGACATGTTGCATTGTCCTGCTGGTAGATGTCAGTAAAAGCAACCTCCCTGTAGGGGTGAACACATACTTGTGTTACACCACTGTGCCTTCGAGAATGATGTGGTGCAGCACAGGCCACAGTCGATAGACAGGTGCGGAGATGTGAACAGGTGTATGTACAGTCTTAGACAAAAAAACTGACTGCTGGCCGGCCGCCACAGAGACTAAGTCCTAGTCGTTCACTTAAGGTGGCCAATAAAACTGACCGCCCCTGACAACTCCAAGTCCGGCCATCTGCACAATCTGGCAACACTGTAAGATGCGGAAGTGTTAGGAGGAAGTGTTATCTACTTCCGAGATGATAGGGTTGGAGTGAGTCCGTGGTCTTGCGGTCATTGTCGTGCATTCCAAACTTAAAGTCGCGTGTTCGCGTCCAATTGATTTTTTTGTTTTTTTTTTTTACCACATTTCGGTAAAAACTTATGACTCTGATTGAACATCGAAGACAATTCGCTTAAAATTCTACTCACCCACAATAACAAGTATTCCAGAAACAATTCCGCAGGACAGCTCGTGGCTGCGTCGCGATCATAACAGCTTACGCTCGGGCGTTTCCTCGCGCTGCAGCGGCTACCGGCTAATCTTGCAGTTAAGCATTGGATTTTGCATACCTGAAAATCATGAACTACGGTTAAGCATTGTAAAATTGAGTCGCAAGTGCAAAAAGATGTAACATCTGCAACACAATATTTACTTTGGTATAACAGAGGGGTGAATGTAGAGGAGGCAGCTAGAAAAATTTGAACTGTGTTTGGAGCGAGTGCTTTTGGGAAAAATACGCTAGAAAAAGATATTCTTGTTTCAACAAAGATCGTTCTGGCATGAATGATTTTCCACATTAAGGAAGTCTCGACTACTGATATATGTGACAGATTACCTTTTTACCATCATGCGACATTTGCATTCAACAGGCAAAGTTCAGAAGTCTAGTGTAGGAGTACTGCATGCTCTAATTCGAAACAATAAAAATCAACGGAGTGACTATTATTGAACGTCATCAGGTCGCTCATTGAGCATTCCTTTGCGGTACTGCTACTGGTGACATGTTATGATGCCTTTATCGTTAGCTTCCTAAGAAGAAATGAAAGGCTGAGCCCCACCAAAAGACGTAGACTAGAGCAAAGAGTAGTTTGAACATAATATTTTACATTTGATAGCTCCAAAAGTGTGTTTTGGACTACAAATTCTGCCCCAAGGGGGTGTGTGTGCAACACTGCTGGAATTTGTTGTCAACAATTGAGACACCTTTCGGTCGCAGTGTAAGAAAGCCGAGCAACAAAACTACATCACCTTTGCTACTGCATGATAACTCATTCAGTTGATTTGAGAAACAAAACTATCCAGGAGATTGATAGGAAAGTCGTCTCTCAGACACTTGTACTGTTAGGGAAGTCCTCTCTCAAGCACTTGTCCCTCTCCTCATATATTCGTAAAATATTACCTTTCCCGCTCTTGATCGATCAACCGTCAAGGCAATTCATTTCTAGACGAAAATACTCTTAAAACTACTATGGTTTAACGACCTCGTTAAAACAAGTAGGTTTCTACGGGCGTAGAATTTGTAAACAACTGTAGCATTGTCAGATTGTTTTAGATATCGTGAAAGAAAATTCAGCTGCTGATTACTTTCTCTTTGATGATTACTGTTGCGTTTAGGAAACAAATGGAAAATGCAAATAAAATATTCATTTTACTAATACAAATTAAATTCAGCTTACTACAGAAACCACACGACAGCAGTCTATCTTAATAAAGCATTAAGTTCAAAATGGTTCAAAGGGCTCTATGGGACTTAACTTCTGAGGTCATCAGTCCCCTAGAACTTAGAACTAGTTAAACCTAACTAACCTAAAGACATCACACACATCCATGCCCGAGGCAGGATTCGAACCTGCAACCGAAGTGGTTACAGACTGTAGCGATGCATTACATCTACATCTATATCCATACTCCGCAAGCCACCTGACGGTATGTAGCGGAGGGTACCTTGAGTACCTCTATCGGTTCTCCCTTCTGTTCCATTCGCGTATTGTTCGTGGAAAGAAGGATTGTCGGTATGCCTCTGTGTGGGCTCTAATCTCTCTGATTTTATCCTCATGGTCTCTTCGCGAGATACACGTAGGAGGGAGCAATATACTGCTTGACTCTTCGGTGAAGGTATGTTCTCGAAACTTTGACAAAAGCCCGTACCGAGCTATTGAGCGTCTCTCCTGCAGAGTCTTCCACTGGAGTTTATCTATCATCTCCGTAACGCTTTCGCGATTACTAAATGATCCTGTAACGAAGCGCGCTGCTCTCCGTTGGATCTTCTCTATATCTTCTATCAACCCTATCTGGTACGGATCCCACACTGCTGAGCAGTATTCAAGCAGTGGGCGAACAAGCGTACTGTAACCTACTTCCTTTGTTTTCGGATTGCATTTCCTTATGATTCTTCCAATGAATCTCAGTCTGGCATCTGCTTTACCGACGATCAACATTATATGATCATTCCATTTTAAATCACTCCTAATGCGTACTCCCAGATAATTTATGGTATTAACTGCTTCCAGTTGCTGACCTGCTATTTTGTAGCTAAATGATAAAGGATCTATCTTTCTGTGTATTCGCAGCACATTACACTTGTCTACATTGAGATTCAATTGCCATTCCCTGCACCATGCGTCAATTCGCTGCAGATCCTCCTGCATTTCAGTACAATTTTCCATTGTTACAACCTCTCGATACACCACAGCATCATCCGCAAAAAGCCTCAGTGAACTTCCGATGTCATCCACAAGGTCATTTATGTATATTGTGCATAGCAACGGTCCTATGACACTCCCCTGCGGCACACCTGAAATCACTCTTACTTCGGAAGACTTTTCTCCATTGAGAATGACATGCTGCGTCCTGTTATCTAGGAACTCCTCAATCCAATCACACAATTGGTCTGATAGTCCATATGCTCTTACTTTGTTCATTAAACGACTGTGGGGAACTGTATCGAACGCCTTGCGGAAGTCAAGAAACACGGCATCTACCTGTGAACCCGTATCTATGGCCCTCTGAGTCTCGTGGACGAATAGCGCGAGCTGGGTTTCACATGACCGTCTTTTTCGAAACCCATGCTGATTCTTACAGTGTAGATTTCTTGTCTCCAGAAAAGTCATTATACTCGAACACAATACGTGTTCCAAAATTCTACAACTGATCGACGTTAGAGATATAGGTCTATAGTTCTGCACGTCTGCTCGACGTCCCTTCTTGAAAACGGGGATGACCTGTGCCCTTTTCCAATCCTTTGGAACGCTACGCTCTTCTAGAGACCTACGGTACACCGCTGCAAGAAGGGGGGCAAGTTCCTTCGCGTACTCTGTGTAAAATTGAACTGGTATCCCATCAGGTCCAGAGGCCTTTCCTCTTTTGAGCGATTTTAATTGTTTCTCTATCCCTCTGTCGTCTATTTCGATATCTACCATTTTGTCATCTGTGCGACAATCTAGAGAAGGAACTACAGTGCAATCTTCCTCTGTGAAACAACTTTGGAAAAAGACATTTAGTATTTCGGCCTTTAGTCTGTCATCCTCTGTTTCAGTACCATTTTGGTCACAGAGTGTCTGGACATTTTGTTTTGATCCACCTACCGCTTTGACATAAGACCAAAATTTATTAGGATTTTCTGCCAAGTCAGTACATAGAACTTTACTTTCGAATTCATTGAACGCCTCTCGCATGGCCCTCCTCACACTACATTTCGCTTCGCGTAATTTTTGTTTGTCTGCAAGGCTTTGGCTATGTTTATGTTTGCTGTGAAGTTCCCTTTGCTTCCGCAGCAGTTTTCTAACTCGGTGGTTGTACCACGGTGGCTCTTTTCCATCTCTTACGATCTTGCTTGGCACATACTCATCTAACGCATTATGTACGACGGTTTTGAACTTTGTCCACTGATCCTCAACACTATCTGTACTTGAGACAAAACTTTTGTGTTGAGCCAACAGGTACTCTGAAATCTGCTTTTTGTCACTTTTTCTAAACAGAAAAAATATCCTACCCTTTTTAATATTCCTATTTACGGCTGAAATCATCGATGCCGTAACCGCTTTATGATCGCTGATTCCCTGTTCTGCGTTAACTATTTCAAATAGTTCGGGTCTGTTTGTCACCAGAAGGTCTAATATGCTATCGCCACGAGTCGGTTCTCTGTTTAACTGTTCAAGGTAGTTTACAGATAAAGCACTTAAAAAAAAGTGTCTGTAAGACGATTTATCCTATTTTAACACGAATTAGTAGGATATTACCGACTTTTGACTTCGAAAAGATCTGTATTTACTTCATTTCCTGTATCATTCGCAAGTCTTATGAAAATGTGGCATTTCATAGATAAAATTATGTATTAACAACAACAAAAAAATATGTCAGCAGAAAAAAGTGGCATTATGAAATTGGCAGTACCGTAAGGTTGTCGCTCTGACACTAAGGGTTACTGTAAGTAGCAAGACGAATTTTGCTCGAGCGTTATCTTACGATTCCCTTATTGAGTTTGTATCTGCCTGCTTGTAGCTCTACTACAAAAGAATTAAAAATCTGGCTTTCAGCGAATGTAGAAAGGCGAACGACAGCAGCTTGCACCTGGTAGCCAAGCATGTTACCTGAGAAATGGTATCTTCCTAAAGTGGGACGAAATTCTTTTGTGGATGAATTGTTGGCAAATATCAGTCGGACGTGTGCCGGTGGTCTAAGCGTTTCGGTGTGTTGAATTTGTACCAATGATTTTTCTACAGGTTTTTTCTGTCGCAAATAGAGAGTTGAAGTCTCCCATTAGTATTTTCACGTCATCTTGGTGAATTTTGCTCATATTATTTTCGAGTGTGTTCCAGAATTTTTCGACATTTTTGGTGTTTTTCTTATTTTCGATGTTGGTGGGGGCATGCGCATTGATGGGTGTATATTTTTTTACTGGGGCTCTGAATGAGCATAGTCCTAGGTCGATTGTTGATGGCTGTGATTTCTTTGACAGAGTTGATGATGATAGATCTGTGTTCAAGAAAAGCAATGCCGAAGATTGGTACGCCTTTCGCTACCTCTTGTTGTATTTTGCTCTTGAAGATGAAATGCTTTCCGTAATGCAAGGTTTCATTGCCAGTTAGTTGTGGTTCTTGAAGAGCAATGATGAGAATTTTTTGTCGGTCGATTTATTATGTGAGACTATTTAGTTTTTGTATTTGGATCAATGTATCGATGTTTAGTTATTAAGAAAAAAAGTTGTTATGTGTGTGAAATCTTATGGGACTTAACTGCGAAGGTCATCAGTCCCTAAGCTTACACACTACTTAACCTAAATTATCCTAAGGGCAAACACACACACACACACACACACACACACACACACACACACACACACACACACACCCATGCCCGAGGGAGGGCTCGAACCTCCGCCGGGACCAGCCGAACAGTCCATGACTGCTGCGCAACAGACGGCTCGGCTAATCCCGCGCGGCGTGTGGTTTTCAAATGCATGTTTGGTGCTTGTAGGGAAATTTACAAGAGATCTTCAATATTCTCTGCCGTGCTAACCTGGACTCCCCAGAATCCGAAATTCCAACTGCCGCCTGTCGACAGCCGGGTTGTGTACCACCTGGGGTAAAGTTGACTTTGCTTGCACAGTTCATGTTTGCTTGTGTTTCATTGGTTTGGCCTGGGTGATTCCAGGACCGGACAGGACCAGAGGGTGTTGAAGCCTTTGGAAGCAAATATTTTCAGCCGAGCTCATTGAGCTAACAGACGGTGACCAGAGTAGCGGTGGTTTTCACTCAGACGTGTCTGGATTTTGAGTTCAACGGATTGAGTAGCCGTTCAGGATTCTGTTAGTATTTGGTTCACCCCAAGTATTTGATGTCCTCGGTACCACCCATATGGGGGAGGGTTTCCACTATCGGCCCCACGGGATTTTTATTATTATTATTATTGTCATTATGTCATCAGCAAATCCGATATGGTGCATCTTCCCACCACTGAAATACATATGCATTGTTCGATTCAGTATTTCCGTCACATACATATGGGTTATAATTACGTGACATTGCTGCTAGTAGACATATTTCTCACTTTTTCTTAGGCAGTTCCTACCTGTTACTCCATCATAGGAATTTATGTGCGCAACATTGTTGCAATACAGACGTTCAAATTATCCGATTTCTGTAATTTCATTTCGATACCAGATCGTTCTAATCAGATGCAGCCAGTCAGGCTTACTGTGGATATCCGAATACGACTCTCATCATTTGATAGACTGGGTAAACCACATTCTTAATCAGACGGTTGAATCTAGATCACTTTTTTATGACAGGGCATGAATTCTTAAACACTGTGGAAAATAATAATACAATGTGCTTATTACTAATATGTAATTTAAATATAAATATATGTACGAACGAGATAACAGTTTACTTACAGGAGCAGATCCCCATCCACCATAGCAGAGCAGTACGAGATTGGTTTCTGGGCCAAGAGAGGATAAAGCAGTTGCCGTTTGTTCCACGATCACCGAACATCAACCAGAAAGAGAATATGTGGGCAGAGGTAACAAGGTCATTGCCGTGTGGACCTACAAATGCAAGCGACCTTTGGACGAATATAGAAAACGTATGGTGGGAAGTAAACCATCACGTTACACTGTCGACGTCTTGATGAAATCAATGCCCTACGCCTTCGAGAAATCTTACGTAATGATAGTGGGTGGGTTGGTTACTAAAAGTATACTCGTCCACAAAACACATGTGGACAATTATCTGATAGTTGGTCAAGCTTTGCTTTGTCGCAGTTCTTTGGATACAAGTCCATTTGCTTTCAGTCTCCTCCTTACAATTCTTGCAATGCAAGGTAATTGAAAAATCTCACCCACTCGGCGCCAACTGAGGAATTGACTGGTGCATGTGTTGTTCAACACACAGTAGTTGTCACCCTCACTGGAATCAATGACTGTTTGTGTGTGTGTGTGTGTGTGTGTGTGTGTGTTTTCGTGTTCACGCACAATCTGAATCAATACTATTAACATTAGAGAGACAACCAACAATGAATATTGCGTCAAATATGACTGTAAAGTATTTAAATGCGATGGGAAGTGACAAACTGAATTTTTACCCAACCCACGACCTTAAGTAAGATGTATTAACTCCATAGTATCGTTAGCAGAGACAGTGCGCTCGTGTTTCGAGACTCGCGACAAGTGCAGTGATTAGCAGTGCCCAATGTCGCCGCGTCTTGTTTATGTTGGCTGAGTGTGGACACTGCAGCAGACGCTTCGCCATAAACAGAAAGAAATCACTTTGGCTCTGACTGTAGTGAGCGGATATCACTGCCTGCGTGTTCTTATAGTAACCAACGTGAGACTCTACTCACAGGTGCCATGGAGCAATTGCAACGGGTATCATGTCATTAGTCATCAGAATATTAACCAGTGATGAAATGTCCACTCTATTTGAATCCCAAGAAAATAGGAACCTTCTCACAAAGGAATGTGAGATGTTATCAAAATTTATCCAACATACAAAAATTAACTGCAGGGCTTTCATGTATGCAGTATTAGCACACAAGGGAATATCATGTCTTGGAAGCGTATATTTCATTTCCTCTTCTCATATTAACGCCCTTGTTTTTGTATGAAGTGAGAAAATAAACACGAAAAACTAAAGTTCCTGAGAAGCATATCAGTCATTTCCTCTTCTCATATCATAACTTTTATTTTAGTATGAAGTAAAAAAATAAACAGTTTAAGGTTGTGAATCATAATATGACACCAGATTCTTATCGTAGGCGCTATCGGAAACGCAAAAAGCAGGGAGCTGTCCATTCTTTTGTCCAACAGTCTGTCTCCTTTCATGCATTACTCCCGGTAGGAGATTCTTATTAAAGGACTTGTGGGCATCAAGTTCGTCAGCAGAACAAGCCTTATGTTATTGTGCTAATTACGGTATGGAAAAAATGCAACAAAGACGATTTCCCCTAAAGCAGTGGGGATATTTGCAAATGTCTGTATTCAGCAATGACTGCCAGCTGCCACAACACTTCACAGAATCCATGCGGCAGGCAACACAACTGTGCGCGCACTTCAGACTTTATTCAGTAAGACGTCGGGAGATGGATGGAAACGTCAAATTAACGTCGCTTTCCGAGTAGTATTCAATCCAGAATGAGGTGTTATTAAGGTAGTTGAGCGTTCTAGCAATTACACTTTTGTAATTCACATATGAGTATTCTGATAGCCAAAAGAACCCGTTAGTGTGAAACTATCGGGATCTGCATTAATATCAAACTGCAAGAACTTGAGACAATACGTGGACTCTTCTCTTCGCTCGGTGACCTATTACTGTTATTTAGTATTCTCTCCGTCCGAGACGTAATGCAAATTGAACTTCAGAGGCGCTTTCCGCTATTCTTGACAAACATCAGCAACTTGTAATCACTGCGACTTACAACTGCGTGATGATATGGCTCAGGTTGTTAGTAGTTGTGGTGGTGTTATGCTGTCAAACTGCTTACAGTAACGTTACTGGTGGCCACATAATTTAGCGCTGACTACCTACTTAAGTAAAGATAGTGTAGTGGCGTCGTCGCTTCTCTTTATTTGGCCTCAGCTTGAGTAATCCGATTTAACGAACATTGTACTCCATTCGCGGGCTGCTAATGATTCAGTATGACTACAGAGATCATCGTGCGGCTATTACATTGATTCTTCACTGAATTGCTTAACAAATATTAACCTCAGCTACGCAGCTGGAATGACTCATTACACAGGTACTCTATGTTTCACTTGGTTAAGGGATCAGTTCGCTGCAATCGTGCTTCTACTGTTCGTAAATACTTGTATACTTCATAAATGGTTCAAATGGCTCTGAGCACTATGGGACTTAACTTCTGAGGTCATCAGTCCACTATAACTTAAACCTAGCTAACCTAATGACATCAGACACATTCATGCCCGAGACAGGATTCGAACCTGCGACCGTAGCGGTCGCGCGGTTCCAGACTGTAGCGCCTAGAACCGTTCGGCCACCGAATTTGGCCGGCATACTTGTATACTGACCATTCGTTATTTGACTAAATATGAACTACAATCTGATTCGCATATATATGACATGGGTTAGCGCCGGCACAAAGCAATGACTAAGGGTTGGATGCCGTTGAAGTCCCGTACACTGATGGCAAGACAAATGTTCGCAAAACACCTCTATTGCCTCAAAAAACAATTTCATCTTAAATATCGAAGGACCGACGTCCACAATGTCATAGAGCGTTGAAATACAGCTAAGACGGCAGATGAATATTTCTGACCGACTGGGCTTCGAACCTGGACCTCCTGCTTAATAGACAGACATACTGATCCACTTTTTTTAAAAAAGTTTGAGAAGACTTTCATCACCAGGTAGGCGGAGGCAAAGAGGGCAGGGGTCGAAGATCCGAGGCCTGGCCTCAATGCTTTCCCCATACCTGTCACTGAGTAGCTGCATTATTCACATGTATTCCATGTTTGCACCCATATATATCTTTAAATTGTGGAACAAAACTGAAGTAGTAATTAAGGTAAAATAAATTACAGATTGCCGCTTCCAATGGCGTGCGTTCCCTGTAGAACATAACTTATACCGGTGAAAAGGGTGACGGAAAAGTACATAACAAACATTTATTCAGAAATATATTCACAATTTAAGTTACTTGCGCTGGATGGAAATGAGGTCTGTAAGGAAGCCATATATTTTTCAACAAATGAAAAAAAATTCTGAGCTGGAGGAGTTTTACCAAATTAGAACAGTTCTGATTTTAGAACCAACGTAAAAGAATATTCCAGGAACAAAAAAAGTGAAAGAATAGTATTCTGCTTCCAATTAAAGAAAACTGTCCACCTCTTCGTAGCCCACATAAAGCAATAGATAAAATGAATCTGAAACCAGTCTTTATATTTGTTATTCTTCTGCAGCGTTAAATGTTCTTCTGTAATATAAAACATGTAATCTTCTAAGTTCTAAGTTCTGTTTGTTACGAAGTAAAACGCAAACTGTCCCAGAAGCCACGAATAACCGTTATTCTTTGCGGACGAGTAACATTTCCAGTCGGGTTGTAAAGCTTCAGTTATCGGTATATGACTTTCTGAGGTCCTGTTGATAGTGCTGATTTCTTCCTAGTCCAGTTCCAAATTGTGATTCTATTTTCACATAAGAAGATGTGCGCTACAGTTTCTACAAGCCGACATTTGTCGCAGTATGTAGATGGTCTCAATTTGATTTACCATAGTCGTTCCGCTGAGGGTATGGTTTCGTTTACAACGTTTCACCATACGGCACTGACTCTAGTTGGTAGAATTTTATTGTTGATATTTTTCCAGACGTTCCTCCAGTTTTTTGTAGGTTAATTTACCGGAAATGGTTTGTGAAGACGATTTCTGGGAATATAATCATAGACGGTTCTAGTGTTGGTTTGTGCTGGTGGAAGTCTTATACAGCTCCAATCGCCATAGTACTTTCGGACGTAATCTAGGCTGGCGTGCTACATTAACAGGAGCGTTCCTATCCCCAGGATCTAACGAGAGGAACAGAAGTTCCTTTCTTAGTGGCATGTATCAGTTTAAAAGCAAGTTTTTAATACCATGTCCTCCGTTTTGTCTCTGCAAATATATTTTGTTTCCACACATACCAAGAGGCTACAGCTAATATTTTATGTGCAGTGACCTGCAGTATCGGTAAGACTGCTGCGACATGATATATTTTGCTAAGTATGTATGTATTTATAAAGTGAACTTTCTGCAGGCGGTCTAACAATCGCATGTCGTGGTCCTTCAACAAGGTTCCGATGACATTAAGTTTCCGCTCCCAATTGTTCGTGGTCATGCGCTTGGGATTCGCCCTTAACCTCATGCCGAGTTGGAGTCTCTTTTCAGTTACATCTAACCAGTGCGCACCTGTTGCACTATTGTAAGAACCGAGATGCAGGTTCATTTGGCTAGAAGAATGCGTATGTTCCTCCAGCATGACGGGTCTCCTGCACATTCTAGTCGTCAGGTCACACATTATCCAAACCTATCATTTCCCGGAAGGTGGATCTATAGATATGGGCACTTTTCTTGGCCTTCAAGGTCCTCGGACCTTATCTCTTTGGATTTTTGCCTGCGGGGATGGTTAAAGGCGGAGTCTACAAATAAAAAGTAAACCCAAGAGCCGATTTGATCGTTCGGGTTATGAATAGTGCAGCCCTCATAAAAGAACGCAAAGACGACCTCAGTAGAGCTACACGTGGTGTTATCAAGAGAAGTCAAATGTGCATTGACGTTGGTTGGTGAATTTTTAAAATCAACTTTGAATGTCCTCATTTGCCTTTGCTTTGACTTTGTTAGCGTTACGTACTAACAGTTGTATCTCTGTACTCAATAAAAAGTGGACGCATTTATATGGAATTTTTTTCGTCTGTACTACCATCTGCTAAAATATCTACTATTCCTCCTGAAACACCCTGTATATGGATATATATGTGGTGTCTGTTCTTTCGGGCATGTCCGAAAGAAAATGCTTCATGGCATTCTGCAACGACCTTCGATCTAGTTGCAGGGGCTGATAGAGATTTCAGAGCTGCTTGGCTGTCTGAATAAAAGTAGAATCTACGATTTTTGTAGGGTCTACTCTGATTTTCCTCCGTGCACATGCTGACAGAAAAAAAACCTGTAATACTGTGGCCATCATCCCTAAAGAGATTCTAGGCAGTATACCAGACCTGGTACTTTCATTTGTTTTCGACCTGTCAGTAAACCTCTATATTATGTCTCCTGCACGGTGTTGTGGTTCGTTTTTCCACAGCTCCCAGCTTCCAACTGTTACGTGGCAAAGTTCATTGAAACAGCTGGACGTTATTGTGTAGTTAGTCGGCATTTCCCCAGCCATCGCCTTACTGATTTGGGATTCCGTATATTCTAACTATATCCAGTTATTTCCAATTTTTAGCCTTTATGTCCCTGCCGCTGCCTCCATTTTAATCCACAGGTGTAAGGCGGGCATGTCTAGCATAATATCCATTCCAAGAGTGGATGTCCTGCTAATTCCATCTGTTTGTGAAAGCAGGCCAGTCTCTGCACTTTGACAGACTCCCTAGCAGCCACCTTCTGTTCGACTTTGTTGATATTATAGGCCAATAAATTATCATTGGTCTTTTTGCAGGGATGTATATCCAGTACGTACTGGGTTTAGACCCCAGTTTACCCTACAGCAGCTTCTAGTGCTTATAAGATTGTCTTTCGCAGTGTAAAATATTCTTTATGTGAGGTGTTCATAATAGTTTTCCATCCAGGGCTACCTCTAGATACACTACAACCCTCTCTAAAGTTTCATCGAGAAACATAATTTTTCAGTATGTGTGCTGGACATGCTTCCCCATAAAAAAATACTACACCAATTTTCGTGGGGCTCGTCTTTAAATACTTTTTCACAATGTTCAGTGCACATAGGTTTAACAGTACTAGCAAATTTTCTAAGTCTTACTGTGAATAGATCGTCTACTTATTCTTTTCAAGAGTAGTCTCCCGCATTCAGTTCATCTATGAGTTCATTCACCACTAGGTTCTTCATCTCTAACCATTTACTCGAAGGTCGTATTAATCGACATCCAGGAAGATACAGAGAGCATCCAGAAAGGGTAGTGCTTTTTCTACCTTCCCAACAAGTTGGTGAAGTGTTACTTCACATGATTTGCTTCGCAAGTATTATGAAAATGTTGCAGTTCATAGATAAAATTATGTATTCACAACAACAAAAAATATGTCGGCAGAAAACAAAAACGTGGCATTATGAATTTGACAGCACCTCAAGGTTTTCGCTTTGTCACTAAGGGTTACTAAAAGAAGCAAGACGAAATTTGCTAGAGCGTTGTCTTACGATTCCCTCATTGAATTTATATCTGCCTGCTTGTAGCTCTGCTACAAAACAATTAAAAATCTGGCTTTCGGAGAGGCTCGAAAGGCGAACAGAGGCAGCATGCAGCTGACAGGCAAGCACGTTACCTAGGAGCTAGCGAAAAGGCGCGGTGGCTTCCACTTACTTATTGACCCAGTAAGCGCTATGGCAGATAAACCGCAACGTAAGAGGCGACAGTAGTTGTATTTCCCATGTGGAACGACTTTCGTGGACTCAAAAGGATTAACTGATATCCTTATGTCACATCTCAAGCGAAAATCACTCAGTATTAAATTGAAATGACACGATAATATCAAGTGAATTTAGCAGGATAGTTCTGTGCCATCAAGGAAGTAACTCGTCGGTCACAGAGTTCCCAAACATATTCTGCGCTGTTGCCAAGTTTCAGTTATGCCGCCAGGAAGGATACCAGCTGATGTGTTCTGTGAGTGACCTCGGAAGTGACTATAGCTTCGTTTCAAAGTTGCGGGTGGCGAGGGCCGCAAGATCCTCATTATATGTCAATGAGTCTTATTCGCATTTCTGTAACTAGGTTTAGGGTCTAATGTGCAATTACTTGTAATACATCGATGCACTGAATGCAAACTAAATGTCATAAATTAATAACTGCGGCAATGATTTGGGTTTTACTGACTTAATCGCACCGAAACCTTGAAAGCGTATTCACCAGACGCGATTCACAGTTTTGGAGCTTCTCCAGTGGTTGAGTTAGCAATGTATATTTGCTGTACAATATTGTTATTGAGATAATTGTCATTGGAACATCCACCAGAAGACAGGCATGGCATGGCTTATTGTTGTCAGCTTTCCTGACGGATATTCTGCCTTTGTTCGAAACGTGAAGACTTAGAGTGAATTCGAATATTCCATATGGCGAAAATTTAATGTTTCTATTCTTCCAGCTCTAACATTCAAATAACAGTTACAATAAGCGGCAGAAAGGCGCCTGTGAATCAACAGTTAATAATGCAATCATAATTAGTGGAATCTGACAAATTCCATCTGTCATCTGATAATTGTGAAAAACTACTTTTTTCATCTTCACGGCACCACAGTATGAACTCAAGGGTTTCATAGGATACCTATACTTAATTTCGTTGTGATCGTTTTCAATGACAGTACGGGAGGAGCAAAACCATCAGACTTGAAACATACTTTTCCAGCGGGATTTGAATCTTTGGATATGGTTGCACGTCCAGTGAGGTATCAAGAATGTGAGCAATCACTCATTGCTATAGTATGGGCTAGGGCAGAGAAAAGCAGGTTTCCGACAAAGTAAACGATGAGGGACACTGTCGCTGTCACTTATTGAACAGGAATTGTTCAGAAAATTACAACAATATCTAGTGAAATGAGTAGGTTGATGCAGCTCCAGTCCGGCACTATCACTGAGTTGCCAAACATTTTCCGAATAGCACTTAAGATAAAAATGTGTTTGTGTGTGTGTGTGTGTGTGTGTGTGTGTGTGTGTGTGTGTGTGTGTGTCTGTTCTTTCGGACATTTCCGAAAGAACAGACTCTATGAATCTACATACACAGCCTTGTTAATCAATTAAAGATTGAAGGGCAGATGTCCAGGCTGCTGTCATGCGCATTAAAATAGAACAACGGCACAGATGAAAATTTGTGCCTGACCAGGTTCGAACCCGGATTCGTAGTGTCTTTTCTTTCGGACATTCCCGAAAGAACAGACACCACACATACATCCATATGCAGGAGGTTATATGGCATTTTTTCTGCAATTTGTCTATACCACCACCTCCTACAATATTTACTATCCCTCCTCAAACATCCTGTATAATTATTTGGGTGTAGACGGGTCATCGAACCCTAGCGGGAATGGAATACAGTGTGGCCGTGAGCGAGTGGAATAATGGCATGGGAAGGGGGGGGGGGGGGGGGCGGCGGTGGGTACCGCGTATGTGGTATGCGCAAATATGGGAATTCGCGTCTGACGAGGAGTGTGTGTAGACAGGTTCTGACGAGAGGATGGCTGCTGTATCCCGACAGTGCCCACCGTCGGGGGTTCGAGTCCTCCCTCCGCCATGGATGTGTGTGTTGTCCATAGCGTAAGTTAGTTTAAGTTAGTTTAAGTAGTGTGTAAGCTTAGGTGCCGATGACCTAAGCAGCTTGATCTCATAAGTTCTTACAACGAATTTACAAAATTTTAAATCCAAAATACTGCATCTCGGTTCTTACAATAGTGCAATAGGTGCGCACTGGTTAGCTGTAACTGAAGAGAAACTCCAACTCGGATTTTGGTTAATGGCATAATAACTTAAATTGTAAATATATTTCTGAATGAATGTTTGTTATGTATTTTTCCGTCACCCTTTCCACTGTTATAAGTTATGTTCTACAAGGAACGCACTCCATTGGAGGCGGCAATCTGTAATTTATTTTACCTTAATTACACATAAAATATTAGCTGTAGCCACTTGGTATGTGTGGAAACAAAATATATTTGCAGAGACAAAACGGAGGACATCGAATTAAAGACGTGCTTTTAAACTTCGGTTCCTTTCGTTAGAGCCTGGGGATAGGATCGCTCCTGTTAATGTAGTATGCCAGTCTAGATTACGTCCGAAAGTACTATGGCGATTGGAGCTGTATAAGACTTCCACCAGCACAAACCAACACTAGAACCGTCTATGATTATATTACCAGAAATCGTCTTCACAAACCAATTCCGGTAAATTAACCTACAAAAAACTGGAGGAACGTCTGGAAAAATATCAACAATAAAATTCTACCAACTAGAGTCAGTGCCGTATGGTGAAACGTTGTAAACGAAACCATACTCTCAGCGGAACGACTATGGTAAATCAAATTGAGACCATCTACATACTGCGACAAATGTCGGCTTGTAGAAACTGTAGCGCACATCTTCTTATGTGAAAATAGAATCACAATTTGGAACTGGACTAGGAAGAAATTAGCACTATCAACAGAACCTCAGAAAGTCATATACCGATAACTGAAGCTTTACAACCCGACTGGAAATGTTACCCGTCCACAAAGAATAACGGTTATTCGTGGCTTCTGGGACAGTTTGCGTTTTACGTCGTAACAAACAGAACTTAGAACTTAGAAGATTACATGTTTTATATTACAGAAGAACATTTAACGCTGCAGAAGAATAACAAATATAAAGACTGGTTTCAAATTTATTTTATCTGTTGCTTTATGTGGGCTACGAAGAGGTGGACAGTTTTTTTTTTTTTTAAATTAGAAGCAGAATACTATTCTTTCACTTTTTTTGTTCCTGTAATATTCTTTTACGTTGGTTCTAAAATCAGAACTGTTCTAATTTGGTAAAACTCCTCCGGCTCCGAAATTTTTTTCATTTGTTGAAAAATATATGGCTTCCTTACAGACCTCATATCCATTCAGCGCAAGTAACTTAAATTGTGAATATATTTCTGAATAAATGTTTGTTATGTACTTTTCCGTCACCCTTTTCACCGGTATAAGTTATGTTCTACAGGGAACGCACGCCATTGGAAGCGGCAATCTGTAATTTATTTTACTTTAATTACTACTTCAGTTTTGTTCCACAATTTAAAGATATATATGGGTGCAAACATGGAATACATGTGAATAATGCAGCTACTCAGTGACAGGTATGGGGAAAGCATTGAGGCCAGGCCTCGGATCTTCGACCCCTGCCCTCTTTGCCTCCGCCTACCTGGTGATGAAAGTCTTCTCAAACTTTTTTAAAAAAAGTGGATCAGTATGTCTGTCTAGTAAGCAGGAGGTCCAGGTTCGAAGCCCAGTCGGCCAGAAATATTCATCTGCCGTCTTAGCTGTATTTCAACGCTCTATGACATTGTGGACGTCGGTCCTTCGATATTTAAGATGAAATTGTTTTTTGAGGCAATAGAGGGGATTTGCGAACATTTGTCTTGCCATCAGTGTACGGGACTTCAACGGCATCCAACCCTTAGTCATTGCTTTGTGCCGGCGCTAACCCATGTCATATATATGCGAATCAGATTGTAGTTCATATTTAGTCAAATAACGAATGGTCAGTATACAAGTATGCCGGCCAAAATTCGGTGGCCGAACGGTTCTAGGCGCTACAGTCTGGAACCGCGCGACCGCTACGGTCGCAGGTTCGAATCCTGTCTCGGGCATGAATGTGTCTGATGTCATTAGGTTAGCTAGGTTTAAGTTATAGTGGACTGATGACCTCAGAAGTTAAGTCCCATAGTGCTCAGAGCCATTTGAACCATTTATGAAGTATACAAGTATTTACGAACAGTAGAAGCACGATTGCAGCGAACTGATCCCTTAACCAAGTGAAACATAGAGTACCTGTGTAATGAGTCATTCCAGCTGCGTAGCTGAGGTTAATATTTGTTAAGCAATTCAGTGAAGAATCAATGTAATAGCCGCACGATGATCTCTGTAGTCATACTGAATCATTAGCAGCCCGCGAATGGAGTACAATGTTCGTTAAATCGGATTACTCAAGCTGAGGCCAAATAAAAAGAAGCGAGGACGCCACTACACTATCTTTACTTAAGTAGGTAGTCAGCGCTAAATTATGTGGGCCACCAGTAACGTTACTGTAAGCAGTTTGACAGCATAACACCACCACAACTACTGACAACCTGAGCCATATCATCACGCAGTTGTAAGTCGCAGTGATTACAAGTTGCTGATGTTTGTCAAGAATAGCGGAAAGCGCCTCTGAAGTTCAATTTGCATTACGTCTCGGACGGAGAGAATACTAAATAACAGTAATAGGTCACCGAGCGAAGAGAAGAGTCCACGTATTGTCTCAAGTTCTTGCAGTTTGATATTAATGCAGATCCCGATAGTTTCACACTAACGGGTTCTTTTGGCTATCAGAATACTCATATGTGAATTACAAAAGTGTAATTGCTAGAACGCTCAACTACCTTAATAACACCTCATTCTGGATTGAATACGACTCGGAAAGCGACGTTAATTTGGCGTTTCCATCCATCTCCCGACGTCTTACTGAATAAAGTCTGAAGTGCGCGCACAGTTGTGTTGCCTGCCGCATGGATTCTGTGAAGTGTTGTGGCAGCTGGCAGTCATTGCTGAATACAGACATTTGCAAATATCCCCACTGCTTTAGGGGAAATCGTCTTTGTTGCATTTTTTCCATACCGTAATTAGCACAATAACATAAGGCTTGTTCTGCTGAAGAACTTGATGCCCACAAGTCCTTTAATAAGAATCTCCTAGCGGGAGTAATGCATGAAAGGAGACAGACTGTTGGACAAAAGAATGGACTGCTCCCTGCTTTTTGCGTTTCCGATAGCGCCTACGATAGGAATCTGGTGTCATATTATGCTTCACAACCTTAAACTGTTTATTTTTTTACTTCATACTAAAATAAAAGTTATGATATGAGAAGAGGAAATGACTAATATGCTTCTCAGGAACTTTAGTTTTTCGTGTTTATTTTCTCACTTCATACAAAAACAAGGGCGTTAATATGAGAAGAGGAAATGAAATATACGCTTCCAAGACATGATATTCCCTTGTGTGCTAATACTGCATACATGAAAGCCCTGCAGTTAATTTTTGTATGTTGGATAAATTTTGATAACATCTCACATTCCTTTGTGAGAAGGTTCCTATTTTCTTGGGATTCAAATAGAGTGGACATTTCATCACTGGTTAATATTCTGATGACTAATGACATGATACCCGTTGCAATTGCTCCATGGCACCTGTGAGTAGAGTCTCACGTTGGTTACTATAAGAACACGCAGGCAGTGATATCCGCTCACTGCAGTCAGAGCCAAAGTGATTTCTTTCTGTTTATGGCGAAGCGTCTGCTGCAGTGTCCACATTCAGCCAACATAAACAAATCGCGGCGGCATTGGGCACTGCTAATCGCTGCACTTGTCGCTAGCCTCGAAACACGAGCGCACTGTCTCTGCTAACGATACTATGGAGTTAATACATCTTACTTAAGGTCGTGGGTTGGGTAAAAATTCAGTTTGTCACTTCCCATCGCATTTAAATACTTTACAGTCATATTTGACGCAATATTCATTGTTGGTTGTCTCTCTAATGTTAATAGTATTGATTCAGATTGTGCGTGAACACGAAAACACACACACACACACACACACACAAACAGTCATTGATTCCAATGAGGGTGACAACTACTGTGTGTTGAACAACACATGCACCAGTCAATTCCTCAGTTGGCGCCGAGTGGGTGAGATTTTTCAATTACCTTGCATTGCAAGAATTGTAAGGAGGAGACTGAAAGCAAATGGACTTGTGGTGGTGGTTAGAGTTTAACGTCCCGTCGACAACGAGGTCATTAGAGACGGAGCTCGTGCTCGGGTTAGGGAAGGATTGGGAAGGAAATCGGCCGTGCCCTTTCAAAGGAACCATCCCGGCATTTGCCTGAAGCGATTTAGGGAAAACCTAAATCCGGATGGCTGGAGACGGGATTGAACCGTCATTCTCCCGAATGCGAGTCCAGTGTGCTAATGGACTTGTATCTAAAGAACTGCGACAAAGCAAAGCTTGACCGACTTGCAGATAATTGTCCACATGTGTTTTGTGGACGAGTATACTTCTAGTAACCAACCCACCCACTATCATTACGTAAGATTTCTCGAAGGCGTAGGGCATTGATTTCATCAAGACGTCGACAGTGTAGCGTGATGGTTTACTTCCAACCTTACGTTTTCTATATTCGTCCAAAGGTCGCTTGCATTTGTAGGTCCACACGGCAATGACCTTGTTACCTCTGCCCACATATTCTCTTTCTGGTTGATGTTCGGTGATCGTGGAACAAACGGCAACTGCTTTATCCTCTCTTGGCCCTGAAACCAATCACGCACTGCTCTGCTATGGTGGATGGGGATCTGCTCCTGTAAGTAAACTGTTATCTCGTTCGTACATATATTTATATTTAAATTACATATTAGTAATAAGCACATTGTATTATTATTTTCCACGGTGTTTAAGAATTCATGCCCTGTCATAAAAAAGTGATCTAGATTCAACCGTCTGATTAAGAATGTGGTTTACCCAGTCTATCAAATGATGAGAGTCGTATTCGGATATCCACAGTAAGCCTGACTGGCTGCATCTGATTAGAACGATCTGGTATCGAAATGAAATTACAGAAATCGGATAATTTGAACGTCTGTATTGCAACAATGTTGCGCACATAAATTCCTATGATGGAGTAACAGGTAGGAACTGCCTAAGAAAAAGTGAGAAATATGTCTACTAGCAGCAATGTCACGTAATTATAACCCATATGTATGTGACGGAAATACTGAATCGAACAATGCACATGTATTTCAGTGGTGGGAAGATGAACCATATCGGATTTGCTGATGGCATAATGACAATAATAATAATAATAATAAAAGTCCCGTTTGGCCGATAGGGGAAACCCTCCCCCATATGGGTGGTACCGAGGAAATCAAATACTTGGGGTGAACCAAATACTAACACAATCCTGAACGGTTACTCAATCCGTTGAACTCAAAATCCAGACACGTCTGAGTGAAAACCACCGCTACTCTGGTCACCGTCTGTTAGCTCAATGAGCTCGGCTGAAAATATTTGCTTCCAAAGGCTTCAACACCCTCTGGTCCTGTCCGGTCCTGGAATCACCCAGGCCAAACCAATGAAACACAAGCAAACATGAACTGTGCAAGCAAAGTCAGCTTTACCCCAGGTGGTACACAACCCGGCTGTCGACAGGCGGCAGTTGGAATTTCGGATTCTAGGGAGTCCAGGTTAGCACGGCAGAGAATATTGAAGATCTCCTGTAAATTTCCCTACAAGCACCAAACATGCATTTGAAAACCACACGCCGCGCGGGATTAGCCGAGCCGTCTGTTGCGCAGCAGTCATGGACTGTTCGGCTGGTCCCGGCGGAGGTTCGAGCCCTCCCTCGGGCATGGGTGTGTGTGTGTGTTTGCCCTTAGGATAATTTAGGTTAAGTAGTGTGTAAGCTTAGGGACTGATGACCTTCGCAGTTAAGTCCCATAAGATTTCACACACATAATAACTTTTTTTCTTAATAACTAAACATTGATACATTGATCCAAATACGAAAACTAAATCATCTCACATAATAAATCGACCGACAAAAAATTCTCATCATTGCTCTTCAAGAACCACAACTAACTGACAATGAAACCTTGCATTACGGAAAGCATTTCATCTTCAAGAGCAAAATACAACAAGAGGTAGCGAAAGGCGTACCAATCTTCGGCATTGCTTTTCTCGAACACAGATCTATCATCAACTCTGTCAAAGAAATCACAGCCATCAACAATCGACTTAGGACTATGCTCATTCAGAGCCCCAGTAAAACATATACACCCATCAATGCGCATGCCCCCACCAACATCGAAAATAAGAAAAACACCAAAAATGTCGAAAAATTCTGGAACACACTCGAAAATAATATGAGCAAAATTCACCAAGATGACGTGAAAATACTAATGGGAGACTTCAACTCTCTATTTGCGACAGAAAAAACCTGTAGAAAAATCATTGGTACAAATTCAACACACCGAAACGCTTAGACCACCGGCACACGTCCGACTGATATTTGCCAACAATTCATCCACAAAAGAATTTCGTCCCACTTTAGGAAGATACCATTTCTCAGGTAACATGCTTGGCTACCAGGTGCAAGCTGCTGTCGTTCGCCTTTCTACATTCGCTGAAAGCCAGATTTTTAATTCTTTTGTAGTAGAGCTACAAGCAGGCAGATACAAACTCAATAAGGGAATCGTAAGATAACGCTCGAGCAAAATTCGTCTCGCTACTTACAGTAACCCTTAGTGTCAGAGCGAAAACCTTACGGTACTGCCAATTTCATAATGCCACTTTTGTTTTCTGCCGACATATTTTTTGTTGTTGTTAATACATAATTTTATCTATGAAATGCCACATTTTCATAAGACTTGCGAATGATACAGGAAATGAAGTAAATACAGATCTTTTCGAAGTCAAAAGTCGGTAATATCCCACTAATTCGTGTTAAAATAGGATCAATCGTCTTACAGACACTTAATGCATCGCTACAGTCTGTAACCGCGTGACCACTTCGGTTGCAGGTTCGAATCCTGCCTCGGGCATGGATGTGTGTGATGTCTTTAGGTTAGTTAGGTTTAACTAGTTCTAAGTTCTAGGGGACTGATGACCTCAGAAGTTAAGTCCCATAGAGCCCTTTGAACCATTTTGAACTTAATGCTTTATTAAGATAGACTGCTGTCGCGATGTTTCTGTAGTAAGCTGAATTTAATTTGTATTAGTAAAATGAATATTTTATTTGCATTTTCCATTTGTTTCCTAAACGCAACAGTAATCATCAAAGAGAAAGCAATCAGCAGCTGAATTTTCTTTCACGATATCTAAAACAATCTGACAATGCTACAATTGTTTACAAATTCTACGCCCGTAGAAACCTACTTGTTTTAACGAGGTCGTTAAACCATAGTAGTTTTAAGAGTATTTTCGTCTAGAAATGAATTGCCTTGACGGTTGATCGATCAAGAGCGGGAAAGATAATATTTTACGAGTATATGAGGAGAGGGACAAGTGCTTGAGAGAGGACTTCCCTAACAGTATAATTGTCTGAGAGACGACTTTCCTATCAATCTTCCGGATAGTTTTGTTTCTCAAATCAACAGAGTGAGTTATCATGCAGTAGCAAAGGTGATGTAGTTTTGTTGCTCTGCTTTCTTACACTGCGACCGAAAGGTGTCTCACTTGTTGACAACAAATTCCAGCTGTGTTGCACACACCCCCTTGGGGCAGAATTTGTAGTCCAAAACACACTTTTGGCGCTATCAAATGTAAAATATTATGTTCGAACTACTCTTTGCTCTAGTCTACGTCTTTTGGTGGGGCTCAGCCTTTCACTTCTTCTTAGGAAGCTAACGATAAAGGCATCATAACATGTCACCAGTAGCAGTACCGCAAAGGAATGCTCAATGAGCGATCTGATGACGTTCAATAATAGTCACTCCGTTGATTTTTGTTGTTTCGAATTAGAGCATGCAGTACTCCTACACCAGACTTCTGAACTTTGCCTGTTGAATGCAAATGTCGCATGATGGTAAAATGGCAATCTGTCACATATATCAGTAGTCGAGACTTCCTTAATGTGGAAAATCATTCATGCCAGAACGATCTTTGTTGAAACAAGAATATCTTTTTCTGGCGTATTTTTCCCAAAAGCACTCGCTTCAAACAGTTCAAATTTTTCTAGCTGCCTCCTCTACATTCACCCCTCTGTTATACCAAAGTAAATATTGTGTTGCAGATGTTACATCTTTTTGCACTTGCGACTCAATTTTACAATGCTTAACCGTAGTTCATGATTTTCAGGTATGCAAAATCCAATGCTTAACTGCAAGATACTAACTAGAACTTCAAATTCGAAAATGGCATTGATACATACACTGACAGCGTGGCGCCGCTTTCACATGGGCCGCGCCGGATTTCAGGCGGCGGGTGGCGTCTGGCCGGTGGCCGGTAGCCGCTGCAGCGCGAGGAAACGCCCGAGCGTAAGTTGTTATGATCGTGACGCAGCCACGAGCTGTCCTGCGGAATTGTTTCTGGAATACTTGTTATTGTGGGTGAGTAGAATTTTAAGCGAATTGTCTTCGATGTTCAATCAGACTCATAAGTTTTTACCGAAATGTGGTAAAAAAAAAAAAAATCTGTTTGGCGCGAACACGTGACTTTTAGTTTGGAATGCACGACGATTACCGCAAGACCACGGGCTCACTCCAACCCTATCATCTCGGAAGTAGATAACACTTTCTCCTAACACTTCCGCATCTTACAGTGTTGCCAGATTGTGCAGATGGCCGGACTTAGAGTTGTCAGGGCCGGTCAGTTTTATTGGCCACCTTAAGTGAACGACTCGGTCTTAATCTCTGTGGCGGCCGACCGGCGGTCAGTTTTTTTGTCTAAGAGTGTACATACGCCTGTACACATCTCCGCACCTGTCTATCGACTGTGGCCCGTGCTGCACCACAGTTGCCTTGCAGCCGGTTCTGGATAGCGCCGTTTGCCATCGATGGTATAGTTTAACCACGGCAGCGCGTCAATAGATTGCAGACTGAGCCGTTTTGGAAATGTTTCCACCCTTGGCCCGAAAGCCAATGATCGTGCCCTAGGACTTGAGATGGATTGTTCCGTTTCCTCAATACAACTACTGTACTGTTTGCCCCTCCCCCCCACCTGCAGTCTGTCAGTGGTTATGGGAAGTTGACGTCGGACACAGACGGTGGTCACACTCGTGTGACTGGCCGTGTACAGCGACGCAGGGTTAGTGTGCGGTGTCCGGCCTGGGAACACAGCCGGCGTGACGGCCACGTTAGCACGCGCCTCGCCCTCGCCCCCACTCTCACGCTCGTGGTGTCGCCTTTTCCCGCTGTGAAACGTCTCTGTTGTCGGCACAGTCCCACAAGTAGCCACAAACACATTACGGACTCGCGCTTACCAATGCCCGCAGTTCGCTCTGTCATATGGCAACCGTATTTCTGTTCCTGGAGGAATTATAAGACCAGGTCGTCCGTCCCAACTATCTGAATAGTTGGGAAATACTAAACCGTTCTGTACAGTTATCAGTATTGACGAACTCTGTGGTAGGATGCGTTGGGCACAGTATTGCAGCACGTCCACACGCACCAGTGACCATCTAGCAGCTGCAAACCGCCGGCCGCTGTGGCAGAGAGGTTCTAGGCGCTACAGTCTGGAACAGCGCGACCACAACGGTCACAGGTTCGAATCCTGCCTCGGGCATGGATGTGTGTGATGTCCTTAGGTTAGTTAGGTTTAATTAGTTCTAAGTTCTAGGCGACTGATGACCTCAGAAGTTGAGTCGCATAGTGCTCAGAGCCATTTGAACCATTTTTTTTGTTAAAACTGACTCTTGAGAAAGAAAGTTTAGTGTTGTTCTAAGAAAATGTGCGGTTTCGTTTTCTTCTTCGCAGTCGGTTCTAACAGGAAGCAGGAAAGCTGTATTTATGACTTAACGGCTTATGACTGGAATATTACAATGGAATTTGAAACGACAGAAACTTTGTAATCCTACCTTATTGCAGATCAAACCTACTCAAAATACTGTCATTAGAACTACCTTCCTCATAAATCCAGCAGCTGGAGAAGTCTCTCACACCCTCTATACCAATGATTCTAACCGATTTAGCCATTCATTTTAATCGACTTCAATTGCTAATCGATGTTTCATTTGCAGCAACAGTAAACAAGACTCAAGGTCAGACAGAGCGGTGTGACGACCGGGGGGGGGGGGGGGGGGGGACGAGAGGAAATAATGGACATCGAGAGGGAAAGGAGATTAGGACATATATCCAACTCCCATACATATTTAGCCGTTGCGAAGCATTGCCGGATTCGCTGTTTCATGGTAAGAATCGTCCTGGCATTCGGTTTAAGCCATTTAGGGAAATTATAGAAAATGAAAATCTGTATTCCATCATCTTTCGGGCTTTCATCCGCATCTTATTCCGATATTTCGGCTGACAACGTTACAACCATTCCCACGGCGAGTCGCTTGCAAGATTTTAAAATTTCGTGTTATCTCTGACGCATGCACATTTACTCCACAGTATTGTGTAGAGAGAGAGATAAAAATATTGCAAGCGACTCGGCTTGAGAATGGCTGTAAGGTTGCTGTTAGCCGAAATATTGCAACAAGAATGTGTAATATCCCAAATGCACGCCGGAAAGATGATGGAATATTCGATCCGACGGGAAAACCTGAAGAAAAACCAAAGTCTGGATTGCCGGACTGTGATTCGAACCTTCGCTGCCCGGATATTAATCCACTGTGCCACATCGCTCGCTGTGAGATACGAGAAGCTACGAATCGTTGTTGGTGCGATGTAGCATCTGATATATTCCGAACGTCGTATGGCTCGGTAACCCAGTGGTGTCAGAGAACAAATCCAACAGTCTGAAGTTCAATCGCCAGCCCATTGTAGGATTTTGCTCTCTCAGATACAGAATGAGGCGGTGCAGTGGTAACCACTGGACTCTGTTCGGGACGAAGGCGTTTCAAATACGCCCTCCGGCTTCCCAGATTCAGGTGTTCAAAACAAAGCAAATGCTGGAATGATTCGTTGGAAAGCTCACCGCCTATTTCCTTCCCCTATTCAGTCTTGTGCTCCGTCTCTTATAACGTCATCGTGGATGGCATGTTAAATCCTAATCTTCCGTCACTTATCGCTTTATTCCCCAGTGGCAAATATTTGTGTATGTGTTTCACGGTAATTCGAAGTCCACATATCCATCTATAGCTGACTGGGTCAGGGTAAGGCAACGGCATTCCACATTCCTGCTGAAGTATTCTGGTGTTGGGGACGGCTTTACCTCCTTTTTAACTGCTACCCTTTTGACGAACATGAATACGTACAGCATTTGGCTTGACGACCCAGTGTTCCACTAATGTAGCAGACGACTTGATCTTACGTGGTACACATGTAAATCCTAAGGTCATTATGCACATCTTCCTTGGGAAAATAAACGTCTGAAACGCGGAACGGAAGAGTGGCCAGATGCTTATCTGACCTAGTACAGTTACAAACATGCTTCTACTTGTATTTTTATCATTGTCAGCAGACAAACGACGCATTTGAGACTTTACATGTACTTTATTTATTTATTTATTTACTAATTTATCCTAGTAAGATTAGTGCCTTCAGCCCTTCTTTAATATCGGACCAGGGTTTTCCATATCAATATTTTTTACACCACAGTTACTTACGGATGACAGCGTTATTATGATAAATGGCAATAAAATGGTAGTAATAGAGTTAAACTAATTTGAAACAAGATTTTTAATAATAATAATAATAATACTTTCGAATGTACAGAAGCAAGATTTTATGACATACCGAGTTTTGAGGAAGAGAATAAGTCTGCAGCAGTTAGGGGCTTTGGGAAATGAGGAAGGTCTGAAGGGAAGGAAAGGCACTTCGTTGTACTGGGGTAGCGGGTACGTACAGAACAAGGCAGGTAATAGTTGTCTTAGTATTTTGTCGTAAGCTCTCTATTGAAGTTGGAGGTCTCATTCAATTCTTAGTTACTGTAAGGGAGATTTTACTGAAAAGGGCATACAGAAGGCGGCTGGGGAATGGATTGGGACTGAAAGGATTTCGATCTGATGGCAAACCGTGCATCTGCTGTTGTGTTCAAACGAGAGCGTTAAGGTCGAGGAGTTGACAGACGGGGCGGGACACGGGGTGTGTGGAAATCTCTTTCCGTACCCAGGGTAGTTGTATTCCGGGAACACCAAACACTTTCAGCCAGAAACTGCAGCTCTATTGTAGAGTGACACTCCAATACTCTTTATTTGGTTTGTTTCGATCCTTTGAGACCACGACAGACTTGGTCAGTGCGTCTTAATTCTCTCGTTGCTCCTGGTTCCTTCTTCTTCCGTGATCTTAATTATGATTCTGATATTGGTCCACCTACGATCTAACAGCACTTTCCTACAGCTGAAATATAACACTGCACTGCTGCGCACGGATCTTTTTCCCTTCTTCCATTTACTTTCCAACGCTTCCTAACTTTCTTCATTCAGTTCTACCCTGTTTTGGATGCCGTATTTCGTACCTTCTCGGCCAACGTTGTCGTCCGAGCCCACGATGTAACCAGCAAATCTGTCTTTACTTACATATCACGCTTGATAATGTTTCTGCTCCGCCATACAGTACGTCAATAAGCACGTCCCATTCGTTTCTCCGCAACAGAGGTCGCTAACGAACATAAATGCAGTGGCTCTTGTCCCGGATTCTGTTCCTAGTAGTGGAGGCATTTTAATCGTAGTATTGTGACCAAACTTAACAGGGGAGAACGTACTTTTTTAGTCCCACACCATCGTACTATTCATCATGGCTCTAATAATAAACTTTCTGGTTGGCAAAGTGTAGTAGCGGGGAGGGCAGCTACACTTACAAGGCTCAACGCAGCGTGCACTTCGCCCCTACCACAGGCATAACTCATCGACTTACTTAAATCGACTTACTTAAATCGAAAAATAGTGTCCTGGGTCAAATTTCAAATTTCTCTGCTGGGAGGGTGGACATGAGACCCTATTACTGATGGTGGTTCGCCCTCGGTTGAGCTTACGAGACCAGACGGCAGTCGGATCTTTGTAATTTCTTATGTTTATGGTACGTGAAGTTCAGAACTCAAATATCAGTCTCGCAAAGTTAGTCGATGCAACCCTCAAAAATTCTCAAGAAAATCGGCTTTTAAGTTTTCAGAGCGTGTTTGATAACCCACGTTATTAAGTCCCATTTTTCGAAAAGCAGTGTGGCGCTAAGGTAGAATGCTCGCCTTGCCATATGGACGACCAGGGGTGGAATTCCCACCGATGAAAATTTTTAAACAGTGGTCCATTTTCTACGAGCATTTCAGTGAACCATAAAATACATAACGATGGAAGAAATCTGTAGCGTTCGAGTCTAGTAATTGTTGGTTCTAGTCTATTTTAAGATATTCTTTTATTTCTGTTCATTGCTAACACCTACGTCATTAAATACAAAATTCATCAAATATGTGGTGATTAAGACATATCTAACTGTAGTGAAAGATGTACGTTTTCTTATTTATCCCATTTTCATTGCAAATGTAAACTCTTAATTACCGATCTCTTATGAAAGATTGTTAATAAAGCTTGTTTAAATTAAAAAAGATTACAAATTAAATTTCTTTTCATATTTATGCACTTTACACTTCCCGAAAAGGCTTGTAGAACTTGGATCTTTGTTTAGAAATTTACCATGGCTCAGAAATGAACCCAGCCCACCCACGCGGTAGGCATGCTTTGTCACGGAGCGTTTGTCTTTTGTTATTAGGATATTAGAGACTCGAAAAACTTCAAAGTGGATTTTCTCAATAATTTTTGAGAGTTGCTTCGACTAGCTGTGCTAGATCGATATTTGACTTCTGAACTTCACGTACCAAACAAAAGTTCAATTGCCTTGTGGTCTCCTTGTTTGTGGTGCCATCTTTCCTACTCTATAGCTGTACGCGCGCGCGCGCGCGAGAGAGAGAATATAAACGATACCTTTTTAGTTTAGTAGTAAGAGGCATCCAGTGTCATAAAACTTCCACGTTTTATGAGGGCACAAAAACCACCATAATGCCAGTGAGTTAGTTGTGTTTCTCTGGACGTCCTAAGTGTGGTGTGAAGTTTGCGGAGAACGTTACGGACTCACGCTGTTTGCTGCAGCGTTATGAATAACACAAGGTATTACAGAAGACTCTGTCTTATTGTGGATCGGGAAAGCAAAGTGCACACACTTAATTTGTGGCTTTTGTCTGGAGAAACGCCTGAGAATATGCTCAAATTGAAAGCGCGAGGAGTGCTTGCGCCCAAGCATATTTCCTCCTAATCCGTTTGCTTGGCGACGTGAAGAAGCCCCAACAAGCTGGCTTGTGCTTCTGCTAGCGGCGCGGCGTTTGAAGTAGCTGCAAGAGAACCACCTGTCGCTCGCACTCCACATATCGTTTACTGACTGCACTCGCTGACGGAACTTCTGCAGTATATGTTGGGATAGTTCCTGTCACAGATTTTTTTAAATTTATTTGTGGATTTATTAACGCAGGGAAGATGAGGGCATACTACATATTTTACATTACTTTCATAAAGACACAGATGATATAAAATATATTTATAAATTTTATACGAGGGACGATTCGTAGTAATAACTAGAGCACAAATACCGGGAAACAGTTACTCTTTCACCCCTCGTACTGTCCCCTCATTAGTGTCCTGTCACATCCGATACCCGGATAACGTCCTCGGACTCAAGGTACCCTCCGCCACGCACCAGGTGGCTTGCGGAGTATGGATGTACATGTAGAGTAGATGTAGACTCTCACTCGTGGCAGCGCTTCAATGTCGACTTGGAAACGATACAGTGTCGGTCACGCTACAATAATTATAACATGTGGAAGAACAAGAAATTCCAACTCAAGAGAACTACGTCCGTCAAAGTACTCAACAAACACATTTCTGCACTGCCAGTGTGTGGTAGAGGGTACCCATTACGCCAGTATCATTTTTCCTCTTCGTATTTCATTCGGGGATGGTACGCGGCAATAAATTTTTTCGATATCTCCCGTATAAACCGATATTTTGAGAACTCGCCATCGTGCTCATTAAAGGAGGGTGGACAAAAATATGGAAACACCACAAACAAAACACAACACATTGCCATGCCTAATACGGTGTAGGAAACCCACCGGCATTTAAAGCAGCTTCCAGTAGTCTCGGAATGGATAAATATAGGTCCTGTATGGTTTTACAAGGGAATCTTAAACCAATCCTCCTGCAAAATAGTAGCAAGTTTTGGTAAAGGCGATGGAGTTGGATAGCGATCACGCATTCTTGTCTGCAAATCACAGCACAAAGGCTCAGCAGCATTGAAATGAAATGTGGTCAGGGGAGACGCAGCAATTCATCCTCGTCCTCGCAAAACAAGTCGTGGACGATGCGAGCTGTGTGAACAATAGCCCTGTCGTATTGGAAGACCATGGAAAGTATCTCTATATTTTTTTTATTTAACACTGGTTCTAGAAATTTTATGAGCATGTTTTCGTGGGATAATTGGCGACTATCTACAAGCGTCTGAAAGTTCAGGTTTTTCCGTGTCGTTCTCCCGTGAACCAAAGGGACATGTGACAATCCGTGGCGCCCTTCTTTGTATACCCTCAGTGTTCCCTGTTAGCCCTGTTTGGTATGTGTTCCATGCAATCGAGAACTACTCTAACATGGTACGTACAAGCGATTTGTAAGGAGGCTGCTTTTGTAGACTCTACTTTCCCAATTTTCTGCCATGGTACCGATATTTGGCACCTGCCCTACCTACGACCGATCCTATGTGTTCTTTACATTTCATATCAGTACAAATTATTACATTCAAGTATTTGTTCGATTCAACTTATTCAAGTTGTGACTCATTGATGTTTTGGTCCCAAGTTACTGTTCTGTGTTTTGTGAAGTGCACAATTTAACATTTCTGACATTTAAAACACGTTGCCAAAATTTGCACCACTCTGTAAGCTTATAAAGCCTTCACTGAATATTTATGAAGCTTCTTTCAGATACTTCACTCCAGATCGCATTATAGGCCGCATTATCTGCGACATGTCTCCCGGTTGGTATTAATATTTTCTATAAGGTCATTAATATCCAACGTAAACAGTACGGGTCTCAACACACTCCCTGGGGCACGCCTTTAGCTAATTCTGCATCTGACGATGTCTTGCCATCCGAGGTAACGTGTAGCGTCCTTCCTACCAAGAAGTCGTCAACCCAGTCAGACATTGTGGTACTCCATGTGACCGTACTTCTGTTCTGCTCGGTATTTATTTAGTGTATGGCTCAAGGAATTATATTTTATAAGTACATACAATTGAGTTAATACACCATAGGATAAAGTGGTATGAACCAGTCAAAGCAGACGCGCATATATATATATATATATATATATATATATATAAATGGTGTAGGGGTCCTGCGAGCACGCAGAAGTGCCGCAACACGACGTGGCATGGACTCGACTAATGTCTGAAGTAGTGCTGGAGGTATCAGGGATCCCACATCACTCCAGCTGCACACATCTCACACCATTACAGACCCTCCACCAGCTTGAACAGTAACCTGCTGACATGCAGGGTCCATGGATTCATGATGTTGTCTCCATACCCGTACACGTCCACCCGCTCTATACAATTTGAAACGAGATTTGTCCGACCAGGCAACATGTTTCCAGTCACCAACAGTACGGGGTCTGTGTTGACGGGCCCAGGTAAGGCGTAAATGTTTTGTGTCGTTCAGCCGTCAAGGGTACACGAGTGGCTTTCGGCTCCGAAAGCTCGTCTCGGTGATGTTTTGTTGAAAGATTCGCACGCTGACACTTGTTGATGGCCAGCATTGAAATCTGCAGCAGTTTCCGGAAGGGTTGCACTTCTGTCACGTTGAACGATCCTCTTCAGTCGTCGTTGATCCTTTTCTTGCAGGATGTTTTTCCGGCCGCAGGGATGTCGAGGATTAGATGTTTTACCGGAATCCTCATATTTGCGGTACACTCGTGAAATGGTCGTGCGGGAAAATCCCCACTTTATCGCTACCTCAGAGATGCTTTGTCCTATCGCTCTTGCGCTGACTATAACATCACGTTCAAACTCACTCAAATCTTGATAACCTGCCATTGTAGCAGTAGTAACCGATCCAACAACTGCGCAAGTCATTTGTTGCCTTATACAGGGTGAGTCATCTAACATTACCGCTGGATATATTTCGTAAACCACATCAAATACTGACGAATCGATTCCACAGACCGAATGTGAGGAGAGGGGCTAGTGTAATTGGTTAATAAAAAACATAAAAAAATGCTCGGAAGTATGTTTTTTAACACAAACCTACGTTTTTTAAACGGAACCCCGTTATTTTTGTTATCACATCTGAACATATAAACAAATACGTAATCAGTGCCGTTTGTTGCATTGTGAAATGTTAATTACATCCGGAGATATTGTAACCTAAAGTTGACGCTTGAGTACCACTCCTCCGCTGTTCGATCGTGTGTATCGGAGAGCACCGAATTACGTAGGGATCCAAAGGGAACGGTGATGGACCTTAGGTACAGAAGAGACTGGAACAGCACATTACGTACACATGCTAACACCTTTTTATTGGTCTTTTTCACTGACGTACATGTACATTACCATGAGGGGTGAGGTATACGTTCGACGGGCGTTTCATAGGACGTGGAGGACGCATAAATTGGCCAGCCCGTTCTCCTGATCTTACACCTCTGGACTTCTTTCTGTGGGGTACGTTAAAGGAGAATGTGTACCGTGATGTGCCTACAACCCCAGAGGTTATGAAACAACGTATTGTGGCAGCCTGCGGCGACATTACACCAGATGTACAGCGGCGTGTACGACATTCATTCGCCAGAGATTGCAATTGTGTGCAGCAAATGATGCCCACCACATTGAACATCTATTGGCCTGACATGTCGGGACACACTCTATTCCACTCCGTAATTGAAAACGGAAACCACGTGTGTACGTGTACCTCACCCCTCATGGTAATGTACATGTGCGTCAGTGAAAAAGACCAATGAAAAGGTGTTAGCAGGTGGACGTAATGTGCTGTTCCAGTCTCTTCTGTACCTAAGGCACATCACCGTTCCATTTGGATCCCTGCGTAATTCGGTGCTCTCCGATACACATGATCGAACAGCGGAGGAGTGGTACTCAAGCGTCAACTTTAGGTTACAATATCTCCGGATGTAATTAACATTTCACAATGCAACAAACGGCACTGATTATGTATTTGTTTATATGTTGAGATGTGCTAACAAAACTAACGGGGTTCCATTTAAAAAAACGTAGGTTTGTGTTAAAAATCATAGTTCCCTGCATTTTTTTATGGTTTGTATTAACCAGTTACACTAGCCCCTCTCCTCACGTTCGGTCTGTGGAATCGATTCGTCAGTATTTGATGTGGTTTACGAAATATATCCAGCGGTAACGTTAGATGACTCACCCTGTATAGGCGTTGCCGACCGCAGCGCCGTATTCTGTCTGTTTACATATATCTATATTTGAATACACATGCCTATACCAGATTGCCGGCCGCGGTGGCCGAGCGGTTCTAGGCGCTACAGTCTGGAACCCCGCGACCGCTACGGTCGCAGGTTCGAATCCTGCCTCGGACACGGATGTGTGTGATGTCCTTAGGTTAGTTAGGTTTAAGTAGTTCTAAGTTCTAGGGGACTGATGACCTCAGAAGTTGAGTCCCATAGTGCTCAGAGCCATTTTGAACCTATACCAGATTCTTTGGCGCTTCAGTGTGTAATAAATGTAATAAATAAAGGTGGAGTACGGGCAGTAGGTAAAAGAAGTTTGATATCCAAAGACCTCAGCCAGTTAATTGCTGCAGGTGTTGTGTGTACAAAGTCTTTCCAGGTTAATCTTCTTTTCGAGCATTGGGCAAAATGTGCTCCAGTGTTTGTTCCAATATTCCGCAGTCACATTGGTCATCATTGGTAATTTCCTACTGGCGTAACATTGCTTTGGTCACGGCGTGGACTTTTCTGATACAGTTAAGGAAGTTTAATATTTTTTGGGTTTGTTAGCACCCGGGAATTGGATAACCAAATCGTTATTAACTAACTTCTTATGACCATGGAAAGACGTTCGTTGATCTCTTCATATCTTAGATTATAGGTTTCTGGGGCGAGTTGGTCATAGTTCACCCAGATCGGTTCTCTAGACTTTATTCGGTTGTTTAAACTTACACGAATTGGTAAGTCTCTGGATTTTTTGAATTTCATCAATTCAAGTGCTATTGCTTGCTGTCGTCGGAGTCTCGGAGGGGCATTGTTGGCGAGTTCAAAATGGTTCAAATGGCTCTGAGGACTGTGGGACTTAACTTCTGAGGTCATCAGTCCCCTAGAACTAAGAACTACTTAAACCTAACTAACGTAAGGACATCACACAGTTCCATGCCAGAGGCAGGATTCTAACCTGCGACCGTAGCAGTCGCGCGGTTCCAGACTGTAGCATCTAGAACCGCTCGGCCACGCCGGCTGTTGGCGAGTACTTACAGCGACGGTGTTGGTTTGGATTTAAGAGTTCCTCTTACGATCTTTATCGCATTACTTAGATGGATATCTATTTTGTGGACACGACGACGACGACTACTACTACTACTACTAACAGGAGAACGGTATTCGGCGATAGGATACGCAAATGCTTGTGCTGTATTTCTTAAGGTCACTGTAGGCGAAAGACAGGTTGTCTCCGTAAATGCCTTCTCCAGCCGAGCTAGTTCTTCAATCGCCCAGATGGAGGATGAGGAGGAGGAGGATATTGGTGTTTAACGTCCCGTCCACAACAAGGTCATTAGAGACGGAGCACAAACTCGGATTAGGGAAGGATGGGGAAGGAAGTCGGCCGTGCCCTTTGAAAGGAACCATTCCGGCATTTGCCTGGAGTGATCTAGGGAAATCACGGAAAACCTAAATCAGGATGGCCGGACGCGGGATTGAACCGTCGTCCTCCCGAATGCGAGTCCAGTGTGCTAACCACTGCGCCACCTCGCTCGGTCGCCCAGATGCGACGAATCGTTAAACTCTAACCTCCCTCTCGTGGCATGTGCGTAGAATAGCAATAGGCAGCTGAAACGGGAGATGGGCGCTGCCGAAGATTCGGGGGCAGCGGCAGTGGCGGCAGCTGGGAGTCATTGACGCGTGGAGATTTTCGCGATGCGGGCGACGTGGCAACGGCGCGCCGAGACGCGGCCAGACAGGTTTGTTCCCCACGCGGCCGGGCCCAAGGGCGAGTGCCGGGCACCACCACGTGGGCCGCGCCGCCCTGCCGCCGTACCGTACCGGCTCCCATTCACAGCCCTCACCCTCTGCCCAATGTCTTCCTCTACATGTCGGCTCCGCCGGTGTGCCTACTTACCATTTACCCCCTTCCGCCTTCCATTCGCGTGTCGTGCCTGGCAAGAAAGACTTACGTTAATTTCTCCAATTTTCTCGTCGTATGCCGTGGGGGAGGGAGAGGGGGGGGGGGGGGGGGGGCACGCACGCTCTGCGGATGTACAGTGTATTTCACAATGTTTTGACGATTTCAAATTTGAAAACGCGCGCTCAAAAAGATACAGCGACGATGGAGCCATCTATTAATAGTGCCGAGTGTCCAGTTTCAACCCGTGTACAGTTCAGTAAACGTGTCGTACAGGTTGAAACAACATCGTGCGTTCGCGGTGGAGTGCTGTTTTCGCTGTGGTGAATCTGTTGTGAGCGTGCAACGTGCCTTTCGTAAGCATATCAATAAACTTTGAGGTTCACCGATGACATTGTAATTCTGTCAGAGACAGCAAAGGACTTGGAAGAGCAGTTGAACGGAATGGACAGTGTCTTGAGAGGACGGTATAAGATGAACATCAACAAAAGCAAAACTAGGATAATGGAATGTAGTCGAATTAAATCGGGTGATGCTGAGGGAATTAGACTAGAAAATGAGACACTTAAAGTAGTAAAGGAGTTTTGCTATTTGGGGAGCAAAATAACTGATGATGGTCGAAGTAGAGAGGATATAAAATGTAGACTGGCAATGAACCATGGACCTTGCCGTTGGTGGGGAGGCTTGCGTGCCTCAGCGATACAGATAGCCGTACCGTAGGTACAACCACAACGGAGGGGTATCTGTTGAGAGGCCAGACAAACGTGTGGTTCCTGAAGAGGGGCAGCAGCCTTTTCAGTAGTTGCAAGGGCAACAGTCTGGATGATTGACTGATCTGGCCTTGTAACAATAATCAAAACGGCCTTGCTGTGCTGGTACTGCGAACGGCTGAAAGCAAGGGGAAACTACGGCCGTAATTTTTCCCGAGGGCATGCAGCTTTACTGTATGATTAAATGATGATGGCGTCCTCTTGGGTAAAATATTCCGGAGGTAAAACAGTCCCCCATTCGGATCTCCGGGCGGGGACTACTCAAGAGGATGTCGTTATCAGGAGAAAGAAAACTGGCGTTCTACGGATCGGAGCGTGGAATGTCAGATCCCTTAATCGGGCAGGTAGGTTAGAAAATTTAAAAAGGGAAATGGATAGGTTAAAGTTAGATATTGTGGGAATTAGTGAAGTTCGGTGGCAGGAGGAACAAGACTTTTGGTCAGGTGACTACAGGGTTATAAACACAAAGTCAAATAGGGGTAATGCAGGAGTAGGTTTAATAATGAATAGGAAAATAGGAATGCGGGTAAGCTACTACAAACAGCATAGTGAACGCATTATTGTGGCCAAGATAGATACGAAGCCCACACCTACTACAGTAGTACAAGTTTATATACCAACTAGCTCTGCAGATGACGAAGAAATTGAAGAAATGTATGATGAAATAAAAGAAATTATTCAGATTGTGAAGGGAGACGAAAATTTAATAGTCATGGGTGACTGGAATTCGAGTGTAGGAAAAGGGAGAGAAGGAAACGTAGTAGGTGAATATGGATTGGGGCTAAGAAATCAAAGAGGAAGCCGCCTGATAGAATTTTGCACAGAGCACAACTTAATCATAGCTAACACTTGGTTTAAGAATCATGATAGAAGGTTGTATACATGGAAGAACCCTGGAGATACTAAAAGGTATCAGATAGATTATATAATGGTAAGACAGAGATTTAGGAACCAGGTTTTAAATTGTAAGACATTTCCAGGGGCAGATGTGGACTCTGACCACAATCTATTGGTTATGACCTGTAGATTAAAACTGAAGAAACTGCAAAAAGGTGGGAATTTAAGGAGATGGGACCTGGATAAACTGAAAGAACCATAGGTTGTACGGAGTTTCAGGGAGAGCCTAAGGGAACAATTGAAAGGAATGGGGGAAAGAAATACAGTAGAAGAAGAATGGGTAGCTCTGAGGGATGAAGTAGTGAAGGCAGCAGACGATCAAGTAGGTAAAAATAAGAGGGTTAGCAGAAATCCTTGGGTAACAGAAGAAATATTGAATTTAATTGATGAAAGGAGAAAATATAAAAATGCAGTAAATGAAGCAGGCAAAAAGGAATACAAACGTCTCAAAAATGAGATCAACAGGAAGTGCAAAATGGCTAAGCAGGGATGGCTAGAGGACAAATGTAAGGATGTAGAGGCTTATCTCACTAGGGGTAAGATAGATACTGCCTACAGGAAAATTAAAGAGACCTTTGGAGATAAGAGAACCACACATATGAACATCAAGAGCTCAGATGGAAACCCAGTTCTAAGCAAAGAAGGGAAAGCAGAAAGGTGGAAGGAGTATATAGAGAGTCTATACAAGGGTGATGCACTTGAGGACAATATTATGGAAATGGAAGAGGATGTAGATGAAGATGAAATGGGAGATACGATACTGCGTGAAGAGTTTGACCTCAGTCGAAACAAGGCCCCCGGAGTAGACAACATTCCATTGGAACTACTGACGGCCTTGGGAGAGCCAGTCCTGACAAAACTCTACCATCTGGTGAGCAAGATGTATGAAACAGGCGAAATACCCTCAGACTTCAAGAAGAATATAATAATTCCAATCCCAAAGAAAGCAGGTGTTGACAGATGTGAAAATTACCGAACAATCAGTTTAATAAGCCACAGCTGCAAAGTACTAACACGAATTCTTTACAGACGAATGGAAAAACTAGTAGAAGCCGACCTCGGGGAAGATCAGTTTGGATTCCGTAGAAATACTGGAACACGTGAGGCAATACTGACCTTACGACTTATCTTAGAAGAAAGATTAAGGAAAGGCAAACCTACGTTTCTAGCATTTGTAGACTTAGAGAAAGCTTTTGACAATGTTGACTGGAATACTCTCTTTCAAATTCTAAAAGTGGCAGGGGTAAAATACAGGGAGCGAAAGGCTATTTACAACTTGTACAGAAACCAGACGGCAGTTATAAGAGTTGAGGGACATGAAAGAGAAGCAGTGGTTGGGAAGGGAGTGAGACAGGGTTGTAGCCTCTCCCCGATGTTATTCAATCTCTATATTGAGCAAGCAGTAAAGGAAACAAAAGAAAAATTTGGTGTAGGTATTAAAATCCATGGAGAAGAAATAAAAACTTTGAGGTTCGCCGATGACATTGTAATTCTGTCAGAGACAGCAAAGGACTTGGAAGAGCAGTTGAACGGAATGGATGGTGTCTTGAAGGGAGGATATAAGATGAACATCAACAAAAGCAAAACGAGGATAATGGAATGTAGTCGAATTAAATCGGGTGATGCTGAGGGAATTAGATTAGGAAATGAGACACTTAAAGTAGTAAAGGAGTTTTGCTATTTGGGGAGCAAAATAACTGATGATGGACGAAGTAGAGAGGATATAATATGTAGACTGGCAATGGCAAGGAAACCGTTTCTGAAGAAGAGAAATTTGTTAACATCGAGTATAGATTTAAGTGTCAGGAAGTCGTTTCTGAAAGTATTTGTATGGAGTGTAGCCATGTATGGAAGTGAAACATGGACGGTAAATAGTTTGGACAAGAAGAGAATAGAAGCTTTTGAAATGTGGTGCTACAGAAGAATGCTGAAGATTAGATGGGTAGATCACATAACTAATGAGGAAGTATTGAATAGGATTGGGGAGAAGAGAAGTTTGTGGCACAACTTGACCAGAAGAAGGGATCGGTTGGTAGGACATGTTCTGAGGCATCAAGGGATCACCAATTTAGTACTGGAGGGCAGCGTGGAGGGTAAAAATCATAGGGGGAGACCAAGAGATGAATACACTAAGCAGATTCAGAAGGATGTAGGTTGCAGTAGGTACTGGGAGATGAAGAAGCTTGCACAGGATAGAGTAGCATGGAGAGCTGCATCAAACCAGTCTCAGGACTGAAGACCACAACAACATGGCAAGGAAAGAGTTTGTGAAGAAGTGAAATTTGTTAACATCGAGTATAGATTTAAGTGTCAGGAAGTCGTTTCTGAAAGTATTTCTATGGAGTGTAGCCATGTATGGAAGTGAAACGTGGACGATAAATAGTTTGGACAAGAAGAGAATAGAAGCTTTCGAAATATGGTGCTACAGAAGAATGCTGAAGATTAGATGGGTAGATCACATAACTAATGAGGCAGTATTGAATAGAATTAGGGAGACGAGGAGCTTGTGGCACAGCTTGACTAGAAGAAGGGATCGGTTGGTAGGACATGTTCTGAGACATCGAGGGATCACCAATTTAGTATCGGAGGGCAGCGTGGAGGGTAAAAATCGTAGAGGGAGACCAAGAGATGAATACACTAAACAGATTCAGAAGGATGTAAGCTGCAGTAGCTACTGTGAGATGAAGCAGCTTGCACAGGATAGAGTAGCATGGAGAGCTGCATCAAACCAGTCTCAGGACTGAAGACCACAACAACAACATCAATAATCAGCCGCGATATCCAATTCCTGCACGTGGAACCATGTGACATGGGCAAGGAACTCCCGTGCAACTGCCAGTGCATGGATTCGAAAGTTAAACGGCCCTCAGGAAACCGTCCAAACTCTCATGAACATCGAAGATGTCCGTCACAGTTTATAGGCAAGCTCCCGTCGTTCATTAATAAAAAGTCAGATTTAACCGTGCCAGACTTTTACCTATGGGGTTATTTGAGGCGAATGTGTACTCCGGCCGACCGAGAAGCTTGCGACAGTTAAAATATCGAATCCACGGTAAAAGTTTCAGAATTCCTCCAGTAGTTGTGAAAGATGTGTTCAAAAACTGTGTGAAACGCCTTGAGTATGGTGTAGCGACGAATGATTGTCATTTGTGCAATGTAGTATTGTATAAGTAAACTTGAATGAATGTTGTATGTTGTGTAAAATGTTAAGTTTGTTTCGTAACAATACAGTCTCATCAGTGTGAGGCTTATGAGCAAGAATCGGTCGAAAGGGTGTTCTGTAAGCCACTGTTCCAGTGAACCTACATCTACTACATCTACATACATATTCCGCAATCCACCATACGTTGCGTGGCGGAGGGTACCTCGTACCACAACTAGCACCTTCTCTCCCTGTTCCACTCCCAAACAGAACGAGGGAAAAGTGACTGCCTATATGCCTCTGTACGAGCCCTAATCTCTCCTATCTTATCTTTGTGGTTTTTCTGCGAAATGTAAGTTGGCGGCAGTAAAATTGTACTGCAGTCAGCCTCAAATGCTGGTTCTCTAAATTTCGTCAGTAGCGATTCACGAAAAGAACGCCTCCTTTTCGCTAGAGACTCCCACTCGAGTTCCTGAAGCATTTCCGTAACACTCGCGTAATGATCAAACCTACCAGTAGCAAATCTAGCGGCCCGCCTCTGAATTGCTTCTATGTCCTCCCTTAATCCGACCTGATAGTGATCCCAAACGCTCGAGCAGTACTCAAGAATAGGTCGTATTAGTGTTTTATAAGCGGTCTCTTTTACAGATGAACCACATCTTCCCAAAATTCTACCAATGAACCGAAGACGACTATCCGCCTTCTCCACAACTGCCATTACATGCTCGTCCCACTTCATATCGCTCTGCAAAGTTACGCCCAAATATTTAATCGACGTGACTGTGTCAAGCGCTACAATCTCTGGTGGCATCTACATTTCGTACACATTAATATCTTGTGATTCCACTTTCGGTGGCCCCACACCAGGGCTCCCCCCACCTGTGGGTAATTACCTCATTAGGAATAAAATGTAATTTTCTGGCGGTAAGAACAAAAGGTTTCAATTGTATTTCGGTCACGAAACTAAATTATTTTTGCAGGATTATTGCTGTTATCACTACTTCGTAAGACTAATGCTGATTACTTAAGTTACCAATAATAAATTTTTTTAGCAAATAATAGCATTAACGCATGGTAGAATGCTGTGGGAGTTCCGGCTTGTGAACCGAATCTGTGAACGCCTTCCTCACATAGTTCACCCACCACAGAAAGAAATTTGTACGGTGCACCACTCATGTATGACAGTAGAACTGAGGCACATGTGCTTCAATGTCTCGCGAAAATGGCTTCTCCAAGTTGTAGATAGCTCCCGCAATAGGCCAGGAATTGCTCTTTCATTCAGTTCGTAACAATAAACTGTTGACAGTGTAACAGTAACTGTGTAATGGCTACTGCACTGCTGTAGAGCCTTTACATTATTATTATTATCATCATTATTATTAGTTGCAGTGGTAAGAAGTAAATTGGTGGCAACCTGAACTCTTCCAGTTTCTGCCAATTCAGAAGGAACGAGTCCAGCAGTCCAATGATTTACGAACTCTGGGGCTAATTATAGTGCACACACTTTACTTTGCTTGATTTTAAATAGGGTTGCAGGGTGCGGGTGATGCTAGAGACAGAGAGGAGTGCTGCAGAAGTAACCTGTTTCGTAACAAGTGGGCCCCCAGTGAGGATCGTTAGCTTTCTTTCCTGAGAAATAGTTTTAGGTAACACTCAGAATTGCTTCATCCTTCTTCAAAAAAGCTTCTTAGAAATAAGCCATACCAGTTGTCACATTGACTCATTAGATCTTGTTTTGACAAAACATCTACAAAAACTAATGTAATTTATCATTTTCATTTTAAAGTTTAGTCAAGTGACAATATTGATGATGGGGGGGGGGGGGGTAGACGGGGGGTTGGGCTACTAGATAACATCCGAGAGCACTCAGGGGGTTGGGAATCACAGCTCTATACGGCTACTCCCAAGTATTCTACAGGTGTTGCCGATTTTCTGGTGGCTTACCGGCGATAGTGTAGTGGATCTCTAATAGAGCTGTCCGACCATTATGACAATATATGACATTTAATTGCGTTCAGCATCGGCTGCCAGTGCAGCTCTCTTCAGTCTCCGCAGGTCTCCCTGCATCTCACTGGTGTTCTGGCGTTTCAACTTGCCTGTAAACGGCAGCAGCTCCGCGGAACTTCCGCAAGATCCTTAATGTTTACTAAGCTCCCCATTTTATGTGCATAGTTCGGCTATTTTTAATAAAAAAACAGTATTCTGTTATAATTACATCGTTTAGAATACACTCTCATTCGTGGGACTCGTGTTTCACGCGGCCCTCATCGCACCGTCTGACGTCACTGAAATATTCTTCCATCCATTCACATTTCATCTTCAGGCGTATGCAGTGACTCTGCCCGTATAAAATGGCTGTGGCTGATTCATTTTCAATATGTTTGTCTAGCCGTGTCTCTGGTGGCTGCTCCTGTGGTCTTCAGTCCAAGCCGTGCAGGATTAGCCGAGCGGTCTCGGGCGCTGCAGTCATGGACTGTGCGGCTGGTCCAGGCGGAGGTTCGAGTCCTCCCTTGGGCATGGGTGTGTGTGTTTATCCTTAGGATATTTCAGGTTAAGTAGTGTGGAAGCTTAGGGACTGATGACCTTAGCAGTTAAGTCCCATAAGATTTCACACACATTTTTTTCTTCAGTCCGAAGACTGATTTCATGCCGCTCTCCTATTCTATGTAAGCCACTTCATCTCTGAGTAACCGAGCGAGGTGGCGCAGTGGTTAGACACTGGACTCACATTCGGGAGGACGACGGTTCAATCCCGCGTCCGGCCATCCTGATTTAGGTTTTCCGTGATTTCCCTAAATCGCTCCAGGCAAATGCCGGGATGGTTCCTTTCAAAGGGCACGGCCGACTTCCTTCCCCGTCCTTCCCTAATCCGATGAGACCGATGACCTCGCTGTCTGGTCTCCTTCCCCCCAACCAACCAACCAACCAATCATCTCTGAGTAATTACTACAAGCTAAATTCATTTCAACCTGCTTACTGTTTTCATGTTTTTCTCACCCAGTACTATTCCCACACTCCACTTCTCCCCCACTTACACATTAACGAACTTCTCTCTATTACCAAATTTACGATTTCTTTATGCCTCAGGATCTGGTTGTATGAGCCGATCCTTTATTACAGTCAAGTTGTGTCAAAAATTTTTTTCCCAAATTCGATTCAGTACTTCCAAATTAATTGATCGAACCATCTAAACTTCAACATTCTTCAATAGCACAATTTTTCAAATGCTTCTATACTCTTCTTGTCTGAAATGGGTATCGTCCACGTTTCACTTCCGTACAAAGCTATACTCCTAACAATTAAGTTTGCATTAGATTTTAATTCGACTATATTCCATTACTCTTGTTTTGCTTTTGCTGTGTAAAGATGGAATAACATCGGGAACGGGCTAGAAACAAAAAAATGGTTCAAATGGCTCTGAGCACTATTGGACTTAACATCTGAGGTCATCAGTCCCCTAGAACTTAGAACTACTTAAACCTAACTAACCTAAGGACATCACACACATTCATGCCCGAGGCAGAATTCGAACCTGCAACCGTAGCGGTCGCGCGGTTCCAGACTGTAGCGCCTAGAGCCGCTCGGCCACTCCGGCAGGCTTTCTTTTATGTCCTTCCACTTATTTAACTGTTGTCGGGTATCCATGGAAGTTGTAAATAACCTTTCGCTCCCTGTATTTTATCCCTGCTGCCTTCATAACTTTGAAGTGGGTAGTCAAATCACGATCGTCAAAAGCTTTCTCCGTACATACAAATGCTATAAACATAGGCTTGCCTTTCGTTAACCTATGTTCTGAGGTAGGTTGTAGGTTCAGTATCTCCTCCCGTATTTCTAAATTTCTCTGGAAACCGAACTGATCCTCCCCAGGGTGCCATTGCCAATTTTTCCATTCTCATATCAATAATTCTTGTTAATATTTTGCAAGTATGACTTATTATTCTGATAGTTCAGTAATATTTACACCTGTCCGCACCTGCTTTATTTGGAATTGGAATCAATATATTCTTCTTGAGCTGTGAGGGTATTTCGCCTGTCACAGGTATCTTGCGCACCGAGTGCAATACTTCTGTCGTGGGTGGCTCTCCCGAGGTTCTAGTCATTCCGTGGATATGCGGTCTAGTCCAGAGGCGTTGTTTCGATCTTAGGTTTTCAGTGTTCCGTCAGATTCCTCTGGCAGTATCATATCTCCCATACCATCTTAATTTTTTGCTCTTACCATTCTACACTATTGCAGTCAAGTTCGTTTTCCGTGTATAGCCCTATATATGTTCCTCCCACCTTTCAGCCTTATCTTCTTTGCTTACTACGCATCACATCGATACAGGTTCCTCTCGCCAACAATGGTCGCTTTAATTTTCATTTCCCATCGTTAAACGTGTTTCTACAGCGTTACGTTCTTCGTCTAACCATTCGTGCTACGCCAGTTTGCACTTTTCGTCAGTCTCGTCTTTCAGATATCTGTATTCCCATTTGCCTGCTTCATTTGCTGCCTTTTTATATTTTCTCCTTTCGTTAGTTAAATGTTGTATCTTTTGTGTTATCCAAGGATTTCTACGAGGCCTAATCTTTTCCCATGTGTGATCCCCTGCTGCCTTCCCCCTAATTTCTCAAAGCTACTCTGCATTTCTTTCCCCCGCTTCAGTCAATCGTTCCCGAACGTTTCTTCTGAAACTATCAACAACCTCTAGTTCTTTCAGTTTACCCAGGTTCAGCCTAGAAGGCCTGTGAAGGCTCAAAGGTCAAACCGCCTTGTCATCCTCACCTGACTGCCGTTATCGGACGCGTATATGAAGGGGCGTGGGGCCAGCAAACCGCTCTGCCGGCTGTCGTCAGTTTTCGTGACCGTGAGACGCTACTACTCGGTCAAGTAGCTCTTCAATTGGCCCCACGAGGCTGAACACATCTTGGTAGGATAACAGCGCGTGGCAGCCTGGATTGACGCCCAAAAACTCGGGACGGCGCTTTACTTTGGTGATGTGACGGGAACCGGTGTATCCACCGGTGGGCGGCAGTTGACGCTAGCGGCCGAAGGTGAGTTGCAACTTGCAGATAAACGTCCCTGGAAGCTAAAGGTCCATAGTTCCAACGCGTTGTTTCTGGTGACTAAGGTGAATGTTATGAACTGGCCTTTCAGATGTGACTTGTAGCATGTTTTGTGAGTACCATAAACGGCAGTTTCCGTTAAAAACGCGTGTATTAAGGGATTTCCGTGTTTTCGGTTATCCGAGCTTTCTTGGGTCCTCATTAACCGGGATAAAGAACTTTGTGTATGTTGTAAACAGTAGCGGCGCAGTAACACTCCCTCCGGGGTACACCCGAAATTATCCGAGACATACACTATGTGATCGAAAGTATCCGGACACCTGGCTGAAAATGAGTTAGACGTTCGTGGCGCCCTCCATCGGTAATGCTGGAATTCAATATGGTGTTGGCCCACACACAGCCTTTATGACAGCTCCCACTCTCGCAAGCATACTTTGTCAGGTGCTGGAAGGTTTCTTGGCGAATGGCAGCCTATTCTTCACGGAGTGCTGCACTGAGGAGAGGTATCGATGTCGGACGGTGAGGCCTGGCACGAAGTCGGCGTTCCAAAACATCCCAAAGTTGTTCTGTAGGATTCAGGTCAAGACTCTGTGCAGGCCAGGTCAGTCCATTACAGGGATGTTATTGTCGTATAACCACTCCGCCGCAGGGTGTGCATTATGAACAGGTGCTCGATCGTATTGAAAGATGCAGTCGCCATCCCCGAATTGCTCTTCAACAATGGGAAGCAAGAAGGTGCTTAAAACGTCAGTGTGGGCCTGTGCTCTGTGATAGTGCCACGCAAAACAACAAGGGGTGCAAGCACCCTCCATGAAAAACACGACCACACCATAACACCATCGCCTCCGAATTTTACTGTTGGCTCTACACACTCTGGCAGATGACGTTCCCCGGGCATTCGCCATACCCACACCCTGCCATCGGATAGCCGCATTCTGTACCGTGATTCGTCACTCCACACAACGTTTTTCCACCGTTCAATCTTCCAATGTTTACTCTCCTTACACCAAACGAGGCGTCGTTCGGCTTTTACCGGCGTGATGTATGGCTTATGAGCAGCCGACCATGAAGTCAAACTTTTCTCACCTCCCGCCCAACTGGCATAGTACTTGCAGTGGATCCTGATGCAGTTTGGAATTCCTGCATGATGGTCTGGATAGATGTCTGCGTATTACATATTGCGACCCTCGGCGGTCTATGTCAGTCAAAAGACGAGGTCGGCCTGCACACTTTCGTGGTGTACGTGTCCCTTCACGTTTCCACTTCACTAACACATCGGATACAGTGGACCTAGGGATGTGTAGGAATATGGAAATCTCGCGTACAGACGTATGACAAGTGGCACCCAATCACCTGACCACGTTCGAAGCCCTTAAGTTCCGCGGAGCGCCCCATTCTGCTCTCTCACGATGTCTAATGACTACTAAGGTCGTTGATATGGGGTACCTGGCAGTAGGTGGCATCATAGAGCATCTAACACGAAAAAGTATGTTTTTGGGGGTGTCTGCATACTTTTGATCACATAGTGTATGTCGATTTCGTCTCGTTAAGAGCAACGTGCTGACTTAAGAGTATGTCTGTAAGAAAGCCCTAAATCTCATCTATGTCTACACAATCCACACTACAATATCCATTGTCGAAATGTATGATTGAGACACAAGATTTGTCGCACTCGCCCTCCCAATAATTTCTCGTAGAAAAAAGTTCTATTTATCCTTTGCTTTTCGTATAGGATAGACTGATCTATTACGATTCTACTAACGCTCCCTAGGTTCCTTCGATATTTGCTAGCGCGCCTCGCGATTAGGAATCCAAATGCTGAAGCTGTACTCTAGCATTTCGTTTGTTTTTTTACAGGTGCGCTGCACTTTCCAAGAACTTCCCATCAAAAAGTAGCACTCGGTTTGTGTATAGTACAGATAAACGTCAACAATGGCAGACTGTTATAAATAAAGTTTTACATTATGCATGATAGTTATTATAAGACTGAAATGATGCATAAACATAGCATCGAAACAAATTCACAAGTTGGTAACAACGTAACTAAAGCGGTTGGATTTTGTGTAGTTAAAACGCCTATTATTTCGCATGAAACCTGCGTCACAAAGTCTCATCCGCTTGGCACGCTCCCTGTAGGGCCACCGTCCACCTGTACTCCGAAGTCCTTGTCCACCCCAAACGATGACCGCTTGAACCATCACCCTTGGTGCGACTGTAACTTCCGTATTGTTCAGGTCGTGCTCCTTCTGTGTTTGTGTGATAATAGGTTCGTTACGGAAGTTTCAACGACCATCCGCAGTAAGCTATGTGGCCACACTGAAGGTTATTTGTGTATCATTAAAAGAACCACAGTACGGGATAGTGATTTGGCGTTGTTCAAAACAGAAACCAACGTATTGACGAATATGTAAGACTAAAAACTGTAAGGTGCATTAGGTTGGCATTTTACTTCGGAGAAACTTAGCATAGATAAGATTTGAATAGAAAATGGAAGTGATGTACAAAATAGAAAAAGGTAGGCGGTGCTACTTTTTAGAAGAACTGGAAATCTGCACTACAAAAGGAAAGCAATCAGACAGACTGCTTAATAAGAAAAATGAATTTGCTACTAATGCCTGCTTTAGTGTTTAGGATGATCTGCTCGTCGGTTTATTTCTACTGGAGTTAGTTGGTTCGTATAGTGAGGTGTTGTGCCATCCTGTGCGGATGTAGGGCCACCGTTCTACGCTATGCGCTTTTTAAAACGCACACTGCATGGTTATAGTTGTTGTGACGTCCAAATCTGCATTTTCTTCTTTTGTGATTCATATTCTTTCCTTGTGAGGTATATTTTACTAAATACAGAATTTTATAAATCTCATGTATCTTCCACTTGACAATACTGAACAATAATATGCAGAATTATGATTCTCGTGGTTTGAAATCACCCATAAGGGACGCGCGCATGTAGCGCTGGCAATGGGAGGAAAAGCTATGTACAGCTGATGTCAACTATATACGTGCATATTTCTGGTCTTTTAGTTAGTATAATAACACATCTTAGGTACGTTACATGTACAACATGCTGATTCATGGGGTATGGGAAGAGGGCATATCGTAGGACGTCATGTCGACCATAGAAGAAGAGATACGATTTTTAAATTCAATGTCTGTAATTCGGTTTTTATGTTTTGCATTGTAGCTTCTGAAGTTCCCATTATGAGTAAAAATTTACTTTAGAGTAAAACACCGTACCCCGTTTGGAATTCTTATCCACCTTTTCCGGACCCAAATTTCACAGGACACCGTTTGAAACGTAGAGTTTAGTCTGTAGTACTAGCTCTGTTGGAGTTGACTCACCAGAGAACTTAGGTTTGGCGGTGGGTAATATCCAACTCAGGTCGTGGCTCTCTACACGGAGTGTGTGGACTCTTTTTCGGAACTCAAATTTTTTCAGCCCAACTCGAGGACAGTGCGCTTTCCCTGTTCACCTAAGGACGTTAAACCGCGAGCTTCGTTCCTAGCTGCTTAATTCGTGTTTTCCTGTATTGCTCGCACGCAAATAATGCTGTAAGTTTAATAATTTGAGTTGTGATGAGTTTGAGTTACAGTAGTTGCGAACATAGCTAAAAGTAGAAGGGAGACTGAGATACTAGCCAATGTTATTTAAAGGTTAATGCTCTTGATGCATTTACTCACTTGGTAGAGACTCCGTAATGTTTTAATTGCTTGGAATATTTAGGAACAAAGTTTATTAAAGTTGCAAAAAAAAAAATGGCTCTGAGCACTATGGGACTCAACTGCTGAGGTCATTAGTCCCCTAGAACTTAGAACGAGTTAAACCTAACTAACCTAAGGACATCACAAACATCCATGCCCGAGGCAGGATTCGAACCTGCGACCGTAGCGGTCTTGCGGTTCCAGACTGCAGCGCCTTTAACCGCACGGCCACTTCGGCCGGCTATTAAAGTTGCAGAATGACCGTTTGTATCGGAAGTAAGGATCCGGTGTTTGTGTGCTACAACCTCAATTTCGAACCGAAATGACCTACACTCCCGTTTTCCGCTCTTCGTTCAGTCCGGTGGTTAGTTTTGCGTTTCCTCAAATATTGAAATGCGTGTGAAATCTTATGGTACTTAACTGCTGAGGTCATCGGTCGGTAAGCTTACACACTACTTAACCTAAATTATCCTAAGGACAAAACACACACACACACACACACACACACACACACACACACACACACACACACACCCATGCCCGAGGGAGGACTCGAACCTCCGCCGGGACCAGCCGCACAATCCATGACTGTAGCGCCTAAGACCACTCGGCTAATGCCGCGCGGCGCTGCGTTTCCTCTTTGAATCATATTTGTGTACAGAATTTGGTGACAAATTTTTGTCGTCTGCTTGTAGGCTTCCGTCTTGCCATCGGCTTCCTTATTTAACGGACGAAGCTGTGAAATGTGCGACGACGGAAAGTGCGATTCATTACTGTTTGTTAGTGTTGATAGTTTAAGCCCTTTACGCTAGAATATATGCCATACACGAGTATTGTTTAAATGCGCAGAACTAATCTCGACGTTTCCGCACTGGACATGTTTGCGCTCGACTTAGAATTACCCATATGTGTTTTGATTCGGGTAATTAAAAGAGCGTTTCATTAGCGTTCATTCCTTTGCGAGTGAACAGCCCGTCTTGTCGTAGATATTTTCACTTGCCATTTGAGTTTTTGCAGTTTTGTTTAGCACATATAAAGTAGAGAAGACGCTAGTATTTAACGAAGGCTTTCATTGTGTCATTTTCCGCTGCCTAGTAGTATATCGGCGGAAACTCACTAGCGCTGGCTGCAAGAAGCCAGTCGGTCTGAGTCGTGAATAAGCCACGTGTCTCATGCTCAGGCACTCAATTAACGTCTCATCATTATAATGATTTATATTAATAGGTAACCAATTTTGTATTTCATTTGTCATATAAATATTTTTGTTTTGTGTGTGTGTGTGTGTGTGTGTGTGTGTGCCCGAGTCGAATGGAGGAAAATCGTGGTGGGCTTGCTGGAGATGGTGTAAATCAAGACTTGTGTTGCTGTTAACAAGCGAAAATGCGCGAAGTTTGTTAAATGGCGTCTTTTGACGCGAACAGCTAGGAAAAGTTGTAGTACACATCTAAAGAAACATAGGCAGAAAACGCATCCTCTGTGATGAACTTTAACAGTGGACATGTAGTCCGGTTGGACTTTTGCATCAGCTTTAATACAAGAAATAAAATGAAAAGTAATGGATGGATCGTTGGTTGGTTGGTTAGACAACACACAGTAGAGTACATGTGGACTGTCCGCCCACGGTAGCTGAGTGATAGCCGGCACGGTAGCTCAGCGTGTTCGGTCAGAGGTGTAGCTGCCCTCTGTAATAAAAACACTGAGTTAATCGATCAACAATGAACTTAAAGGGGTGTCTTACGACGTCCGCCCCGAGCAGATGCGACGAGCAAAAGCGAACAAAATGAGATTAAAAAAAAAAAAAGTGGGCAGCGCGACAGACTGTCAATCCTAAGGGCCCGGGTTCGATTCCCGGCTGGGTGAGAGATTTTCTCTGCTCAGGGACTGGGTGTTGTGTTGTCCTAATCATCATCATTTCATCCCCATCGACGCGCAAGTCGCCGAAGTGGCGTCAAATCGAAAGACTTGCACCAGGCGAGCGGTCTACCCGACGGGAGGCCCTCGTCACACGACATTTCATTTCACATGTGGACTAAGAGTTGAAAGCTAGGCAGGAGACAAGGGGAAGACACTACGCCAAAAAGACTTTGGCGCTGAGGGCTCAACTGCGGCGCTTTATATGTCGCACTATGTTAATCGGTAACGCCTCCATCGTATCAGCGCCTGTGTGCGAGTGCGTTGGACAGAAAGACCTAAATCACAATTTGTTTTGCTGCCTGCACCGGAAGGTCCCGTAACCAGCTTTAAAAAGTAAATAAGCAGCCTCAAACATGAGTTACCGACACCTTGCACTGTTAGCATCAAGACATTTTAATCTGTACACAATTATGTACGTTGGAAAATCCAGGATGGAATAATGACAATATTGTGAAAAGGGTAAATAGGTACCCACTATATAGTGGATATGTTTAGTCGCAGACAGGCACAATGAAGAGACTGCTAAACAAGTAAGTTTTTGGCCAAAAGGCGTTCTTCTGAATTAGACAGCCAGACACAGTGGTAATATGTATGCGCTGCGTTTGCGTAAACGTGTGTATTTTGGTCTAAAGCTTACGTGTTTAGTAGTCTTTTTGTTGTGCCTGTCTGCGACTCAACATCTCCACTAAATAGTGAGTAGCAGCAAATTATGAACTTTCTCACTCGAAAGTACTTATAACTGAAAAGAGCGAAGTTTAACGTACCGCCACCGACGAGTCCATTATAGATCGAGAACCAGTTTTACATCTACATACAAGAAGGGAAAAACAACTCTCTCGATGCTTCCCTATGAGCCTTAATTTCTCGTACCTTATCTTTGTGGGTAGGACGTGTATGTACAGCGGAATCGTTCTGCAGTCAGCCTCAAATGCTGGTTCCCTAGGTCAAACCACACGCACCGTGAAAGAACGCTGCACTGAACATCAACGTTACACCTGCCTTTTGCAGCCAAGCAAGTAGTGTTCCTCGAAAAAAACGTCGCCTTCTCTCCAGGGATTCCCATTTCAGCTGTGGAAGGAAATCGGCGGTTTCCTTTTCAAAGGAGCCATTCCAGCATTTGCCTTAAGAGATTTAGGGAATTCACAGAAAACATGAATACAGAGAGGCAGACGGGAATTTAATCCCCAATACGAGCCGTGTGCTACAGCGCTGCGTCACCTAAACGAGGGGCACTGATTGTAATTTTGGGATCTGATCGTCACACATTTTACATATTCGCACACTAGTTGTGTACCTATTATATATCATCTTAATATGTTACCTTCAGATCTATTATATATACAGGGTGTTACAAAAAGATACGGCAAAACTTTCAGGAAACATGTTCAAACAAATTTCGGGCTTGCAGCCAGTCGTCGTTCAATACTTCGCACGATATTTCAACTGGGCACCTGCCAGTCATCTTCAGGTGAGCTGTCGCAGACTGGCGAAAACGTCCTCCGTTCCGCAATATATAGCGTACTGTAAGTATTCTGCGCATGCGTCGAAAACTTGATAGTTGAACCACACTGCACGCCAGCAGCGCCCTCGCTGGTGGAATAGCGGAACTCAGTCGCGCTCTGCGTTGCTGTTTGCCACGGCCGTCGACGCACTCTGTCGTCTTCGATTTGAGCAAATCGTGGAGATGATGGGATTCCATGCACTGTCCAGATGGTAGCCGCTTGTAAGGGGTCCGTAGGCCCTTACGATAAGTTGCACTCGGCACAGGTCGATAGAGCAAACAATCGATTGTGTCGTGTTGCGAGAGCGAGTGTGAGTTGAGGCAGTCCCACGTTACGGGCCGAGCTGTGTGGAGGCCAGTTGTTGTAATGCAAGGCTTTACCGACAAAGGGAGTGGCCATCGCCGCGGTTTAACCCCTTTGTGTTAGAATAATACTCGGAAAGTAAAGAAGTATAATTACGAGATTGATCAGTGATATTTCAGTGCAGATATTTTTGGTTTCGCGTCTACCGCGCCGGCATCATTTTGGATTGCAGTGTTGGACTGCAGTGATTGTATTAGCGTGTGACGATAATGAATAACGAAGAATCCTGTGCTGAGATTAGCCGTAATTAAATATGTATGACGAAGGCAGTGGCTGTCTCCTCCCTTTTGTGTTTTTGAGACGAATATAGGTCCTTGATTAGTGAAACTGTGTTGGTGTTCTTCTTGTTACTGGACATGTCATTATTACAGCATTTGAGAAGGACAAACTGGAAAGTAACAACTCCATAGCAGTCAATTCCGATTGCCAGCCCCATTAGGTACACGGTCATATTAATTAATAATTATTGGGCTGCTAGCCGGCCAGATCAGGTCGGGTCGAAATATAAATTGGAGGTGTTACACCTTGGCTTACTGTGAAAGGACAAATGCAATTTTCGGACGAATAGTAAGGACAATAGGCAATTTTATCTTGCCTAACGCGAGAAAATATTTTTTTCAGTTTTGGATCGAGACAGAGCATAAACTTTAAAATCGCGACAAGGAACAGTGCAATTTGAACAATACGAAGTAATAGCATCTTACGATTGTGACTAAACTGTTTTTTCTCGCCATATTAGATAAGAATAATAGTGTCGATAAACTGTGTTATAATGTGCACACGCGTAAATCTGTACGAAAAACTGTGAAAAGTGAACACTAAAGAAAGACACGTGTGAACATTACTATAGCAAAACGAGCCAAGAATTAGTCACGAAAGTTTTAAAGAAGTGTTTAGTAGTAATATTATGACTGAAATTGCTTTTTGAATAGTGAAATTCGGGCAAATTCATGTGGACCCATAAACTGTTATGCAGACGACAATTTATGTGGCGACGCAATTGTTAAGTGACGTCACGCAGACCCGTGTAACAGCTGCGCCAAAGAGCTTCGATCCGCGACGTGATTTCACACGTCATCCCAACTACCTGTGCAAAGAGTAGGTCAAGCACTACACCGAGCGCCGACCCGGCATCTAGCGGCCGAACTACAAACTACACCCGCCTGCAGCGCCACGGAGCGGCAGGCTGAGAACTACGACGTCCCGCCACAGCGAACAGCGCGACTTCGAGACACCGAGCGCCAACCCGGCATCTAGCGGCCGTACTACAAACTACGCCCGCCTGCAGCGCCACGGAGCAGCCGGCAGAGAACTACGACGTCTCGCCGCAGATCTTCAGTGCAATTTCACACGGCTCCGGCGGCAGTACAGCGCCACGCTCACTTCAAAAGTCAAACATTGCGACTCGTGGTAACGTCAGTTGGTGAGTGAAGACGACTGGTTGGCATAACATTAAATTGCAGTGTGCAGTCTTCGCGATAAATAAACAATTGTAAACTGATTTTCGCATTAGGAAAAGTGCCCAATTATAGTAATTTCCGAAAAATTTGCGAAACATACTCTGAAATATAGCATACTTATTGATGCATGATGCACTGTCTAAATGGTGATTATACAGATATGCTCATCGTTTTTGGGGATTTTACATTTATAGATTTAATGAATGGTGTGATTTAACTTATTTAAAACATTTTACATAAACTGTGTATGTGAAAATTGCTATTTGAAATTATTAGGTTTTGAGAGTCGTTATGTTCAGTATTCATACGTATTGTCAATTTCGGGATTAACTGAAGATACTGCAGTTACTGTTTGATTAGTTTCATGGTAATTAGGAGTGTTTTGGGTTGCTAGAGGTTATTTTATATTACTTGCCTGTGCATTAAAAATAAACCAAACATGTCTACTGAAGATAAGCATGTTTGAGAGGCTGTAGTTGAAAGGAAGGGGATAGAACAGGAAGACAGAGATGATTCAGGAATCAGTGGTTATGGGTTGTCATTAGATAGCCTGTTAGCACATTCAACTAGTTATCCCAAGACACCGGGACAAACGATGAGAGGTAAGCCAGTTTCAGAGGGTGCAGATATGTGGTCGATGTTGGTAGACTTGCTAAAGGAAACCAAGGCGTCATTAGAGAAGGGTTTACAAGAAACTAGAGAAAGGAGAGAAATACTCCACGAATCATTAAAGGAAGATTTACAAGAAACCAAAGAAAGTTTGGAGTCATTTAAGGAAACTATAGCACAAGATATCAAAACATCGCAAATGAAGATAGAATGTAATCTGAAGAAGGAAATGCAGGAGTTACAAGAACAATTGAAGATGGCCATCAACGAGAGAGAGAGTAAGCTACAGAAGAGTATAACCCAAGTCCAGGGAGACGTGGAGAAGATGAAAGGAAAATTGACAAAAAAGATAAAAGACGATATTGAAGAAACTAAAGCCGAATTGGGAGAAAGGATCACCAAAGTGGAGACAAATTGCAATCATCGAATCACCGAGGTGATGCAGATGCAGAAACAATGCAATGATGCGGTTAAGGGAATAGGAGATAGGCAAAACCAACTGGCTGTCAATCTGAGGAATGCTATAGCCGAGCAATGACAAGAGGAGAACAAGAGGGTGGCGATGGAGGTCAGGCAATTGCAACAGGGAATGCAACAATTGGAGAGCAAGACAGAAGAAATTGATAAACGAATTAGCAGTGCCACTTTAACCGTTGGGGAAGGTAGAGTTGTTACCTTGATGGGCAGTGATAATCGGTACGTCCAAAATAATACAGGGCAGAAGTTCAAACCGAAAGGAGGGTTGCACACAATGATATTTATGAAATGGTTAAAAGGAGTTTTCCCAGCACATTTCAAAGACGCAGACAAGATTCAATTTGCAATAGATAGGATGGAAGGTGAAGCCTTCACTTGGGGATTCAGGAAGAAGGAAGGGACTCCTAGTTATGATCAGTTTGAAGAGGAATTGTTGAAGAAATACTGGTCCAAAAGTCATCAGTGTGCAGCAATTGAGGACCTACTACACCGCAAGTCACTTAATACATGGAGAGGAACGTTGAGAGAGTTTGCCGAACATTTGTGGGAATTGAACGAGACCTTGGAACAACCCCTGAGTGATGACGTAATGATATCAGCGATAAAAAAAAGATTGAGCCGGAAAATGCAAGAAACTGTATCCGGGAGCCTAAGTAAAGATAAGGAGGCCTTAATGGAGATACTGGAACAGTTGGAATCGTTTCGATCACAGGAACACAATCAAGCTAATGATCAAAACCGAGAGGGAAGTAGTGACCAAAGGAATCATTTTAATAATTCGTCTAATTATAGAGGAAGAGGTGGTGGCCATAGATACAGGAACCATGGTGGCGAACAGCAATGGAGAAATGATTGGAGAAGGAGTGAAGAACCAAGAGATCATGAGAGAGGAAGGAATAGTCGAATGAATGACACAGTGCATATAGAAGAGGCGGAGAGACCGGAAAACTGAATGACACTCCAGATGAGGTCCGGTCAGGAGTGAGAGCTACAAGGACCAGAGTAAACCTACTAAGACATGACAATGGTGGAGATCTAAGAGGGGATCTACTGGAGGAAAGAAGTAGGATTCCCAAAGAACCCATACTACCCATGACAGGGATTAAGCTATGTGGACTGAATATTGAGGCATTAGTTGATACAGGAAGTGAAGCATGTGCAATATCCAAGAGGTTATATGAACAGGTACTGAAGGCAAGTATTAGCTTGCCTAGTTTCCCGGTGAGTGGAGTAAGAATTGTGAATGCGTTGGGTGCAAGAAGTAAACCTATTAAAGAACAAGTGTTGATTACCTTTGAGATAGAGGGAGAAGAATACGAAGCAACATTTTTGGTGGTGGCTGGATTGAACACATCAATTATTTTAGGAATAGATTGGTTGAATGAAGTTGATGCAGTAGTGAGTTTTGATGAAGGTACTATTAAGATCAAAGGAAGGAAGGGAGAAGAGAAGAGGTTAAGGTTTGCTGAGGGCGGTGCAATCAAAGAAGAGGAGGAATTCAAAAGGATAAGTTTGTGCTACGAAGAGGAACCCACAATAGGAAATGGGGAAGAGGAACTAGAAGAAGAAGTGTTGATATACCTTGAGGGATTAGCACAAGAGGATAGGCGTAAAGAGGATAAGATCAGAAAAAAGTTGGAGGAGATGACACCTAGATGGGGAGATTAAGAGGAAATTAGCCACAGTGTTATGCAGGCGTCATAAGGTATTTTCTCAACGGCCAGGTGCCATGAAAGGGGTGGAGTGTAAGCTAAAGATAAAGAACCATAAACCGTTCAATATAAAACAGTATTCCATTCCCCAGGCGAAACGAAGAACAGTAGATGAAGAGATACAGAGGATGATGGACCTTGGTGTTATAGAAAGGGCCAATAGTCAATATAACAACCCCCTGTTTGTTGTTGATAAGAAGGATGGAAAGGTGAGGATAGTTTTGGATGCACGAACAGTGAACAAGATCATCAAGCCGGAGCGGGACAAACCTGAGACTATAGAAGAACTGATTCAAAAATTCCAAGGAGCAAAGGTGCTTAGTAGTATCGACTTAACTGCTGGTTACTGGCAAATACCATTGGCCACAGAGTCCTGCCAGTATACAGCATTTACTTATGGAGGGAGGTGCTATCAATTTAGAGTGTTGCCGTTTGGGCTTAATGTGTAAGTGTCTGAATTCATAAGAGCGATGGATAAGATACTGTGCAAGGAGTTACTTAAAAATGTCACCGTCTTTGTGAATGACCTCTTGATAGCAAGTGAATCATGGGAAGAACATTTGAATAGATTGGATGCAGTCTTGGCAGCTTTTGAAACCGCAGGAGTAACTGTAAACCTGGACAAGTCGGAATTTGGCAAATCAAAGATAAAATTCCTGGGCCATATAATATCAGAGGAGGGTATCTATCCTGATCCTAGTAAAATGGAGGCTATTGGAAATTTTCCGACCCCCCACAGTAAGAAGCAGTTGCGAGCATTCTTTGGGGTTTGTGAGTTTTATAGAAAATTTGTAAAAGGATCCGTACTTAATGCCCCGAGTATGAGAGAATTGACCAAGGCGAGGATGACGTGGCATTGGAGTGTAGAGTGCCAAACCGAGTTTGAGAATATCAGGGAAGCACTATATAGTGCAGACATATTGTACCACCTGGATTTTTCCAAGGATTTTTATTTAGGAGCAGACAGCTCTGACTATGGACTAGGAATACATTTGTACCAAATGGAGAGGAGCGAAAATGGTGAGAGTGTAAGAACAATAGCGTTCAGTAGCAGAAGTTTAAATGCTTGGGAGAGGAAATATTCGATTACTGAAAGGGAGGCATTGGCAATTGTGTGGGGGTTTAAGCATTTCCGGTATTATTTGGTCGGGAGGCATGTGAAAGTAGTGACTGACCATAAGGCCCTTACATTTCTGACCACAAGCAGGTTGAGGCATAGCAGACTAACGCGATGGGCCCTGGCATTACAGGACTATGACTTTGAGATAATTTATGAACCAGGAGCAATGAGATAATTTATGAACCAGGAGCAACACATATAATACCTGATGCCTTGTCAAGATTACCAGCTGACTCGAGAGGAATGTTGGTGGACAGGCCAGAAGGAGAAGGAGCTAGAATTAACCTGATGAAAGGAGTACAGTATGAAGAATTCATAAGGAAGTTCCTAAAGAATGTGCACAGGGAACAGAATGAGGACGAGAAATTAAAGACAATTAAAAACAAATACATGTGTGCAGGAGAGGAAAGAATTCGCACATTTTATTATATTCATAATGGTATACTTTATAAAAGAAACAAGGAGAGTGAGGAAAACTGGAAACTCTGTGTGCCTGAGCATGTGATAGAAAAATTAATTTGGTATACGCACTATAGTAATGTGCATTATGGACCGAAGAAGTGTCTGGAAAAGTTGAAGTTAGATTGTGCATTCAACAACATGGGAAGGCGTATACGTAAGATACTGAGTACATGTGACACTTGTCAAAAATCTAAAACGACTACAGTACAGCACAAAGGATATATGTATCCAATTGTACCAACAGTGATTAAGGACATAGTTGCGGTGGATCTCTTTGGGCCACTTCCTGCCTCACGAGGGAATTACACACAAATCTTAGTAGTAGAAGAACTGGTTTCCAAGTACATAAAATTTTACCCATTAAAGAAAGCCACTAGTAGAGCCATTATTAACCAGTTTGAGAAAGACTATTTCCGGAAGGTGTGTATACCTAAGCGAATTTTGAGTGATAATGGGTCACAATTTAGGTCAAAGGAGTGGACAGAGATGCTAAGTGAACACAAAATAGAGCAAATTGCCATTTCTAGATATAGGCCAGCTTCTAACCCTGCAGAACGAACAATGAAGGAATTGAACCATTTATGCCGAACATACTGTCATAGGAAGCATGGTTCATGGAAAGAATATCTGGAAGAATTTGAGCGGGTCAGGAATCACCTCCCACATGATTCTACAGGGTTTGCACCATGTGAAGTATTGCTCAATCAAGAACCCAACAGTATTTTTCGCGAGTTGCTAGTCTACCCACCAGGAAGTTCATTGACCTGCGAAAGGAAATTGGAGCTAGTGGAATTAAGTATGAAGGAGAAGGCTAGGAAAAGACAGGAAAGACACGACAAGCTAGTGAAACAGATAACTTACCGAGTGGGAGACTTGGTACTAGTAAAGGTTAATGCAAAATCAAAGAAAATAAACTCTGAAATACACAAATTCAATCACGTTTATAAGGGACCATACAGGATTATAAAAATTGGTCATCCTAAGACGGTGGAGTTGGAATATGCACGGACAAAGAGAGTGCATGGTAAGGAACATGTGGAAAACATAAAAAGGTACTACTCACACGAGAGCAGGGATAACCCAGATGAGGAAGGGGAACTCGATTAGGGCGAATGTCTGAAATGAGAGTGTTCAAGCTCTTTGATATGATTGGGTAAGACATGGTTAGAACATTTAGTTGTTAAACGGACATTTGAGAAGGGGAAATGTTTATTTGCATTGTATTTGCTGATGTATTATAATTAGAATTGCATATTTCATATCGACGATTACCCGAGAATGGGTGTAAAATCTGTAACAACTAATTGGTAATATAATAATTCATATGTCATGTACTCACGTAATAATTTTTGATTATATGTTGTGTGTTACATTCAATATGGACTATGGAGGATTATTGCTGCTTGATAAAAAATTGTGATTTGGACAATGCCATGTTTGTGACATGTAATAACCTTTTGTAGAATATTATTGTGGAGGCAGCCCACTACCGGAGTCGAGGGATTATTTGGTGAATTGTAATTTCATTAATTATTTACACTATGTGTTTTGTTCAGATGTAATGATATCAAATTCCCTTGCCGATTCTTTTACGCCAGAGGCTCCAAAGAAGTTTTCGAGGGCGGGGATGTAAGGGGTCCGTAGGCCCTTACGATAAGTTGCACTCGGCACGAGTCGATAGAGCAAACAATCGATTGTGTCGTGTTGCGAGAGCGAGTGTGAGTTGAGGCAGTCCCACGTTACGGGCCGAGCTGTGTGGAGGCCAGTTGTTGTAATGCAAGGCTTTACCGACAAAGGGAGTGGCCATCGCCGCGGTTTAACCACTTTGTGTTAGAATAATACTGGGAAAGTAACGAAGTATAATTAAGAGAGTGATCAGTGATATTTCAGTGCAGATATTTTTGGTTTCGCGTCTACCGCACTGGCATCATTTTGGATTGCAGTGTTGGATTGCAGTGATTGTATTAGCGTGTGACGATAATGAATAACGAAGAATCCTGTGCTGAGATTAGCCGTAATTAAATATGTATGACGAAGGCAGTGGCTGTCTCCTCCCTTTTGTGTTTTTGAGACGAATATAGGTCCTTGATTAGTGAAACTGTGTTGGTGTTCTTCTTGTTACCGGACATGTCATTATTACAGCATTTGAGAAGGACAAACTGGAAAGTAACAACTCCGTAGCAGTTAATTCCGATTGCCAGCCCCATTAGGTACACAGTCATATTAATTAATAATTATTGGGCTGCTAGCCGGCCAGATCAGGTCGGATCGAAATATAAATCGGAGGTGTTACACGCTGTCACGGTTTAACAGATTTTCCGCCAGTCGTATTTCTACGGATTCTTTAATAATGGAGTCCCAGAAAGACGTTGCTGTGGACAAAATCATTATTTTCTCATACTCCATTGAATGTCCAGTAGATATACAATGTTCAGCAATAGTGGACTTGCTTGGCTGCAAAAGGCGGGTGTAACGTTGATGTTCAGTGCAGCGTTCTTTCACGGTGCGTGTGGTTTGACCTATGTAAGCCATACCAACATCTCCGCATCCTTTACATTGTCCGCAGGCTTGATCCCCCCCCCACCCCCTGGTTTCCTCCTTCCTCTCCACCCTCCGCCCATTGCCGCGCCTCTATCGCTGTATCCCTCCCTCTCTCCACCTTCACACCCTCCATTTCCTACATCAGGGCAATTTCCAACACCTCCTCCTCCCAGATGACGAACTTCACCATGACTTCTATCCTTCCTTCCAACTATAACCTGGCCTTGTTGCCCCCCCCCCCCCCCACCCCAGGGTCCCCTTCTTCTCCCAGAGCGGATTTTCCTCCTTTTCCCCCCCCCCCCCCCCCCTCCTCTGAGACCCTGCACCTCATACTTGGCTCTTTCCTTCCCACATCCCTCCCTACCTGGCCCTCCTCAGCGCGCCCCCCGCTTTTCTCCCCCATCTCTTCCCCTCCCTCCCTTCTTCCGGTCTCCCTCATCTCCTTGCGCCTGGCAGATCCTCTGTTTTGATCATCGTCAGTGTGCCACATCAGTGTTGTGTTTAGTGCTGTTTCTCCTGTGCGTCAAGAGGTGTGATTTTAATTGTGTACTGCCTTGAGGTTCACCGTCAGTGTTTGTTATGTGCTACGCCATCTGTCGATACCTTTTATGCTCCAGTCATACTATGCCTTGTGTTCTTTTAATTGTCGCAGTGTGTGGCTTTTTGTGTGTACTACTTCTAAACAGTTTTTTATCTCCATTTTACAGTCACCCCATTTTTTGTCTATTGCCTTCCATGATGTTCCCCTTTTTTTTATATCTATGTTCACCATATTCTCTCCTTTGTTATTTATAAATGTCTTCTATTGTTTGTTCTATGTCTTTCGGCTGAAGAGCAGCGCATATGCTGCTGCCAACCCACCCCGATGGGGAATTGAAATACAATAAAGAAAAAAAAACGTTTTCGCCAGTCTGCGAGGCTCACCTGAAGATGACTGGCAGGTGCCCAGTTGAAATATCGTGCGAAGTATTGGACGACGACCAGCTGCAAGGCCGAAATTTGTTTGAACAGTCAATTCGCCGGGAAAATTTTAAAATTCATTTCAGGAAACATTCCTCACACACAAATAAAGAAAATATGTTATGTGGACATGTGTCCAGAAACGCTTAATTTCCATGTTAGAGCTCATTTTAGTTTCGTCAGTATGTACTGTACTTCCTCGATTCACCGCCAGTTGGCCCAATTGAAGGAAGGTAATGTTGACTTTGGTGCTTGTGTTGACATGCGACTCATTGCTGTACAGTACTAGCATCAAGCACATCAGTACGTAGCATCAACAGGTTAGTGTTCATCACGAATGTAGTTTTGCAGCCAGTGCAATGTTTACAAATGCGTAGTTGGCAGATGCCCATTTGATGTATGGATTAGCACGGGGCAATAGCCGTGGCGCAGTACATTTGTATCAAGACAGATTTCCAGAACGAAGGTGTCCCGACAGGAAGACGTTCGAAGCAATTGATCGGCGTCCTAGGGAGCACGGAACATTCCAGCCTATGACTCGCGACTGGGGAAGACCTAGAACGACGAGGACACCTGCAATGGACGAGGCAATTCTTCGTGCAGTTGACGATAACCCTAATGTCAGCGTCAGAGAAGTTGCTGCTGTACAAGGTAACGTTGACCACGTCACTGTATGGAGAGTGCTACGGGAGAACCAGTTGTTTTCGTACCATGTACAGCGTATGCAGGCACAATCAGCAGCTGATTGGCCTCCACGGGTACACTTCTGCAAATGGTTCATCCAACAATGTGTCAATCCTCATTTCAGTGCAAATGTTCTCTTTACGGATGAAGCTTCATTCCAACGTGATCAAATTGTAAATTTTCACAATCAACATGTGTGGGCTGACGAGAATCCGCACGCAATTGTGCAATCACGTCATCAACACAGATTTTCTGTGAACGTTTGGGCAGGCACTGTTGGTGATGACTCGATTGGGCCCCATGTTCTTCCACCTACGCTCAATGGAGCACGTTATCATGATTTCATACGGGATACTCTACCTGTGCTGCTAGAACATGTGCCTTTACAAGTACGACACAACATTTGGTTCATGCACGATGGAACTCCTGCACATTTCAGTCGAAGTGTTCGTACGCTTCTCAACAACAGATTCGGTGACCGATGGATTGGTAGAGGCGGACCAATTCCATGGCCTCCACGCTCTCCTGACCTCAACCCTCTTGACTTTCATTTATGGGGGCATTTGAAAGCTCTTGTCTACGCAACCCCGGTACCAAATGTAGAGACTCTTCGTGCTCGTATTGTGGACGGCTGTGATACAATACGCCATTCTCCAGGGCTGCATCAGCGCATCATGGATTCCATGCGACGGAGGGTGGATGCATGTATCCTCGCTAATGGAGGACATTTTGAACATTTCCTGTAACAAAGTGTTTGAAACGCTGGTACGTTCTGTTGCTGTGTGTTTCCATTCCATGATTAATGCGATTTGAAGAGAAGTAATAAAATGAGCTCTAACATGGAAAGTAAGCGTTTCTGGACACATGTCCACATAACATATTTTCTTTCTTTGTGTGTGAGGAATGTTTCCTGAAAGTTTGGCCGTACCTTTTTGTAACACCCTGTATAGATGGCTGAATGCGGTCGCCCGAAAGCCTATATATTTATTCTAAGAAGAGTAGAGATGTGTGTTTGCCGATTATTTACGTGTGAGTTTATACTAGGGGAAGTCAGATGGTATCAGCATCACTTTCAAGAACGAGCCAGAAGTTTGACTGGTTTAACTAGGCTGGTTCGGTCATTAGGTTTTTTGCTTTTGCTACTTGGAGTCGAGAGACGAAAGGCCTTCAATACGAACGCCTCGAGCATGTCAAGAGAAAGGGTAGATCGATCGGCAGCCTGAGGACGTATGCATATCGACATCTTGTTCAGAGCGCGACCAGGAATCGTTTGCATATCCGACCGCGTCTTATTCACAGGACGCGCGTGTGTTCCCATTGTCCGCTTTCGCGTCTGTGTCCAGTGAGGACCTAGCGCTGCGCCTAGAGTTGTGGAAAAGTTAAATGCAGATAAGCGGCCTCGTTTATTCGTTTCCTCGAATATTGCGGTAGGTGGGGCGCGCACACAATGCCGCCATTCACGAGAAGGGGACAGAGCTGCCACAGTGCGCGGGAACAATGGAGGGCCAACAACCAATTAAAACTGAATAAGTAAATCACCGCACTGCGCAATGCCGGCTATCATCTCCGATGTGAAGGCCCGATAGCAGCTTGCAGTAAGCGACTGAGTTCTCCGCTCTTAAATACACGCGACAGCTAATAAGAAAACGCAGAGATCTGAAATTTATTTCGGAAAACTGTTTCTTTGCGTTCTACCAGTCGTGCTGTAGCAGGGAGCCAGGTGGATTCTGTTCATTTTCTCCTCGGTCCTCACTGCGAGACCATAAGTCGTGACTCGAATCCAGCATAAACGCCTAGAGACTGAGTTGGTCTCATAATCACCCCCCTTCGCCATGACGGCGGAGCGTCCGTGAGAGGTTTTTGTGGCGTCTGCGACGTGTTTCCTTTCTTGCACTCGAGATGACGTTTACACCCTTACGAGACTGTTACTATATGACACCTTGTAACACGATAAGCTAGTGAAAGTTTTAAATTCAAAATTTAGAAAATGTTTTTGAAGTTTTTACTTCAGTTTTACCGAATGGCTTACTATGTAAATTGACGTAAGGCTCAAAACATTTGTTTATGTAAGGTAAGAGACATACCATAGCAACATTAAACCAGCCGACAAAACAGTTGTGATTTGTCCGTTTATCCTTGAACTGTAGTTTATAATAAACTGGACAGTATCAATCAAATCAACCAGTTTAGGACCATGTTCTGTACTACTTTCAGCCGGCCGTTGTGGCCCTGCGGTTCTAGGCGCTTCAGTCCAGAACCGCGCTGCTGCTACGGTCGCAGGTTCGAATCCTGCCTCGGGCATGGATGTATGTGATGTCCTTAGATTAGTTAGGTTGAAGTAGTTCTAAGTCTAGGGGACTGATGACCTCAGATGTTAAGTCTCATAGTGCTCAGAGCCATTTAAACAATTTGTATTACTTTCAACTTGTACGCTTACGTACGATACGGCAGTAGTGTTTCTTAAATCGCAGACGACTATAGAACATTGTTCTCGCTCGAGTCTGCTTCCGCAACAGTTATATATTTAAATGATAGTCGTACATTGTATATACTCACACGGAGAGGCTGTGTAAAATTACGAGAGCATGACTAAGCACTTTAACATGGCACATAGAAATCAACTGATCGAGCAAAATCACTGTGGCCGTATACGGCAAAGGTGAAAAATGTAACTCGGTTTCAATAAAATTGTCTCTCACACTCTGGGTGTAAAAACTTATATTAAAATAATACTTCTGTTGAAATGAAATGATCGTATATCATTGTTAACAGGGAGGCCCTACCCGGGGAAGTGCTGCCGACGACTGCAAGTCTTATTTTAGCCGGCGCCACATTGGGCGACTTGGGTGCTGGTGATGATGGTGAAATGGTGATGAGGACGACACAACACCCAGTCCACGAGTGGAGAAAATCCCAAACCCGGCCGGGAATCGAACCCGGGCATGCTGCATGGGAGGCAAGCACGTTACCAACCAGCTAATCAGGCGTATAATATTTCTGTTTATTCACTGACGCACAACTTTGGTCAAGCGACAGTCTTAATACGACTTGGGCCAGACAGTATTCTGAACACTGCAATGCTGAGGCGGAATAAGTGTTCAAGGAGACCAAACAGCTGAGGTCGTGAATCACCTACTCACCTAGCGGGTCTGCTACAATGGACTGTAGCACTTCACAACTATTGAAAAATGCATAAGATAATAGTTTATAAACCCCGACTACTGCTGAGCAGTAACTGATAATGAAGTGCTTAGATCAGAGGCGGGCAAACGTCGCACGCTGCTCATGAGCACACTGCGCTGCACGTGTGCTGCTCGCGTGCAATCGTCGAACGGGACAGTGGCGACAGCCGGCAGGTTGCGGCAGTGTAGTGCCAGGCTAAGCTGCGGACGTTGAAGCGAAGGACCACTACGTAGTGAACGTTGTATTTCAAGAACCGGAAAATGCAGAGTGAATCGAGGAAACGGAGAATTGGAGATCAGCTATCTTTTAAAAAGGAATGGGAGAATCATTTTTTCTCTGTAGAAAAACGTGAAAATTGGAAATGTATAATATGTGACAGTATTTTCGCTGGTCAGCGGAAGTTTAATATTGAACGCCATTATAATAAATTTCAGTATGTTGCCGTTCTTAGTGCAATAAAAGAGGAATTTCTCAAGCGATTTGGGGACATATCTTACTTATCCCAAGGTTTTGAATAGTTCTCGAGAGAATCTGGTTTCTGTAGATGATATTCATCTCAGTTTGCAAATGGAATTAATAGATCTACAGTGTAATTCTCGTCTGAGAGACAAGTTCCTTTTGGCAAGACGTGTAATGGATTTTTATCACGACTTTCCACAGCAAGAGTTTCCTCGTCTCCATCGTGAAGCCATGAAGACAGTCAATGTTGGGCTCGACATACTTTTGTGAGAGATTTTTTTCTGTTATGAAAATTAATAAGTCTCGGTTAAGAGCAAACATCAGTAAAGAAAGTTTACGTAACTGTTTGCGTTTGTCTGTATATAGAAATTTTGTTTCAGACATTAAACGTATTGTAAACTCCACCTGTGATAATTAAATAAAACGTATTGTAGGTAATAGGTACTCTTTCAAACCACGATTACTTTCAAGCACTCCTACTAACCTTATTCCTTCATTTAATAAAGCAGGCCAGGAAACAAAACGCATTACAGAGGAAGAAGCGGGGGGAGGGGTGAGAAGCGGGTGGCCAGCTTGCCCCTGTGTGCACGCAGAACACCTGTTAACTGCACACGTGCATGTGCACCCCACACGTGCAGAATTCCTGCCCGCCCCTGGCTTAGATGAATTGTCAGCATTGCGTATTATGTGTATAACATATTTATTGCAAAGATGTGAACATTGTAACAGTAGCAGCAGTAGAAAAAGGAACCACTCCAACTTACCTTTCATATGCTCCAAAAAGAATGAGGTCCGGGCTTGCTGCGAAATGACTGAGATACGTTTTTTATAACTCAAAAGTTTACAGCCCTTTTCATATATACTGGCAAAAATCTCGAAACAGCAACATTAACACTGGTAATAAGAAATCCATTACGTTACCAAAACAGTCCGCAATTGAACACTTGGCGCCAACATACTAGCAATGGCGGTAACGTATCAAAGGTAATTTTCAGAGCTGTTAAATTTATTTTAAAATGTAAATTGTACTAATTCTTTGGTACATTAAAATGTAAAAATGCATGCTTTATTACAGGATATGTTTCGTATTATTTATAATTACGATTTTAACAAATTCTGTTTTAGTTGAACGTACGGATCCCTGGATGAATAACCTTTTCTGAGCTACCGTAATTGTGCCTTCTGAGTATATGCCAAATGCTCAAACAAAACTTCAAGTAGGGCAAAGGAATGCCAGTAACTGAAAATAAAATGAATACAAAGAGCTACCCTGCAAAAACGGTGGTACGCGCGATTTTACAGAGAAAGGTACCGGTAATTTCGGTTGAGAAACGAATATAGATGTGTGCAGTAAAAAAAACGAAAGAAAGAAAGGTTGGGTTTAACGTCCCGTCGACAACGAGGTCATTAGTGCCCGCGCGCTAGTTCGGATGGTGTCAAGGATGAGGAAGGAAATCGGCTGTGCCCTTTCAGAGAAACCATCGCAGCATTTACCTGGAGCGATTTACGGAAAATTAAGGAAAACCCGTATCTGGATGGCCGTACGTGGGTTTGAACCGTCATCCTCCCGAATGCGAGTCCAGAGTACTTACCACCGCGCCACCTTGCTCGCTGGATGCAGTAAAGATCAAAAATGGTTCAAATGGCTCTGAGCACTATGGGACTTGACATCTGAGGTCATCAGTCCCCTAGACTTAGAACTATTTAAACCTAACTAACCGAAGGACATCACACACATCCATGCCCGAGGCAGGATTCGAACCTGCGACCTCAGCGGTTGCGCAGTTCCAGACTGAAGCGCCCAGAACCGCTCGGCCACAACGGCCGGCTGTAAAGATCACAGGGTATCAACCTTAGGTCGTTACAAGATGCCAGTATCTATGAGAGGTAGCTGCAATTGCAAAATTATGCCTTTGTCGTCAATGAACGTTCGTTTATTTAATAGTATGTCATGCTAACCGCCACCCGGTCAGGACTGGTTGTCAGTGAATGTATAATGCAGCAGCTATAGCAAAGGACGCACTGTGGGGTTAGTCTAACATCTTTTTGCGTCTCTGTAATTTTTGTAGACGTTGTGGGGCTACGGAGAAGTAGCCAGCGACATTTCAAAATAAAGAGTTTGCAAAACTGCGTCATTAGACTCCACGAAATGATTAGTGTTGCAAATTACGAATGTGCAACATAATTTAAAAACCTGCACTTCACATACGTTGTAGAAATGTTTAAGTACCATGGAAAGAACTAAAAGGTTCTTACTTGCTATATTCTAAATATTCACGTACTAAGCATTGCGGTTTAGTGGTACCTTAATCACAGAAGGTTTGAACTAAAGGTGAAATTTTCTCTCGCCGAAAAGATTAAGTCACTGACTTTTTGTGTGAAAACATCCCAGTACACTTAAATTTGAGAATTCTGTGTAAATATGAAGTTCCCAGTCGTACTGAACAAAGAAGTTGATTCAGGCATCGGAAGAAGAATTCGTATCGTGCCATTTTCGTAGTTAAACACGGTGGTTGCAGCTGAAAAGTACGAAAAATGAAATGGTACTAATTAATTAATGTCCATTTGTTGCATTTGCTTTACATGTACTGTAAATACTAGTGATTAGAACAGTATTATACGCCGGTTAAGTCGACTGTTTAAATTGAGGCGACAGAGCGGTAAATTCGGTTCAAAAGAGTTGGGTGCTATTGAAAGAAACCGAATGTGAGCGCGGCTGAAAGTGTCCACGCGTAGGCAAAGCGAAGGTGTGGGCGAAACAAAAGCCTGCGGCGCCTAGTGAAAGGTTTGCGCGCCGCTTTGACCGGCCTTCACAGCTGGGCTGTCACAAGCGGCCCCTCTGATCAGTCAGAATGAGCGGCCGCTACACACTAACCGAATTCGAGCGCCGCTCTGGACATCGAATTTCACTCGCTTGCGCGCTCCTCGCAGATTCGTGCCCCCTGCGGGTTCGGGGATAAGAATAGGCCCGCGATATTCCTGCCTGTCGTAAGAGGCGACTAAAAGGAGTGTCAAACGTTTCGGCCTTAATGTGATGGTCCCCTCTTGGGTTTGACCTCCCTTTTTCCAAAATTCCGTTGTTAGTGCGTGCCATTTCGGGAAGGACGCCGTACGTGGTGTTTTTCTATTGGTACATCATGCACCACCATCTTGCATGCTACCTATTGTCGTGTGGCGGGATTTACACCCAACGTCTTCTGGGTTGCCTCCTTCTCGTCTTGTGCGCAGTCCCCTTCTTAGCGCCCCCGACAACTGTGGACCCTTTCAACACCTAAAATCCAGCACGGTAGCCAGTCCGTTGTGGTGGGGTCGTCATGTACCCTCTTGGTGGTAGCCCCCTGACCATGCAGGGATCGCACTACAGATGCCAGAGCTGTTTACTCCCCACGCATGCCAAGGAGTATGTGCCTATCTTGTCTGGGGCACGGGGACTCCGGGCAACGGGATATCGGCCAGGTACCCATTGCTTTGGCTGAGTGGCGCCCTTGGGGAGAGCCCTCGTTCGGAGTAGGTGGCATATGGGCGGATGTGGCGCAATAAATCACACCAAGCTGGTGGTCGCATGGCCACCAACGTCTCTAAGTGAGTCAGGGTTGACTTTGATGCTGCACAATATGACCCTCGGTCGTTCTCCTCGTTGGCTGCACTGTGGGAGGGACGCGGATCTAGTGCCAAGCGGGAGCCTTACATCCCACAATACCTTGTCTGCAGCAGGACTGATGGTGACTCCTTTCTTACGACGAAGCCTCTGTTTTTTCTGGAACACATGGAGGATAAGTTTGGGGAAGTGGCGGGATTGTCTAAAATGAGGAATGGGTCCATCCTTCTCAAGACGTCCTCCCCAGCCCAATGTATCCCAGGGCTTCCGTCGGGGCCGGTCTGCTGCGGACAATTTGGTGCGGCTGGAATCTGCTATCCGTACGGCCTTTGCCCGACGTCAGCATCTCGTTGCTGTATTTTTTGATCTGTGGAAGGCGTATGACACCACATGGAGGCATCATATCCTTGCTACGTTGCATGAGTGGGGTCTTCGTGGTCAGCTCCCGGCTTTTCTTCAAACTTTTTTATTGCGCCGCTCTTTCCGGGTACAAGTCGGTGCCCAACTCTAGTTCATCTTATATACAGGAAAATGGGGTCCCACAGGGCTCGGTGTTGAGCGTCTCCTTATTTCTAGTGGCTATTAATGGTCTGGCTGCAGCCGTGGGGTCGTCGGTGTCTCCTTCTTTGTATGCCGACAACTTCTGCATCTCATTTACCTCAACGACTACGGGCGTCGCCGAACGCAGGCTGCAAGTCGCTGTTCGCAAGGCAGCATCATGGGCTCTGACTCATGGTTTTCAGTTCTCTGCAGCCAAGACTCGAGTTATGCACTTCTGCAGGCGTCGGACGGTCTGTTGACAATCCCTGTTGGCTTCGTCAGGTGGAGCATCAGCATCCGTGGAGCGTAAACATGTGGTGGTGAGTAGTGAACCATCACGGTCCACCCTCATCCTGAACTTTACCTCGACGACCACCTCCTTGAAGTGGTGGACACTAGCCGCTTCTTAGGACTCGTCTTTGATGCCAGGCTCACATGGGTTCCTCATATTACTCAGCTGAAGCAAAAGTGCTGGCGGCACCTCAACGCCCTCCGCTGCCTGAGCCACACGTCTTGGGGTGCAGATCGCTGCACGCTGTTGCAATTGTACAGAGCCCTTGTGCAGTCCAGGCTTGATTATGGGAGCCTGGCCTATGGGTCTGCATCACCCTCAGTGTTGACGTTGTTGGACCCCATACACCACTGTGGGGTTCAGCTTGCAACTGGCGCTTTCCGTATGAGCCCCGTGGGTAGTCTACTGGTGGAGGCTGGGGTTCCCCCGCTGCGGATTCGCCGCCATCGACTGCTCGCCGACTATGCTGTCCATGTGCATTGTTCGCCAGGCCATCCCAATCATCGCCTGCTTTTCCCTGCCATGGTCCTCCATCTGCCTGAACGGCGACCTCGGTCTGGGCTTTCCATAGCTGTCCGCATCCAGTCCCTGCTGTCAGAACTGGGGTCATCCCCTCTTCTGCCTCCCTTCCGGGTTCGTGCACCTACGCCTCCCTGGTGTTTGCCCCGGCCGTCCATCCGTCTGGACCTGGCACAGGGACCCAAGGACTCGGTTCCGCCTGTGGCCCTCCGTCGCCGTTTTCTTGCGCTCCTCGCCTCATTTTCGGGCTGTGAGACTGTCTACACTGATGGTTCCCTGGTTGATGGTCGCACTGCCTACGCTTCTGCTCACGCTGCCCATGTTGAACAGCGCTCCTTGCCAGCTGGCTGCAGTATTTTTACTGCAGAGTTGGTGGCCATATTGCGCGCTCTTGAGCATATGCGTTCCTGCTCAGGTACGTCCATCGTCATCTGCAGTGACTCCCTGAGCAGCCTCCAGACCATCGACCGCTGCTATCCCTCTTCTCCTCTGGTATCCTCTATTCAGGAGTCTGCTTCCGCCATTACCTGCTCTGGTCGTTCGGTGGTCTTTGTTTGGACGCCAGGTCACTTTGGCATCCCGGGGAACGAATGTGTCGACAGGCTGGCCAAAGGGGCGATCGACGCCCCAGCTTTGGAGATCGGCCTCCCGGCTTGTGATCAGCAGTTGGTGTTGCGCCGTAAGGTGCTTGGGATGTGGGCTGAGTGGTGTGGCCTGACATCCCCGAATAAACTGCGGGCTGTTAAGGAGACGACCGATGTGTGGCGGTCCTCCCTGCGGGCTTCTCGCAGGGACTTTGTCGTCCTGTGTCGGCTCCGCATCGGCCATACCTACCTGACGCACGGCCATATTTTGCTTCAGGAGGATCCCCCCCTGTGTCGGTTGGGTCCCGGCTGACGGTTGCCCACATTTTGTTGGGTGTCCCCGACTGCGCACCCTCCGGCAGTCTTTTAATCTCCCGGGCACTTTGCCTTTGGTTTTATGCGACGATGCCTCCATGGCTGACGACGTTTTAAATTTTATCCGTGGTAGTCCTTTTTATGGTTCCATTTAGGGAGGTCCTGCACATTTCCCTTTCTGTGTCTCTTGTCCTCGAGTCTCTCATAATTGGTTGCAGATTTTAGTGTGTAGTCGGATGGTTGACTCTTTCCCTTTCTTTGTTCTCGTGGTCAGTCAACCAGTCTCTGGCCATCTTCTTTTCTTCTGTTTCTTTCTGTGTGGTGTTCATCTGTACTCTTCTTGTCTGTAGTGTTCGTTGCCGCATTTGTGTTCTTTCAGTGCCTGAGGGGGGGGGGGGAGAGGAGTCTCCTTCCCCTTGGTGTTTTACCTGCTCCGCAAATTTATGTCTCGCCTGTTTTTGCAATGGGGGACGGATGACCTTAGCTGTTTAGTCCCCCTTAAACATCCCAACAACCACCACCACCAGATTCGTCAAGCCGGACTGACAGCGCCACGCTGCAACCGACGTCAGTTACCAACAATTTTACACTAACTATATTTGTTGTTCGCGCCCGTGCCTATTATCACTGACTGAGATTAGTCACTGCGCGCGTCAGATATTTAACTATACATTCTGGCTACAGCTTCGGACTTGAGCATGCCAATCCTAACTTTCAGGAACGAAATCAAAAAACCTAAAACCATTGCATAAAATTAGAGTAAACTGTAAAGTATCATAGAAATGAGTCTCTTTGAAGGGATTGCTTTTTAAACGCCTACAGTTTGTTATTAACTGTGTTGTGTGTTTTCAGCAGCTGAACTTTCCACATTTTCAGCTCTAAATCATTAGTAAAAAATAAAAAAGGGTGAGTATGTATATCTTACAATGTTTTCATTTCGAGAGAGGGGACAGCTATCAGCCCCAAGCAACGTATAATACTACGCAATTCTTTCTGTGACTGTTCGACACGGTCCCCCACAGATTACACCCTTTTAATCGTGAAAGCTTTCATTCATATCTTTGACCACTTTTGTTTATGAAGACAGCTGAAACAAAAATGGTTCAAATGGATCTGAGCACTATGGGACTTAACATCTGTGGTCATCAGTCCCCTAGAACTTAGAACTACTTAAACCTAACTAACCTAAAGACAACACACACATCCATGCCCTAGGCAGGATTCGAACCTGCGACCGTAGCAGTCGCGCGGATCCGAACTGAGCGCCTAGAACCGCTAGACCACCGCGGCCGGCGACGGCCGAAACTAATCACGATTATGATTGTGTCACTGTGGTTATGACCAAAAGAAATGAAAATAATTGTATAGAAAATCCCAATCACGTTTCCCAACAATTAAAAAAATCACATAAAATCTTTATACAGAAGTAACCATAATTGGTTTGCGAATTAAAATCCATCTGCAGGTGGCTGCTGAATACAATATTCGATAAGCTATCTATTCAAGTTTGTTTAGTGATGTGGAACTCTTGAGATTGAGAACAAATCCTTTGTAACTCAGAAGTAAAATAAAAAGCACTTTAAATATAGGAATCATGCTGGTAGTGGTCGAATTTCCATGGTAATGAAATCAAAAGCTGAGTTAGTCTTACTCTGTTCTTCAACACACGTCACGATTAACCATCCAGTTAAATTAAAAACTCCACAAAATTCTTCCTATATTGAAGTTCGCTTTATTTCGTCTTTTATTACGTTTATGTGGTTTGGGTGCCGAACACCTAAGAACAGAGTTCGAAGCGCTAAATCATTTTAGTGGCATCTGTTAATTTTTCTGTTTTGGTTTTACGGTGATGCTAGGGAATGCATCATATAGCCTAAGCGCCAGAGATCAAACTAAAGAAATCTTTCTCGGACCAGTGCTGTAAAGAACAATTGTCAAATCTTCTCACTATGTTGCGCCGTTGTCATAGGCTAATTTAACGATTTTAGAGAAATTATTTACACATTTGAGTAATAAATTTGTTTTACATACAGGAACGTAGACTTCACCTTTTAGAACGATTGTAGATGCGAAATTCCACAATTATTAACATCTACACGCTCGTTACTAATTTTCTGCAGTAAATTAAGGCTATCTTTCATTAGATGTAAGGATTGGACAGAGTTAATGAAGTGGCGTTTTTAGGGGGGAAGATGTGAGTGCAGAAAGCAGATAAGCTGACCGTTGTTGTGGCGCATCCCATTATAAAATCTCCTAGAAACTGAAATCGATTCCGTATTACATAGAAAATTGTCCGTTGCCTGCATCTGCCGAGACGTAGGCAGTGTTTTCACGGTCGATTGTGCCTACAAAGTAAGTTTATTGTAGCTTCTGTCGATGGTTTTAAGTTTCCACTGTGAAGCCCCAGTGACTACAAGATGAGCAACAGCTTGGCTACTTATTTACTTCGCCTGTGATAACATCTCATAGATACCGTAGTCATTAGAAGGAAAGTGACGCATTACTGAGCTGAGTGCTATTACAGAGAATGAAACGGACAGGTTGTACTTAGAAACTGTACAGGTCGTATGGGTAGACGCTACATGTAGCTATTTCGTTTTTCCACTTAAGTTTTAAATTTAATATAATACGTAAGTGTGGCCTAATTAATTTTGTTTCACGAGTGAAAATTAGCTGTCTCTCCACTGAGCGGTCATACGACATTTCGCATAAATTTGAAATATTAATTTCTACAACTTATTAAGCTTGTACCAGAAAATCCTGAAACAATAAAAATAAAACGTTTGTTATAAAGCGGTCATATTCTCGCGGAAGATAGTACTGATAAAAACTACAAAAAGGCTCTATAACCATATGTCTGGAAAGAAATACTTGTTGAGATTCTGGCGACTGTCTACATCTACTTCCATACTCTGCAATCCACCATACGGTGCGTGGCGGAGGGTACCTCGTACTACAACTAGCATCTTCTCTCCCTGTTCCAAACAGAACGAGGGAAAAATGACTGCCTATATGCCTCTGTACGAGCCCTAATCTCTCTTATCTTATCTTTGTGGTCTTTCCGCGAAATGTAAGTTGGCGGCAGTAAAATTGTACTGCAGTCAGCCTCAAATGCTGGTTCTCTAAATTTCCTCAGTAGCGATTCACGAAAAGAACGCCTCCTTTTCTCTAGAGACTCCGCCCGAGTTCCTGAAGCATTTCCGTAACACTCGCATAATGATCAAACCTATCAGTAACAAATCTATCAGCCCGCCTCTGAATTGCTTCTATGTCCTCCCTTAATCCGACCTGATAGGGATCCCAAACGCTCGAGCAGTACTCAAGAATAGGTCGTATTAGTGTTTTATAAGCGGTCTCTTTTACAGATGAACCACATCTTCCCAAAATTCTACCAATGAACCGAAGACGACTATCCGCCTTCCCCACAACTGCCAATACATGCTTGTCCCACTTCATATCGCTCTGCAATGTTACACCCAAATATTTAATCGACGTGATTTTGTCAAAAATGGTTCAAATGGCTCTGAGCACTATGGGACTCAACTGCTGAGGTCATTAGTCCCCTAGAACTTAGAACTAGTTAAACCGAACTAACCTAAGGACATCACAAACATCCATGCCCGAGGCAGGATTCGAACCTGCGACCGTAGCGGTCTTGCGGTTCCAGACTGCAGCGCCTTTAACCGCACGGCCACTTCGGCCGGCGTGATTTTGTCAAGCGCTACACTACTAGTGGAGTATTCAAACGTTACGGGATTCTTTTTCCTGTTCTCCTGCATTAATTTACATTTATCTATATTTAGAGTTAGCTGCCATTCTTTACACCAATCACAAATCCTGTCCAAGTCTTCTTGTCTCCTCCTACAGTCACTCAACGACGACACCTTCCTGTACACCACAGCATCATCAGCAAACAGCCACACATTGCTATCCACCCTATCCAAAAGATCATTTATGTAGATAGAAAACAACAGCGGACCTACCACACTTCCCTGGGGCACTCCAGATGATACCCTCTCTTCCGACGAACACTCACCATCGAGGACAACGTACTGGGTTCTATCCTATGAGAGCTACAGGTTTGATAAAGACATGGTCAAAAAGCGAGAAAAGTATACTTGAACATAAATTCAGGTGCTAGCCAAGTCTATAGGGTGAGCCGGTGTACGAAGGCGTGCTGAAAACTGAAAACTAATGCCTCCGAACTTTCTATTCTGTTCTCAACTTCTGTCGAGGTTTCATGTATCATGCATATTACTAGGTCGACTTCCCAACTTCGCTGACGCAAGTTGCAATCATCTGCCGCTAGAGGGCTCCGAATTGTAGCGTATTATATGGTTGTGTTAATGTAACTGTGTCGGTGCGCGAGAAACAGAATCCTGTAATCCTGTTTCTACTCGCCGAGGGATCCGTCCACACATGGAGCACCCTCTCTTTCAACATGACAATGCAAGACGACGCACGAGCGCAGACATCCGCAGCAACCCGACAATTTGGTTTCACTATCATCTACACTGAAGTGACAAAGAAACTGTTATAAACTGGCAGAATATGGCGCTGCGGCCGGCAACGCCTATAAGACAATACGTGTTTGACGCAGTTAGATCGGTTACTGCTGCTACAATGGCAGGTTATCAACATTTAAGTGAGTTTCAACGTGGTGTTATAGTCGGCGCACGAGAGATGGGACACAGCATCTGCGAGGTAGCGATGAAGTGGGGATTTTCCCGCACGACCATTTCACAAGTGTACCGTGAATATAAGGAATCTCGTAAAACATTAAATATCCGACAATGCCTAGCCGGAAAAAGAACCTGCACGAACGGGACCAACGACAACTGAAGAGAATCGTTCAACATGACAGAAGTGCAACCCTTCCTCAAACTGCTGCAGATTTCGATGCTGGGCCATCAACAAGTGTCAGCGTGTGAGCCATTCAGTGAAACATCATCGAAATCCGCTTTCGGAGCCGAAGGCCCACTCGTGTACCCTTCTTGACTGCACGACACGAAGCTTTACGCCTCGCCCGGGCCCATCAACACCGACATTGGACTATTGATGATGGGAAACATGTTGCCTGGTCGAAGGAGTCTCGTTTCAAATCGTATCGAGCGGATGGAAGTATACGGGTATGGAGACAGCCTCACGAATCTATGGACGCTGCATGTCAGCAGGGGACTGTTCAAGTTGGTGGAAGCCCTTTAATGGTGTGGGACGTGTGCAGTTGATGTGATAAGGGACTGCTGATACTTCTAGATACGACTCTGATACGTGACACGTACGTAAGCATCCTGCCTGATCACCTCCATCCGTTCATGTCCGTTGTGCTATTCGACGGACTTCGGCAATTCCAGCAGGACAGTGCGACACCCCACACGCCTAGAATTGCTACAGAGTGGCTCCAGAAACATTCTTCTTAGTTTCAACACTTCCGCTGGCCACCGACACCCCAGACATGAACATTATTGAGCGTATCTGGGATGCCTTGCAACGTGCTGCTCGGAAGAGGTCTCCACCCCCTCATTGTTTTACGAATTTGTGGACAGCCCTGCAGTATTCATGGTGTCCCCTCGAGCACTACTTCAGACGTTAGTTGAGTCCATGCCACGTTGTGTTGCGGCACTTTTGCGTGCTCGCATGGGCTCTACACTATATTAGGCAGGTGTATCAGTTTCTTTGGCTCTTCAGCGTATTATCTTCCATACGGTTCCCACTTGGCACAATCCGATTTTTGTATGTTCTCAAAACTTAAAGAACATCTCCGCCAGGACTACGTATTATTTGTGGCGAAGCGATGGAAGCAGAGATGTTGTAGTGTTTTTTTTTTTTTTTTTTTTTTTTACATCTACATCTATACTCCGCGAGCCACCTTACGGTGTGTGGCGGAGGGTACTTATTGTACCACTATCTGATCCCCCCTTCCCTGTTCCATTCACGAATTGTGCGTGGAAAGAACGACTGCTTGTAAGTCTCCGTATTTGCTCTAATTTCTCGGATCTTTTCGTTGTGATCATTACGCGAGATACATGTGGGCGGTAGTAATATGTTGCCCATCTCTTCCCGGAATGTGCTCTCTCGTAATTTCGATAATAAACCTCTCCGTATTGCGTAACGCCTTTCTTGAAGTGTCCGCCACTGGAGCTTGTTCAGCATCTCCGTAACGCTCTCGCGCTGACTAAATGTCCCCATGACGAATCGCGCTGCTTTTCGCTGGATCATGTCTATCTCTTCTATTAATACAACCTGGTAAGGGTCCCATACTGATGAGCAATACTCAAGAATCGGACGAACAAGCGTTTTGTAAGCTACTTCTTTCGTCGATGAGTCACATTTTCTTAGAATTCTTCCTATGAATCTCAACCTGGCGCCTGCTTTTCCCACTATTTGTTTTATGTGATCATTCCACTTCAGATCGCTCCGGATAGTAACTCCTAAGTATTTTACGGTCGTTACCGCTTCCAATGATTTACCACCTATGGCATAATCGTACTGGAATGGATTTCTGCCCCTATGTATGCGCATTATATTACATTTATCTACGTTTAGGGAAAGCTGCCAGCTGTCGCACCATGCATTAATCCTCTGCAGGTCCTCCTGGAGTACGTACGAGTCTTCTGATGTTGCTACTTTCTTGTAGACAACCGTGTCATCTGCAAATAGCCTCACGGAGCTACCGATGTTGTCAACTAAGTCATTTAGGTATATTGTAAACAATAAAGGTCCTATCACGCTTCCCTGCGGTACTCCCGAAATTACCTCTACATCTGCAGATTTTGAACCGTTAAGAATGACATGTTGTGTTCTTTCTTCTAGGAAATCCTGAATCCAATCACAAACCTGGTCCGATATTCCGTAAGCTCGTATTTTTTTCACTAAACGTAAGTGCGGGACCGTATCAAATGCCTTCCTGAAGTCCAGGAATACGGCATCAATCTGCTCGCCAGTGTCTACGGCACTGTGAATTTCTTGGGCAAATAGGGCGAGCTGAGTTTCACATGATCTCTGTTTGCGGAATCCATGTTGGTTATGATGAAGGAGATTTGTATTATCTAAGAACGTCATAATACGAGAACACAAAACATGTTCCATTATTCTACAACAGATTGACGTAAGCGAAATAGGCCTATAATTATTCGCATCTGATTTATGACCCTTCTTGAAAATGGGAACGACCTGCGCTTTCTTCCAGTCGCTAGGTACTTTACGTTCTTCCAGCGATCTACGATAAATTGCTGATAGAAAGGGGGCAAGTTCTTTAGCATAATCACTGTAGAATCTTAAGGGTATCTCGTCTGGTCCGGATGCTTTTCCGCTACTAAGTGATAGCAGTTGTTTTTCAATTCCGATATCGTTTATTTCAATATTTTCCATTTTGGCGTCCGTGCGACGGCTGAAGTCAGGGACCGTGTTATGATTTTCCGCTGTGAAACAGTTTCGGAACACTGAATTCAGTATTTCTGCCTTTCTTCGGTCGTCCTCTGTTTCGGTTCCATCGTGGTCAACGAGTGACTGAATAGGGGATTTAGATCCGCTTACCGATTTTACATATGACCAAAACTTTTTAGGGTTCTTGTTTAGATTGTTTGCCAATGTTTTATGTTCGAATTCGTTGAATGCTTCTCTCATTGCTCTCTTTACGCTCTTTTTCGCTTCGTTCAGCTTTTCCTTATCAGCTATGATTCGACTACTCTTAAACCTATGATGAAGCTTTCTTTGTTTCCGTAGTACCTTTCGTACATGATTGTTATACCACGGTGGATCTTTCCCCTCGCTTTGGACCTTAGTCGGTACGAACTTATCTAAGGCGTACTGGACGATGTTTCTGAGTTTTTTCCATTTTTGTTCCACATCCTCTTCCTCAGAAATGAACGTTTGATGGTGGTCACTCAGATATTCTGCGATTTGTGCCCTATCACTCTTGTTAAGCAAATATATTTTCCTTCCTTTCTTGGCATTTCTTATTACACTTGTAGTCATTGATGCAACCACTGACTTATGATCACTGATACCCTCTTCTACATTCACGGAGTCGAAAAGTTCCGGTCTATTTGTTGCTATGAGGTCTAAAACGTTAGCTTCACGAGTTGGTTCTCTAACTATCTGCTCGAAGTAATTCTCGGACAAGGCAGTCAGGATAATGTCACAAGAGTCTCTGTCCCTGGCTCCAGTTCTGATTGTGTGACTATCCCATTCTATACCTGGTAGATTGAAGTCTCCCCCTATTACAATAGTATGATCACGAAACTTCTTCACGACGTTCTGCAGGTTCTCTCTGAGGCGCTCTGCCCAATATTCTACACTGACGGTATCAACAAATTAGTCTCTCGTTGGGAGAAAGGTTTTCGTCGCCAGGGTGACTATGCTGAGAAATCAGTATGCATTGTAGTAAATTTTGTTTTATTTAAAACACACAAAAATTCGGTGGAATTATTTTTCAGCAAGCCCTCATATTTGACCTTTTGGATGTTCTCAATACGCTTTAAGCGTCAGTCGTGATCGGAACAGTGTTCTGTGTAGTTATGAGTGCATTATATCGGAGCTAAGTGCATTCGAATGTGGGCAAATTAGTGATGTTCGTCAGATTGCTTCTTCTGTAACCAAGATAGCCGAAGCGTTTCGTGTTTCGAGAAGCACCGTTACTTACAAGGAAAGTGTAAAAATTTCATTCGCCAAGTCACAAGTGGACTGAAGCTTCTGTTTTGAGTGATCGTGGAAGTTGGTCATTGAAGAGGATTGTGACAATAAATAGGATGACGACAGATGCAAAATTCACTGAAGAACTGATCTCGCACTCGCGAACTCAATCAGCATCAAAACAACACGAAGTGATCTCCAGAAACAAGGAATTGCACTGCGAGATCGAACTTCAGAACCACTCATCAGTGATGCAAATACCCGTACCATGAAAATGTGGTGCCGAAGCCATGAAACCTGAACCATGGGGCAGTGGAAGAACGTGATTTAGTCGGATGAGTCTTTGTCACACTATTTCTAAATTCTGACGTCCCAAGGTTGAAACATGGCGTCAAAAAAAAAAAATTGTTCAAATGGCTCTGAGCACTATGGGACTTAACGTCTATGGTCATCAGTCCCCTAGAACGTAGAACTACTTAAACCTAACTAACCTAAGGACAGCACACAACACCCAGTCATCACGAGGCAGAGAAAATCCCTGACCCCGCCGGGAATCGAACCCGGGCGCGGGAACGCTACCGCATGACCACGAGCTGCGGAAAAAACATGGCGTCGTTTCGTGATGATTTGGACAGTCTTGTCGTGGTATTCCACGGGCCGCACGGTTGCTCTGTAAGGTCACATTACTGCCAAGGGTTTTATGATCGTTTTGGCTGATGAGATGTATCCCATGGTTGATTCCGTATTTCTGGAAAGCTTTTGACACCGTTTCCTCACAAGCGACTTCTAATCAAGCTGCGGGCCTATGGGGTATCGTCTCAGTTGTGCGACTGGATTCGTGATTTCCTGTCAGGAAGGCCGCAGTTCGTAGTAATAGACGGCAAATCATCGAGTAAAACTGAAGTGATATCAGGTGTTCCGCAGGGAAGCGTCCTGGGACCTCTGCTGTTCCTGATCTGTATAAATGACCTGGGTGACAATCTGAGCAGTTCTCTTAGGTTGTTCGCAGATGATGCTGTAATTTACCGTCTAGTAAGGTCATCCGAAGACCAGTATCAGTTGCAAAGCGATTTAGAAAAGATTGCTGTATGGTGTGGCAGGTGGCAGTTGACGCTAAATAACGAAAAGTGTGAGGCGATCCACACGAGTTCCAAAAGAAATCCGTTGGAATTCGATTACTTGACAAATAGTACAATTCTGAAGGCTATCAATTCAACTAAGTACCTGGGGCCGGCCGGAGTGGCCGAGCGGTTCTAGGCGCTACAGTCTGGAACCGCGCGACCGCTGCGGTCGCAGGTTCGAATCCTGCCTCGGGCATGGATGTGTGTGATGTCCTTAGGTTAGTTAGGTTTAAGTAGTTCTAAGTTCTAGGGGACTGATGACCTCAGAAGTTAAGTCCCATAGTGCTCAGAGCCATTTGTTCAGGCATTATGATTCCTGGGTGAAAGTGTTCTCATGTTTGGCACAAAACTCACGAATTAACAAAGCTGAGTGCTCAGACGCGCTCTCTTAGCCACGTTTCGGGTTGGAAAATTCAGTCTTTTTCAAAATGCTCACGTGCTAGGGATACAGATGATTGACTTGAGGTATAAATTCAAAATTCGGTATTCACAGCTCTTTTAGATGTCACAGGGTCGCCATTTAGACATTGGATCTGGATTGTTTGCGAACCCCCTGTGCTGACTGGGCACGTACCTATGTCACAGCAGTAAATCCGACAGTAGACTCCTGTGATGACCATTTGGATGGCTGTTTCTTCTGGGAGCTTGTTCAAGGAGATCCTTGCTAATGTTCGCTCGACGTGTCTTCTACTCTTTGGTCATGAAACAGAAACACAGTTTGTAGCCACAAATTACATGTTTAGATCTTTGGTTCAAATCTCGTGACCCAATCCTGCTGAGGTCCCAACCTCTTCTGGAAGATCTCATGATGACGACAATTTCTGAGTCGAGAGACCCACTGTGTTCATGTTTGCACAAAATTTCACGTTTCAAAGTTACTCCGGTACACCAGAGTTGCAAAAATCGCTACCAACACTATGCTACTTTCCACTCAAATAAGAATAGCTGTTATCTATAATGAAGAACAGCTACACAGATCTAAAGTCAGATCTCGATAAGATTCTAGAGTGCTTGAAACATTGGCAACATCCTTTGAATCTACAAGCCAGCAGCCTTGCTTCGTTGAATGCAGTGGTTTTTGTCACATCACGGAAGTTGAGCAATGTCGGCCGTGGCCTGCTCGGATGAGTAACCGCCTGGATAGGGCAGGTGCTGCTGGCTGCTTCCCTTTACCTTTATGCAAAAGGGGAGGAGGGTTGGTGCTGTGAAGTCTCTGGTCACCAGTCCTTGCGCCAATGCGCTGGATTAAATTTCAAACCTCTTGGCAGTGTCTCCTGAAATAAGGGCATGCGACCCTGTTGATGGTGGTCCGTCAGTCAGATGGAAACTTAAAAGCTCAGCGGCCACCTCGGTGGTATTAGAGAGTAGTTGGCTGTGTGCCGGCACCGAGTTTCGTGGGTTTTCAGAATTCATCAGAGGATACTCAACAACGTCACACACACACACACACACACACACACACACACACACACACACACACACGCGCGCGCGCGCGCGCGCGTTAACTCTCAGATCGTTCGTTGCTAACTGAAATAATTCTTTATTGGTGGTATTATAACACTAGCTTGTTACACGTCACTCTTCCCTAACAACCGAACATTAAGTTCTGTCACGGGAAAAGCCACGTATAACACTAGCCTACCGTGACATAAGCTAATGTAACACTCTGGGAGGATTTTGAGTTTTGACCGTGTGTGTGTCTAATGGATGAAGTTATCGGACTATAATTTTGAAAAGAGTGCAGTTAACAGAAAAACTAAAAAGGCTCTAACTTTGGTGTTAACGAAAGAAGTAAAATTCATACACGAATGAAATAAAAGGTAGCCAGCCCAATTAGGCACATGAATTTGAAAATATATGTTTAAAAAAATTGAATGTTAGTTAATGAAGTAAATTTCATTAATATTTCCCTTTGCATAACACACATGATACAAGCGAACACATGGCCCTCTAAGCAGTAGGTGGCAGCAATTACCAATAATACACAAACTGGTAATCATAGAAAGCAAAATTTGTACCAAACTTGTACTAATAAGTTACACTAAAAGTCATTACTTGAAACAGCACTGAAATGAAATGTTAATGCAAGAAGTGCAGGACTAAAGATGAACCTGAGGGAGCTTCTAACTTAACTGGCATGTAAAATCCTCAAATAAAGATAAATGATACCACAATGACACTGTTCATATCCGTCTGCTTACATTTGATTTCCTTAGCAGCAATAATATTCCAATCATCTTCCGAATATAAGAAGAATATGGTGGGCACCCATAAACTGGTATAGTATCATTCGTCAAACTCTATGATTATTTCAGTAGCATAATTTAATTCAGCTAAAGTTAACCTCTCGTCGATGTTGGCATTAGAGACGTAATCGCAGGTTTGGAAGTGATGATGAACGAAATAGAGCTAGTTCTAGGCACGTATGACCAGACGCGCACTTGGAAGGCCGCCCCTCCGAAATGTGAGTAGAGTCCCATAACCACAGCACACCTTCTCTCGGACTCACAAGTTTGCATTATTATTTTCTCTGCCCAGCAGCAATTTATACTAAGACGGGAGAAACGTAATATACTTCCAAATCGCATAAATTTTGTTCCCTCTGCTTTCGTGTTTCAGCTATTAGTATTTAGTTATTCTCGCTCACAAAAAGCAAACACATAAAAGGCCAGTAGGCCTTCAATTTCTCCCGGCGTATTTGATGACTAAATAATCCCCGGCCGTTGAGCACAATATTTCGGCGTCGTGGTAAGAATAGGATCGACCGTCGAAATATTGTGCGCAACAGTTGTGCATTATTTTGTGAGTCCACTAGTCGGTGGATCAGCCCTGTTCTCGGACTGCTGCCCCACATCGAAGTCTTTACATGTTCCATTCGCGGGGAGAAAGGTTTTCGGTCGAACCCGTCCTAATTCCTCAGTTCTACTCTCGTGGTCACTAAGCCGGATGCAAGTTGGAGGAAGTAAAATGTTTCATCACTCGTAACTTTTCGTTAAGGGTCCGCAAACCTTGCTTAAAGGCGGTTGGAGTTGGGAGCATTTATGTAATCATATTACAGAGAATAAAAATTATTTACTCTCTTATTAATTCCTTATGTCCAACCACCTCTACTAATTGTTTTCGATTCATGACAATCAAATTTAAAGCACAGAAGGGTACATCACGAGGTTTTTTACTTGAACTTTCCAGTTGCGGTGTAACAAAAACCGGTTACTTATAGCTACTGTCTTAGCCGATTGCTTGCGGACGCCTAATTCATTGCTTAGCACGTTATGTGCCAGAGGACGAAGCCGTTCGTGATTTTAAATCGGTTTCAGCTAACGGAAAACAATAAATACAGCTCGGTGGACAAAGTACAGAAGAATAAGTAGTCCTAAATATTCTGAAAGAAAGAATTGACGAGCTGACGTCCGCCCCTATTCCATCGCTTTGCAAGGAATCACCTGCAGTTCTCTCTTTAATACATTACTGAAAGACTCCTAGACAGGAAGAGGTGACTAAGGCAGTGGTAGGACACTGGACTCGCTTTCGGCACTGTGGGACTTAACTTCTGAGGTCATCAGTCCGCTAGAACTTAGAACTACGTAAACCTATCTAACCTAGGGACATCACAAACATCCAACCCCGAGGCAGGATTCGAACCTGCGACCGTAGCGGTCCCGCGGTTCCAGACTGTAGCGCCTAGAACCGCTCGGCCACAGCGGCCTGCCTCAGTTTCGGGAGGACTGGCCATCATGATTCAGGTTTTGTCCGGTTTCCCTAAATCGCCAAGGCAAATGCTGTGATGACTTCTTTGAAAAAGTCACTGTCGATTTTTTACCCCATCCGAGCTTTGTGATCAGTCTCTAATGACCTCGTCGTCGACGGGACGATAAACCTTTACATTCCTTACTTTTTTTAGGGTCAGTTCTCGAGAATTTCTTCGTAGGTAAAGATTTTTTCCCATGAAACTGTGTATTGCATCTTCTTTCGTTTTAGCTAAGTTTATGTATTCTTTCACCTTAAATCGCTCCAGATACGTTATCTCTACATACTTGCTGTGATTGATCTGGAAAGGGAGGAGAATTTTCTTTTCTTTTTTTTTGTGGCGAAACTGCAAAACCTGTAGTCCGCCTCTTAGCTAAATGTGTGTTCAGTACATGCTGTTTTGAACTGGAGCAGATGTCGCGGCTCACCTGTTGATTGCTGCCTCCCGGCGCAGCCCTACTACACACGTATGGAATCTGAAGCAATTTAGTTGTCGCCGAGGCTGACGGCGAATTGAATTCAAAAGGCGTGGGCCGCGATGTCTGGCATTCGGATAGCGTGTCGTGTCTTGCGTTGTGTATATCGCCCGCTGTCGACACACCACACCCCTAATTATGTGCTCTGCAGGTGCAACTGCTTCCTCAAATACTAGCAGGGGGAAGTAAGACTGAAATGGAACAAGAATTGTTTTAAAAGACGGGGATGTGTCTTTTGTACCGTCCATCAAAGTCACGAGTTCGTAGGTTAACGAATCTTGAGACTATTTATCGGGTATAAGTGCATATATTTTTATATGTCTGATCAAAATATGTGCACATATTAGTGTGATGATTGCCTTTTCCTCTGCGTCACTAATTGTTGTTTTCTGTATGGTAGTAACTGCACCACTAAGTGGGCTATACCTGTTAGTATTGACCAACCGTTTTGCATCCACGTGTTCACACATCAACATCTGACCTATTGCCCAGGGAAAAATAAGCATTGTTTACTTGCTCTTGTCGCATGTACTTGGAGGTACTACCCAACTTAAAAACATACGGCCGGCCGTGGTGGCAAAGCGGTTAAAGACGCTACAGTCTGGAATGGCGGCCGCTACGGTGGCAGGTTCGAATCCTGCCTCGGGCATGGATGTGTGTGATGTCCTTAGGTTAGTTAGGTTTAAGTAGTTCTAAGTTCTAGGGGACTAATGACCTTAGAAGTTAAGTCCCATAGTGCTCAGAGCCATTTGAACCATTTTGAAAAACATACGACTTGTAACAGCTATAATTACTAGTCTCCAAATGACGGCAGTACTGATTTAATGTTGTTCAGTTGTATCTGTTACATCCTCTAAATAATTCCAAGTTGACGAAGAAACCTCATGTCTCAGACAGTTACGATCAACAGTCAAAAATGAGGTGGTGTGGCAAAAAGCTAAATACTTGATTGAAGCAATTTTGTAAACACATGCAGCAGTTACAAGATATTAGTACCCAAAACAAGAGTTGCTGTTGTTTTTCCTTCCCTTATTCGTCATCGAGTGCAAATTCGGAATTTCTGCCAGGGAATTAAAATGCAGTGGAATGGAACAGCTTGTTGCAAAGATGTGGACAATGTGGTAATTGGTTCTCATATTGGGCTACTGAAGGACGGATACACCGAAAATCACGTATAATATTCACATACTGCTCTTGTCAAGTGTGCGTACTATTCCGTTACTTAACTGAAACTCCACGTTTGCTCTTAGATGGCGAGAAGGGAAAGAAGTCAAACAACACACCATCTTCTATTGCGAAAAATGACTCTGTAAGTACTGTGTGTTCTTCATCTCCTCCTTTGCTTTTCACCGTATTTTCAGTAGGGTCGGCACTGTTACACTATGTGCTCAAAAGTATCCAGACACCTGGCTGAAAATGACTCAAAAGTTCGTGGCACCCTCCATCGGTAATGCTGGAAACCAACATGGTGTTGGCCCACCCTTAGCGTTGATGACAGCTTCCACTCTCGCAGGCATACGTTCAATCAGGTGCTGGAAAGTTTCTTGGGGAATGGCAGCCCGTTCTTCACTGAGTGCTGCATTGAGGAGAGGTATCGATGTCGGTCGGTGAGGCCTGCCACGAAGTCGCCGTTTCAAAACATCCAAAAGGTTATCTATAGGATTCTTGTCAGGACTCTGTGCAGGCCAGGCCAGTCCATTACAGGGATGCTATTGTCGTGCATCAACTCCGCCACTGGCCTTGCATTGAGAACGGGTGCTCTATCGTGGTGAAAGATGCAATCACATCCCCTAATTGCTCTTCAACAGTGGGAAGCAAGAAGATGCTTAAAACATAAATGGAGGCCTGTGTGCCGGCCGCGGTGGTCTAGCGGTTCTAGGCTCGCAGTCCGGAACCGCGCGACTACTATGGTCGCAGGTTCGAATCATGCCTCGGGCATGGATGTGTGTGATGTCCTTATGTTAGTTAGGTTTAAGTAGTTCTAGAGGACTGATGACCACAGATGTTAAGTCCCATAGTGCTCAGAACCATTTGAACCATTTTTTGTAGGCCTTTGTGTGCTAGTGCCACGCAAAACAACAAGGGGTGCAAGCCCCCTCCATGGAAAACACGACCACACCATAACACCATCGCCTCCGAATTTTACTGTTGGCACTACACACGCTGGCAGATGACGTTCACCGGCATTCGCCATACCCATACCCTGCCATCGGATCGCCAGATTGTGTACGGTGATTCGTCACTCCGCACAACGTTTTTCCACTGTTTAATCGTCCAGTGTTTACGCTTCTTACACCAAGCGAGGCGTCGATTGGATTTTACCGGCGTGATGCATGGCTTATGAGCAGCCGACCATGAGATCAAACTTTTCTCATCTCCCTCCTAACTGGCGTAGTACTGCAGTGGATCCTGATGCAGTTTGGAATTCCTGTATGATGGTCTGGATAGATGTCTGCGTATTACACATTACGAACCTCGTCAACTGTCGGCGGTCTCTGTCAGTCAACAGACGAGGTCGGCCTGCACGCTTTTGTGCTGTACGTGTCCCTTCACATTTCCACTTCACTGTCTCATCGGAAACGGTGGTCCTAGGGATGGTTAGGAGTGTGGAATTCTCGCGTACAGACGTATGACACAAGTGACACTCAATCACCTGACCACGTTCGAAGTCCGTGAATTCCGCGGAGGGCCCCATTCTGTCCTCTCACGATGTCTAATGACTACTGAGGTCGCTGATATGGAGTACCTGGCAGTAAGTGGCAGCACAACGCACCTAATATGAAAAACGTATGTTTTTGGGGGTGTCCGGATACTTTTGATCACATATTGTATATGGGCCGAAGCAATATTGGGAATTGAAGGCGGCCGATTACCACAGTACTTCGGGGACGGAGTTTGTTTATCCTATCTGTCTGCGTCTAGAATAAATCTGTGTTCAAGTGTGTGAACATTTTATAAATGTTGGCGTAGCGTGTATCCGAGGCATGACGTGGGTACTAACCGTTTATTTACGTAGTTCCAAGTGGGAAACCGCCTAAAAACTACATCCAGGCTGGCTGACTCAACAGCTTTGATCATTAATTCGCGAGGCGGTTGCACCTTTCGTCGTGGTTAATTTTTCAGCCAAGTGACCTTCACGGATGGAAGAACACACACCTATCTATTACAAAATAATTTTTATTCGGCTTAAGCCGTTCGAGTGGGAATGTGCTTCCCTTATAAATCGTTCAAATCCTACGACGATCCATAGTATTACGTTACTGCCTAACGTAAGTTGTCAAATGGTGACCCTGAATTGATACTGTCGTATAGAGGAAAGTGTAAGTAGATGAATGACGAACACTTAACTTCACTTAACGAAGGTTTATTCAGCACTTGCACATACAAGAGCGCGGAGCGAACTGCCTCTGGCCAGAAGATCAGTTTTTGTTTGTAGACACGCGACCTTTTGGACGTTTTCCACATTCGTATGGCTCGAGGCTAGGTCATTTTCACAGTGTACTAAAACATTTCTTTCAGCACAGTGGCATTTCACGAAGCATGACTTTTTACCGTCCGGCGTTTCAAAGATATATACGATATTTCAGTACATGTGTTATGATTACCATGCAGAGTTCCTTTGGACACGCTTGCCAAGTGGTAAGGCGACAGCTCGCGGTAAGCAGGAAATCCGGGTTCGAGTCCCGGTCGTCATTTCATTCTACAGCTGACGGTAGTCATTCGGAGTTGCGAATTCATTTGATGTGTCTCAGTGATATTGTCGTCCACAATCATTATCATCTGAATAACATTTCGTAACAGCTTCTGCATTTAACCTACCAAGGAAACCCAGTCCGGTGGCACAGTGATGAAGACGCCATGCAACAATCCTCATTCACGTATTCACTTGGAGAGACAATGGACTCGCATTCAGGAGGACGGCCGTTCAGATCCCTGTCAGGTCATCACGACTGCGGTTCTCATGTTTTCCTAAATCACTTATGGCAAACGCCAAGTTGATTCCCTCGATGAGGATCCAGACGATGTTCTTACCATGCTCCTCAAATTCGACCATGTGCTCCCTCCTCATGATCTCATTATCGACGGGACGTGAAATAAGAAACTTTCTTCCTTCCCTTCCTGTCTCCAAATGAGGTAGTCTTTCGTTTCACAATAATTCGTAGCCAACAACGCTCTAGACAAAGAATTAGGTTACCTTTATGTATCTTTGTAGGCGCCATGCAGCGCAAATCCTTCTGAGCTGGTAAAGCGAGTTATATTCAAATGTAGCCGGCCGGAGTGACCGTGCGGTTCTAGGCGCTACAGTCTGGAGCCGAGCGACCGCTACGGTCGCAGGTTCGAATCCTGCCTCGGGCATGGATGTGTGTGATGTCCTTAGGTTAGTTAGGTTTCAGTAGTTCTAAGTTCTAGGGGACTTATGACCTAAGATGTTGAGTCCCATAGTGCTCAGAGCCATTTGAACCATATGTTCAAATGTATCTGCTTCAACGTTTCAGTCTCGCTGCTTACTTTCAGGAATACACTTGTTGAGTGTCCGCTCACTTAAGATTTCCTGTTTTTCTGAAATATAGTGTGTACAGATTATACGAAAAAATTTTTTAAGTTTTGATTTCATTTTGAAATAATTTCCAATCAGTGGTAATCACGAGGAATTTTACGTAAGTTAAAAATTGACAAAAACTGGAGCAATACGATGTGTTAGGTGGCTATCAAGTACTAAGTCTTTCGCGATATCCTGCTGCTAAACATGTAGACAAATTTAGAACAACTTCGGAAAAGCTCCATCTCTCTGCAAACATTCTTTGCAGGTGGAAAAATTGATTTGTCTGTGTGACAACCACACCGGTAGGAAATACAATTACGAAGCCATTACCGCGATATTAGATTCTTCCTTTAACAGTGCTTAGCAGCAACTACATGTGTAACTTCATTTTTAGACCGTTCTTTTCTACGTGGTGTATCAGAAATACTTGTACAAATTTGGATTCCTCTCTCACACACGAGGAAAACGTTGTGTAAAAATATGTCTGAAAAGCTTTCATCTTTGTGTTATTAATGAAACCTGGTCAACGGTCTCAAAGGCGGAAGAGGAAGTTCAGATTCCCAACGGCGGAGAGAGAGGAAGAACTACCTCCAGGACTCACAATCTTGGTTGTACATTTTGTGGCCTTTGGGTCACACCCAAAATAACTTTCATCAATCATGGAAGTGTGTGATGTAAACTATTTTACCCCAGGTGGACGATCCACCGTACGCCAGTACGTCAGCAGACATTCGGATTCTGGGGAGTCTGCAACATTGCACAAAGACAAGTCGGAGTGTCTTGGAATCTCATCCAAATTTCAATATAGGCAATCAACGTACCTAGCAACTTTCAATGCAAACTCATTGTTGAAAACTGGAAAACTAAAACATCTAACAAATACGCTAAAGAACCACAACATACTCATAACAGCCATTCAAGAAACACGATACATGGATACAGATACCTTCTATTCCGAAGGTTTTTGGATATACAAAGGGAAAGTGGGACCGAGAGTAATGAAAAATGTACCACATCTTGGGACAGCCTTTATAATCAACAAACAAATCTTGAACTCAATAGTGGGCTTTGATTCCCAATCAGAAAGAATCTCAAGTCTTACATTCACAAGCACAAACAAAATCTACACAATTATCAATGCACATGCCCCTATAAACGAGGATAACAGGAAAAACAAAGAAAAAGTGGAGGCCTTTTGGAATCATCTAGATGACATTATTCAGAAAATTCCAGATAAAAACATCATCATTCTTCTTGGAGATTTTAATGCACAGATTGGTAAGGAAAAAAGATATAAGAAAATAATTGGAAACTATCCTGCACACAAGAGAACAAACAGAAATGGTGTGAGACTAATAGAATTTTGCCAAGCACACAATTTAATTCTTAAATCCACAGCTTTCAAGAAACTACCACGAAGACAAAAGACACAGGTATCCCCAAATCCTAGCCTTGGGGAATTTCAACTTGATAATGTGGCAATCAAGAAGATTTCTAGCAAAGAAATCATGAACGTTAGGGTACTCAGGGGTGCAAACTTGGATTCAGACCATTACCTTTCTAAAATTAAGTTCAAAGTCATCCCAAACAGGAAACGCAGCATGAAACAAATTAAGGGTCGGAAGTATAGCACAGAAAAGATATTAAAATCAGATGAATTCACAAAAGCAACAGAAACCATTCAGACACAAAGCTGGGGGGATATCAAGGAAAACCTCATTACTACAGCTGAACGGATAGCACCTAACAAAAAAAGTAAAAAACATGCCTGGTGGTCGCTGGAATGTGATGCCCTCATTGAAACAAGAAAGCAGGCATGGCAAAATTGGCAATCACAGAAAACAGAAGAAAGTAGACTGAATTTCATTACAGTTAGAAAACTGGTAGATAAAAATATAAAAAGGATTAAGAAGACACATGAAAACAAAACTCTCCTCCAAATTGATGAAGAATTTGCTAAAAACAACACAAGGAACTTTTACAGAACTTTCAAACAAAGGTTATCAAGATACAAAGCACCCACCCTCCAATTTCGAGATGTAAATGGGACCATCGCTCACAACGACACGGAAAACTGCAAAATACTAGCAGGCTACTTTGAGAAACTCTTGAATTGTGAATCCATCCTTGAAAAATTTGAATCCATTCCAGACAACCTTGAGAAGCCGGATTCAGAACCACCGACGACAGAAGAACTACAGAAGGTCATCTCAGAACTTAAAAACAACAAGGCGTCCGGAGAAAATCAAATAGTGGCCGAACTATGGAAAAAGGCTGACAAAAATGCAGTTACATCCCTAAAGTGTGTTTTCGATCAAATCTGGAAAGAAGAAGAGATCCCCGCAGAATGGAGAACAGCTCTCATCCACCCTATCCACAAGAAAGGTTTGAAGACAGACCCCAACAATTACAGAGGAATATCGCTGCTGGATATAACGTACAAGATCCTTTCTAAAGTCCTTTTGAACAGGGCAGAGCCGCAATTGGACCCGCAAATCGGGGAATACCAGGGAGGTTTTAGAAAGGGTAGATAATGTTCGGAACAAATACTAAACCTCAAAAACATTATGGCATACCAAAAATCAAGGGCAAAGACATTGATTTCAAAAAAGCATATGATTCGATTGATAGAGAATCTCTGTTATCAGTCCTGGAAGAAATGGGTTTGGATAAGAAAACAACTAATATTATAAAAGCGACACTTACAAATACATTTTCGAAAGTTAAATTTATGGGCGAACTATCGGAACCCTTTGAAATAAAAACGGTAGTGCGACAAGGCGATGGGCTCTCACCGTTGCTGTTCAATTGTGCGCTTGAGAAAGTAGTTAGGGAATGGAACACAAATATTAAGAGTGGTATAAGACTGGGTTGCAAAAAGAACCTTAAAGTAAATTGCATTGCTTTTGCAGATGATATGGCCCTGTTTGCTGAAACAATGGAAGAAGCACGGGAGCAAATCCTTGAACTAAAGAAACAAGCAGCTAACATTGGTCTTCACATCTCCTCTGAAAAAACTAAGATATTGACAAACATCAAGCACTCATGTAAATACATCAAAGTTCAAGAACAGAAGATTGAAATAGTAAAAGAATTCAAATATCTCGGAGAATGGATTACTTGGAATGCTGGGGAAAGCAAAGCAATGGAATCCAGAAAAAATAAACTTGAATTGGCCTTCCAACTAACAAAAAATACATACAACAAAAAATCTCTTTCATGGGGGTCCAAAATTACACATTACAAGACAGTGATTAAGCCAGAAGCACTGTACGCAGCAGAAACACTTAACATGAATTTCAAAGGCCAAATGGAGAAACTTGAGGTAAAGGAAAGAAAAATTTTAAGAAAAATCATTGGGCCAAAATTTCAAGACAATAAGATTATATACATCAAAAATGAAACTCTCTACAAGAAAATTGAAAAACTTTCAGATTCTATGCGAAAAAGGAGAATAAATTTTTATGGTCATCTTCTCAGAATGAATTCCAACAGATTAACCAAACAAATCTTTGACTTCTTCCGTAACAGAAAAACGAAGCCCAACTGGCTTAAAGAAACTGAGAAAGACCTAGTGGAATTAAATATTTCAGAAAATTCACTTATTGATCGAACTGCTAGATTAATTACTAAAGATGAAAACATAAGGTTCCAAGACAAATCCACACAAAAGTCCAAATCCTTCATCTCGGAAGAAGAGAGGAGAAGAAGATCAGAAATAATGAAGAAATACTGGGCCCTAAGAAAAGAACAACGCACAAAGAAATGATTGATCCAGCGTACCCCAAAGAGGGTGAAACGAAAGAAGAAGAAGAAGAAGAAGAAGAAGAAGAAGAAACCACAATTTATGAAGTTCTCAACTGAAAAACTCTGGACGCATTTTAAAAAGGTTCTTCGCGCTTTTCTATGTAAGCATTCACAGACTGACCTGTACGGTGCGGATGATTTCTCAAGCTTCATTAACTCTTTGACGAAGTCTGCTGTGGGAACCAGTGGAATTAGGTGGCCGCCGCAGATAATAATGTGAACATATCAAGTACGGGAAATCGTCTCTTGTCTATTCATCCCTCATGATAAATATGATCAATTGAATGTGGAAGAATTTGCCTCAGATGTGCAGAGTCCCATCAAGCATAAATCATATGCTTCTGTTATTTGTAGGGATACATCCTGTAGTAAGTCAAAGACAGTTCTGAATAAAGACCTTTAGGCGACACCTGTGTATAATACTGGGGGAACGCGGAAGAGTATACTACTACAGCCCACACATGGCTGCTAATGGCTCTGAGCACTATGGGACTTAACATCTGTGGGCAGCAGCCCCCTAGAACTTAGAACTACTTAAACCTAACTAACCTAAGGACATCACACACATCCAGGCCCGAGGCAGGATTCGAACCTGCGACCGTAGCGGTCACGCGGTTCCAGACTGAAGCGCCTAGAACCGCACGGCCACACCGGCCGGCAATGGCTGCTAACCTGGTGCTGGTGTCGAGGACACACGGAGCTCATCAGCAGAGTGACGTATTTTGATGATATGACTCTGTTACCTAACAAAATGAATATTACTTACTGCTTTCAAGATTCACTTGGTTTCCTATGTCGGTACGCTTGAACTAAAACCTTCTTTAACAACTCAAAAACAGTGGATTTTCAGAAAAATGTTTATTTGTACTTTCTTTGTAAATTACGAGCAATTCCGTCCCTCGAAGTTTCGTGAAATTGTTTCTGAAGCGCTTCAGTCACAGTATTTTATCCACTGGAAGTGATTAATTATTGTTGCTGTTGTTTTGAGGTCCTCTTGCGTGTAAGTGAGAATCTTATATTACAAGGCATTGTGTTAATAGACAGCAACACGCATAAATGAAACAAACTACAGTGGTTCGCGTGCGGGCGACTCGAGTTACAGCGGTCACACTCGTGATACAGGAAACCGTAGTGTCGCGTGCGGCAGCACTGTTCTCGACGTTGTATGTCGCAGACGTGAGGTTGCGATCGCTCATGAAGAATGCATAAACCTAAAATCTTGTTTTTACTTCCAGAATGTTTGCGAACTCGAAAACTGTTTCTAGCTTCCTCGTTTTTTTCGAATTCTTCAGAAATGCCGTTCTTTTTAGCTATCTTTAGTTACAAGCTGGAGTCTGGAAGGATAGAACGACTGTGAGGAAAAGAATGTTGAAGTCGTTGTTATCGCAGATGGTTCCAGAAAATTGTGAGACTGTTTTTGACAGTATATTTAGTTACTGATGACTAGTAGAAACAACTCTCCACTTACAAGACCATGAACATTAAAGGCACCGTTTTGGGTTTCCAGAATGTGACCGAATCAAAACTGACTTGGATATGACTTTCATACAGTTTTCCACAAACAAAAGGGAAATACAATTTACTTTTTCATCAGAGAGTTTCATGAGTATGTGCAAAGGATTTCAAATATTAACAGAGCTTAAATTCTTCATTTCCTTCTGGTGAGACAGGTCAAAGTTACTGAATTTTGCTTACAGGTTCACTGTTGACAATGTAAAAAATAAATGTCAACCCCCATCTAATAAAAATAACAATAAGCCGAAACAAGGGGGCGGGTTTGAGCACCGCTCTATTTCTTTCTGTCAGTTCATTATTCAGTCAGACGTTACGTGTTGTGTAGATATGAGGCAAGTCACATTGAGAACAGAGGCCGCATTCGAAACCTGGGAGTAAATTATACCTGTATCTGATGACGCAAGCTCATTGTTTATTGACTGGCTTCCGTGATTAACACGGTCCGCGAGCGTTATTTGTGCTCTTTATGTGTTGTAACACAAATCACTCATACGAAAGCTGTTTAATAACAATGAATAAGCTGTTTTGTCGGACAACCGCAAAATGTTTTTACGAAGATTGACGTGGATGGGAGCTTGTTTGGCAAGGATTATCTGCAGCAGCGCGGCTGGAAGCGACGTGTAATATGCATCGTTCTCTGTTGCGTGTTGCGGAGCTGTAGCACAGCTCAGGCTGTTTTCAGTAGCGGCCATCTCTCGCAATTTCATTTGCAAGCACCATTTGATCTTACTTTCCCGGTTACATTTTGTGGTCGCAATTAGTAAACTGCAACAACATTGAATTCACCCCCTTTCTTCTTCTATGTCTGCTTCAAGTAACCACCGAACAGTGCAATGTACTGCCGCTAAGTGTTACATAGTTCCCACCCAGCACTCTGTTACTGCCGTGGTCCGCGCATCAGTTAACGCACTCGTAATTTAATACTGGCATCTCTTCCGTAGCACGCACAGAATCTGTGAAAAACAGGCGATGCCTCACAAAAATTGAGTAAACTTGGAGTGAGTTTTAACGTATGGCCGTCCGAACGTCACAAAACCGATGACGCTTTTAAAAAGAAATAAGACGAAAAAGACTGGTTGCTTTTTATTCATTTTGCCGATCACATTGATCTCATTCGATAGTTTCGATGTAGGTATGGACAGAAAATGTTTATTTCGTTTACCGAATCCGCCACCAGCAGCTGAAATTATACGGGACCATATAATTATACCTGCTTACCTTGCAGATTTGCAAGAAGTATAACATGAATCATGAAGCTGTTTGATTCAGCCTGAAGAAAATTAATTTTTTCTGATTTTAATGAGCTCTGAATTTAGAATGTCAATGAATATCAAAACATCGACCATAGCATTTGCGCAGTTTTTGCCATTAAATCACGTCCGTTTTCCTTCCCTCCCTGTCTTTGTTACTTTTTATTCTCCTCTGCACTGGCGTTTGCAAGAAAGCTTGAGAAAAGAATGACGCCAGCGCAATTATTTGTGCGCTACATAAGAAACGTCCGGTATTCTAGAGACTATGCCGAGCTTGAACATCCTGGAGGAAAAGAAAAGCAGCAAATAGCAGACATCGGGAAACAGGTACAGTCCACCTTCCTAGATTTTCTAAAGACGCTGGACGCTGTGCCACGTTGTCGACAGGTGAAGAATGCAATTATTCAGAGTATTTTTAGAAATATGTTATTGGATCGAAGAATTTTGGCTAATAGAACTAAGTACGTTACACTGCACGGCTAAAGGTCATCAGAAACGAATGGTTCATAGGGTGTGCCCCCAAGCAAACTTAACAAGACTCCCAATACACATAATAGTGTTATATGAGGTCATTAGCACTATTAAAAATAATAAAAAAAGCCTTACGGACTTGCGTCGCATTTGAGTACCAATATATTCTGCTATTCTCAACGGAAGCAGTGAATAACAATGACTGGAAACCATCACTCTTGTAAAACGTTTTGCCGGCCATTGTGGCCCAGCTGTTCTAGGCGCTTCAGTCCAAAACCGCGCTGCTGCTACGGTTGCAGGTTCGAATTCTGCCTCGGGCATGGATGTGTGTCATGTCCTTAGGTTAGTTAGGTTTAAGTAGTTTCTAAGTCTAGGGGACTGATGGCGTCAAGTGTTAAATCCCATAGTTCTTAGAGCCATTTTGTAAAACGTTTTATAGTCTTAATTTAATGGATGTGTACCATTATTTGATACCTCGTTTTCGTATAGAGAAAAATTAGAAACTAACGATTAAACATGTTGCTGCTTTGAGTGCTCTAGTTCGTGTGTGACTCGTATGATCTCGGTTACCGAAATACGAGCAACGTTCGCGGGTATTTATGTACGTTAGCCGTGGGCTCTTAGAAGTACGTGTGTTTCGGTGGGACTTGACAAGCTTGGGAAAGGAACGACCTGTGGCCTTTGCCGCGGAAACATCTTGGAATCCAGCCCGAGTGATTTAGGAAGACGGCCGAGAATCTAAATCAGGATTGCCCAGGGCCACCGTGGCGTTTGTTAATACTGCGGCCGTATCAGGTTCTACATAAACAACAGACATCGCTCGCTACCGTTACATGTTCGTTATCTCATGCAGAACGAGAGCTCATCCTTAGGTACTGCTAATTAGCATATGGAATGGGGTGCGGGCTTTGTTGCTTACAGTTAAATTATTAATGTCATTTTAATACGGAATTAGAGGAATCCAGGAAAGGCGTGTTACTTCTATTGTAATCTTATGTCGTCCTCTGCTTTTTCTCTTTACTCCCTCTGTGCCACTCTCCAACTATTTCTTGCTAGACATGTCATATATAGCTTTACTACTCAGAACAAAACTTCATTACCTCCTGTAGTCGTTTTTGCAGCATTTCCCCCCCCCCCCCCCCCCCCCCCCAGAAGCTTCCTTCATTCGTGTCAACTTCTGAATAACTAATACAGACGCTTGCGTGTCGGTGGAACACAAGAACTGTTGTTTCTGAATAAGATTTTTGCAGTATCTGATTTACAGCAACAACGATGAAGCATAAAATTTTACGTGAATGTGGGTAAAACATTGATAGAAGAACTTGACCTTTTACGCGAGCGTACGTATATTCTTTGGGTAGAACACCGTGTTACAAATGGTTCTGCCGATTCGAAAGTGGACTTCCGTCACTTGTAACAAGGCCAGTGTCCTCAACTGGTGACGCTCACATTCAGTACATCAAGTCTACGGTGCGCGCTAACCGTCGTATAAATGTAATAAGTTACGGAAGAAATTTTACTTTAAATTAATCCGTGTCACAAGATTTAGACCGAGGAATTGAAGACACATCTCGTTGCAGAATTGCTCTTCCTCGTTGAAATGAACGCCTGCACTACAAAGAAATTCTTGAACATGATGATGCTGATAGAACTCCTCTTATCAAAGTGGGTAGGCAAAGGATCTTCACGTCTCGACCCGATGTCAGTTTGATGTCCACAGGTCTTTTCGACGTCAGTGGAGTTGTTTGATTGGAATCTTCGCCTCATGTTCATCTATAATTACTTTCTGAAGTAGTACTCCGTAGCTCTTAAATGGTTAAGAAAAGACGTCTTAAAACCGTAAAAAAGTCTTTCGTGTATTGTTGTTATGTGTTTCCAAAAGCTGGTGCGAAACTAGAGCATGGTTGTTAAAGACATATCACGGATCCTTCGCCCGTTCGCGAGTTTCAGACAACAGTTAGTCCTACAACGCTCCGTGTGAGTTCTTCTGGTTTCCGAAGTAATAATCAGTGCTGAAAGGACGTTGTTTCAGTAGTATTGATGCCGTTAAGGAGAATTCGCACGCACCCTGAAAAGAAGCTTTTCAGGAAAAATCACTGGAGTAAAGCAAATTTGTGCATATCGATGTATTTTACATAAAAACTGATATAAAATACGTTGGTTATTTTTTGAACAAGCATCTTCTTTTGGAATTTTTATTTTGTGCTAGGCCTTCTTCAGTTTCAGTTCTGAGAACATTTTTTAGAGTTATTATTGAGTTTCTAACTGACACTCAAATAAGTGCCACAATTTTGTAACAAAATTTATCATTGTTAAAATGACGATTTTAGTTTAGAATCTATATGGTCTGCTCTTGTATACAAGACAACGGATCAGATCGTAAATAAGAAATAACAATAGGGAATCCGAGGTGCGATGCCGGATCCATAGGAACGTCCGCTACCGCCTGTCCAGTAAGTTTCCGCGGAGAGGTGCAGTCAGGCAATGGATGTGAAAGTTGGCGCTAATCTGAGAGATGGGGTCTTCGTCCTTTTTCTGCTGCAGCCGTTACATTCTTCAGGCGTAACGTCGCAATTATAACTGAATGCGGCGTTCCCCTGAAGGGTATTCCGCATATGTATATAAACATTACAGGAAAAAGGCGCCGTTTATTATTTCTCGAGCGTAATTTATGTGGCGACCGCCGGGCTTCGTGTCATAAATTGGCTGTTTACCGGCTAGGAGCAGAAATTACGGATGTCTTTCCAAGACACGTAATGATCCGTAATTATGTGTAAGGAAAGAGCAGGATGTTGCGAGGAACACTTTCATTTGGAAGCCCGTCGTATCTGTGTGTCCGCTTTTTCACGTCTTACGTAACGGTAGGGGAAGGCCGAAGAAAATGGAGGGATACAGTGAGTCTGTATTTTACCGGGCATATTGTTACAATAGGTGCGGCCGCAGACGCAACAAGACCTGTCTGTCGAGGCTCCAGATGGAGTGTGGTGCATTAGGGCGCGTGACGTAAGCATTTAATACATCTGTCTGTCGGGGCTCGACGCCGAGACTGTCTCTCCTCCTCCCCGCAATTTACCGGTCCACCGTTCACTCGAATTTCAAGAGGAAAGTCATTTTCCTGCCTGAGGCTATTTTTTATTTGAAACCAAAGCTTTACATTTTTGGCGATTAGTCAGTGTCACTTACTTAGGTATTATCGAGCTATATCACACAACAATTACGTTATATGCTTCCAGTTGCTAACCTGGCACGATCAACGCGGCAGTTCGGATAGGTCCCAAAGTGATGACGTTCCTTACTCCCTTCAAACGGCGTAATATAGTTCGAACGCAAATATAAGATTCTATATCTAGATTTTTTTCTATATCGAGACATTTGCCGAATTACTTTAATTTGCTGTGCGATATCGTACGGGGACTAAACCTGCTTATTGGATGTACTCTTTTCCGTTGTAAATACACTCAAATATGAGATTGTACGATATGATTACCATTCGAGGGGAATGTGGGACACGATTACATGTCGTGAGGTCATCGCGAATGTAATGTTTGTTTCAAATAGAAAAGTTTCAAGTACGGAAATGACTTCTTTCGAGAAATTTAATGTGGCTGGGTACTCGGACATAATTCTGAATGGCTATCGGAAATCCGCGATTGAAATCAGAGTTACTTGTTTAATTGTTACTGTCCAGAAAAAGAACGTGTTCGAAGTGACCTCGCCTGCAATACTGGCCTCCGGTCTCGTCGAGGTAACCGTATTACTAAGAAAGAATAATGAGATACTAAATTGAGCATAACAAATTTGCGTTTTAAAAACAAGAGAAACGAAGTGAGAAAACGGTACGCAGAAGTAATCATCCCGTCCACATTTTTCAAACGTAAGGACCGAACGTAGTTCATCACATACGCGTTTTCCCTCAGAAGCTCCGAGGAGTAGGTCGGTGCACTCGTGTCCGCAGGGTACACATCTGAGTGATGTCCTCAACCCACGCGCGATCGTGTTGATGGTAGTGTGCCCTTCCTCCCAATTTTGAACTGACTTACCCAGCCAATTGCTCAAGCATACGGAACATATTTCTGACAGGACTTCAGAGTATACTCAACGCATTCAAAACTGGACAGCATAGATTGTCGTCAGTTTGTTTGTCTCGCACGTAAGCATCACGGAAATGTTAAAAACCTGAGCTGGCACACGACTGAAGACAGAGGCCCGCGGAAGCTTGCTTACAAAGTTTCCAAAAGCAATGTGAAATGAGGCATATAGGAATTTGCTACAGCCCCCTTCGTATCGCTCTCGTAGGGATGGCGAACACAAGATCAGGCTAACTACAACGCGCATAGGGGCACTTCCTTCCGCGTCCCGTAAGTGAATGGAATGCGAAGAAACTGAAGTGTGGTACAACGGGAAGTGCCGTCTTCCATCACAATGCTTTCTGAAGTATGAATGCAGGTGTAGCTGTAGTTTAACGTGTGCTGCAAAGCCATATATGAAACGACTTACAGAAATACAATGTTGCCTTCAACGTTTATGTCGCCTCAGGCTGAAATAAGGAACATGAGGGCTCAATCAAAGGCATAGGTCAACCATCTCTCCCTCCCTCCCTCCCTCCAGTTTGCCCTGTGTCGACGGCTGACCTGTGCAATCAAGCCTCTCCATTTCAGCATAACTGCATGAAGACTGCAACCTACATCCATCTGAACCTGTACTCAAGCTTTGGCATATCTGCAATTTTCGCCCCTCCCCCTCCAACTTCTTCCACCCATTACCAGTTCAACGATACCTTGATGCCTCAGTATATTGCTTATCCACCGATCCCTTCTTTAAGCCAAGATCTTTTAAAATTTCTTTTTTCCCCTGTTCGACTGTTTATCTCTTCACTAGTTATTCAAGCTTCCCATCTAATTTTCAACACATGTAAGAGGCTTTTTATTATCTTCTTGCCTGAATGTTTCACTTACGTATAAAGCTGCACACCTTCATAAAACACTTCCCAAGACTGAAATTTATTGCTAGCTGTCAGGTCCTCCTGTTATGCAAATAAATGATTTTTTTAATATAAACCTAAATATGTTGCAGCCCTTTGTACCAATGTCAGTGGGTATTCTTTATTCAGTTCTTAATGTTTTCTACATTATTTTGTTTTTGTAGGACACACTGTAGATTATGACAAGCTACCAATATCCAACAATGTACAGAGCGTCCAACATAACCCAATAATGTAGAAAAATTAAGTAATGAATAAAGTATACTCACTGACGGTGAGTTCATTCTGATACGGGTACCTCTCTCTACTCCAAAGTTCGCTACAAGCATTTATCTTTGCCATGGTTATACATAAAGGGTGATCAAAAAGTCAGTATAAATTTGAAAACTTAATAAACCACGGAATAATGTAGTTAGAGAGGCAAAAATTGGCACACGTGCTTGGAATGACATGGGGCTTTATTAAAACAAAAAAAAAAGTATTTTCTTAGACGCGTGAAAGATGGTGATCGTGTGCTCAGCCGTCACTTTCGTCATGCTTGGCCTCCCAGGTCCCCAGACCTCAGTCCCTGCAATTATTGGCTTTGGGGTTACCTGAAGTTGCAAGTGTATCGTGATCGACCGACATCTCTAGGGATGCTGAAAGACAACATCCATCGCCAATGCCTCACCATAACTCCGGACATGCTTTACAGTGCTGTTCACATCATCATTCCTCGACTACAGCTGTTGTTGAGGAATAATGGTGGACATATTGAGCCTTTCCCGTAAAGAACATCATCTTTGCTTTGTCTTACTTTGTTATGCTAATTATTGCTATTCTGATAAGATGAAGCGCCATCTGTCGGACATTTTTAGAACTTTTGGTTCTAATAAAACCCCATGTCATTCCAAGCATGTGTGTCAATTTGTACCTCTCTATCTACATTATTCCGTGATTTATTCAGTTTTCAAATTTATACTAACTTTTTCATCACCCGGTACACTGATCAACCAAAATGTGATGACCATTGCTCACCGCGACATTGGATAGTGCGTGGCGCCGTTGCGGACGCGTGACTCGGTAACAACAATATGTAAGCGGAGCAGACACGGGCGGGGGATCACCTTGGCGAAGATATGGGCTGCAAATAGAGAAATCCATTGAGATAAGCGACTACGACAGAGGCAGATTATTGCTACACAGAGCCTGTGAACGAGTATGTCCAAAACTGCGACGCTGGTTGAATGTTCACGTGCTACTGTGGTGAGTATCTACGGAAAGACGTAGAAAGACAATGAAACTACCACTAAGCGCTAAATGGTTGGACGTACACGACTCTTCACAGAACTTGGGAGGCTTGCCTGCTGTTTAAAGTAGGATAGATAGTGATCTGTGGCATTTCTGCCGAAGCACTATGGTGGTGCATGCACAAGTGTTTCGGAGCACACCGTTCGTCGAACGTTGTTGAACATGGCGTTCCGCAGCAGACCGCTCTTACGTGTTCGTATGTTGACCCAACGACGTTGGCAGTTACGATTGCAGATTGTAGTGGACACGGGACCATCGGGATTCGATCGTCTGTCAATAGAAATGTGTCGGTTCTTCTGGTGAATTACATTTTTGGTACATTACGTCGATGGTCGTCTTCACAAACACCGTCATTGAGGCGAACGGCGGCTCGAAACGTGCAGCGCGCCACGGACGCAAGCTGCTGGGAGCAGTATTATGCTGTGGGAGATATTCTCCTGCGCTTGCATGGGATCTGTGGTTGTAATTGAAGACACACTGACAGGTGGGAATCACCTGAGCCCTTCATGCTTGATGTCTTCCCCGACGGCGATGTCATCTTGTAACGCTACCGCCCTGCTCGGACGTACGTTAGCTCTATAAAGCCTGTACTGTAATACGTTCACGGGCTTCACCTTATAAACAGGGATTTTAGTACATTAGTTGACCGCGTGTACCTAATAGAAGCAAGATCGGACTTATATTCAGTCAATAACTACAGTGATGCGTCAAGCAAATGTAAAGTATAATTACTCTTTCGCATGGACAAGAAGTACACACAGTAGATGCTACCTATAATTAACGAGTCGGTCGCCAGCCTACTTAGGCAATGAGTGAGTTTTTCCTTGTACAAGTGGGTGCATGTACAGGCACAGTAACACGTAGTAATGATGCGTTATATGGCAAAGTTTGGAACCAGAAAAATCCACTGAACTAAAGTTTTCTCTTTTTGTACTAATTTGGACGAGCTACATTTACACAACACCACACAGTAATGATTACTACTAACTGCATTTTGTATGTTGAGCAGACTGAAATCGGGCATAGATTGCCCTAGCATCGACAATCTTGAAAGTACACACACAATATCACTATTAATGATGGAAAAGCACTAATACACTTAGGATTAATATATAATTTAGCTTTACTGGTCAAATCTGATCAACGCATTTCAAGGTTTGAAAGAATGGACACGAAAAAGGGGGGGGGGCCCTGAAACTGTTATGGTCGTTATACTGAAACTATTAAGTACTGAAGGCAAATTTACACTCAAAATTATCAATCTATGGATAACTACTCTTTTGTCTCACTTCTGAATTATTTGTCATTATTTCTGTCTCAGATTAATTAAATAACATCGCTAACTCAATTCAAAAAAAAAAAAAACTCTGTTTCAATTTAGTCATACTTTTTTTCTTTACCAACATTTGCAATAACTCACAAAACTTTAGAATCCTTTATGGCATAGATTAATCTGCTGATAATTTTCATTAACACTAATATTAAACTTTCAGTTCAGGATACTCGGATTGCACAATACGAGGTAAGGATCCTGTCTAGGTCAGTGATCAGGATCAGTAATGGCTAAGGCAATTCTGGTAAAAGTCACGTTATTATTGAACAGTTATAAACAGTTTCGACACTGGTCCACACAGATACACTTCTAAAGATGAAATAAATGTTTGACCTGTGCAAGTCGGTGCGGCGGATGGCGGGCAGCGAGATAGCGGGCAGCACGGCACACATACAAGCACGGCTAAGGCTCACACTACATTGGCACATTCCATCTTCTTAGCGTCGTAATCTTTCCAATTTTGTGCCTCAGAATATAGCCATGCCAAGTAGTCGTCGGAATCGGTTCATCCGAGGCTCAATGGAATCCACTTTTCCTGGGTAGCCTCCTCGGTACAGTATGTGTACTTCCGACTGTTGCTCGCCTCCGACTGGTATACAGTATGTGTACTTCCGACTGTTGCTCGCCTCCGACTGTTATACTGTGCCCGTTGTGCCGAACCGCGCCAGTGTGCCTTTTCCCGCCTCGCCTGCCTCCACCTTTTCCCGCTCCCCTGAAGGTAGGGTATTCACCACAGGTTTTCTACTACACATATCCTAATGCATTACCTACGTATGGACCAAGTGTATAAATTACAATTTTCAAATCTTACAATAGTTTTAACATTAAATACACTTTCCTTTGATTACCACATTATTCGAAATCTAACATAAATAATAATATTCATTTCAAAAGTTGCTCACAGTCTCTTTAACATAACGATACGAACCGAAAAAAAAGTTCAAAACCTTGCTTTTATTAATTTATCTAAATTCATAAAGAAAAAAAATTATTATATGTACAGTTGTCGTTACACATGCCCCTGTTTCCAGAAAATTTTCTTAAGTCCAAATTTTATGGGAACACTAAATCTTACAATTATACAGTGGTTCTGAATCTTTACCTAATTGTCCAAAAAGATTTACACTACATATTTCCTTTTACTCACTGTATATAGGTTTACACTTTTTTAACACATCAAGAATAATTACTTGTCATTTACTCAAGTGCCTTTTGCACAGTCCAACTTCCCATCATAACATCACTAAAATAGCAATTTAATCATTTTTGCTAAATTCCTCAAAGAAATAATTTAAAATTCTGGAATACAAACATTTAACTACAAAAACAATTGCATATTTTGTATACACTATAAGATAATTTGTCGCTGCTTGCTTTGAATAGCAGTCCATTTTCTTACTTACTAAACAAAACACACACACATATATTCAGAAAATTAACTACACATACTTGCTGCCTATTATGCGGAGTTGGGCAGTCCTTTTCACTTCATATTGTCACATCTCCTGGATCACATTTACAATTTTCCATCGATTATTTATCTGCCCTCATTAGTATTTGGCAGTCCTTCATATTATGGTTCATACACTGCCCATTTTTATTTTTGACAGTCCCATCTTTTATCTGGCTGAAAGCCAGTCCTTTTCTCCATACATTTTTACAGTTACAGTACAATTGGTAATCTGAAACTCACATAACTACATTAGCACACTTTCAAGGGTATACAGACATTTACAAAGATTAGATACATTTAGAATAACTTGGGTTCAGCATAAGATACAGCACATTTATTCGTTCCTAGGAACATACAGTTTCAGGTCCACAATATTTCTTACACCTAAAGGTCTTTTGGATTTTGGGTAGATCAGGTAGTAAGCATTGTCGTGTGGAATATTCTGTATTATATATGGTCCATTATAAATATATTTAAATTTTGAAATTTTCGTGGGTTTTTAAAAGAACATAATCTCCAATTTTAAATTTTGAAACTTTTAAATTTTTATTGTGTCTTTTAGATCTAGATTCAGCTTTTTGCTTTGCCCTTTTTATCACCAATTCTTTCTTTTGATCCAATCCCAAACTTGTACAAGGTGGAAACTCTAGTTTTTCTTCAATTAAACTTTTACTACTTCTGCCTAACAAAATTTCTTCCGGTGGAAATCCTGTAGTTTCATGATGTAATGTGTTCATGACATTCTCAAAATCCGATATAAACCTGCCCCAGGCTCTAAATCATGCCCCTTCCTGTCTTTTCCACAAGATACGTTCCTGCCCTGTGAAACATTTATATCTGGCGGCTTTTTCGGTTTCTGGAGTTCAAAGTCTTTGCTTACTTGAACTCTTTGCAAAATAAACACTGAGTCGTCCGGTGGCTCTTTCTTTCTTTGTTCAGTCTCAACATCTGGATTTTGTTTTGATACGTCGTCATCGTTAGGTACAATATCGCAATTAACTGCATCCCCTTTATTTTCACTGATTTTCTCATACCCTCTTTCAGTAAAAGTATATTCATTTTCCTTTACACCTGAAAATTCATCTTCACTAGAATCATCACTACTCTCTTCCTCAACATCAGATTCACTTAAGTATGCTACTTTTGCACAGTAGGGAGAGTTAGAATATTCAATTTTGTTTGCATTTGCGTACCTTCCATCATCCGAACTATCGTCGGAATCCGACCATTCCGGATCGCTTTCAGGTTCTAACATAAAAACTTTTCTGAGACAAGCACTAAGTTCTTCCGCTGTATTGTCGTCAGGCTTGGATTTCAATTCAATCTCCTCTTTTGGCAAAACGGCCTCATCATCAGCTTTATTCACACCTACTGTGACTTCATATTTAGTGTAATCCTCGTGGACTTTAATTACTTTCAGGTAATCATCTGCCCCTTCTCCACGGTGCCTCTCGGTAGCAGCTTGTACTATTGGCGGACTGTTAGCAGAAGTTATTTCTTCGTCAATGCTGAGGATTTCATCCTCCAAATCCTTCCTATCATTAACCTTCCTCCTATCTGCAGCACGCGTACTTTGCGCGGCGCTATTTATTCTCCCCTCTTCAAATTTGGGCCACGTCACTTTATGGACGTCCCTACTATCTCTCTTTCCCCCAACTAATTTCTTCGCCTCATACTCCCTTTTAAAATCCTCCCACTCACATTGCTTTAGGCCCTTGTACAGATCATCGATCTGCACACGCCAATCAGTTACTTCTGCTAATTCATCCTCGCCTTTTATCTCATTGCAAACACTGCTAACCGCTCCTCTCTGTGTATTCACAGTTTCATTTATTGTTTCCTTTGCCACGGAATTATCACTCGTAAAATTTTCATTAGCTCTGACGGCTATGTTCGTATCTACTACTGCCGTATTGCTAGCGGCTTCTTTCCGAACAGATGTTCTGCTAGGCTGGGCCGTTGCCCTCTGATGCTCCACTCGCCTGTTAACATGTAGCGCTCTGTGCGGCAGAAATGACTCATTCTGGCTCGCACCTGACGCTTGTTTCGCCACAACACTTTGCGGCGTTCCATGTCCGTCCCTAGCCTGTCTCATTACATTACGGTCGGTCCGGTATCTTTTCTTAAATCGGGGCCTGTATGTGTTGTCCGCTTCCGTTTGGACCGCAACGTTCGAGGAAATTAGTTTCCCGCGTCGTTATTATTTTGCGCGGTATACCCTCTACCGCGACCTGAATAATTTCCTCTGCCTCTTCCTCTTTGTATTACATTGACGCGAAATCCATCGCCGTCGTTTCGTTCGTCATTGCGTCGGTTATTATGGTTACCAAAATTTTGATAATTGGCACGACTTTCGCGCCAATGATCTTCGTCTTCGACTCTTTCGAGAAATGCTTGGAAGCTGCGATGATTGCTTCCTACATACCTCTTTGAATCTTCTGGAAGCTTTTTATATAACTCCCAGATAATTTCTGAATCTGATCTTCGACCTCTTAAATGCGTTAATTTCCGGTACCAATACTCGCAGAAATCTTTCAAAGAGTTCCTGCCCCTGTTATCATGCTGTTTGGCCATGATGAACTCCCGCCATAAATGGTCCTGCTTTTGTTCAGACCAATATTCTTCCGTAAATCTCTGCCTAAATTCCTCGAACGTCATTTGTTCGGTATTTAAATTTATTCCCCAGCGCTTAGCGTCACCTGCTAAGGCGCTAATCACTACATTTATCTTTTCTTGATCAGACAAGTGCTCAGGAAATACTCTCTCGCAATTTTTAATAAAATCTAACGGATGCCACCCATTATGTTTCTTGGCTGGATCGAAGCGTTCCTCGCCTTCTAACAGCTTCGTAATTGGTGTGCCATTACAGACAACACCAGGCCTATCTTTAATTTTGCTCTCCAGATCGAAAATTCTGCCCTGAATTTTCGTAGTATTTTGTTCACAATTTTGAACACATCCGGTTACTTTTTTACTTAAATCCCTTTCAGTGTCTAAAACTACCTTTTTCAATTGTGATATCCCGTGTTGACATTCGTTTACGATCTCAGTTTCAAGACCGAAAACTTTTTCGTCTACCTTAGTTTCAACCAGAGGTTCTACTTTCTCTTGGATGTTGAGAATTTCAACATCGAATCTACTATTAATGTTTCCAATTTCCTCCTGCATAGTATCCATATTTTTGTTAATGGTATCAATTTCAAGTTTCAGAGTATTTACCACAGAACTTAAATTACCCACTTTTTGTTCTACCTGTTCTATTTGTTTACTAATTTTAATTCCCTGTCCTTCAACCTGTGCTTTAATTTGATCCACCTGTGTTTTGAGTTGCTCGTCAACATGTGTTTTAAGCTGTTCATTCTGTATTTTGAGCTGATTTCCCTGTATTTTGAGTTGCTCGTCAACGTGCGTTTTAAGCTGCTCATTCTGTCCTGCAATTTGTTTGGTTAATTGTTCAAATAAGTCGTTCATACTTAAAATTTTTATACTGTTTTGTTCTACGGAATCCGTGTGTTCCGGTTCTACTTCAGAAGTTTCTTTCGGTTCTTTCTTTATCTGTGGTGAATCAAACATGTCAGTGGATTCGTTTACATAACCACTATCATCTACAAAATCACCCTCTACTTCCTGTTTTATTCCTTGCTGTGTCCGAGGCGATCTCAACCTTTCAATCTGTTCATTGACATGTTCGTGGTATTGTATGTACGCCAACTGTCTTTCGCTAACGCCATCTGTTATCTGGCCGCGTAAACTCCGGCTACTGCCAGCCACATTCTCCATTTCGCTTGGCGCACGTACCCCGTCTACGTTTCTGTCCATACTGAATGCCAACTACACCACACTATTATACTTGACTCACACTGCAGTTTCTTTTACTGAACTTTATTGCTATTCGTGCCACTGAACATCCACTGTTCGATCTTTACATTAATTTGTAACCGACAACAGCTGGATGTCCTGTCACGGTCGCCACTTGTAACGCTACCGCCCTGCTCGGACGTACGTTAGCTCTATAAGGCCTGTACTGTAATAAGTTCACGGGCTTCACCTTATAAACAAGGATTTTAGTACATTAGTTGACCGCGTGTACCTAATAGAAGCAAGATCGGACTTATATTCAGTCAATAACTACAGTGATGCGTCAAGCAAATGTAAAGTATAATTACTCTTTCGCATGGACAAGAAGTACACACAGTAGATGCTACCTATAATTAACGAGTCGGTCGCCAGCCTACTTAGGCAATGAGTGAGTTTTTCCTTGTACAAGTGGGTGCATGTACAAGCATAGTAACACATAGTAATGATGCGTTATATGGCAAAGTTTGGAACCAGAAAAATCCACTGAACTAAAGTTTTCTCTTTTTGTACTAATTTGGACGAGCTACATTTACACAACACCACACAGTAATGATTACTACTAACTGCATTTTGTATGTTGAGCAGACTGAAATCGGGCATAGATTGCCCTAGCATCGACAATCTTGAAAGTACACACACAATATCACTATTAATGATGGAAAAACACTAATACACTTAGGATTAATATATAATTTAGCTTTACTGGTCAAATCTGATCAACGCATTTCAAGGTTTGAAAGAATGGACACGAAAAAGGGGGGGGGGGGGGGGCCCTGAAACTGTTATGGTCGTTATACTGAAACTATTAAGTACTGAAGGCAAATTTACACTCAAAATTATCAATCTATGGATAACTACTCTTTTGTCTCACTTCTGAATTATTTAACTGTCATTATTTCTGTCTCAGATTAATTAAATAACATCGCTAACTCAATTCAAAAAAAAAAAAAACTCTGTTTCAATTTAGTCATACTTTTTTTCTTTACCAACATTTGCAATAACTCACAAAACTTTATAATCCTTTATGGCATAGATTAATCTGCTGATAATTTTCATTAACACTAATATTAAACTTTCAGTTCAGGATACTCGGATTGCACAATACGAGGTAAGGATCCTGTCTAGGTCAGTGATCAGGATCAGTAATGGCTAAGGCAATTCTGGTAAAAGTCACGTTATTATTGAACAGTTATAAACAGTTTCGACACTGGTCCACACAGATACACTTCTAAAGATGAAATAAATGTTTGACCTGTGCAAGTCGGTGCGGCGGATGGCGGGCAGCGAGATAGCGGGCAGCACGGCACACATACAAGCACGGCTAAGGCTCACACTACATTGGCACATTCCATCTTCTTAGCGTCGTAATCTTTCCAATTTTGTGCCTCAGAATATAGCCATGCCAAGTAGTCGTCGGAATCGGTTCATCCGAGGCTCAATGGAATCCACTTTTCCTGGGTAGCCTCCTCGGTACAGTACGTGTACTTCCGACTGTTGCTCGCCTCCGACTGTAATACTGTGCTCGTTGTGCCGAACCGCGCCAGTGTGCGTTTTCCCGCCTCGCCTGCCTCCACCTTTTCCCGCTCCCCTGAAGGTAGGGTATTCACCACAGGTTTTCTACTACACATATCCTAATGCATTACCTACGTATGGACCAAGTGTATAAATTACAATTTTCACATCTTACAATAGTTTTAACATTAAATACACTTTCCTTTGATTACCACATTATTCGAAATCTAACATAAATAATAATATTCATTTCAAAAGTTGCTCACAGTCTCTTTAACATAACGATACGAACCGAAAAAAAAGTTCAAAACCTTGCTTATATTAATTTATCTAAATTCATAAAGAAAAAAAATTATTATATGTACAGTTGTCGTTACAATCTTTCAGCAGTATAAGTGTCTGTGGCTCAGAGCCAGAACTGTGCTGCAGTGGTTTGATGGACATTATGGTGAACTGACGTTGATATCTCGACGACTAAATCCTCGCTTGATGTAAACCCTTGGTCGCTGTCGGGCGCCATCACCGCCTACGCAAATCAGTGGCTCGTTATTTATGCCAATTACATGACCTATGCAAATGGTTCAAATGGCTCTGAGCACTGCAGGACTTAGCGTCTGAGGTCAGCAGCCCCCTAGAACTTTGAACTACTTAAACCTAACTAACCTAAGGACATCACACACATCCATGCTCAAGGCAGGATTCGAACCTGCGACCGTAGCGGTCGCGAGGTTCAATACTGTAGCGCCTAGAACCGCTCGGCCACCGCGGCCGGCTTACATGACCTGTGCGTAGTCATCTAACGCCACATACCCGCACAAACCTACCAACAATCTGTCTAATACCTGATACGCAGAATCAGTGACGTACTTCGTTCCAGACATGGACAAACAAGCTGTTAAGCAGATGGTCATAATTTTGTGGCTTATCATTATATTTCTACAGCCTTGCATATCTCGTCTAGCTATTCCTGTTGTGACAGTTTGCACTTCCTCTCAGTCGAATTTTGTAGATGGCTATTTCCTTTTGCCTGATTCATTTGCCGCATTTTTATATTTGCTTATTTCGTCACTTAAATTCAGTATCACTTGCGTTTTTGCCTATTTGATTGTCTGCTGTCTTCACTATTTCACCAGTGAAACTACCGATTTGCCTTCGGTTGTATTCCTCTCCGCTGTTCAGTCAATCGTTGACTCATATTCTCTTTGAAACTCTCAACAACCTCTGGTTCTTCCAATTTATTCAGATCCCACGGGAAATGTTTTGCGGTTAAAAAGGGTATTACTAGCAATGCTACCTTCCGCCACGCACTGCACAGGGACTTGAAGGGTGTATATGTAGATGTAGAATTCCATAACTATTTTAAGCGAAGGGTTACAAATTATTACCAGTATATGTTCATCGACGAAAACGTAAGTAGGTACAACAGCATCTGTAACTTACATGTTATAACGAGGGAACTTTGAAGTTTGATTAATTTTTTCAGCATTCGATGTTACTGCTGTATTTGTAAATTCTCGTAGTCGAAGGCTGGCTAATAGTTGAGATAAATGACGGAGTAAAAATTCGACCGGTTGCAATATATAAATTATGCAGTTTGTGATGTTAAAAATAGTTTTGACCTTCAGAAAATACAGTTTAGCTGTGGACACGAATATTTGGTAAGTAATTTGTAAATGTAAGTGCGCGGTTAAGGTAAGTCAGATGGAGGACGATCATACCTTGCAAATCCCTGTGGTGTTCCAACCAGCCGCTTCAGTTAGTATTGTGGCAGCTTCAAGTGGACAGAGCAGAGCCAGAGAACTCACGTCTCCTCCTTGTTTGTTGTCAGTGAGTAACGAGGACCACTGTGGCCTGTTTATATTTAGCTGTGTTGGGGAATACTGGGCAGTATTTTCAACTCAGGTAAGCGGTCGCGTACGGCGTGCAGCGTCTTGGAGGGAATTTAGAGGCTGCTAGGGCACTACACTCCTTACAGCAGTAGCAAGTGTAGAGCAGTGATAGCGCGGGCGCTGCCGCTCGAAATCCGAAACTGACTTCACAGGATGTTTGGTTAGTCAGTTAGCTAGTCAGATGATTTGTTTGATAATTTAAAGTTGTGTGGCCCCATGACAACGAAACAAACACTTATCCGAATCTGCGGAAAAAGATTAATATTTGGGTCAACATCTGTAAAACTCCTCTCTCTCTCTCTCTCTCTCTCTCTCTCTCTCTCTCTCTCTCTCTCAAATCGTACCCTATGGGGAGAGAGGGAGAGTTTTAGTTTAAGCGAATCAAAATTTACGAAGTAAATAAGTATTTTTTTATTTATCCGTAACCGTTTTCCAAGCAAAAATGAGAACATGGCTTTTCTTGAATTACAACGCCAACTACCAAGAATCAAAACAAATGTTTAAGACAAAATGTACGTAGTTTTTTTTATGTAGAATCTGATTCTGCAATAAAAAATGGGTGTTCTCCTTTGAAATTTTAAAGTTGCCTCCCGCCCCACCCCTAGGAGGCTGGGGTGGCGGGCTAAGTTTAGCACCAGCAGATGTCCCCCTCGAAAATAATCAACTTTGGATTCTACACATTTTTTCGAGTGAAGCTTATTTTTCGAGTTATTCTGGAAAATTTACACCCTGTAGTTTAAAAGCTTTACACAATACTATTTCACATTCACACCTTCTTTCACTCTCATAACGAAGCACACTGATGTCCCATCTGAATAGGCATGAGGCGCTGCGCTACGCCTCGTGTTCTGTGTACAGGAGTGGTTTGCTCTGGAGCATTTTTGGCTCAGAAAACTTTAGAAAGGTGTTAGATATTTGAGGTTGTGTGCTGTTAGAGTTCATCTTTAGTCAGTTTCGTCTTTCTGAATGTACAACTGCTCATAAGTCCCCGGACGACAAGTGCCACATTACGTAATTATAACGTACTTCTTCATTCATGATATAGGCCTAACACATCATGATTATTATGTAGGTTTGGTTTCCGTAATATTTTAATGCATCTTTCTCTCTGTAGGGTTCGCTATCTAATGACGGCATGGACGTCGAAACCGGCCATAGCTGTAGAATTTGCTAGCGATTGTGACTCAAAATTGTTTTAATGACTGACAGTGACTGATGCCACATAATATCGCTAACATAAATAAAATTAAGCTGTTAGCTCAAACTTGATAAAGAGGAGTTGTCACCAGCTAACAGTCTTTATTGCGCGCCTTAACCTGTGCAAAAATTGCGCTTCGCATTATCTTATCTTGATTAGCAGAATACCAAAATCGCGCCGATTCCTTTATGCGAACTTTCAATCAGTTTAGACGCCTGTGCTTTTGTGTGTGTGTGTGTGTGTGTGCCTCTGACTGCCCACGAGAAAAGGGGCTGGCAGGAAACCAGTGTAGGCTACAGCCTGAGCCACAGCGTCCCAGAAAAAGAAAAGACAGCCATGTAGAGCTTTGGCGTTGAGGTAAGTTGTTAGGAGTGTCGTACACGCGCCAGTTTTCATTAGCATACACAGCACGGCGGGCAGCGACACACCCTGTTTTTGTCCGCTTCCGGAATTCGATCGTCCCTCCCCGCAGTGCTGGGGTCGACTTTTATTGCTTATTTGGGTAACCTAGTCAGTGGCAACGCTCCTCCAGTACTCACCCATCTCCTGTGCTGCAGGTGGCCCGATTTATTTAACCTGACAAGATCAGGGTCATCACTCCCTCTTACATAAAACCAGGCATTCTACATTTTCAAATTATGCTCATTACTACAAGCATGATATAAGCTACATCTAATGTAGAACAGTACATTTATAAATTACAATAGTGTGGATTCTTTCGTGATAAGTACAACAATAAGTACGAGTCACGGGAGTATAGTTTTAATCTGTGAGCACCATAGCAGTGAACACGAGAGAAAGAGGAAAGTAATAACACGTAAGTAATGGAGGTAAGCGAAAAGAAAGGGGGCGTGACTCGCAGAGAAGGAAGCGTAGCTGGAAGAAAGTAGCAGCATTGGCTTTACTGTTTGACAGGAGGGAAATTGGCCACATACGTTAATTTTTGTGGAAAAGTAATGAGCGTGATGGAAAAAAGTGGTTCAGACTCCTCTGTCGTGCAAGAGGGCATTGCACTGTGTAGGGAGTGCAGGGCAGCTTATCCCACAGGCGGCAGCGACGACTGAGGAGTTTGCTAATGTTTTTGTTTTATGAATGGGCTCGGCTAGGAGAATAGGTAAGTGAGACCTTCTGCTTCGATTATGATGAGATGACAGGTATTTATCCCCTGATTCGAGGTACTGGAGCCCTTATACACTGAAGAGCGGGTGAAGCAGACACAGCGTTTGGTGGTCACGTACTCCAACCAACCTAACATGGCGTATGGAGCGTAGACAGAAGTCTTCCTGCTTGTGGTGACACTATTTTCTGCCCAGCTGAGATGCTCTTCGGTTACACCAAAGTCTGTACTGCTTTCTGATATGGTATTCGAATACCGTCCAGATGAACAGGAGGAAAATGTTGGTGAAATTCTGAAATTGTTAATTTCTGATGGGACATTAATATTACTTGGGACGTCTTTGCAAGTCTCATTTTACGTTTGGAGAGAGACCATCATTCATCTGGACGATCGCAGAGTTGGCATCTTCAGACCTTGATTGCACTTAGTTGAAGCTGGAAGTCATCGATATAGAATCCTATTTACAATAGGACAGAACCGACGAGCTATCCTTGACATTCAAAGGAAAGAAGAGTGGACCTAGGACTGAGCCCTGTGGCGCTCCTGCGACAATTCCAACAGACGACCTGTTGCTGTGTTTTTGAAGGAGCTTTCAAACCACTTCAACACACTATCTGTAAATTTTCGCCGTCGCAATTTTTCCGAGCAATATGTCATGGTTCACAGTATCAAAATTGTTCAAATGGCTGTGAGCACTATGGGACTTAACTTCTGAGGTCATCAGTCCCCTGGAACTTAGAACTACTTAAACCTAACTAACCTAAGGACATCACACACGTCCATGCCTGAGGCAGGATTCGAACATGCGACCGTAGCGGGCGCGCGGATCCGGACTGTAGCGCCTAGAATCGCTCGGTCACCCGGCCGGCTCAGAAGCTTCACTAAAGTCCAGTAGTGTCAATACTGTGGTATCACGATTCTCCATGGCATATTCCAGATCGTCAGTTACCTTTTGATTAATGGCGAGTGTGTGCTGTGACGTTTACGAAAGTAGGACTGATGATTGTCAAATAAGTTGAATCTACGAAAGTCTTCAGTATTTTGAGGTCGCGAACAATATATTCCAGGCCTTTGCATACAGAGTGTAAGATGCTGATTCGTCCGTTATCACAAGGTTCTTGGGGACAGGGGTTGGTTGTTTTTTTGGGGAAGGAGACCAGACAGCGTGGTCATCGGTCTCATCGGATTAGGGAAGGAAGTCGGCCGTGCCCTTTCAGAGGAACCATCCCGGCATTTACCTGTAATGATTTAGGGAAATCACGGAAAACCTAAATCAGGCTGGCCGAACGCGGGATTGAACCGTCGTCCTCCCGAATGCGAGTCCAGTGTCTAACCACTGCGCCACCTCGCTCGGTGGGGACGGGGGGCTATGCTTGTTTTCAGCAGATGAAAATATGTTCCATTCACGCCAGAGGAATATGTCTTTTAAGACAGGTACTGAGTTATTTCCGAAATGCTTGATAATGATTATACTAAGACCGCCGCTGCTTATCGCTTCACAAGATATTTTTTATTATTGTCTTACGTATTGTGTTTATTGTCAAGTTTTAGGTGGGAAGTATCGCCATTAGTTACTGTAGCCTGGGGATTCTTGCGAGCGATAGTTCTTTGCAGCGTAAGGATTGACTGGTGCTGAGAAAAATACGTCCGGTCAGACAGATGAGGCCTGAGAAACTCGGATGGTTCAAATGGCTCTGAGCACTATGGGACTTAACTGCTGAGGTCATCAGTCCCCTAGAACTTAGAACTACTTAAACCTAACTAACCTAAGGACATCACACACGTCCATGCCCGAGGCGGGATTCGAACCTGTGACCGTAGCGGTCGCGCGGTTCCAGACTGTAGCGCCTAGAACCTCCCGGCCACTTCGACCGGCGCCTGAGAAACTATTTCTGATTTCGTCTCTCCAACATTCAAGCAAGCTACGGAGATTCTTCCACAGAATGGCGGGTACCGTATCGGTGCATACAAAGGAGGGATCATACCCGATTTTGGCATTGCGAAAGCATTGCTTTATCCTGTTTCGAACTTCCTGTATGTTTCTTAGCGTTTCGGTTTCAGATTTCCCTTGAGAAGTCTATGAGCAGTATCCTCAGTTGTTCACCACTTGATGTAACTGGCTGACAAGGAACAGAAATTGTTCTTACACGGATTGTACGTATAGGAGCGTGTTTGTCGCAGAGCGCAGTGAACGTATTATTAAGTCCATGGATTTGGCCATCAATTGTGGGCTCTCCAAGTATTTGATGTCATTGCATTTCTGATCTATGTCTGTCTACTTGTAGTTCCTACACGTTATGTGACCAGATTAGAGCTCTGCGGCATACACCAGGCATATTCATATTGTGTTGAGAGGGCAGAAGCCAGAGTTTGACCTCTATTCTGTACTTCGTCATTCTTTTTCTGTGTGGTCAGGCCTACACCTATCAGAGTGTGACAGTGAGCCATATAGTGTGTGGGAGACTGCTCATGTTGATGCAACTGATAGTCTTCTTGGGTATATTGTGCAATGAGTCTATCAGGGAGTCTATGTTCATGTCTCCCATTACGATGACGTGCTCGTATTGACACTGTAGACAATGTAATTCCGACTGAAGGGAAGTCGTTGTACTGATTTTTGGCAGCTTATAGACGACAACAGTTAAGTCCTTTTGGCTCTGAGGATTTATTTCACTGAACAAGAATTCCGCCTTTGGTTATTAGAGTTCGACGTGCTTAAGACTTGGGTATCAGGTCGCATCGCATTATACGCGCTGACACCCACACACTGTTTTATCGCTTCACTTCACTAGGCGCATGGGTATGTTCAGTGAGCTTAGATGGAAATTTTTGGAGGGAAGAAAGTAGCCTTTTTGCGAAAAGCTGTTGTATAACTAAGAGTAGGAGCATTTGTAACAGACTACAGAACGATTATATTGCCTCCAAAGTAAATACTGCCTAAGGACCGTAAAGACAAAAGAAGTGAAATTAGGATTCATACATAGGCATACAGGTAGTAATTTGCGTGTGGAGCAGAAAAGGAAGTTACTGCGGACTGCAGCGAACAGTCACTATTTATGATATCAAATTTACTTTTTTGCTTTTTATTACCGTTTACGAGTTTCGGAGGTCTTTATCCCCGACTACAGAAGAATCAAATTTAAAGTATTACAGAAACAAATAACAGATGTCATTACTCGCATTTTTAAGTGTAGCTATAGAAATACTAACAATGCGTTGTAAATGGTGAGTGTTTCCGATATCAGACCTGTCACCGGTTGTGCACAGTATCTTAAACAAATTGGTAGCACGGCGAGTGTCTGCCTGTGTCGCGACTGTTGACCCCGCAGCCTCAAGGGCGATTACGCCTGCGGGGACTCGAGCGGCGAGCCACCACAGGAGAGAAAGAAGGGCCCTCGGCCGCGCAATTAGCGGCACCATTAATTAGCGGAAATTATCCTAATAAAGCGTGCCGAGGCGCCCAGCAAGGATTTGGCCGCCTTCTTGCGCGCCAAATAATTAGCGCAATTACAATCTCGAGATTCATTAACTAAACGAAATTAAAGGGGCCAACGCCTCGATTGTTTAATGACAGTGATTACTGCGCGACCCGCGTCCCAGAAATGATACGTTATATAACCTTTCACGGTGGCTCATTTTCGAGAAACATGCGAATGAATCTTTCCTCACGTCAGGCCAGCCCGGCATCGACAGTGCGACTTTGGCTCACTTTGTGTACATTTGTCAGTGACCTAGCCACGATGTCACAAGCTATGCTCCCGTATCTATGAGGTGGCCATCAAAACATCACAAGCCAGCACCCTTTCAGTAACGTGATGTCGGCGGGAGATCTTGAAGTCCGAGCTGGCGGATTGCGGGAAACACATAAAAAACGCAAGGTGATAGTTAAATTATAAAAATGCGAGATAGCGGTGGCGGCAATTTAAAAATGCAAGATGACGCTGGCGAAAATTTTTTAGTGTCCGTTGAAATGAAACGATCAGTCACAGCACAGTATTTTTACCAGATATTAAAACGAAACATAGGTGGTATTGGCGGTACATTAAAAAAAATTACATCCATTAAAATGAAATGAAATGAAATGTCGTGTGGATTGGGCCCCCCGTCGGGTTGACTGGTCGACTGGTCGCCTGGTGCAAGTCTTTTTAGGTGACACCACTGCGGCGACTTGCGTGTCGATGGGGATGATATGGTGATTGAGGCAACACAGTACCCCGTCCCTGAGCAGAGAAAATCTCCCACCCAGTCGGGAATGGAAGCCGGGCCCCTGAGCATGGCATTCCGTCGCACTGACCACTTTTTTCTGATCTCAGTTTGTTCGTAATTGTTCGTTCAATATGTTCGGGGCGGACGTCCCATGATGACTCTTGTTAAAGTTCATGGGCAGCTAACCGTCTGACCGAACACGCTGAACTATCGTCCCGGCGACCATTCAGCTACCGAGGCGGACATCTATTAAAAATGAAACAGTTACAGACAAGTAATTTCTTTTTACCTAAAATGAAATAGGCCAGTCATTGTGTATAAATGACAATGTTTAAAAAACTGATTTTTTTTTGCGTCGTATTCAAAGGTGTCTAATTATACTACACTACTTCCACATTAAAAAAATTACGTAATTTTCTTTACCTGAACTGCCTATGTTGGCAGGCTATAGATACTGTTTTGCTTTAACTAAAAAATACTGCATTGTGACTGGATGTTTCATTTTAATATATCCTTAAAAAAATTATTCATTTGCCCGCCAGCGCCATTTTACACTATTTTGTTTTCCCCGCCACTGCCATAGTGCAGATTTTAAATTATCCGCAACAACCATCGTGAACTCTTTTAACTTTAACCACCATCTTGCATTTTTTTTAAATTTTCCGCCATCCGCCATTTTGGTTTCTTTAAATTTCATACGAACGTCACTTCACTGAAACGGGCCGTGGCTTATGATGTTATAGTGATGACACTATAGCAAGGGGCGTGGCTTCATGGGCAGTGCACTGACCTGCTGGCGTGACTGACAAACATAAACGAAGTGTGCGGAGTCAGAATAGCATTCCTATCGACAGTTTTCATACGCGCGAGGTAGAATTATTACAATTCTGCGACCTTGCAGAATTGAGGAAATATTCAGATTTAACAGACGAGAATCCACAAGTCGTCAAACGTTATTATGAAGAGATTTCAAATTTGCGTTGTAATGTTTCAAGCGTCCTTCCAACGTCAATAAAACTTACACAGTAAAATTGGGTCATGTAATGTCATCCTTCCCTAGTATTTAACGAACACGCCAATGTTTTGAAACAAAAATAAATTTGTGCAAGTACGTTTATTTTTAATATGGCCGGCCGCGGTGGTCTCGCGATTCTAGGCGCGCAGTCCGGAACCGTGCGACTGCTACGGTCGCAGGTTCGAATCCTGCCTCGGGCATGGATGTGTGTGATGTCCTTAGGTTAGTTCTTACTAAGAACTTTACAATTTTCCTTTCTCGTGTACAGCCAGTAACTGAATGGAAACTGAGAAATGATAGTTAAATTTTTCAAAGTGTTAATTGTATTACACTTTTTTCCTTCTCATCAACAGAAACAAGCCAATTCACAAGTTAAACTTCAGTGTTTGAACCGTTTCTCATATTTTCTTTATTTCTTTTCTAGGTAATGTTCTTTAATTGCGTGTGTCACTATGTGGAGCAAGTACACAGAGCTTGTCTTTCCGTAACAACAGTTCTTTCAGTTCATTTCTATGGTGAAAATACTGCTTGTTAGAGCTCTTTAAGTTCTGGATGTTCTTAATTACTTTTTGTTTTTAACTGTAGTACCTAGGAGTAGATTGGGAGAAAAAGTTCTGTTGTAGAATTTTGCATATATTTTTATTGGCATACATTCTGTTATACAGCTTTTGGTGTGAAATTCATTCATTTTATGGTTTTATTATTTGCCTGCCAGCACACCTCACGATGACCATCATCACACCCTACAAAACCAGAATTATTATATGGGAAGACATGCAAGCTTAGATTCATTCATTTTTGCTAAGTGTTCATGCATTTAAGTTAAAACGTTGTATTTGGTTCATCCTTATTGTTGTTTATCATACTTGTATTTGTCATTTATGTCACTAGTTAAGTATTATTCAAATGATTCATATTTGTTGATGACTGTACAGATATAAAGGCAATGAAATTTTAATTTGTTATGAAATGTTAAAAATGTAAAAATACAGATTATAGTTATAATGAAGTCCTCCACATTTCCTGAAACAATTATTTCAAAACAGGTGGTGTAGTAACTTTGTTCTTGTACTTCAGGAAGAATGGGTGTTGGGAGTAGTAGCTGTCACCTGAAGCCTTTTGCTAAATTTAAGTGTACATAAACTAATAAATAATAGATTGATTTTTAAAACTGGGAGTTTCTTAAGATGAGTAGAGTAGCTGCAGATCTCTTGTACCTTGTCACCGAAAGAGATCTTTGCTGTAAAGATCTAGTAATCTAGAGTGGTTTTTCCTTCTTGTCATAGCATTCTAACAACAGAGTCCTTTTAAATAGAACAATTTTACATTTAAATGTTGTGGAACGGTTTAGTAATAGTAAAAATTAGTAATCCATATTTTTAGTCACTTGCTTGTTGGTACACTGACTACCTTTCCATCAAAATTATGATACAACAATAGAAAATCCACAGTGAAATAGAAATAATGGTATTTCAGAAGATAACTCTCGTTGTAGAGTAGCCTAAGTGTTAAATAGCTGATAATTGCATAACTGAAAAATGATGAGATATTTGTGGACAATGCACTGGAATGGTAATTTGTCACAAGTTAAAACTTTGTGCCTGACTGGAACACAAAATCAAATCACTGTCATTCATGGGAGGTATGCTACCAAGTAAAATAAGTGCTAGCTGTAAGTAAGTCTACATTCATATAATGAGTGACTGTACATACAGTGGTGGCAACAGTGAAGAGAGTAGAAGGGAAATGCAGTATGATAATTCTGTGCCTAATTTTGTCTAGTAGACATTTTCATTTTATGTAGCTATTTTCTAACAAAACATTAGAGTTGATTAGACTTTGTGTATCAAAGGTCTTCTCTAAATTAGTTCAGCAGAACTTCTTTTCTTTGAAGATTTATGGTAGTACATTCTCTGCAATGTACTATGTTAGTATCATTGAATGAATGATTTTCTTTGACACGCGTGGAGTTGAAAGTCGATGGTTGATTTTATGAACCATAATGGGTGAGATGCTCTTTGGAGGACACACACACACACACACACACACACACACACACACACACACACACACGAGAGAGAGAGAGAGAGAGAGAGAGAGAGAGAGAGAGAGAGAGAGAGAGAGAGAGAGTGGGGGGGGGGGGGGGGGGGAGGTGGTAAGTAGCTAACAAATGAAGGAGCAATTCAGCATTTGCTTAACATGACTATTCACAAACCTCAGTGTTATAAGCAGTGCTACAAATTGTTTAGGTAAAGACAACAAATCCTTTTTAGTTAAACTTAGTTTTTACTTTATATGTTCTGATAGAAATAGAATTTTTGGTTATAGGCACACACAATTAACGTAAGCAGTCTCTTCATTTGTACTTGATCAGAAGGAAACAAACCAAGGTTCTTCATCAGGAAATGGTTTACATGCCAAAAGGAAATAAATTAGGTGCAACATATCAGTACCCTCCACTTACACAAGGGTACTCACATTTTCCATTAAAAGATTTCTGTTCTTTTAAGAACAAATGATGAAATGTTGCATTTCAGAGGACTTATTCATGCTTTCGTTGAACTGTTATGTGTTTGTTTTGTTTCAAGCAGTGTACTTTTTTAAAGAATAGTGCTGTGATAATGATGAACACAGAAAATTTAATTCAGAAATTCTAAAACTATGACTTGCAACAGTATTTGGAATTTGTCCCTTATTAAACTAATTATTTCAGATGCAATTTTAATAAGATTTTTGAACTATCTTTGAGCAGTAACACACACAGAAATGAGAAATGTGAAGACTGATATTTGTGACTGCATTTTACTGTACTTGACTGAAAAAAATAATTAATGGCTTACGAGCAGTAAATTACTGACATCACTGAAAAAGGCAGATTTAGATAGTTATATAAAAATTCTATTATTTTGTCAAGAGACTGTCCAACCAACATATAACCATCAGACTGTCTGATTATCAGTTACAGTAGGCACTTTTGAAGAGAGCTATATCACTGTTTTCTCAGATAACTATATTTATGCATGCTCTAAACTTAAATCAGTGGTGGTGGTTCATGTAGACAGATTTAAAAAGTTTTTCACTTGATACTGCACACATTCATGGCTACATTAACTACTAAAACAGTTTTCAAGTGCTTCAGTTTTGCTTATTAAATTAAAGCCTATCTTGATGCTGGCACACTAAACACGGGCCACGGTTATTTGCATGTTTCTCTTAGACTGAACTGCCTAAGGTGTGCAACAGCAAGGCAGCACTTTGGGGGCTTGGTTTGCAGTCACTGCTGCTGGATATGGTGACAGTCGTATCACTAATTTCTACTGCATGTGCCAGTCTTAGCAAATTTATGTGCTGCAGTGGGATGGAGAAAATCAGTTCAAGAAATTTATAGTTTGATATGATGTGCAATAGCATTAGTCTTTTAATTTACACACACTTCTTACTTATGCAGTAACTATATTTCTTTTTCATATAATTATAGTGTGTTAAATTTTATATTAATTTTATAAATCATTGTGTGTGTACTTCAAGAACAGAAACTTCTATTGCACTGTAGCAGCTACACTAGTACTAAAATATGTGTCTGGGAGAAGCTGAAGTTCTGTGTGACAAGTACCAAAGAGAAAGAGCTAAGAAAATGCGTAGGAAACTAGTGCAGGAAAATAATTTGCTTTTCCTTCTACAGCTCCAGGAATTGAAATCCGATATTTATCCACTGATACACAGGAAGAAATGACAAGGAATTGTTAAAAAATTAGTTGTATGTTAATTTAATGAACAGGAGCATTTATTTTTGTACCAACTGTAGACTAAACCACCACAGGGAAGGGCAGAGTAATGAATGTTGTGACTTATAACTGCCATTTCTTTGATTAATTATGTCGTGTATAAGAAAAGGGATGAGGATATACAGTCAGTTGGAAATTTTGTCAGTATTTCCTGAAAATAGGATTTAAGTACGTACAAAACTGTTACACACTTTAATTCCTCTGCTCAGTAAAATAACACAAGCTTTTCATAAATATTTTCTAGTAAAAAGTGTTTGCTTTGGGTATTCTTCTTACAATGCTGCCATTTCAGGAAATTTTCTTTTGTTAATCATTGGTTAAGTTGTATCCTTTACATATTAGACAGACTTGCAGGCACATGATAATTATTAAAAGAATAGCTAGTTTTTGAAAACACGAATTCATGTGTAACATACAGATGAGGTCTCGGCAATAAATATTTGTTACAGTACGAATATACTTGTTTCAGCAACGTACTTACACGTTCTTTTCCATTTGCAGATCATTTCGTTTAAATCGTACAGCCGTGATTCTGGACACGGTGGCTCCGAGCAAGAGAACTCTGGGACAAGTGCTAACCCGAGTACGTTACATCTGCGACCGACTGTGCGGGACAGGGAAGCCCGTACTGCTGGGAATGTCGGTGGAGCACCACGTTCTCCTAGTCCCTGGAACCACACTTACACTGAAATCCGTGATGCCGATCCCGTCTACGAGGATGTCGGGCGACGAGCAGGTGTCGTGCCCGTGCACGGAGGTGCAGGAAGTAGTTCACGGTGGCATGGTGGAGGTGCGGGTACAACTGCTGGGACACTGAGGGGTGGCAGCGTTGGTGGCCTGGACCACAGGCCACTAATCTCAGGTGGCGATCGTGACACGACTACACCACGTGCAAGCAATGCTCGCACAGTTGCTGTACTTGACGGTGAGACAGTCGTTTGCCAGACCCAGACACAGTCCCAGACCCAGACACAGTCAGTCACATCCACACTCACAATCAGATTCACAGTCAGATTCACAGCCACAGCCACCACAACCACAGCCACAGCCACATTCACATGGACTTTCACATGGACATTCACATGGACATGGACATGGGCATGGGCATGGGCATGGACATGGACATGGACATGGACATGGACGTGGACTTGGACATGCACAGTCTCAGCCACAGTCTCAGCCACAGCCACAAACTCAGCCACAGCAACAGTCTCACCATCACCACCACCACCACCATAGCCGGCGGCATCACCACCGTGGGCACCGCAAAAATCGTGAACACCGGTATCCTTATGGGTCTCCGGCAGTCACAGCCTACTGCGAATGTTAGGCAACTACTTTCTGTGGAATGAGTCTCGATCTTGTGATGAGAAATAATTGGTTGAATCCCTGACACTGTATGCTGAAACTAGAAATAAGCAGGTTGTGCTTGATATTGTCTGAAAACGTGTAATAATATGCATTATCTTTCATTGTATGGCCATCCCTTGCTCTTCCTGCTCAGTGAACTGTAGAAGTTTTGGGTACTTTCGGTGTGATTTGGTGTTGGTCACCTAAAAATGAAGTGTAATAATTTCACAATTAGTGTACTCCAAAGTTTTAAATGTGAAATCCTTTAGGAGAGATCCACAATGAGAATGGTGACTAAAGATGTAATATAAGAGACATCTGTGATCAAACAACGCAGATGGACACACATTCCTTTATGTCGGTGTCGATGTTGATGGAAGCCTCTCCTACTCACTGATCACGCATTTCTTCCGTTACCTGATGCCACTCCCTTCCCCCTAGCTGACAAATAGAAAATGATGGCTTATCTGATGCTACCCCTCCTTAGTTGTAGAATCGTATATGTTCCCCTGGTTTTATCGTGCTGTGTGTTCTCTTTGTGTAACTGCATAAGTTAACATGGATGTCAAATTACGCAAATTAGTGTAAAACTACTGATTCTCAGCCAATGTTACATTATATAAAATTTATATGTTCAGAGCAGAGTTGTAAACTGGATGTTATATTATATAAGATATGTATCCACATTAAATGCATATGAATTGAACTAAAGGAGACCACTGGTAGTCAGTTTCAGAAACTGAGTGAAACGCAGGTTCTGCGAGAGCTGACTGCCGTGAAATCCTTGGTTTGGTCTATATTTCTTGTATGTTGTAGTGAAATATGTGACAATTATCTTCTGTGTGTACCAAACTCCCACAAAAAGTGTAATAATTTCACAATTATTGTACTCCAAAGTTTTAAATGTGAAATTTTTGTGTCATTTCCCAAACCCTTGCGATTCCCATAAGATGTAACCGAAGTAATGTTTTCTGAGAATGGAATGTATCTAGATATGTATGTAATGTAAATAAATGTCAGATAAGTCACCTGGAAAGATAAATTACAGTGTTTAGTTGAGAATGATTTCTGGACTCGGCCAGGTTGTATTTGTCTGAAAGACTGTTAACAGTTATGTAACGGACAATTTGAGATTGCACAACTGTTTGAAATAAATTATTTAAGAGTTTGTATGTTGTATTTTTTTATTTATACATGAAGTCCATTTAGAAATGAAATGTGATGTAAATCACAGTCTGAGATTTGTATTATGTAACTGAAATCTAGGGAAAACTGACTGAAATACCCTTTGTTACTTTTTGGTGTAATTCAATTTACTCAGTTGCCAATGAGCACTGAAAGAATGAGAAATCTGCAGGTCGTATGGGGAAGGCGAAATATACTTTTCCCTTGATTCTTCAAGTGTTTATTTATTAATTTTTTTTTATTAAAGAAATGTATTCCACTGAAACTGTTGTAACACTTAGTTGTAAAAGTTTCTCACTGTAACAATCAAAAAACAAAACAATCATCAAATAAAATTTGTATTGCTCATTTGTACCTTAATAGAGAGGGACTTCCTTCACAACTCCTTCAGCCCAGTTCCTGACTCCAGTGTACAGTGCCTAAAATTATTTCTGTCAGTTTATGGTGCTGCCCATAACTGCTTACATACGTGGGTAAAAGGAGTTGTAAAGTCTTCTGTCAGAAATATAATTCCAGATTCCCATACCATAAGTGGACTATCTCAAAAGCTGATTTCATAGTAAGCTGATACTGCCTTTAAACTGTTTGGTAACTTGCAGAACAGGACTAATATGAATCTTGAATTTGTTGTGTGTCACATGGAAATACATATGATGGCAACAGAAACCTAAAACTAAAGTAAATTCTATGTTTTTGGTTCAATTTTCTTCATAGCAGAGCCACAATAAGATGTCTCAATACAAAACCAGTGCCATCACAGCCAAGAGCTAAATATATACAGGGAAACAAGTGACAGGTTATGAAATATACCAATACCTTATTCTATTATTAGAGCAGGATCTGTGCTGCAAGAATAACGAGAAAGTAAAGTTTACTGAATTTAAAATCAAACTCATTTTGACAGAAAAAGAGTATAATAAGTCACAATATGTGAACATGAATAAAATAGTGAGAAAAGTTAAAGAGATTTATTTATCATATAATTATTTATTATGAGAAGATCACTTAGTTATTAAATTATCATTTTTGACAAATCATTGACATCTTCAGATTTGAAAATTAGCCCACAAACAGTTTTTTCATGATGTATAAACACCAGTTATATGCATACTATAGACAGTGAAAATGGTGTAAAATGTGTCAGTAAAAAATTCATCATGCCCTCATGTCAAAAGAGACTCTACCATTTGGTGTATTTGTGCATACTTTACTATTTTCATGATGTTCAGTATGCATACAACTACAGTCTATACATCTTGACAAAACTGTATATAGGGTAACCAGCTTTTTTAAAAGAAAGTAAGGGAAATACTTATATCAATGACAGAAAGTAACTTCACCAAAAATCAAAGCAGTATGTGTAAAAGATAACTACTTATTTACACATCGGAAATACTTACACATATTTTGCAACAGATTTTGCCCCACTCAATGGTTTTACATTATTTTTAGAAAATTCAAAGAATTCACTGCATTAATAAAGAAAATTCATGGCAACTTGCAGTTCAGATTTAATTAAGATTGTACTAATTCTGTTCCTTAAGACTGTCCACTTATTATTCATAAGAGAAAATACTCTCTTGAAGTGAGCATTATTTCCTGGTGTTCTCATAATATAACCTAGCAGCGTACCCAAGTTTCAAAATTCACATTATTTGATTTCAAAGTTGTTAAAACATCGCTACCCTCTAAAGCAGGGGCGGCCAAACGTTGCACGCGGCTCATGAGCACACAGCGCTGTACCTGTGCTACTCGCGTGCAAAACGGGACAGTGGCGACAGCCGGCAGGTTGCGGCAGTGTAGTACCAGGCTAAGCTGCGGACGTTGAAGTGAAGCGACCACTATGTAGTGAATGTTGTATTTCAAGAACCAGAAAATGCAGAGTGAATCAAGGAAACAGAGAAGTGGAGATTTGCTATCTTTTAAAAAGGAATGGGAGAATCATTTTTTCTTTGTGCAAAAACGTGAAAATTCGAAATGTATAATATGTGATAGTATTCTCGCTGGTCAGCGGAAGTTTAATATTGAACGCCATTATAATAAATTTCATTATGTTCCCGTACTTAGTGCAATAACAGAAGAATTTCTCAAGCAATTTGGTATATATCACACTTATCCCAAGGTTTTGAATAGTTCTCAAGACAATTTTCTGTTTCTGTAGATGATATTCATCCCAGTTTGCAAATGGAATTAATAGATCTGCACTGTAGATTCTACAGCATAATTCTCGTCTGAGAGACAAGTTCCTTTGGGCAAGATGTGTAGTAGATTTTTATCACTACTTTCCACAGCAAGAGTTTCCTCATCTTCATCGTGAAGCCTGAAGATAATGTCAATGTTTGGCTCTACTTATGTTTGTGAGAGACTTTTTTCTGTTATGAAAATTAATAAGTCTCGGTTAAGAGCAAACATCAGTAATGAAAATTTACGTAACTGTTTGCGTTTGTCTGTAAGTAGAAATTTTGTTCCAGACATTAAATGTATTGTAAACTCCACCTGTGATAATTAAATAAAACGTATTGTAGGTAATAGGTACTCTTTCAAACCACGATTTCTTTCAAGCACTCCTACTAACCTTATTCCTTCATTCAATAAAACAGGCCAGGAAACAAAACACATTACAGAGGAAGAAGCGGAGAGACGGTATGGTGGGGAGTGGAGAGAAGCAGGTGGCCAGCTTGCCCCTGTGTGCACACAGAACACCTGTTAACTGCACACTTGCAAGTGCATCGCACACGTGCAGGATTCCTGCCCGCACATGCTCTAAAGAGACAGCGCATTTAATTGAATCATTAGAACTACAAAATTTCTAATATAATTCATCTTCATTCATACAATCCAGCTTGACACATTCCACAACTTCATGCATGCCATTGCATATTAATTCTCTTTTTAGACATAGTGTGATTAAACACTTTAAACTATCATCAGATTTGTTAACTAAGTAAGAATTTAAAAAAATTGTAGAATTCAATAAAGTTGTTCTCACTACTAAATTTCAGATTTGAATCAAGAACAGTGGTTAACAATTTATGCATATTACACTGAAAAACCTATCTTCCTTTCTCTGTCTAACTTTACTAAGCTGGACAGCTTAATGCGATTCCATAATACTAAGCTCGGAATCCTCCAATTACTTTGCTTTTCTATTAAAATGTTTCCAATATTCACAAAGAAACTAATATAAGCCTGATGAGTTCTATATTTTCATTGCAGAAATACTTTTTCAAAACTTTGATAGTCTGAATCATCTACGCTTTTAAAATAGCTTTTTATTGGCTCCAAATTTTTTAAAAGCCTTTCTACAGCAGGTGTGAGAGAGAACCATCTAGTTGCAGGATTTCAGCCCATTCAGAATCAACAAATCCAAAAAATGATTTTAACATTTCCCTTCATTTGACAGAACAGAAAAAGTGACTATATATTTTCAATACTAACACTTCAACATATACATATTGTAAACAATTGCATGCACGTTTCATGGCATTATGAAGCACTTGGTTAAAACAGCTGGCTTTGATGACTTTTTCATTCTCATTACTCAATAGTTTCATGACTGAATGGTGGTTTCCATAATTTATATTAGCACTATCAGCACTGTATGATGATATGTTACTGATCTTCAAATTATTTGACCTCGTTGAGTTTTTTAACAACCTATGGATATCCACTGCAGTTTCGTCTGCCTGTTCTATGAAATCCAACAATTTGTTTTGAGTTGCACTGAATTTCGTAAACACCTTTCTTGAAAGTTTGATCGCACAGTCCAAGCTCCTATAGCTTAGATTGTGTTGTAGACTAATGAAAGTTCACGAGCAATAGTTTTCACATTGCCTTTGCTCAAGTGAAGAGAGGTGAAGAGAGTAGTTATCTTGGATGAAGTAGTGACATAATTTTCTGTATTTTGTGACCTATAAGCAAATACAAGAAGTTAACTCTGAAAATTGGCAGTTACTAATTACTACATGCTAAACAGTAAGATATATATTTTTTTAGAATGCATTGTAATAACTTATTACCTGAAGTATTCATGTAGTATACACAGTCATTCTTGCCAGCATGTGCTAAACTAAACTCATGTTTGCAGATTGAGCAATTTGCTTTATAAGTATTCGATTTTGCTGGTCCAATCGAGGAATATAAAGCTTCTCACTTTGTAAGATATGTACACTTATACTTTGTTTTTCTGTTTTGGTGGAATTGTAGATTCGTCTTCGCTGCCCATCGTAAAATCTTGAACGACGATTCACAGTAATCACTGGCACTGAAACAGTCACTTTTAACCATCAAGTATCGGCTGACCATTTCTAAGATAATCGATATACATAATGTCAATATAGAATCAGTTGTGTCTGCTGACCACTGTTTCAATGAATTCTGACAGTGTGCATAAAATTTAAATGCTTGAAAAATATTTGTACATATTCAAAAGTTAAAACTGGAGAAAAACACACAGCGAGCCTGAAAATACGAAAAATATGAAAAAATATGTTCAAATATGGGAGATCCTGGGAAATGTAGGAGAGTTAGTCACCTTAACTGTATGTCATTAATTATCACATCTGAAGTAGCAGTAATTTGCTGGAACCAGTAACGTGAATATACGGGGTGGTAAAAAAAAGTGTCAAATACATTGAGAGGTGGTAGTACTCGTCAAACCAAGAAAAATTAGTCCAATAAGCATGGATCCAGAAGTGCATACTTTCTTCGATAAACACGTGTGTACAGGAGCTGTTCCATGTGGCATCCATTCATGACAATGCACCCCTCTGCCCTCCGGTGTAAGGAATGATGTATCCTTTGAAGTATACCTTGTTGCTCTTGTACCTGCTGGCACACATTAAAGACGTGACCCTGTAGTGTCTGCACTGCGTTGATTAGCATGGCATAGACCAATTCCTTCAAGTGGCCCCATAACCAAAAGTCTACGGGATTGAGGTCTGGGGAATGAGCAGGCCAGGGTGTGCTGCCCCCCCCCCCCCTCCCCATTTGACCAATCCAGTGGTCTGGAGATGTCTGCGTCAGATATTTGCGCACATTGTGACAAAAGTTTGCTGATGCACCATCATGCAGGGACCATGTTTGTATTCGTTACTGCAGTGGCACAGCCTCAAGAAAGGTAGGCAAAACGTTAATATACATTAATAAGAAAGTCCATACAATGCATCTCAGTTAACCTTTGTGGTAGCACATATGCCCCTATTAATCTATTGCCATGTGTGCCTGCCGTGTGTTGATTGAGAATCAGTATTGATGCCCTCTTTCCTCAATTGCTTGGGGATTTACATTGTCCATACATGCTGGTTATGAACATTCACAACACCACCTCTTGTGAACCCTGCCTCATCGGTGAATAAAATATTGGATGTGAACAGTGGACCTGCTGCACACTTCTGCAACAGCTGTTGACAGAACCGCCGTTTGCCATGATGATCTTGTAGCCTTAGGGCCTAATGTGGTGTAGATGATACGGGTACAGCAATTGTTCATGAAGTATCCTCCAAATGACTTCTGGTGCTCTTAATCATCTCACACTGGTCCTAGGGTTTTCTTCCACCAACATAGCACACAGTCCTCTATGTCAGGTGTGCGGACTGTGCTGGTCCTTCAACTGTCAGTCTTCCAAGGTGCAAGGGTACCTGAGACCCTCAGACGTTGGAAAAGTCTGACGAAAACCTTATCAGAGGGCACTCTGCCCTGTGGATGTTTTTCAGCTTTCAGTATAGAGATTGCAGGCTTGCAGGCTATGTCCATTTGCTGAATGATAGCAGAATATCGTGTCCATTCTTTTCACCTGTGGAGTAATAGGCTTCCATTACTAACAAGTGGTGGAAGAGATAAAATGTAAATGTACTACACCATTTGTTTATACAAACTGCACAGTAACAGTAAACACATAAATAAATTCACTTTTAGAAGAAAATGAAACAACATGATACGTATCTAGGGTTGACAGTACTGTACAATAACACACTCAAAAATGATGAAAACTAATGTAGCCTACAACACAACTAGAGCTGCAGAACTGATTGCACACCACCTAATGGTAGGTACCCTGTCAATACATTTAATGTAGCACCAATGCAACGAATGTGCTAATGTCCACAACCGAGCATCACGCAGCACTTCCTAAAAATGTGTGTTTATCTCAGAAAGTATGTGTTTCCAGACCCATGTTTATTGGACTTATTTTTCTTGTTTTGATGAGTACTATCACCTCTCAGAGTATTCAACACTTTTTTTTGAAAACCGTGTACGAAGTAATAGGCACTCTTGACATAATAAATTATTGTGTGAACATTTATAAGGTCACATGCTTTAATTTGACGATGTATCAGTTCTTCAAAAAAAAGTTTTAATCCTTTTTGTAAGAAGGAACTGACCTTGTTTGTCCTTTATTTCATACTATCTTGTTGCTAGAACTTGTTCGTGTTGGTGTTGATTTATATCAAGTGGACTTCTCTCTGTTGGATGAATAGCCTTTAATTGTTTTAGGTGTGACACAACAGGAAATCAAATATTTAGAGTTGCTTATGTGGTCTAAAATAGTGCCAAAAAGATAGTAAAGATTATTTTACTGTAATGATGAAAAATTAGAGACACCTTTGAAGAAAAGAGAAGTACCTCTACAAATAAGAGCTCAGATGGGAAGCCATTACGAAGCAAAGAAGGGAACACACGAAGGTGGAAGGAATATCTGGAATAACAATACAAGGGAAGCTAACTTGAAGATAATATTGTAGAAATAGAAGAGGAATTAAATGGAGATGAGATATGATACTGCAAGAAGAATATGATACAGCAGTGAAAGATCCATGTAAATAAAAAAATTGAAGATTCTTTTGGGAGCGAGCCATGCTATTCCACCTAGTGTACAAGATACACGAGACGGGGGAAACACCCACAGACTTCAACAAGGAAGTAATAATACCAGTTTCAAAAAGGGCAGGAACTAACAACTATTAGTTTGATGAGTCATGGTTGCAAAATACTGAGATAAATTATTTACAGAAGAATGGAAAAACTGATAGAGACTCACCTCAGGGAACATCAGTTTTGGTTCTGGAGAAATGCAGAAAGATGCCAGCCAAGGCTGATCTTATGACTTGTGTTAGAGGGTGGGTTCGAGAAGGTAAGCTTATTTTTATAGCATTTATAGATTTAGAGAAACCTTATGACCTTATTAAATTGATTACACTCTTTGGAGTTGGAAGGAAGGAGTTTATGGGCACTCAGTGTGACTTTGGAATGAGTTTCCAGCTGCTGTGTTATTTCACTCACACATTGTGATCCATGCATTATCTGTACCACATCAGAATTGTATCTGCAGGAAAGCCAGAACATGTACTCTTCTGACAATGCACCATTCTTGTTGTGTAGTGGTCTTAGCATGGGATGACACATGTAACTTTACTTTTTGATGTTCCTATTTAACTGCAGTGTGGTTTCTATACAAGTTGAAGGCAACTATTTGCTCTCTATACTTTATTCCTACCACCTTTAGAACTGCAATAAGAATGATGCATTGTCAGAAGAGAGTACATGATCTGGCTTTCCTGCAGACACAATTCTGATGTGGTACAGATAAACACATGCATCACCATGTGTGAGTGAAACGGCACAGCAGCTGGAAACTCACTCCAAAGTTGAAATATATGGGACAGTATGATTCTTCTGGGTAAAATATCTAATTTTCACACATTCAGCAAGAAATTCTGGTGGTATATGCACCAAATGCAATATTGTATGCAGCCATATTGATATGGTGCCAACAATTTGACCAATGTCACACACATGTAGGTGATGCTGATTGGGAAGGAGCACCATTGACATTGAACATAGGTGACAATTACCAAATGTACAAGAAGGAGCAATTGAGGAAAAGAGATTTTCCAATGCTGAGGATGTTCACACAGTGGTACTCGAATGGTTCCATGACCAAGGAGTTGATTTCTGTCATTAAGGAATTGAACGATTGGTAGAATGTTCCAAATGTTGTTTACAGAGACTTTTTGATATGTTGAAAAATAGTGTCATGTATGAGATCACTTTGAAGTGTAGTCCAGCATTCAATAAAAGATGCTAGGCCTACTGTAATAAAGTTTAACTTATTCTTGAAGTCTTTTCATATAATAGACAAAGGACATGAAACAGAAGCAGTAGTTGAGAAGGGAGTAAGACTGGATTTTAGCCTTTATCTGATGGTAACTAATCTTTGTGCAAAGCAAGCATTAAAGGAACAAAGGGAAGTAATGAAAAATTTTGAAGAGGGTATTGAAGTTCAGGGAGAAGAAATAAACACTTTGAGGTTTGCAGATGACATTGTAATTCTCTGTGAAGTGGAAGGACTTGGAAGAGCAGTTGAACGATAGTGTCCTGAAAAGAGGCTATGAAATAAACACCAACAAAAGTAAAAAGGCAATGGAATGAAGTTGAATTAAATTAGACAATACTGAAGGAATTACATTAAGAATGAGGCACTAAAAGTACTAGACGAGTTTTGCTATTTAGACAGTAAAATAACAAATGATGACTGAAGTAGAGAAGATATAAAATGCAGACTGGCCATTGCAAGAAAGACAATTTTGAGTAAGAGAATTTTTTTAACATAAAATACAAATTTAAATATCAGAAATGTTTTCCATAGTTACTCTCAACAGTAAAACAAATTTGGGCACTGTACACACAACTGCAGGAAATTTGGAGCTTTTGGCAATAGCAGCAGAAAACCAGTCCATGGTAAGATATCAGGCAGAGGAAGTGGGGCTTGATGCAAGAAATACAGGGTATCTGGCACTCACTCTGTAACCATCTATGACCCATGTGCTAAGAATTGCTTGCTTCACTGGTTGGCAGGGTGCTCAAGATCTAGTGGCTGTGAAGCAGATTATGGACCAGACTGCATGTTAGAATCACAACAACAGCAACTGGATACCAACAAATACTAGGTGTGGAGGCTATAAAACTGTCAAGAATGCATTTCTAACGGCCTACTATTTACCATTCAGGCTTCACTAATGGGAGATACATAAGGGTGAAAGACCAATTATACCTAAAAGTTCTTTTCTTCTAAAATTCCTTATGTTTGTCTTTTGCAGCTTGAAATTATCAGTTTATGTTTTCAGAAAAACTGCCTTCCATGAGAATATGAACTCACATGTTTAAGGAGACTACTCTTGCTTCTTTTTTAGTGGCATAATGGTTTTTAGTGTGGAGTGGTAATATGAAAATGCAATGTTCGTAGCTACATTGTTTTTTGTCAATGAACAAATTCATTAGAAAGAAAAAGGCGGTGAAATTTCATGCAGTGTTTACCAAATTATGAAACTGAGTGTGAAAGTAATGGAATTGCTAGTCTTACTTCATATCAGCATCACTGCAATTTAAATATGTTTCTTGAAGTATCTAAAATAGCTCTTAAAAGATAGAACTGAACATAAGACATGTAAATTAGTATGGCCACAGCTAATAGTTATTCCCAAGTGTTTAGGTGCTGTTATTACATTTTCTTAATAAATTAACAACAAAAGTTTTTAACGAACAGCAAATGAGTGAGGATGTAATGTGTACGAGGGCCGTTCAGAAAGTAACCTCCGGTTGATTTAAAAAAATACACCAAGTTAAATAAAAATATTTTAATATATACATCTTACAACTACATCTTTGCACTATTTTTCTACATCGTCTCCATAGCGATTGAGGCACTTATCGTATCTCTTCACAAGCTTTGAAATTCCTTCTGCATAAAAATCACCCGCTTGTGCCTGGAGCCAGCCTGTGACCGCATCTTTGAGCTCTTCGTCGTCATCAAACTGCTGTGACCCGAGCCATTTCTTCAAATGCATGAAGAGGTGATAATCACTTGGCGTCAGGTCTGGGCTGTAAGGTGAATGGTTGATAACGTCCCACTTGAAGGACTCAAGAAGGGCCGTTGTTCTGCGAGCTGAGTGAGGATGGGCGTTATCGTGCAAAAAAACGATACCGGAAGTCAGCATACCACGGCGTTTGTTCTGTATAGCTCGTTGTAACTTTTTTATTGTTTCACAGTACACATCTTGATTAATGGTCATACCACATTCCATGAATTCAACCAACAACACCCCTTTGGCATCCCAAAACACCGTTGCCATCAGTTTTCTGGCAGAAAAATCTTTCGAGGCTTTTCTTGGTTTGGTAGGCGAATTTGAATGTGCCCACATCTTTGATTGTTCTTTTGTCTCAGGGTTCACGTACTTAATCCAGGTTTCGTCACCGGTCACGATTCTTTTTAACAATGGTTCTCCTTCGTCCTCATAATGTGACAAAAAGTCTAATGCAGAGGCCATTCTTTGAGTTTTGTGGTGGTCGGTAAGAATTTTGGGCACCCATCATGCACAGAACTTACGGTAACCCAATCTTGCTGTCACTATCTCATACAAGAGAGTTTTAGAAATCTGTGGAAAACCAGTAGACAACTCCGACATTGAGAGACGTCGATTTTCACGAACTTTTGCATCAACTGTCTGAACGAGTTCATCAGTCACCAATGATGGTCTACCACTTCTCTCTTCATCATGAACGTTTTCTCGTCCACTTTTAAATAAACGTACCCATTCATGGACAACTCCTTCACTCATAACTCTTCGTCCGTACACGGCACAAAGCTCACGATGAATAGCTGCTGCAGAATATCCTTTGGCTGTAAAAAACCTTATGACAGCACGCACTTCACATTTGGCGGGGTTTTCTATTGCAGCACACATTTCAAACTGCCACAAAAACTAAACTAGCGCAGGTACGACGTTCACTCGACCACGGCTTGATGCCGACTGACCTGTTGAGTGCGTGAACGCACAGATGGCGTCGCTACTCCCCCCACAACCCGCACTGTGACCAATCGGAGGTTACTTTCTGAACCGCCCTGCATCTACAAACAGCCAGCAAAGCTATCATGAATGTGTGGTATTATCTAATTATTAACATAACGTTACTGGATCACCTACTTGTTAGGAAATATTAACTGCAATATATGAAATTGCTTACAGTCTTCTAGAAATAAATTATTCTCACAATTCAAAGCTTTTCAGAGGAGTTAGAACTCAGACATTTGCATTTCAAGTAATTAGGCAAGCGAAAGTAATTGGTTTTTGGTTCAGTAGAGTTCATCAGATACAAACCTAACACCATAGTAAAATGATGGAATCAGAAGAAATTGTGATTCGTTTTATCTTCCTGTTGCAATTCTAGTTTTGCAAAATGTTATATCACAATGCACAATTGTATACCTTCAAATATTGCTTGTTACATGTTACAGACTTACTTACTTACTGTGTCGGCCACACAAACTGTAGTTGGTCTTTGGCCTCCCCAATCAGCCTCCTCCAGTGTCCTTGGTCCGTGTATTCTTATTCAGACAGCCCCAGCATACTCATATCCTCTCTAACCTGATCAATCCATCAGAGTCGTAGTCTTCCCTGTGGTCTTTTGCCTCTAATACGGGGTATGTCCACAAAGTAAGTTCTGTTTGGTTATATAAAACAAACATGTACAGCTACAGAAAAAATATTTATTGTACAAAAATCTACAACTGTTAAACTACTTTTCTACATAGCTTCCGAAATTTTGTAGGCACTTGTCATAGTGTGACACAAGTTTTTGTATGCCTTCTTCATAGAAGGTTGCCACCTGTGTATTCAGCCATGTGGTAACATGTTATTTCAGCTCATCATCATTGTTGAAGTGTTGACCACCAAGGACAGATTTTAGCTGTAAGAAGAGATGAAAGTCGCTAGGAGTGAGGTTCGGGCTGTACGGAGGAACATGTCCCAGTGAAATTCCCGTAGGAGTTGTTTGGTCACATTCACAGTGGGTACCCAATGTGCACAAAGTTTTCGAAATTTCAGTTTTTCATTAACAATTTCATGAATTAGCAAGGGCACTAACTGTAAACTTACAGTTGTGCTTAATCTTCTCTTCAATTGTGTAAACCAGTTCATCAGTAACTACAGATGAGGGGTCCACTTCGTTCTTCATCATGCACTTGATCACGTGCTTCATTGAACAGTCTGACCCATCTTCTAACCATTGAACCATTCATAGCATTTTGTCCATAAACCTTGCAGATTTGCCGGTGAATTTCCTTTGGTTTAACTTTCTTTGCATTTAGAAAATGAATCACAGATTTGATTTCACACACAGCAGCATTTTCAATTACGGCTGACATTATAAAGAAGCACTACAAAGTACACATCAGCAGCAGCGATATGAAAATGACGTAAATGTCTTCTCCTTGAGTCAAAGTAATTGCTGCACATGCTCAGAACTGTGATCGTAGCACTTCGGCGAATAGAAATAGAATGGAACTTACTTTTTGGATGACCCTCGTATTTTGCTCCACTGCCTGCCTGATGATCTGGTCTTCTCAACGCATACCACTTCAGTCTTCTTTCTTTGATCACAGCCACGATAACCACCCACTTGTATAGCTGCTGCAATTCACAGTTCTTTCTTATCCTCCATTCATCTCCATCCTTCACTGGCCCAAAAATCTGTCTGAAGATGGCATTCTCAAATGTCAGGAGTTTTCTTTCCATCTTTTGGGTAATGGTCTAGGTCTCTGCTTCTTATAATGCTGCAGATTGTATTATTGTCTTGTAGATCTTGGTCTCTGAGGATCTTGATAGAAACTGGGACTTTAACAGCTTTCCCGGAACAAACCTTTACATGTTTCCTGCTTGTATTCGTGCAGTAATTTCCTGGTCTGTCTCATTCCTTTCATTGAGTATAGCCCCAATGTATTTAAAGTCTTTTTGCCCTTTCAAAGACTTTGTCCTCCACCTTCAGGGGTCTGTCATCATTTTCTCTGCTAACTATGAGGTATTTTTTCTTATCCATATTCAACTTCAGGCCTGCTCACATTGCCTCTTCAATTAATGTTCTTGTCATCTGAACCAGATCTTGCTCTTTCTCTGCTATTAAAACTACATCATCTGCATAGGCCAGGGTGTTGATCCTTCTTTCCATCTGTATTCCTGTCTCTAGGCTTGCTACCTTTCTCAGGGCTCTCTTCAGTATCAGGTTAAACAGAAGAGGGGAGAGGCAGTCTCCATGTCGCACTCCAGTCCTCACCTTGAACTTCTTTGATTGTTTCCATTTACTTTCACCATACGTGTTGTCTCCTGGGTGCATATCGATGTCAGTTTTATGAGATTTCTGGGAACTTGACCCTTTCGAATTCTTGCCATATTGCTTGTCTATTCACACTATCATATGCTTTTTGGAAGTCCACAAAAAGACAGTGAACATTTTTGCAGAATTCCCAGCTCTTTGCTAGTACTTGCCATATTGTATGCAAATGGTCTACAGTTGCCTTTCCATTTCTGAAACCTGCTTGTTGGAATCCCAGTACTTTCTCAACACGTGGTGTTAGTTGCTTCAGTAGCAACATGCTCAAGATCTTAGAAGCTGTACATAGTAATGTGATTCCTCAATAGTTGCTACATCTCATTAGGTCTCCTTTATTTAATATAGGGGAGATGCCAGACTCCTTCCATTCTTCTGGGATCCTTTCCTTCTTCCAAATTAAGCAGATTAAGTGGTATAGTCTCACTTGTAGAGTAGCTCTTCCCTCCATGAGTATCTTTGCAGGTATGCCATCTATTACTGGTGCCTTCCACCTCTTCAGCAGTTTTATGGTCACTCTTACCTCTTCCAAGGTTGGTAGTTTATACTCCCCATGTTTATATCCACATTCAGGAGGTTTTCAAAGTAGTTTGTTCATTCCTCCATAGCTTTCATTTCATCTGTGATTATCTGTCCTTGACATCTGATCATATCAATCCTTAGATTGTATCCTTTCTTGAAGAAACTGACTGTTCTGTAAAAGTCTCTTGTATTTCCTACTGTCCAGTCTTCTTCTGCCAGTTTTATTTTACTGTTTATGAACTCTCACTTTTCTGTTTGAAGGACTTGTCTTGCCTCTCTAGCTGTTTCCATATATCCCAACCTTGTTCTTTCATCCTGTTCATTTGTCAGCCATAACAGTTTTGCTGCTTTTCTCTTGGTGACTGCATCTCTATGCCTATCATTAAACCATCCTCTGCTCTTCCTCCATTTCTCCATTGGCACCTCACTTGTAGCATCTTTTAAACCTGTCTTGATTTGCAATCAAAACTTTTCAATATCATCTTCATCTTCTTCTTCTATGGAAGCAAACCTGTTTCCAATTCCAAGTGCATATCTTCCCTTAATGTGGTCCTCTTTCAGTAGGTCTGCATTTATTTTCTGGTCTGCTTCTCTTCTCCTGCTCTTATGGCTTTCTATCCTCTCCTGTATGGTTGTCACCACAAGATAATGGTCTGATCCTATTTCTGCACCTCTTTAAGATTTTACGTTCTGGATAGCATTTCTGTGTCTGGCATCCATAAGTATGTGGTCTATTTGGTTCTGAGTTTCTTGGTCAGATGACTTCCATGTTATCTTATGGATGTCTTTGTGAGGAAAGTAGGTACTCATAATTATTAATTTTTTTGAAGCTGCCAGATTGACTAATTTCATTCAATTGTTGTTAGAGGAATCATGGACTGTGAAGGCCAGCATAAGGTCTCAAAATATCTTCTCTTCCTTCTATAGCAGTGGTATCACCAAGGAAAACCTTCACATTGTATGATGGTGCATCTTCATACACTGATTCTAGGTCTTCATAGAAACAGTCTTTTTCACTGTCGTCTTTATATTCTGCAGGTGCATGGAATGAAACCAGAGTTACGTTGTAGAATTTTCCTTTTATTCTTATACAGCATATTCTTTCATTAACAGCCTTGAAGTCCATGATATTTCCCCTTACTCTGTTGGCTACTGCAAAGCCTACTCCAAACTGATGTTTACCTTCTTTATTTCCTCTGTAGAAGTAGCTATACCACTTTTCCTTACGTATTCCTTCTCCAGGCCATCTCATTTCTTGCAGTGCCACTATGACTAGCCTGTACCTATTCAGTTCTTCATCCAGGACCTTCACCTTTCCAGGTGAGAATAGTGTTTTTACATTCCAAGAGCCATACTTCACTCTATGTTTGTCCTGTGATCTCCTGGCATTAACCTTTGACTTTCTGGGGTTGTTTCCATTGTTCCATACCAAATGCGAGGCTATTTCCTGGTGTTTCATAACACTCATCTTTTTTACAGTGTGGGGGTGTTGGCCCCATGTCCAACCCCCAACCTGGAGGATCAGGGTGTCCCATTCAGTCTGGATCATCACGACAAGGTAAGGACACCATGGGGGGGGGGGGGGGGGGGATATGTTACATACATCAAACTATTCTTTCATTTCCATTCCTATGACAGTTTCTTCATGGGGTTTGTAATATTATTCAGATTCTCATAATACAATGTTTATGTCTTGGATGTGAATTCTGTGAAACAGTATACCACAAGGATGCACCTGCAATTATTTACAAACAGATTAACACCAGACTAACTGCCTCTAAAAGGAAAAGCAAGAAGGGGAAGATGAGTAAGAAGATGGTGAGGTGAGCTGTAATCATATGGTGAACATAATGGCAACAATAGCACAAGACACAGAGCAGTGTAACCAGTCAGAAACAATAGCAGTCACTAATTGCTAGTTACAAAATTAAAAAATAAACATAGACAAACAAATGAATACACCACTGAATGTCTACCCATGACTTGGATTCAATTCAAACCATTGACCTCTGGTTATGCCTGATCTAAATATGCTCATGGTGCAGATTGTGGATGAATGACAGTAACTGAGGTGTCGTCAAAAAGTATGTCAGATGTAGAATATTATATTTGGTGTTGATTTATCTTTTTTGTCATGCTGATGATGATGAAGATTTTCAAAGGAATTTTCTTCAACTGCATGGCCTGTCCTCCAGTGTGGGCCTGCAGCTTAATGGGATTCGGCAAACACTTGCAGTATGCAGATAAAGTGACTTGCCATCCACATGTCTCGCATCTCTGGCACATTAATGAGTTTTTAGGTATCCTTTAGCCACACAGCAGCAATAAACAGCAGTAAAATTTATTGTCAAAGGCTATACAAATTCACTCCAAGGATGACTATGGGAACAGAAGTTGCTCTGTATTGGGAACTGTGGATTAAATATCATTGCGTGCAATGGTTGGACCTCGGAATGTCAAGGGTCTACTCCTACACTTGAGCTCTGGACTGAATAAATACACAGTAGTCAGAAAACAGATGCGTAGTAATTGTGAATATTACCAAACTATCAGTTTAATATGTTGCAAAATACTGAAACAAATTATTTACAAAAGAATGGAAAAACTGATAGGAGCCAACCTCGGGGGAACATCTATTTGGGTTCTGAAGAAATGTTGGAAGAGGTGAGACTGTTCTGACTCTACAACTTATCTTATAAGATAGATTGAAGAAAAGCAAACTGAAGTTTATAACATTTTTAAACTTAGTGAAAGTTTTCAATAATTTTGACTGGAATACACTCTTTGAAATTCAGAAGGTAGCAGGGGTAAAATACAAGGAGCAAAAGGCTATTTATAATCTGTACAGAAACCAGATGACAGCTACATGAGTCTAGGGGCATGAAAGACAGCAGTGGTTGAGAAGGGAATGAAATAGGCCTGTAATGTATCCATGATGTCATTCAGTCCATGCAGTGGGTGAGCAGTAAAGCAAGACAAAGAAAAATTTGGAGAAGGAATTAAATTTTGTGGAGAAGAAGAAAAAACTTTGAGATTTGTCAATGACATTGCAATTCTGTCACAGACAGCAAACGACTTGGCAGAGTACTTGAACACAATGGACACTGTCTCGAAAGGAGGATGTTGGGTGAAGATAAACTTCTGTGTTCTGGCCAATCAGACCTGGCTGACTGCCATGGCATCTTCTACCAATAGCATCAGCAGACTGCTCTCCCAGTCATTGTCACATTTCTTGACCTGGGAACCACTACTAAACGACTGAGTAGCTCCTCAGTTGGCTTCACAGGGCTGAGTGCAGCTTTTGAAATATAATACTACAGATGAATGCTGAAGATTACCAAGGCCATTCAATAAGTAGTGCAACACTTTTCTTTCTCGGCCAATTTCAGAATCTGTTGTGGAACATTGTGGGGTATTCCTGCTTCAGACCCTATAGTTTCATGAAGTTCCAGTAGGTGGTGGCACTATATGCAGCCTTCAAAATGGCATCTGTAACATAGGCGCATTTCAAGTAGAGAGTTCTCATTGAGTTTCTTTTGGTAGAAAACCAGTGAATTGCAAATATTCATAGGTGCTTTTAGATTGATGACAGAGACCTGGCAATGAACAAAAGCATGGTGAGTCAGTGGGTGAGGCATCTGCCATCACTGCAACGACGTCAGGCAAACCTGTCTGATCTTCCACATGATGGTCAACCGCACACAGCTGTGATTTCTGCAATGCTGGGATGTGCGGACACTCTCATTCAAGGTGATCAATGGATCACAATCAAACACCTTGCTGCTCAACTGGGTGCCTCTGTTGGTAGTCCTGACAGGCTCGTACATCAGTTTGGGGCACTCAAAGGTGTGTGCCTGCTGGATTCCCCGCTGCCAAACAGAAGAGCACAAAGAGGAAGAATGAACCATCCGTGTGGAATTTCTTGCATGTTACAAGGCCGATCATGACAATTTTTTATCAGGCATCATCACAGGCACTGAAATGTGGTTTCATCACTTTGAACCAGAAACAAAATGGCAATCCATGGAGTAGTGCCACACCACCTCTCCTGCGAAGAGAAAATTCAAAACCACACCCTCAGCTTGTAAAGCATTGCGTCAGTATTCTGGGACTCTGGAGAGGTTATTCTGTTTGATGTCCTCCCTCATGGTGCAACAATCAACTCTGAAGTGTATTGTGCTACCCCCAGGAAATTGAAGAAATGACTTTAGTGGTTCATTGCCACCAAAATTCTAATGAACTTCTCTTTCTCCATGACAACACAAGGTCTCACACAAGTCCACACACCTGATGGAATCTCACATGACTTTGTTGGTCTGTTCTTCCTCATCTGCCCTACAGCCTGAATTTTGCACTTTCTGACTTCTATCTGTTTGGCCCAATGGAGGATGTAATCCATGGGAAGCAGTATGTGGATGATGGGGAGGTTGTTGATGGAGCACGATGTTGGCTCTGATGTCGATGGTAGAGTGGTACCATGCAGACAGATAGTCCCTCCCAGTAAGGTGGCATAAGGCCTTTGTATTGAATGGACATTATGTTGAAAAATAGGATTTTGTAGCGAGAACAGTGGGGCTAATATGGTGTATTGGACTGCTGAATAAAAAGAAAAAAGTGTTGCATTACTTACTGAATGCCCCTCATAGGTGGGTAGATTATGTAATTTATGAGGACGTATTGAGTAGAATTGCAAAGAAAAGAAAACTGTAGCATAATTTGACTAAAAGAGGGATTAATTTATACGATACATTATGACTCATTAAGGAATGAAACTTCCTGGCAGATTAAAACTGTGTGCCGGGCTAAGACTCGAACTCGGGACCTTTGCCTTTAGTGCTCTCCATCTGAGCTACCCAAGCACAACTCACACCCCATCCTCACAGCTTTACTTCTACCAGTACCTTGTCTCCTACCTTCCAAACTTTACAGAAGCTCTCCTGCGAACCTTGCAGAACTAGCACTCCTGAAAGAAAGGATATTGCGGAGACCTGGCTTAGCCACAGCCTGGGGGATGTTTCCAGAATGAGATTTTGACTCTGCAGTGGAGTGTGCGCTGATATGAAACTTCCTGGCAGATTAAAACTGTTTGCTGGGCCGAGACTTGAACTGGGGACCTTTGCCTTTCACGGGCAAGTGCTCTCCATCTGAGCTACCCAAGCACAACTCATGCCGCATCCTCACAGCTTTACTTCTGTCAGGACCTCAAGGTCGCAGGAGAACTTCTGTAAAGTTTGGAAGGTAGGAGACGAGGTACTGGCAGAAGTAAAGCTGTAAGGACGGGGTGTGAGTCGTGCTTGGGTAGCTCAGATGGAGAGCACTTGCCCGCAAAAGGCAAATGTCCCGAGTTCGAGTCTCGGCCCAACACACAATTTTAATCTGCCAGGAAGTTTCATATCAGTGCACACTCTGCTGCCGAGTGGAAATTCTCATTCTGGAAACATTAAGGTATCATCAATTTAGTATTGTAGGGAAGTGAGTTGGGTAAAAATTGCACAGGTTGACCAAGAGATGAGTGCAGTAAGGCAGTTCAAATGGATGCGGGATGCAGTAATTATTCAGGGATGAAGAGGCTCGCACAGGACATAGTAGCATGGAGAGCTGCATCAAACCAGTGTTCAGACTGAAGACCACAACAATAAATTCAGGGTAAACTAATAATAGCCTGATGTACAATACATTTATATCTGCTTTAGCTATATCCAGTACATGACTGTTTTTCCCTTTTGTTTAACAATTAGGCATTAGATATAACATGTTAAAATGTTTCATATTCTTGAAATTGGCATTTTACAATTATGTGAAACAGGCATTGTTTTGGCGTATCATTATTAGTCACAAAGTTCACAAAACAACAACAGAAATACTATATGAAAATCACCATGCCTTGGACCAAATCTGAATTGGTGAATGACATACATATTTTAAAGAAACCAACCATGGAAACATGCCTACTATAAACATCTATCCCTTTGCTAACTACTAGCATTCAGAAACTTTACAGTGTGGTAATCAACTATTTGTTCAAATAAAAGCAAATTTCTTCAGAGATAGTTGACAACATTTTATTCAGGGACAACAAAAAATGCATGGATGGAACCTAACACAAGACAAAAGTGTCCTTGTCATGGGCAGGATTTGTATCCAGTCTCAAAAGAGCATGTTAGTGTCTTGGCCCATTCTGCCAGAGCCACACAGGTGTATGGGATGTTTAAACTGGCAAGAATTTCAAACTTGTATTCCTTCAGACTGTCACCACTACTGCTCCTTTTGACAGAAATATATTTACTTCATCCGTAGGCATCAGTGTACGAATGGCAAGCATAAAGAGATAAAAGAAAGAAACATAACTGTCTACTACAATTAGAGATTAAAAACTAAGGATAGGAAATTTTCTTTTCACGTTCACATTTTGCCGCAGCAAATCTATAGAATTTCATTTAGTTGTTCTTTGCTCCCTCCAGCAGTTTAACTGTAGCGTACCTCTTCATTATTTACCTAGCGTTTCCAGAAAGTAGCGTAAAGTTTACGTTGTTATTTCAGAAACTTTGCACTCTTGTTTTTGTTTACACACAGTTGCGTATAGGCCAAATTTGTGGAACCATATTTTCGTGTTTATCTGTAATTTAACTGACTTATTCTTAATAAACTATTACGTTTATCATGAGTGAAAATTGCTTGACTTGCCATAGAATTGTTAGGTCGGGGCTTTGGTTTGATGGGTGCTGTAATTTTTTCCATGTGGGCGACTGTAGTGGCATGGGAATAGGGGAAGTAAATGAGACTCATCAGTGGTTTTGAAGGATTTGTAGCAGAGATAGGAAGATACTAGAACAGGAGGGGAAAATTGCCACCCTTCAGGCTGAGTTAGACAAGGCCAGGGGAGATCTTGACAGGTTAAGGAGGGAGAAGGGTAAAGAGAGGTGGGAAGTGGCAACAGGCAACAGGAGGAACAGGCCAAGAACTTTGTCAGACAGCTTCGTGGTGAATGTGGAAAATAGATTTGACCTGTTGCTTCAGTTAGAAGCTGGTGAGCCTCAAGCAGTTGCAGGTGTAGACAGGGCACAACAAACTTTCAGCAGCAAATTGAAAACTAAGAATGTAGGGAAATCAGTAAAGAGAAAGAAAAAGAAGGTGTTGTTGTTAGGTAGTTCCCATGGAAGAGGTGTTGACCAACTTTTGCAGGATGAACTAGGGTCAGAATACCAGGTCATCAATTTTTTAAATCCTAGTGCTGGTCTGGAGCAGCTGACAGAGGATTTAGGATCACTTTGCAAAGATTTCACTAAGGAAGACACCATAGTTATAGTGGTTGGGGCAGGGAATAGTACTGACAGAGATTCTGGGTACAGTATAGAGTGTGACCTGGCAAAGATTGCATCAGTATCGAAGCATACTAGTGTTGAGTTTGTATCTGTTCTTGGGTGCCATGATCGACCTCATTTGAAGTCTTCTGTGAAGAGAGTTAATTTGGAGTTGGAATGGCTGCTTATGTTGGGTTCAGGGTCACACATTGGTGCGGTTCCTGTTGATTCTCTCAATAGGTGGGATTATACTAAGCATGGCCTTCACCTCAACAGGAAGGGGAAGGGTAAACAGGCTGGGAAAATAGCAGGAAAGTTAAAGGGGGGAGGCACTGTCATGAGTGATAAAATACCAGTGGTTATAGGGGTCAGAAAAGACCCTTTTTTAGGGTAGTGAGGACAGAAAGAAACCCAATTTTAAGAGAAGTTAGGACTGACACAAACCTTCAGTTTGAGAAAGAAACCAAAAAACATAATTCTAGCTTATTACATCAGCATAAACAGCTATTGGTTAATCATTTTCAACAGTCAGCAGATATTTTAACTCTACCCAATTTTAACTCAGTCAATGTGAAATGTCAGCTATCTTTATTGCATCAAAATATTCAAGGACTGAGAAATAAAATTAATGAATTAATTATCTGCACAGATGAAATAGAGTCTTCAAACCCAGCTGACATAATCTGCCTCTCTGAACATCATGTGACCACTGGTATAGAACTTTTAAGTGTTATAGTATTTAGGTTAGCATCTCACTTTTGTAGATCAGAAATGGAGAAAGGAGGAGTTGCCACATTCATCAGGAACTGTCATAAATTTAAGAACATAGGCATTCATAAATTTTGCCTAGAACACCATATGGAAGCATGTGCAACAGAAGTAGAATTTCACAAAAAATCCTTCATAATATTAAGTGTATATCGAGCACCTGCAGGTAACTTTAATCTGTTCGTAAACCACCTTGAAGCTGTACTGGCCCATTTAACAACCAAAAACAAAGAAATAGTGGTTGCTGGTGATTTCAATGTAGATTTCCTTAAAGACTCTCCCAATAAGAACTTGTTTGAGTTAGTAACACTATCATTCAACTTAATTCCCACTGTAAAGTTCCCCACTAGGGTAGTCAATAGCTCACAAACAGCTACTGATAATACCTTTATAGAAAAGTCCAATGAACAAAATTACATTACAAAACCAATAGTCAATGGCCTCTCAGACAATGACATGCAGTTCCTTCTGTTAAATGTTAATACTGAACAGGATATAAAATCTGTGAAATCTGAGCTCAAGACGGTAATCAATAAGCCAAAAATTGATTATTTTAGGACACTCCTCAGAGACATTCACTGGACTGATGTTTACAGTGCTCATGGCATGAATGAAAAATATAACACTTTTGCTAATAAAGTGCTTACCTTATTCAAACACTGTTTTCCCCCAAAACTTACCAAGATTGGAGAAAAGTCTACAAAGAAGCCATGGATTACTGAAGGAATAGGGGTATCTTGTAAAACAAAAAGAAAACTGGATCTGTCAATCCGAAACAGTTCCGATGTTGATGCTATAGCACATTACAAGAAATACTGCAAAATATTAAAGGCTGTAATATGGGCATAAAAGCAAATATATTACAAGGAAAAGATAGTCATGTCGGATAACAAAATAAAGACTATATGGGATCTAGTGAAGGAGGAGACTGGTAGAACCAGACATGAAAAGGAACAAATAGCATTAAGAGTAAATGATACATTTGTGACAGACGTGTATAGTGTTGCAGAACTTTTTAACAAACATTTTACAAGTGTTACTGACAAGATGGGGTTGTCAGGTTCTGTAGATGCTGCTATGGAGTACCTCAGACCAGACATTTCAATATGAATTTGACTGTCACTACCCCAGCAGGAATAATATCCATCATAAAATCTTTAAAATCAAAAACATCTAATGGGTATGATGAAATATCAACAAAGCTAATTAAAGAATGTGATTCTGAGTTAAGTAACATATTAAGCTATCTGTGTAACCACTCATTTATAAGTGGAATATTTCCTGAATGGTTGAAATATGCTGAAGTTAAGCCACTGTTTAAGATGGGAGATAAAGAAATAGCATCAAATTCCTACCAGTTTCACTTTTGCCGGCATTCTCAAAAATTTTAGAAAAAGTAATGTACAATTGGCTTTATAACCATCTTATCTCAAATAACATACTGTCAAAGTCACATTTCGGATTTCTAAAGGGTTCTGAGATTGAGGAAGCTATCTACATTTACAGTGAAAATGTGCTTAATTCATTAGACAAAAAATTGCAGGCAACTGGTATATTTTGTGATCTGTCAAAGGCATTTGACTGTGTAAATCACAATATCCTTTTAAGTAAATTAGAATATTACAGTGTAACAGGAAATGCTGCAAAATGGTTCAAATCTTATATCTCTGGCAGGAAACAAAGGGTGTTATGAGGAAAGAGACATGTATCAAGCTATCAAGCATCATCCAACTGGGAACTAATTACATGTGGGGTCCCACAAGGTTCCATTTTAAGGCCCTTACTCTTTCTTGTGTATATCAATGAACTTTCATCAGTAACATTACCAGAAGCCAAGTTCATTTAGTTTGCCGATGATACAAACATTGCAATAAATATAAAATCAAGTGTAGCCTTAGAAAGGTCAGCTAATAAAATATTTTTGGACATTAATCACTGGTTTCTAGCCAATTCTTTGTCACTAAACTTTGAAAAAAAAAAAAAAAAAAAAACACACACACACACACTACATGCAGTTCTCTGTAAGGGGTGTCCCACGAGTATATGCCTAACATATGATGAGAAGCAGATAGAAGAAGTGGACAGTGTTAAATTCTGGGGATTACAGCTTGATAATAAATTCAACTGGGAGGAGCACACCACAGAACTGCTGAAGCGTCTTAACAACTCTATTTGCAATGCAAATTGTGTCAGACATAGGGGATATAAAAATGAAAAAGCTGGCATACTATGCTTACTTTCATTCCATAATGTCACATGGGATTATTTTTTGGGGCAATTCATCAAGCAGGGCTAAAGTTTTCTGGGCACAAAAACGTGCAGTAAGAGTTATATGTGGTGTGAACTCAAGAACATCCTGCAGAAGCCTGTTTAGGGAACTAGGGATACTAACTACTGCTTCCCAGTATATTTATTCCTTAATGAAATTTGTCATTAAAAATATATCACTTTTTCAAACCAACAGCTCAATTCATGGAATCAATACTAGAAATAAGAATAATCTTCACAAGGATTTAAAGTCACTTAGTCTTGTACAAAAAGGTGTGCATTATTCAGGAACACACATTTTCAATAACTTGCCAGCAGCCATAAAAAGCTTAGCAACCAATGAAATTCAGTTTAAGAGAAGCCTAAAGGATTTATTGGTGGCCAACTTCTTCTACTCCATTGAAGAATTTCTCAGTAGAACCAACAGATTTTTTATAACTTCTGCACAATTTCAGTGCAGTAATGTGTTCATTGTAAATAAGTGTGTGTGTGTGTGTGTGTGTGTAAGTATAATCTAACTTCTGCAACAGTTCAGTGCAGTAATGTGTTCATTGTAAATAAATTTTTAGTAGTTGTATTACATGTTTATTACCTTATAAATAAACAAAAACTTTTTTATTTTAAATTCAGTGCATTAGTATTTGTGAAATGATTCTTTCACATAGCGTTCATTAAAAAATGATGACCATGTCACTTGGGACCTATGGAATGGTACATTAGGTTATTTGTTTGAGTTGTAAATATTTGTCATGTATTGTTGTTTTTCTGACATGCTCTACATCCTGGAGGACCTCCTCACTACGGGTCAATTGGAATGAAAGTAAATCTAATCTAATCTATGATACAAATGCAATTTACCTCTCATTCTGCTACACTGCAACAAGTCACAACTAATGTAAATATAATATGAGTCAAAACTGCCTTGCATGCATTACCTAAAACTTGCATTGCAGATATTGTGGAAATGGAAAGTATTATTGATATACGGTTTTCACAGAATGAAGTGTTAGTCCGGGGCTCATATTGTTAACCAGTAAACAGATGGTTATATCACTTGGAAAGTGTATTTTTTGTGCAAACATATACTTTTTTAAATGGAACAATGTCTGTTGACATGAACAAACTAAATGTAAGGTAAATTCAAATTTCAGTGGTGTCTGCTGTAGAAATCTTGTGTGGCCCATTTACAATATATCATATTTTGAAGAATTTCCACACCGACACTTGTTTCTCTCATACAACCTGTGTAGTTGCTAGCTATGATGTTGTTATGTTTGCTTATGGTGCGCTTGTGGGTTCCTTGAATGCATTGGAACTTCCTAGTCTAAGCAGTAGGTTGTGAGTGGACAATATGATTTACCGATGCAGAAAAAAACCAACATGCTCATGGTGTACGGAGAATTTAGGAAAAATGCAGTTCATTCCTGTACATTGTATGTGGCAAGATATCCCAATAGACACCAACCATCTCAGCAATTATTTATCAACCTTTTCAACCAGTTACCTGAAAGTGGTAGTGTATCACCTAGACAACATAACAGTAGGAGACAAGTGATGACAGAAGAAGCAGAAATTAATGTTCTTGCTGCTGTTGCAGCTGATCAGCAAGTTAGTTCCCACACACTCCTATGAGGAAGTGACATAAGTCAGGCAAGTGTCCTACACATTCTCCATTGACTTAGATTCCATCCCTATCACATCTCTCTCCATCAAGAGCAACGTGGAAATGATTACGAGAATTGTGTTAACTGTTGTATGTGGGCATTAAGACAGTTTACTCCAGATGTGTCATGTATCTTGTTTAGTGATGAAGCCACAGTTACCAATAATGGCCAGGTAAACTGACGAAACATGCACTATTGGTCTGTTGACAATCCCCGTTGGCTTCGTCAGGTGGAGCATCAGCATCCGTGGAGTGTAAACATGTGGTGGTGAGTAGTGAACCATCGGCTCATAGGCTCACTTTTCCCAGACAGAACACTGAATGTTTACAAGTACCATAGCCTCCTAACAGACCATTTTTCGTGGATGCTAGAAGATGTTCCTATGTAGATTAGAAGGAACCTGTGGTACCAACATGATGGTTGTCCAGCTCATAGGGCTTGAAGTATTACAGCATGTCTTCATTAATTGTTTCCAAATCGTTGGACTGGATGCAGAGAACCTGTACCTTGGCCAGCCCATTCCCTGAATTTGATGCCTGTAGAATTTTTTCTGTGGGGAAAGGTGAAAGGTGCTGTCTACAGGGACATACCAACTACACCAAAAGATATACAATAATGTAGTACTGCAGCCTGCTCAGACATCTCTGCTGAAATGCTAGCACATGTGCTGCAGTCGTTCCATACCAGAATGGAAGCTTGTGTTGCCACTGTTGGTGGTCAAGTTGAACACAACCTGTTATGGCCACTTGTCTTGTTACTGGACAGAATCCACATAACTAGTGTATGCACTTGTGTTATGCTTTAGTGTGTGCTACCACAGGTATTGTACAAATGTCGGTGTGGGAACTTTTCAAAATATGATATCTAATAAATGACTCGGACTAGAATCCTGCAGCAAACACCAATGACATTTTAATTTACATTACTTTTAGTTTCTTATTGTCAACAGGCATTGTTCCATTTAAAAAATAATATGTTTGCAGAAAAAATACACTTTCCAAGTATTATTAAAATCTGTTTACTGGCTAACAATATGAACCCCTGAGTACCAATCCATTCTGCAAAAATTACACATCAATAGCGCGTTCCATTTACTCAGTGTCTGTGGTGCAAGTTTTAGGTGAGTTGCACTGTATATAGAATGCAAAACTATCCTATAGGTCATTGGTGCATGCATAACATACAGATAATTATGCAAAGTAATTGAAAGAAGGTTAATTTAAAATCACAATTTGTTTAAGCATTCTCACTTATGTTTAAGTAAGCATTTTTTTCTATTTAACTATCCAAAAATTTTGCCCACTGCTCCCAGTAGAAGATACCTCAGTATTTTGGAAGAACTTGAAATTTTTGACAGTAACAAACAACACCCTGAGCATGTTCTTAACATGCAAACTGATTTAAACCAAAAATTTTATTTCAAAATCTTTAAAACACTTGTTAGAGTTCCTAGTGTGGAGTGTCACCATGCACCATTGAAAGCTTGCAGAGGTCAACAGTATCGCCTTCATCTACAGACCTTTATGGTCACACAGCACATGGGGCAGCATACTACTCCATACAGGAATGTCTGCTGCCTTGAATAAAACCTGAAGAACTGCAACCAAGATAATCTAAGATGAAACTGTGAGTAGCCTGTGCCATCTAGTGACACTGCTGCATTTCACTACCTTCCCACTACAAATTGTGCTGTTTCTCATTTTTTTATATCAGTGTTATTATATTTGCTTCTTTCTCGCTACTTTGTGTTAATTTTCTTTCCATTTTCGTTTTTATTATTTCTATAACCCTGTACATAATACTTGTGTATGTGCTGTGGCAACAGTCCACTGGCAGCCTACACTTAGGATATTCCACCACTGGTAACTGCACAAGCCGGCCACCAGAGGCTGCCTGCAGTGGGTCACATGACTTGTGCACACAGTATGGCATCTGTTGCACCATCTAGCAGAGCCCTATTCTTTATAAGTCCAGGGCAGCAGTCACTAGCCCATATATTGTGTCCATACTTATACTTTGATTCATTGTGGCCATACTGTTGGTTGTGTTTAACAGCATCATACAACTGGAGACAGGTGTGGTGTTTACTTTCACGTGCTCAGTCTATTTGGTTGTTCCCTCAGTTCTTCTGTCTATGGAGGCAGTGCTCCAATCACTCCTCAAGCAGCAGCAGGCACTTATGGTTGCTACCATGAACTTGTCAGCCACATTGACTATGCAGGCTTCCACAACATTGGCATACACACCACTCTTCCCCTCTTACAATGATGCGGCCAAAGACTGGGAGGCTTACGAGAAGCAGCTATGGCAACATTTCCTTGCTTTTGGTGTCACTGATACAAACAGGTGTGAGGCTGTTTTCTTTTCTTGGACTTCTCCTCAGATCTACCAGGTGTGGCAGTTAGCCCTGCGTCAGGAAGCTGCCTCACTTTTGTTTGGCAATATGGGTAAGTTGTCCAGTTATCACTGTAAATGCAAGCTTGTCATTGCAGCACATGTAGAGTTGTGTTGCTGTTATTACTATTCCCACCAGTCCTACCAGAGTTGGGTGACTGAACTCCATGGCCCTAGTCACAAATGTCAGTTTGTCACCAATGCTCACCAGGATTCCTGGTTCTATGATCTGTGATGCCATCCTTCGGATGGCTCCTGAAAAGGAGGTGCATCAATGTGCACTATGGTGTGAGAATCCATCTTTGGCTGAAGCGTAAACATTGCTCAATCTTTTGAGATGTATCATACTGCTAGGAATTACATCAAGGCTCAGTGTGACATCACTGTGAATAGCAGGGTTTGATAACACCAAGTAATTTATCATTTTGAGTCTATTGATTTCTCAGTGGATATGTGGACACTTGTTTCAATAAATTGACAGAAGTTCTAGACAAAATCTCAAGTAAAAAAGTCAACATAATTTAGTATCAAGACATAAATATTAACACAAATATCATGAATGAAACTAGTAGCAAGCTCATAAATATCCTTCAGGGTTTTGGCATGTCCCTGTTGGTCAGTAGTGTAATAGGGGTTAGTACAGTGACTGCATCAGTAATTGATGGTGTTGCTACAAATACGAGGGCTATGCCGAAAGTTTTTAGCAGCCCGTAAACCGTAAGGCGAGGACAATGGGGTTGTTTTCATTCGAAAGAGCAATGTTTTTCAACCTTGGGATGTGCTCGAGCAGCCCCTGGCTAGTGGCGATCTCCCCACAGTGCGGTAAGAAAGCACAGGCAGTGCTGAGTCAGAGACGGTGCAGGATGGAGCTGTCGCACCGCGACTTTTGTGCCATGATTTTGTACAATTATAAAAAGGGCTTAAGTGCTGAAGAATGCCATTCTTCTTTGCTGCATGTTTTTAGTGAAGCTTCCCCTTCTTGGGCCACAGTTGGAAATTGGTTTTGCGAGTTTTCGAGGGGTCGGCAGTCGATTGAAGATGAACCTCATCCTGGTCGGCCAGCGACAGCTGTGACTCCTGAAAACATTGATGCTGTGTGGAAAATGATTAAAGAAGATCCACATCTTACATTTTGTGACACTGAAGGGACCCTAATATTGGATCAACAGCAGCACAGACCATCGTTCATAGTCACTTAGGCCTTACTAAGAGATGTGACCATTGGGTGCCACATTCCCTTACAGAAAGCCAAAAGGAGGCGAGAATAGACTGGTGTCATTTCATGCTCGAAAAATTCAATGGAGGGAAGTCCCAAGACACCTACAATATTGTCACAGGTGATGAAATGTGGGTCTATCATTATGACCCTGAAACGAAGAGACAACCTTCTGTGTGCTGCTTTCCAGGGGAGGAACCACCCACAAAAGTTCGACGAAGTCAGAACTCTGGAAAAAAGATGGTGGCAACTTTTTTCACAAAGATCGGGCATCTGACTCAGTGACCTTGGACACACATTTACAGTCCATCCTGAATGGTACGTGGATGATTGTCTTCCAAAAGTCATCCCCACATGGAAGTCACAGCATTCAAAGTCCAAGAGTGGGCACCTTCTGCTGCATCACAACAGTGCATCTGCACACAGGGCTGCCAGAACGATGTACTTTCTGGAGAAGGAAAAAGTGCGAGTGTTACCCCATCCCCCCTATTCACCTGACCTGTCTCCCTTTGACTTCTTTTCTTCCCTAAGGAAAAAATTCGAGGGCAGCGCTTTTCATCAGATGAAGAGGCCATTGTAGTGTACGAGAGTGCACTAAGTGACTTCCCAAAAGAAGCTTGTACTGACACATTTTCTAAGTGGTTTCAGAGAATGGAAAAATGTATACATGATAATGGAGAGTATTTTGAAAAGTTGTAAACGTTTTTTTGCAAATAAATTTTTTTCCACACATTCTGCTAAAAACTTTTGGTATAGCCCTCATATGTACAGGGAATAGTGTAATGTGGCTGTAAAAGGTCTTGGACTACCAAACCATTTCCACAAAATGATAACAGGAAAACTGGGCATGGAAAAATTCCCTAAACTGTAAGCTTACAAAAGACATTTATCAGAAACCAAAACACAAGATTATTTTAAAAAAAAAAAAAAACTAAGAAATGAAAGCTGGGGATGAATTCTGTACATTATTTAAATTTAACTTTAAAAAGACATTTCCAAAAGTACCCACATCAGTATCAACATCTCACAAAAATACACGCCTGAGTGCCTCAGTTCCATGAAAAAGAGTAATAATGAGCCAGAGTTCTTGAATTACTGTCATAGATACAAAAGTATTTATAGGCAGGTGCTGCATGAAAGTCATTTAATGACAAAATGATATACAACACAAAGAATAAAAGCAAAGCAGCCTGGGATCTCATAAAAAAGGAAACAGGTAGTGAGGAAGGCAAACCAACATACTGATAAGGGAGGGGGCTGAAGTATTAAATGATCCACATGACCTTACAAACTATGTGAATGAGCATTTTTCGAGTATCAGAGAGAAGTAACAGCAAAAATTTCCCAAAACAAATGTAACACTTGTAAATAATCACGCACTAAGTACAATAATGTTGCTACCAACCAAAGAGCATGAAGTCAGTAAACCAGTATGAAAAATAAAAATTAAAAACTATATTAGGTCCCAATTTATCAACTAAAACAATGCATAGGGAGTATACAAACTGTCTTAACAAACATAATAAATGATCCTTCACATCAGGGTAATTTCTAGAGTACTGAAAATAGTCAAGGGTTGTACCTCTGCTAAAGATAGGTAATACAGAAAATAGAAAATTACTCGCCCGTTACCCTGATGTCACCATTCTCAAATTAATAGAATCAATTATGAAAGACAGGTTAGTGAGTTTCTTGAATAAATATAACCCTTTAAGTTACTCAGTTTAATTTCTGAAGTGGTGGACAGTACGGAATCAACCATAACAGAATTTGCAAAAGTGGTACCTGATGCTCTTGACAAAGCTGAATGTGTCACAGGCATATTTTTAGATCTTTCCAAGGTTTGTGATATGCTGACAATAAGATTCTACTATATAAGCTAGAAGAATTAGGAATAAGAGGGGCAGCTAATAACTGCTTCCAATCACACCTAGCAGATAGGGCGCAAAGGGGAGAGGTAACACATATCTCAAATAAGTCTAAAGTTTTAATAGAACACTTAGCAGAGCCAAAATACACTTAGGATTTCCTCAGAGTAGCATTTTAGGACCAATACTGTTCCCGATATACATCAATGACTTTCCCACAAGTGTGAGTCATGGGGAAAAATTCCCTTTGCTGATAACAGCAGAATTATAGTCACTGAGAAAATGAGAACTCCTTGCAGAGAAAGCCATTGAAACCTCAAGGATGTTTACAACGGATCGTGTCGAGTCTACACTTGCGTCTATGGGATGCCAAAGAATTGGCTTTGCTGATTGGCCACGTCGTGCCATGACGTCGTCTCCCACACCAGCCAATCCAGATCATTGCTACTTTCTGAAACGCGCTGTTTTTTAAACGAGGCCATTCGTCTGTCGATACATTGTGTGGCTAACTCGTTATAGTACTTCACTGTTGTGTGTTCTAGGCCTATGTTTATAATGGCAGATTCCAACACATGTTTTGTGTGCGGTAAAGCATTTCAGCTTCGAATAACTTTATACCCGCACATCAGGAAAATGTATGATGTAGAGCCAAATACAGAAGGTAAGAATAAGTGCCCACAAGACGACTGCAGCTATTCCTTCAATACATTGGCTAGTTTGAGAGCACATGTGGAGGAAAAAGCACATGGTTCGAACTGCGGATGAAAAGATTGTATTCCAGTCAATGGACCGTAAGAAACACTGCATAATAATAAGTTTTTACTATTAAATAGTAGGATCGTTTCTGGTAAAACTATAGAATTTCATTCTTTGTGCATTCAGTAATCTGGTGCAATGTCATACTGCAAAGTTTCTTTCAGCTCACATAAAAGGTTTATTTGTATTAATGGACTAGTCTTAGAAGACATTTAAGTCACAGTCATTGTAATCCACAATGGGTAATTAACAAACCTTATTTTTACTGTCCATAAATTTTGAAGAAACTGTTTTTTTTTTCGTATCGCTCAACGCATGGAACCCAGATTGGAATGCAGTTTCATGTGTAACAGATTTCTCTTAGCAAAAGGAACAATTTAGACATACTTGGAGATAGTGAGCAAATTCTGAAGCTGTGGGAAGAAATTGCTGTCACTTGTTAACTCTCGCTCCAAGAAAGGAGGTCAACACTGTGCCAGCAATCAGTTCAACAAACATCTAACAAACAGAACTTCAGTCCAAAAAGTGTCTTTGGTAAACCAATCCTGGCTGAAACGCCAAATGTTGCTAGTGCTTTGGTGCAACCTGACAGTGGAGTGTTGAGTGTACATGTTGGCATTGATCACACATACTCTAAGAATTAAATTTATCTGTCCTACAGTTGTGTGTGCATGTTTGGGTATCATGGTTTGTAGGCCTAATGGGGAAACTCGCCATGTAAAAAAATGAGTAACGCATCATACTCAGTACCTCAGGGTGATGTGGAAATCCAAGTGTACTTAATAAAGAAAATGTCACTGTTTGTGTGTTTCTTTTGACTCATTTATCCTATTGCATATAGTTAACAAAATGTAACTGAAATATCTACTAAACTGTAACATTAATTGGACTATGTATGTAGTCATTTCAAATGGTTTTGCTATTTTTCACAGGTAAAGTATGAATGTTTTCCAGTTGACAACTGAATGAAGTCAAAAAGCAAAATTTGCTTGGACAAGTTGAAAATATGTTTATTCAGTTCCAGTTATTATTTTTTATATTAAAACAGTTCCCGAGAATCTATTTTGCTGACTTTCTTGGTCCAATTTTCTATATTTAACATGTCAGTTATGACATGCTTGGCGATGGATGTTTTGTCACCAGGCATATGGCATCAGGTGTGTGGCTTTTAGTGACAATACTGCAGTCGATGTGTTAACAGCTTTTTGGGACATTGAGCATGAAGTATATGCATCTAGAAGTCTTGCTTGAAAAGTGAAGCCAAAATTCTAATATCTGACTGAGGAATTTTCCTTTAATGGAATGTTTTTGCCCAATAATTCAGTTACTGTCTAGTAATTACTTAACGTGGTAAGCGCTATGAGGCCAACACCAGCCACAGCAGAGCTGTCTGCCATGGCTGCTGGCAACTTTGTGACATTTAAGGGATAATATACAAAAGTGGGCTGTGCAAGGAGTTCAAACTAGTTTTCTTTGGTTAAAGCAATTAAAATCAAACTTGTGAAGCATGTTGAAAATCACATACTCCTCACCATAATTTAAATGTTTACATTGAAATGGTTCTGACATGTGCATAATATATGTAAATGTTATATTTTCTTGAAACCTTAAGAATCAAACCCATTGGTTGAATCAACATATGAGTAAACCCATCACAATAGCACTATGTTATGCATCAATTAGCTGTAGTTACAAGATAATTAAACATGTACAGTAAACTTTTCATACAAATTTTATTACAAAGCTTGCAAAGGTTATAGGAAAGATGGACAACAAGATAAAATTGTGTAGGCATCATTGTAAATACATTTTTACTTCAAGAAAGCTGAATCGGATAATAATAATCTCAAGATGCCTTAAATTGCATGACACATATCACCAATCAGGTATTTTCTGTTGGAGAAATAGTCTGGTTTTTCAGAATTTTTTCATTTGTTCTTGTGAAAAACATTGTATCAAACAGCTTTTTTTCTACAATCAATCCATTATTACATGCATGTAGTTTTGGCGACCCAATGGCAGCCATCTTAATGTTGTATGCAAACCACCAGATAAACATGTCTACATAGTTGGTCTGCTTTGTGCAGGTCCCAGCAGTTTTTTATTAGATTCTGTGAATGTCTCCTTCAGTTCCATGTGGATGCCTCTGACATAAAAGTATTTTGATAATTTTATTAAATGCTTTCTTGCTGTGTTGACGTATATCAATGGTGACACAAGAATATTTTTACTGGATCGGGATTTGAACCCCTCACTCCTGCTGTCAAGGCAGTTGCACTGACTACTTCACTACCCAGACACAGTGCCCATCACGACTATGCGGATTACCTCAGCAAGTCTCCCATCTGACCCAAAATTCCAAATGTCACTACTATAGTACCCTCACTACAGCAGTCCATCTCACTCACCGTTTCCATGAGATATTCCTGCAAATGGCTCTGAGTATATGACTGCATCTGAACTGAAGAAAGTTACCCAATGCCAAGCTAGGCTATGTATAGATAAAATTGTATGCATGGTGACTGTTCTTTCGGCTGTCTGAAAGAATGGATACCATGCATATAATTGCAGAAATATAACTAGTTGTCTTATGACTGAGGTGTCCACGTCAGTCTGAAGAAGTCTGTGGAATCTAGTAAAAAACCTGGTGGCACCTGCATAATGCAGACAAACTATGTGATATATTTATCTGGTGGTTTATGTATAGCCTTAAGATTAATGGGATGCCAAAACTAGTTGCATATAGTAAAGAATTTATAAAAAGTAAAACAGCTGTTTGGTACAAGGTTTTTCACAAGAATTTGAAGCCAGCTGCAGTCCTATATCCTACCTCAGATGGATTCACAAAAAGAAGAAAAAAATCATTCATTGCCCAAAGAATTTCTCCAAAAATATTACCCATTACATGGAATGACCAGATGCTGCATTCAGAACAAGAATTTTGGAGACCTATGCAGGACCAATGCCTGGTAAGTGCTAGATCAAAATATGACCTCTCCCAACACCTCTTCATTTTCTACCTTGTTTCCATTTTCTTCTTCTTCACCTAACTCTGAATTACTGTCATGGCTGCTATATAATCCAGATAAAGGCCCAACTCAGCGTTGTAGCTGGTTACTTTCTGTAGAAGAGGGCAAAAGGAAGACAGAAGTCCTAAATTTTGCATTTAAGAACTTGTTCACACAGGGTGATCATACAGACACACTTGATTTTGCCCATCACACAGACTGGCATGTGATTGAACTCGAATGTGGCATCAGAGCTCACTCCCCAGAATTTACAAGAATTAGGGGACTTGTGTGCACAGATGTGGTGCCAACTCCCTCCAGCGACCTATCAAGGCTTCGCTGATTCTGTGCAAAAACGCATTGTCACTGTTATCCGTGCCGAAGATAGACATACCGGCTATTAGGTAGATGGTCAAAAGGTTCTGGTTAATCAGTGTGTGTATCTGTACTTAGTCAAGGATAGACTGTAGCCATTCATCAAGTTGATCACTTATTTTCATTTCTTTACGAGAATATAACATCGTTTGAATCTATAAGAACAGGAAACAGTTCGCTAGAGAAATCCCACAAGCAGTATGGTGGGGTCAGTCTGGTCCCAAACTTACCTGCTCTGAACACAACCCCTTGGTTTTACAGTTCTGAGTGCAAAGTATGCACGCCTAAAGCACTACAATTTTACAAGCATTCAATCTAAACATAAACAAAATTCCCTGGCATCTGTATTAACCCACCACACTGGTTATCGGTTAGATAGGCTACGCCAGATTACTTGGCAGACATTTGTAAAAGAAAGAAATGAAGGTAGTTAACTGAGGTGATGGAAAAAAAAGAGGCAAGTGAAAGTAAACAGTAAGTATCATTGAAGTAAAGATGCACTTGAAAATTTCATAAAGGAATTAAATTTTGTGAATTAATTGGAAAATATTTCAAAATCTTACAGCATACAGAAACAACTAACTTTCAGTTTATTTAAATATTACTATTTGCCTGAATAAACACTTGCATAATATTGTACATACATTTTCAATAAAAAAAGTTTTGGTTGCCAGCAGCTTTTCAAGAAGTATGTATCTTATACAAATTCATCCCACCAAATACAGTAGGCCTAATAAATTGTAAAAGTGAAAGAGTTAAAATGACTGTTTTGATAGTTTTCTGTAAAGTGATCGGAACAATGGTGTTAACCCATTCTAAAGAAATTCTGGAAGTGCTTCTTAGTATTTCAGCAGGTTATATGGTTTAATGTTTTATGTACTTTTAAATTATTCATAATTTAAGTGAACACACTGAAAACAGAAAAAAATTCTAATAATTCAATTAAAAATAAATACAAGCTGAAACACTAGCAGGACCATGAAACAAAAAATAAAGATTGAATTTCCATGTACAATGTACCATTATATCTGTATAGGAAGTTACTTTTATTTTTAAAATAAATGCAAAAGGAAATAGTGTGCAAGGATTAAATAATTATGGGTAAATAACCAGAAAATGTTAAGCAAACAACAGTATATGTTTTAGCCACTTTTGATGACTAATTAGTAATGCATTTCATACAGTGCCCATCATCTGAATATCTGTCCAGAAACATCACAAAATATGTATGACACATTAAGTGTGCTTAGATTCATAGGCAAATAAGTTAACATACCACAGAAAAAAGCTTTACTTCAGAGTATTGTGCCAAGTGTTATCTATCATAACTTCAAAGCTCTCAACTCACAGCATTCTGCCATCACATAATTAGCTGTTATAACATACGACTAATTGACTTGGTTGTAGAAGAGCTGAGTTCATTTGTCATATTTTGACAGATAATTAACAAAAATCAACTGAAAAACCATAAAAACAGTACATCATGCTAAATGATTTTTTATTCCTTTAGGAAAACTAATAATCACAATTGAGAGTGCAAAGATCACATTGGAACAAAAGTACAGTATTAATGCAGGTGGTATGGACAAGAGACGGAGGGAAGGGAGGCTTCCAAATTAATCTCAGCTTATGTAAATGTGAACCAGCAATCTCTGGTATTAATAAACTTAAAATAGGGAATAGAGGCTTATTGTAAGTCTATTAGGTATTGCGCATACACATAATAAGTTGAAGGTGAAATTTCTTTATAGTGCATAAACAGGTTATTAAATTATTCCAGCACTTAGATAAGAACACACAATATATTCAATATAATGTTATTCGATTGGGGAGAAGCCATCTGCCTCTGTCAAACAGTAGTAAGTCACATATTTAGCTTTTTTTTGTTTGTTTTCATAGTTTAAATCTTAAGTTAGAAATGGTAGGATGGATAGGGTGTGTGTTGGACACAATAGGAGCTGGCTGCAGGTCATGATTGGCTGAAGGTGCTTTTAACTATGGTCAGCTGTCTTCAGGCTGCTGCATTCAGGTGTAATGGTGGCGGAGAAACTGGTGCATTGCTTGGAACAGCTCAGGTATCATTTGTTTCACCATAGGCTCTGCTGTTGCGGCACCTTCCAATGAATCTGATGTGGTGGGTCTGCCCTGACCATAGGGTGAGTGGCAGTCAGTAATACATTTGCATCACTTGAGGCAAAGGGTCAACATTGAGACAGGTCATTGGGACGGGGGGAGTGGACTGCACATGGTAAAGTGAGCATTCATGATCAAGGAAAGATGTAAGCAGAACACGGATTAAAGGGTCAGTGGAAGGAGGGTTTGGGCATGGAGGTGTACAAAATAAGAGCAGAAGAGAGGAATATCGTTTGATTGTGGAACTTCACTCCAGAAAATACCCTCTATGTTTTGATGGCTATCAATGTCAACACTAATAGGTAAATTTGGATATCATCTTATAATGATTGATATTGGCAGTTATTAGGTGTAGTATGATGGTCTTTGTGACACTAGTCTGTTCCGTGATTTTGGAAGCAGTTGAAGACATTTTTCCTTCTACACTTGTTTTGATGTATACATATACAAACAATGTTTTTTATCCTCATGAATATTATTGAGTTGTTGTGTGTGTTTGCATATTCAGCAAAGCATGATATTGTTTATAATGTTTGAATTCTTTGCAGTATTAGGCGTGTAATATATGTATTGGCTATCTATGCAAATTCCCAGTTGGAAGTAAGTTTGCTATTAATTCAGATAGAACACTACTGTATAAATTGGGATTGTGCCTATGACATGTAGTCCGTAGTCTTGTCATAATGCTGCGACATAATCTTTCTTGGATTTGTATTTATTACGACTCAAAACCACCCCCCTGCCACCACCATTTAGTCACTATTTATTTTACTTATACCCTTGACCAAATCTCCTATCTTCCCACTGCTCTTTCACAATCTCTCTCCCCCCCCCCCCCCCCCCCCTCCAAACAAACATTCTATATATGTTGAAGAAATCATCAGCCAAGTCATGAGGACAAAGACACAACATGGCTTCCAATCTGTGGTGCAATGGGTAAGTTAGAGTGTAAACAGGCAAGGAATCAGATGAGTCTTTCTGTCACCAAGGAAAATTAAAGAAAGGTTGTGACCTGACAAACATACTCTCAGGCTCAGTGTACCAGGGATTTATAATATTCCTTGTGAGTATGGTATCAGTTATGTGGGACAGCCTATACAAACTACTGCTAATTGCTGTGTTGATCATCATCTCAAGCATGAAAAAATGAAAATCTTCAGTTTCCGAAAACTGTTTAGTGAGTAAATGCAGGAAAGCCTTTAAGCAGATGAGGATCTGGCCCATATTTCTAGCTGTTGGGTCTCTGTAATTACGCAAGTAGCTGAAATTAGACTGTATTATCACAACAATATACACACTGGCTATGTAATTATCAGTTTATTTATTTGGTATCTTCTAATACAAGAACAGACCACATGAGGCAGTAAATATGAATATAACACAATTGTTTCACACAATTTCAAATTAATTAGTATAATTAAGCAATGCATGTAAGCATGCACGTCGGAAAGAAAAATTACAGAGAAAAACTTCACATATTTCACCACCTCTACAAGTGACGGCACTGCAAGCTATGCTGGACAGCTTTCAAAAATGTGATCTATGAATGCAGAGGGTGTTGCTTTAGCATATGCTTTCTCCATGATGTAATTTAGCCAACTGCATTGTGTCCACTGGGCATAAGTGTGAACCTCATTAATTTTATGACAGTCAGACTTGGCCCCTGACAGTAGTGATGGAGGCAGTAATCAAAAGCATGGGATTCTATTCAGATTTAATGTGGAATCTTATGAGATAACTTTTTATCCACTTGAGTAAGATTATTGTGTAAAAGTGATAGTTTGACATCTTACAGAAGCCTCCTCATTGTCCTTGAGTTTTACACTCTCATGTCAATATATTAACCCCCTAATTTTACTTGGTGTTCATAAGAAGTGTGAATTTAGGATTATTTGTGAAATTAAATGCCATAATTTTGGTAAACATTTTTGGAATACAGTGATCAATTGTTATATTTAGATTGCGCCAGAATGTAAATTTCTATTCCGAATCCCAGGCAGAGAAACAGACTATGCAAGTATTATGGCATTTATTTAGATTAAAGTTCAATCTTGATCATGTTATGTCTGTTTTAATGAGTAACCGGTTTCGGTTTTTTCTATAAAACCATCATCAGACCCATTGGCTCCCTTGGGTTGGTAGGTGGAGCTCTCCTTGCTGCTGTGATCAACTGATCAGTTGACTGCACAGCAGCAAGGAGAGCTCCACCTACCAACCCAAGGGAGCCAATGGGTCTGATGATGGTTTTATAGAAAAAACCGAAACCGGTTACTCATTAAAACAGACATAACATGATCAAGATTGAACTTTAATCTAAATAAATGCCATAATACTTGCATAGTCTGTTTCTCTGCCTGGGATTCGGAATAGAAATTTACATTCTGGCGCAAAATCAGAATTTTATCCGTGATGTATGGTGCTGATATCCACGACTGTTCCTTTATTTAACACCCTGTAATCTAACAGGTTGCTGGCAGGCATCAGACAGAAAACTGGAAACCCCAGATATTAAATAAATGTAATTACTTCTGAAACAGTGATTTACTGCCATATGGAGTTCTGCTCCACAAACAGCCACTGCCGATGGGTCTGAAGATGACCACATAAGTGGCTGAAAAAAAAAAAAAAAAAAAAAAAAAAAAAAAAAAAAAAAAAAAAAAAAAAAAAAAAAACGAAAAATCAAATTGTGATCGAGAATGATTTAAAGTAAATTATCCAAAATAAATATAAAGTAAAAGAGTATCTCATTAGCCTCCCCTTCTATAATTAATCATAATGTTTGGACTCAAGGATGCATGTACTGGATAACAGTAATGTTCATATTAAACAGATATTTAACTTTTCAGTTATATGAACAGCTGATGGTGCTCTCTAAAAATTATAAAATGGTTTGTATGAACTATCAGAGGAAACAACAGTTGAGTAAAGAAACTATTTCTAGCTTTCTGTACTCATAGTTCCTTCCTCTGGGAAGATGAATACATTTGGGAAGACTGGGAATGAGGGGAGTGTCGCTCAGATCACAAGTTGAGAGAAACCCACCTGTATTGAACACTGATGCAATTCATTCTGGAGTACCACTTGAATTTTTGGGATCCCCACCAGGTCAGTTTAAGGAAGAAACCAAGAAGTTCAGCAGTGGGCTTCCAGATTTCTTACTGGTAGGCTCAATCAACATGCAAGTATTATGGAGATGCTTCATGAACTCAAATGAAAAAACCTTGGACAAACATGTTCTTTACATGGAACACTATTGAGAAAATTTAGAGAAATGTCATACAAGGTACCCATCACCACATACCGTATTGTAGCTAGCAGACTAGGCCCTATGTTTGTATTAGAGAATACAGAAAAGAACTATGAGTGAATGTCTAATACATTAAAACATATGGTATCACTCTGAAACTTTGTGATTTATTTCAAATGTTTTGTTACACATTTCACTGTAAATGATAAACTGTGATTACCACTGACCTACATCTATAACAGTCTCACGATTTGAAGATGTGAGTATTGTCTAGACCTATTAAGCTATTAACTGTACAAACTACTGCTAATTGCTGTGTTGATCATCATCTCAAGCATGAAAAAATGAAAATCAGCAGTTTCCGAGAACTGTTTAGTGAGTAAATGCAAGAAAGCCTTTAAGCAGATGAGGATCTGGCCCATATTTCTAGCTGTTGGGTCTATGTAATTACGGAAGCAGCTGAAATTAGACTGTATTATCACAACAATATACACATAGGCTATGTAATTATCAGTTTATTTATTTGCTATTTTTTAATACAAGAACAGACCACATGTTGCACATGAGGCAGCATATATGAATATAACACAATATTTTCACACAATTTCAAATTAATTAGTATAATTAAGCAATGCATGGAAGCATGCACGTCAGAAAGAAAATTAATCTAACTCCTCATTCAGCATTGTTTATCACAATGCCATATGAACATAACCCGGATTCTGAAAAACTAGACACGGTGTAGGAAGACGCAGTTCGAGCGTAACAATGACATATAGTTCCTTGTTTACATAGCAACGACCAAAATTGAAGCATAACACATACTTTGCGAGGAGCACAATATTGGGACACCCCCCTGGAAATCTATTCTGTGGACTTCTCTCCAATGTTGTCCGAGGCCTAGGTTAGTTGAAGGGTGATAATTTCGTTAGTTGTGGAACTCGTAAAGATTGGGTGTGGGATAATTGTTATGGTGACAAACGGACATATGGCATTGCGTAATATTTACGTTTGCGTTATATTTCAAGGTACCATATTTATAGCACTTCTCGCAATAAAACCTAAAAGAACAAGGTAAAATCGGAAAATATAGTTAATGAATGAGCATTCAAAGAATATTTTGATACATATCATGAACAATATCATACATAAACTGCAGAAAATGCAAGGAATATGTATGCAACTTTTACATATATTTGGTCCGCTTTTCCGCATTTGCCACAGCTGCAACCGGGTTAGTCTGTCACCGCATTATCGATTATTCGCATTCGAACCAGGTTTTTACATTTAATTCCCATAAGTTAAGCTCCATTGAATAATCTGGACTTCTTTGACGTTCCAAAATGACAGCTGTGGACAATCTACATGTAATTTTTAAACAACAGGTGAGCGACGTCGCTAATGTCAATAGCGCTCATTATACTTCTTGTCACCAGGCGGCACTGCTACATATGTTCTGTCTCCCTGATGACGTCATGAGCCTCAACCAATCAGCAGACCCAATTCCCTGGCGTCCCCTAGACGCAAGTCGAGTCTACACGCCTGCGCTTGGAACAACTTGAGCGACGCCGTCGCCTCAATGGCTTAAGTAACGAGTTATCTTTGGCACGGCAGCAGCTTGCAGCAGACGTCGGTGCCACTACAGTGTTCTCGCGCCCGAGTGCATTTGTGACCGTGTGCCACATAAATTGTACAGTGTCCGCGCTCCCGCCAGCTCTAACTGTGTTAATTCGAGCGCACATTCATCCCCCTCCTCGCTTGGGCAGCTAGCTTCCCAGGCGCAGGTTAATGTTTTTGATTTAGCGCCATCAGCTGTTCATTCATGCCCGCTGCCACCAAAAAGCTCAACTGCGGCGCCTTCGGTTACTAATAAACAGTGTACCAACCTCGTTTCGTGTAGCTCACTTGTTTGTCACTCCCAGCCGCCCAACAGTTGGCACTTATGCAAACTTTCGCCGTCCGCGCCACAACCCAGCCTAGCCGCCGCGCTCAATATACCACATTCACCTCATGTACCGTGTCGGGCGTTTCCGTGGTTACAGACGGCACTGCCCACAAACTTCGCTTGCAAGACGGAACGCCTGTCTCTTGCCGACCACGCCGTCTCAAGCCAGAACTAATGAAAGTGGCTTGCGAACAAATAGACGATCTCTAAACATCCGGCGCCATAGAACCATCTGCCGGATTCTGGGCCTCGCCTATCCTCTTCGTCACAAAAAGTGACGGCACCTGGCGTGTGGTTGGCGACTATACTAAACTGAACTCTCGTACTATCATAGAAGAGTACCTGGTTCCTAACGTTGCGGATTTTAACCATGCTCTTGCAGGCGCTAAATATTTCTCGATAGTGGACTGTAGGAGGGCCTGTTATCAAATTCCGATGGCACCAGAGGATATTGAAAAGACAGCTGTTACAATAATTTTCAGCCTTTTCCAGTACCGGTTCATGCCCTTTGGCCTCCGCAACACTGCACAAACTTGGCAGAGATTCATAAACAATGTGTTGTTTACCTGGATTCTTGTTTCGTTTAGTTGGACGAAATTCTTATTTTCAGTCCTACTTTGCAAAAGAAGACACTCTTAACGCTGCCGGTGTTGAACTGAATAATAAGAAGCTCCAGTTGCACCAGACTTTGGTAAGATTCTTAGGCTACATTGTGTCAGCTAAGGGCCTCACGCCTCCCGAGGATATAATCAAACCTGTTTTGGATTTGCCACGCCCTCACTCATTTAAGGAGCTGCGCAGGTTCATGGAACAGTTAATTATTATAGGAAGCACTTGCCTGCCGCAGCCGAGGTTCAGGCTCCCCTAACAGATGCCCTTGCTGGCAAAAATACGACCAGTATCCGCCCGGTCCCCTGGACTCCTGCCATGGAACAAGCTTTTGACAAACTGAAGCACCTACTAGCAAACACAGTGACTGTTGCCCACACCCGCATCTGGATGCTACATTTTTTATTACAGTGGATGCCATTGGTACTGCATTAGGTGCTATCCTCAGTCAAACCGTCGGAGATACTACCTCTCCTTTGCAGTTCTTTTCTAAGAAGCTCAACGGCGCTCAAAAAAAAGTTCTCAGCCTTTGATAGGGAGCTCTTGGCAGTTTACGAGGCTGTGAAATACTTTCACGCTGAGTTTGAGGCTAGGGACTTCTACATTTTAACCGACCATAAACCTTTGGTTGCTGCTGTAAAGAAACCGCTGACTGACCCTCCACCTAGAAGCTTCCGTCATTTGGACTTTATATTGCAATTTACCTCTGATGTACGATACATCAAGGGTGCAGATAATGTGGTCGCAGATTTTGTGTCTCATGTCGGCGCTCTCACAACTCTGATAGACCTCTCCACCTTGCCTCAGCTGCAGTCTGCCGACACGGACACTATGGACCTTATTTCTGATCACAGCTCGTCACTCAAACCTGTGTGATCCACCTTTCTCGGTGTCACAGGCGAGGTTTAGTGTGACGAATTAACTGGTACGATGCGTCCCTTCATACCCAAACCTCTACAGAGACAAGTGTTCGACAAATTACACAACCTATCTCATCCAGGTGTGAGAGCCTCTACCAGACTTATTGCAGCACACATTGCCCCCACTAGGCAGCTTCACCGCTCTTCCCAGCCGCTTCCAGCACGTTCACATCGACATGGTGGGTCCCCTCACCCCCTCCGAGGGTTACAGATACGTGCTATCTATTATAGACAGAACTTGTCGTCAGGTGGAAGCTGCCCCGCTACCCACTATTACATCCAAATCAGTGGTATGATCCTTCATAGAAACTTGGATTTCACGCTTTGGCCGCCCTGTTTACTTGACGACCGACCAAGGCCATCAATTTGAGTCTGCCTTGTTTTTTGAACTATGTATGCTGTGCGGCATCAAGAAAATTCATTCAACGGCATACCACCCCCAGAGCAATGGCCTCGTGGAACGTTGGCATAGGATGCTTAAGATGGCCCTTCGTTGCCATGGCCTCCTTTGGACGGAAGCCCTGCCATTCGTCTTACTCGGTTTGCAGACTGCTTTCAAGGAAGACCTTAAAGGCTCAGTGGCCGAGTTCATCTACGGCCAGTCCCTTACACTGCCAGGCGAACGTGTTGCTCCTACTCCATTCGCCAAACCGTCCAAAGTGCCGTCCTTGGTAGAATGGGTGGGGCTACACTGTAACAAGCTTCAACCCCCGCCCCCTTCCAGCCACACTCCACCGCACACATATGTTAGCAAAGTGCTCAACACTTGCGAATTTGTGTTCCTTCATGACAACACTGTAAAAGCCCCATTACAACTCCCTTACACAGGCCTGTACAGAATTGTCAAACGAACCAGAAACACAATGGACATCATAATTAAGGGCTCAGTAACTACTGTCTCCCTCAACAGGGTTAAACCTTCTTGCATCGAGTTTTCCCATACCTCACCCACCGTTGAAGCGATCACGCTCTCTGGCCACCCTCGGCATTCTTCCTCTGCTCATGATTCGAGTAAACTCACGCCTACACCGGCCCTGTCAACTAGCCTGCACTCATTCCGGGGTTTCCAACTCCCGGCTCCGATAGCAGAGGCCCCAGCTCCCAGGGCTCTAATATAACAGTTCTATCTTTGTGCAACAGCACACCGTGCCGCTCCTCTAACCGGTGCAGCCCGCAGGTTCCTGCCACACCCACCCAGACCTCACTGTCTAACACTCACCCCTCTACTCACAGCACACCGCCCTCCCGTGCTATGGTTTCCCCACTCCACCGGCTCAGAATATCTCTCCGTTAGCAGGCGACACTTACGAGCTCTCTACCCATGTTCATCCTAATGAAATTTGTGGTTTATCTGTCGTCATTAGTGGTGATACTGCATTAGTGCTGCTTGCGTGTGACAATTCGTGTGACTCATTAGGTGGTGTGTCACAACGTGTAGTGAAGCGTATCAAAATCTCCAAAGTGCTACGTGTGGCAACCTGCATGCTTATGTTAGGCCTAGTGGAAAGGTGATTGTTAGGTTCCGTACTGATGACACCCTTCCACACCAGCGCTCCTGCACCGGCTGACGACTACGACCGCCGCCGTCGTTTCAAGACTGCAGCATCAGCATTGCAGGATTTGCTCCACGCTCTCCTCCCACATGGCCCGTGCCGTCAGATGCGGAGGAGCTCACTGTAACCCACTTAAACTCTGGCCAACCCCCCCCCCCCCCACCTTCGGCTTGGGTACATACTCCATACTGCACGGGGGGGGGGGGGGGGGGGGGGCTATGTGTCGTTCATCCACAGATCGATAGGCCGGAACATCATATGTGTATTATGTCTTCGAGTTGATCTTTGTTTTGTATACTTCCAGGACCTCAGTTCCAGCCTAGTCTTCAACCTGTGCGTTTGTCATGTAATAAAAGTATTGATGATTAGAAGAGAGAATCGTGTTCATTACCTTACCACCTTGTTATCTCCTTCACGTTCTTAGCAAATAAATGTTTATATTCAGTCAGTGAATTCTAATGTACTTGCCCTCTCTGTTAACATATAATGTAATTAGAATATTAAGACAAATGTATGTACCACTACTGGACCTAAGTGGTATCTATAGAATCTACTAAGCCAATGTATTTTCTTGATGGCGTACACTAAAAAAATGTAAATAAATAACAGTATATTCACCACACATAGCATCCATGACATCTACCCACCCTTAATTCCATTGTAGTACTTTATTACACTTGCTCTTTTCTTTACGCCGCTGTCGCTGTCGGTTTCATCATCATGATGCACAGACGAAAAAAGCAGTACTGATCTGTTTTGTTTCGGTATGTATGAAAGTAATGTGACATCTTCCTGAAATCAAAACATGATTGAGTACTCTTTTTTTCAATTTCTTTGTTAAAAACTCATCTGGAATTTAAGGCTTATTTTTTTAATCTTCCAGCAATAATAATATACTTGTGTGGCGCCGATGAGGTCGACACCAACATCGATATGCGTTCGTCTTTGGACTCTGAGCATCGTCTTTGGACTCTGAGCATTGTCTTTGGGCGGTTCCGCCATGTTCAGTTCTTTGTGAGCCTTGTATTTGTTTAGGGGAGTAAATGAACTACTGCTAAATGGGTGTTGTCTGGTGTAACCAACCCGAACTTATCCCCTCACTGGTGACCTCGAGTTGTAGTGTCTTCCATTTTCATCGTTTTACTGTGTCCACGGCCTCCACGTCAGTTATTTTCGCATGTATTACATCGACGCAGCATTTGAACAATGACTTTGGCCCAGCGCCTAACACCAAATTTTGTGATCGACATGCATTGTGCGGCGGGCGATGTACACCCAAACAGGACTGCAACACGATGCCTCTCACTCGACGATTCCGCCGGACGTTTTCGAGCCTGCAACAATAAGTGAGGTTAGGAGTGTGCACGACTCTCGCTATGAAACGCCTTTGTTCCCGCCACATGTGCCCTCCCTCATCGACTGTGCAGTTACCTCTTACGGATCTCCGTGCAGTGCGGGACCAATGCCGATTTCTGCAAATGCTTCGTCGGACAACCTACTACCGCCAGGACAACTATTTGCGATGCCAAAATCCATGAATCTATGCAGTACCACGTGGATACCTGCCACGTGGCCAGAACTGCTTCGTCCACAGGTCAACCTCCTCAGCATTCGACCATGCCCTCGCCTGCCTTGGTTCAGCATCACCACATGCATTCCTACTTCGATACCTTGGCCTGCAACAGGAACAATTACTTGTTCTCTGTGCCTGACCCCCACCTCTGTCCCACTGCTATGCCTCAGTCTTTTTTGCCACGACATTCACCTTATCCGCACACCGTTTTGAGTAGAGTGACTATGAGCAGTGAACATTCACACATTCCATCCCATGTTCGACATCATTTCCCACACTGTGCTTCTGGACAGCCCACACCTCCGCAGCCTCCCTGCAACACAGGTGGCCCCGGCTCTGATCATACATCGAGCTTTCCATGGACTGACACGTGTTCTCAAACTTTGAACTTTTTCTCAACTGTTGCCCCTGCGCCGGCTCCAGTCGAGCTTCTGCTACTGTTCTCGGCACATCTTGGTGCTTCATCCACATCAGTCTTCCACGACGTGTCAATCCGAACACACCCGCAATGTGCTGAACAACCTCAATCAACACATTACGGTCTCTCACCCCCATCGGCTTTTCTGCATCGCGACGTATTACACTCAACCTTAACATGTCACCTACACGCTGCCGCATAAACAGCCATCATTGAGACATCCCCTGGAGGCACACTCTCCTGGAATATTACAGCTCGATTCAGGCAGTGCCCCGATGAACTCAACTCAACTTGTTCTTCCGAACATTCTACAATGCTTACCGACACTGCCACCATTTAATCCCGACAGAGCAAGAACCTGGTTCAAAATTGTGGACGAAGTGTTCGACCATTACAAACTCGATGAGTCAACCAGGTTTCTGTGCCTCATCACCCACCAGCATGACCAGGAGGACTTGATTGCTGACCTGGTCGATGCCCTGGACTCATCTACCCGGTACACTCTAGTCAAAAAGACAGTTCTACGTCGGCTTGCACGTTCAACTGAGGCAGCAATACAGCAAGTGCTCCACACCGAGCAACTAGGCAATGATAAACCTTCCCACCTCTGGAGACGGCTACATGCCCTGCTCAGCGCCGACCTATTTTCTGAGACAGCTCTCCTCGCCATCTGGTCAGATAAACTATCTCCTCACATCCGCTTTGGACTGGCTCAAAGGTATCCTGAACCTGTTGAGCAAAGAATGACAATTGCTGACAAGCTACACAATGAATCACTGCTCTATTTTGCCAGTCACTGCCTGCTTGGCAACTCTCAGGTTGAGGCTCATCACCCTGCGGCCGGGGCAATACTGTGATGACCATTCTGCTCGCTTCTGGAAGCAGTAAACAATCAACTGGGATGTCACTGGCTCCGCCCACGGTCATGCCCCCTCATGCAACTGAACCTGCTGTGGCCATCGAACCTCGGTCGCCATCACTGGCAACGAACTTTCCACAGGAAGTGCAACCGCACTACCCGTGCTGTTACTTCCACACATGGTTTGGTGAGGCGGCATGGAACTGCAGACCACCCTGCTACTTCCCAAACGTCAATCGCAGGTAGGTCCGGGTGCCCCCTCCTGCGCACATCATGACAGGCACCCCCTAGTGCTCCATTCTGACCAGGAATGACCGGATAATTGCGGACCACTTTACATTAAAGACATTTCGTTGGGATACCTTTTCCTAGTGGACACAGGCGGCGATGTTTCACCGCTGCCTACGTCCTTAGCGTCATCAAACATCCGTCTTCATCATACTTCACTGCAAGCCGTGAATTCAACTAACCTACAATGCTAGGGTTCAACTTCCCGCGCCATCTCACTCCCCATCAACTGCAAACTCAAGTGGACTTTTTTAGTGTGCGAAATTAACGAACCTATACTAGGCATTGACATCTTGCGAAAACTTTCACCGGACCTAGTGCGAAACACCATGTTTCATCATCCGTCCAAGACTCACTTCCCCTGTGCTCCGTCGAGCAAACCCCCCCTGACACATTGGTCCGGGCTCATTTCATCCATACATGCTCGTCTCTGTCGACGACATTACAGGAAATCATGCACATGTGCCTTGTCAAGCTTGAACACGTCACTCGCCTACGCAAGAAAAACCACGAGCATTCCCTCAGGCTCCACGAAACACAGCTCCAGCTCCCTGTTGCAGCAAAGGAATTACAGACACTACAGCAAGGACAAAGCAAGGACAGTAAGTGCGCCGAATCTGCTTGCAGTCCCAGCAATCGAGCCTCCATGTGTTTACCTTCTGCTACCCCTCGCAACTGTGCTATCATGACTGCCATAGCCTGTACTGACAGTTCGGCAGGGCCACACCCTCCTAACACGGTGCGACGGGCGTCAAGTGTTCCTGAACTGACGGCTCCTACCCCGCCCCTCGCGGACAACACATCAGTCTATGCAACTTCGGCTCCTGTGCGCCGCCGTGCGACCGCCACTGACAACACAAATAGTGCATTCGCGCCTAGCGCTTCACCCACAACCGTGCTGCCACAGGCCGCACCCTCAGACAATGGACTCACTAACACCTATCGAGCTCTACCGAGCTCACCTGACCACAGTGCCACTGCTTCGGGCTGGCGGCCATCTTGTCGCGTAGACTCCTGGGACACTTCACAGCCTTGACTCCCAACGGATCCGCCGAGTGGCTCCAAACACCACGACCACGCCTCGCCTGCCCCGCCCGCCACACATTGTGAACAAACTGCTTCCCGTGCCGCCGGAAACATTTCCGTCGTCACCAATGACACGGTTCACAAGTTTCGCCTCACGCCAGGTCCCCCAATCTTCAGTAAACCACGTCGACTTTGTCCTGAGAGCCTCTCCGAACTTAAAAATCAGATTTTGAACTACTAAACTATGGCGTCATTGAACCCTCTCCCAGTAGCTGGTCTTCACCCATACATTTGACACCCAAGAAAGACAGGATCTGGCGCATGTGCGGAGACTACCGTCAAGTAAACACACAAACAATTATGGACACCTACCCCATACCCAACATTGCTGACATTACCAGTTCCCTTGCAGGTGCGACCACGTTCTCTGTCATTGATTGCAAACAGGCCTACAAGCAAATTCTCATGGCACCTGAAGACATCGAGAAGACAGCAATCACCACCCCGATTAGGTTATTTCAGTTTCGATTCATGCCCTTTGGTCTAGAAAATGCAACCCAAACCTGGCAAATCTTCATTAACGAAGTGCTATTCGACCTAAAATTCTGCTTTGGTTATCTTGATGACATTCTTGTGTGCAGCTCCTCCGTCGAGGACAAGGTTCGACACGTGCAAACTGTTATGAACACTCTCGCGGCAGCAGGCATCGAGACCAACCAGGACAAATTGCAGCTACATCAAACCGCTTCACTTTTCTTGGTTTTTGGGTCTCTGCCGACAGCACTTCACCACCCCCTGAGAAAGTACGAGGGCAGTTGAATAAGTGATGCAACACATTTTTTTTCTGAAACAGGGGTTGTTTTATTCAGCATTGAAATACACCAGGTTATTCCCCAATCTTTTAGCTACACAACACTATTTTTCAACGTAATCTCCATTCAATGCTACAGCCTTACGCCACCTTGAAATGAGGGCCTGTATGCTTGCACGGTACCATTCCACTGGTCGATGTCGGAGCCAACGTCATACTGCATCAATAACTTCTTCATCATCTGCGTAGTGCCTCCCACGGATTGCGTCCTTCATTGGGCCAAACATATGGATATCCGACGGTGCGAGATCGGGGCTGTAGGGTGCATGAGGAAGAACCGTTCACTGAAGTTTTGTGAGCTCCTCTCAGGTGCGAAGACTTGTGTGAGGTCTTGAGTTGTCATGAAGAAGGAGAAGTTCGTTCAGATTTTTGTGCCTACGAACACGCTGAAGTCGTTTCTTCAATTTCTGAAGAGTAGCACAATACACTTCAGAGTTGATCGTTTGACCATGGGGAAGGACATCGAACAGAATAACCCCTTCAGCGTCCCAGAAGACTGTAACCATGACTTTACCGGCTGGGGGTATGGCTTTAAACTTTTTCTTGGTAGGGGAGTGGGTGTGGCGCCACTCCATTGATTGCCGTTTTGTTTCAAGTTCGAAATGATGAACCCATGTTTCATCGCCTGTAACAATCTTTGACAAGAAATTGTCACCCTCAGCCACATGACGAGCAAGCAATTCCGCTCAGATGGTTCTCCTTTGCTCTTTATGGTGTTCGGTTAGACAACGAGGGACCCAGCAGGAACAAACCTTTGAATATCCCAACTGGTGAACAATTGTGACAGCACTACCAACAGAGATGTCAAGTTGAGCACTGAGTTGTTTGATGGTGATCCGTTGATCATCTCGAGCGAGTGTGTTCGCACGCTCCGCCATTGCAGGAGTCACAGCTGTGCACGGCCGGCTCGCATGCGGGAGATCAGACAGTCTTGCTTGACCTTGCGGCGATGATGACACATGCTTTGCCCAACGACTCAACGTGCTTTTGTCCACTGCCAGATCACCGTAGACATTCTGCAAGCGCCTATGAATATCTGAGATGCCCTGGTTTTCCACCAAAAGAAACTCGATCACTGCCCGTTGTTTGCATTGCACATCCGTTACAGACGCCATTTTAACAGCTCCGTACAGCGCTGCCACCTGTCAGAAGTCAATGAAACTATACGAGACGAATTTACGATTTTTTCAACAAAAATTGGCCGAGAAAAAAAATGTGTTGCATTACTTATTGAACTGCCCTCGTACAAACAATACTAAACCTACCCAGACCTTCGTCATTCAGTGAACTCCAGCGCTTTCTGGGGACGGTTAATTAATATTGCCGACATCTACCTCGGGCTGCAGAGATTCAGGCTCCACTGACGGACGCCTTGGCAGGTACCAACACTTCTGGATCTCGGCTCGTTCCATGGACCCCTGCTATGACTGACTCTTTCACTGCCCTCAAAAATCTTCTTGCCAAGGCCTGCACCATCACGCATCCTCATCCCAATGCGCAGCTTTTCATCACCACAGACACGAGCGATACTGCCATTGGCGCTGTCCTTAGCCAGACAATCGATGCCCAAACTTCGCCTCTGCAGTTCTTCTCGTGCAAGGGCATCAAGCATTTTAAGACCAACGTTGAGGGACGCACTTTCTATGTTTTAATGGAACACAAACCCCTGGCTGCGGCCATTAGAAACCCGCCAGCTGACCTGCCTCCTCACCGCTTCAGATACATGGACTTCATATCTCAGTTCACCACCGATGTCAGACACATAAAGGGTGCTGACAATATAATTGCTGATTTCCATTCACGAGTCGATGCCGTCCATTCGCTGTTAGACCTCTCTGAACTGCCTAACCTCCAACCCGCAGGAGAGCTTCCGTAAAGTTTGGAAAGTAGGAGACGAGATACTGGCAGAAGTAAAGCTGTGAGTACCGGGTGTGATTTGTGCTTCGGTAGCTCAGATGGTAGAGCACTTGCCCGCGAAAGGCAATAGGTCCTGAGTTCGAGTCTCGGTCGGGCACACAGTTTTAATCTGCCAGGAAGTTTCATATCAGTGCACACCCCACTACAGAGTGAAAATTTCATTCCAGATGTTTTATGTATCTGTGAACACTGGTTAGATGAAGCAGAAGGTGACTATTACAGAGCCATTGAATATTTGGACAGGGTAAAGTCATGGTATCGAACTACTACAATTCATGGTGGTGTATCTGTATATGCAAGCATGACTCTTAGTGTAAAAGAAATAGGCTTATGGAAGCACTGAAGAGAGAGTCTTCATGACTTTGATAAATAGCTGTGGGCTGTTTGTTGCAAACCGACTGCCAACAAGATGTGATGCCTGCCGAGACACAGTTATCACAAACCTCAATATCTGGGACTATAATGTCAGTGCAGTTGAACCAATGATTGCTGACCATAGTGCATTAGTAATGGAAATAAGTATGAAATGCTTGAGTCAACTGCAACCAAGATCATGGCACTCCAGTTACACATTTAGTAAAAGTCACATGAGAAACATAACCAGTAGCACTTTTGAAAACTGGAAGGAAGTGCGCCCTAAGGATATTGTAAAAATAGTTAAGTCATACAAGAACTCAGAGAAAGAAGATATCTATTGTATGTCTTGCACAATGCTGAAGAAAATTATTCTGGAGCTTGCTCAATCATCATCTATAGCAATCAACAAATGCTTACAGTTACAGTTTTATTTTGAAGTAAATAAACTCTTCCAGGACACACAGCATGGTTTTTGCAAGGGAAAGTCAACGTTTGTGGCAACACTGGACTTAACCAGAAAAAATAAGGCAAGGATTTGAAGACAGAGAAAGTGTGGCACTGACACTCTGTCATCTTAGCAAGGCATTTGACTGCATTTCCCAAAAGATACTGTACAATAAATTGACGTTTTACGGTGTCAGAGGTGTTGTTCTGGCAACTTTTCAGTCTTACCTGGAAAACTGGAGACAAGTGGTATCAAGTCATGGAGCAACATCACTAGCACAAAAGCTGGAACAGTATATTATGCCCTATTCCATAGCCACATCAATTACGGCCTACTGTTATGGGGACATTCTGTAGGTTGTAAGGATGTGCTAAAAAAGAAATGAGCACTGCAGGCCTATATTCAAGCAATTAGGAATTATGACGGTCTTCAGCCAGTATGTGTTTTTATGTCTCATCAGCGTTAAAGAAAACCATGGAGTCTTCAGCATGAGGCAAGATATACACAATCACAATACCCATAACAAGAGGAGGATCGAAATACCCAGGTATCGACTGACGGGAACGCAAGACAGCTTTCCAGTGGTTGCCCTAAAGATGTAGAACTTACTGACTCAAGGAGTGCCCTGCCACTAGGAACATTCAGAAGGAGAGTAGCACAGGACCTGAATGAACGCCCATTGTACTCCATTGGTGAATTCTTTAATAGTGACCAAAGTGAATGGGCAAACAAATATTGTTTCTATTAAGTATAAATGTCTAAATTTTGTGAATATTTTTTAAAATGTATTTATGTAATTAATCTTGACGCAGTCTGTACAGTCATGACTGGTAAACGACACAGATCTAGTAATAAAGTAATATCTGACCAGATGGCAAGGAGAGCTGTGTCAGAGAGTAGATCGGTGCTGACCAGGGCACATAGCCCTCTCCAGAGCTGGGAAGGTTTGTCATCGCCTAGTTGCTTGACGTGGAGCGCTTTCCATATTGTGCCTCAGTTGAGAGTGCAAGCCAACGTAGAACTGTCTTTTTGGCTAGAGTGTACCGGGTAGATGAGTCCGGGTCATCGACCAGGTCAGCAATCAAGTCCTCCTGGTCGTGCAGGTGGGTGATGAGGCACAGAAACCTGGTTGACTCGTCAAGTTTGTAATGGTCAAACACTTTGTCCACAATTTTGAACCGGGTTGATGCTCTGTCGGGATTAAACGGCGTAGTGTTGGTAAGCATTGTAGAATGTTCGGAAGAACAAGTTGAGTTGAGTTCGTCGGGGCACTGCCTGAATTGAGCTGTTGTTGCTGTAGCGTTCCAGGAGAGTGTGCCTCCAGGGGATGTGGCAATGATGGCTGTTCGGGTGGCAGCATGAAGGTGACACGTTGTGGTTGAGCGCGATCCATCGCGAAGCACAAGGCTGATGCAGGTGAGACACCGTAATGTGTCGATTGCGGTTGCGGAAGCTCAACATGTTGCGGGCATGTTCGGACTGATGCATCATGGAAGACTGACACTGATGAAGCACCGAGATTTGCCGAGAGCAGTAGCGGAAGCTCGACTGGAGCCGGTGCAGGGGCGACAGGTGAGAAAAAGTTCAAAGTTTGAGAATGCGTGTTAGTCCATGGGAAGCTCGACGTATGATCAGAGCTGGGGCCACCTGTGTTGCAGGGAGGCTGCGGAGGTGTGGGCTGTCCAGAAGCACAGTGTGGGAAATGATGTCGAATGTGGGATGGAATGTGTGAATGTTCACTGTTCATAGTCACTCCACTCAAAACAGTGTGCAGATAAGCTGAATGTCATGGCACAAGACACTGAGGCATAGTAGTGGGACGTAGGTGGAGATCAGGCACAGATAACAAGTTATTGTTCCTGTTGCAGGCCAAGGTATTGAAGTAGGAAGGCATGTGCTGATACTGAACCGAGGCAGGCACAGGTGTGGTCGGATGCTGAGCAGGTTGACCTGTGAACGAAGCAGTTCTGGCCACGTGGCAGGTATTCGCGTGGTACTGCACGGATTTCGGCATGGCAAACCATTGTCCTGGTGGTAGTAGGTTGCCCGACAAAGCATTTGCAGAAATCAACACTGGTCTCGCACTGCACGGTGATCCATAAGAGGTAACTGCACAGTCGATGAGGGAGGGCAAATGTGGCGGGAACAAAGGCATTTGATAGCTGGAGTCATGTGCAATCCTAACCTCACTTATTGTTTGCAGACTCGAAAACGTCTGGCGAAATCGGTGGAATCAACGAGTGAGAGGCATTGTGTTGCAGTCCTGGCAGGTGTTCATCGCCCGCAACACGATGCGAGTGGATCACAAAATTTGGCGTTAGGCACTGGGCTGAAGTCATTGTTCAAATGCTGTGTCGATGTAATACACACGAAAATATCCGACGCAGAGGTCGTGGACACAGTAAAACAGTGAAAACGGAAGACGTTACAACTGGGGGTCACCAGTGATGGGAGTATTCAGGTTGGGTACACCAAACTACACCCATTTAGCAGTAGTTCATTTATTAACCTTAAGACATACAAGGATCACAAAGAACTGATCTGAACATGGCGGAAGAGCCAAAGATAATGCTTAGAGTCCAAAGGTGGATGCATATTGATGTTGGTGTCGATTTCATCGGCGCCACAAATTACTGCTAAAAGCGTGTGATTATTGGTGCAACGTCATCGACGCCACAGCCTAATGGTAAGGCGACCATTCGTGATAAGCAGGAACCCATGTTTGAGTCCCAGTCTGGCACAAATTTTCATTGTCCTCACTCTGTTATACAGCTGATGGTTGTTCCTATTATCAACTGCGAATACATTTCATGTAATTCAGAAAAAGTTATGAGACCAAAATCTGTGGTTTATACATCAAATTATTGCCACAAGATCTGTTAAAAGTTGGTAACCATTGCACTGGCTTAAACTCTTATTCTTTGAGCTACATATTTCGAAAACTGACAAATTTTTCAAGATTTCCCCTTGTCTTCCCTCTTCATGAACCAGTCCCCTTAAAGAAATAGCAAAATGGAAACACAGTATACTAGTTCTCCAGCCAGATTGGAACCAGCAACTAATTAAGCCTTTGTTTCAGACAGCAGCCACATGGCCACTGGGATAGTAAGCCATGACTCTGTTCTCTTCTCTGACACTGCCATAGTGATGGCTACATTAGGTAATTAATAGATAAAGGGCGGGAATAGATGAACTTTATGCATGGAACTACCTTCGTGGGCTCAACACCATTAATTTGATAACTACATGTCATTCAAGTTAAGTGGATGTCATTCAGTTTATTTAATGGAATTTAGAAGAACATATCAAGTGAATTTAGCAAGACAACTTTGTGCCATTCTATGGTGTCATCCTAGGACTGCAGAGTTGCCATAAATATTATATAATATTGCCATCTGTATTAGTCATAGGAAGGATATATTTCCATTGTCGATGGATTTCTTGAATGGGCCGGGAAGTGAGGAGCGCAGCTCATGTTTCAGAGATATGGCCATTGAGGTAACCCAGGCCAAAAAACCAAAAATTAAAGCTGATGACTCTTTCTCTCATTCCTGTAACTAGGTGTAAGTGTAATCATAGTTACTAATAATACCCAGATGCACTGAATGCTAGCTGAGCATCATAAATCAATAGCTGTCACAATTACTACTGATTTTCATTCTTAAGTGTACTGCAAATTAAAAATCTCATTCACCTGATGCAGTTAATGTTTTTTAGCTTCTTCAGTGGCTCTAGTGAAAGCACTATACATAACACATCTTTTGATACTTATAGACTTAAGGGGACTTGTACATGAAGAACTGTCAAAAACTCGATTTTTAAATTTTTGTCTTAAAAAGCTCTGGTGTCTGAACGCCTGAAGATGGCAAGAAGTCGGCTTGCCAAAATATCGCACCTCTTAGATGACGCTACCTGGCTGAATACCCAAGAAATTTTCAAGATAGCGTAAGTCTCTCTTTTTTCTGGTATTATAATCATGAATGTCACTGTTCTTTTTAAACTGGTCCATGTTGTTCAGAACAAATTTCATTAGTGAGTAAATGTAGTGTGAGGCTGTTGTAAGAATTCCCGATTTTTTAAAAAGATGCCTACGAGATATGCGACTATGAACCCCACGCATTATTCTAACCACTTTCTTTTGAGCAGTGAATACTTTTTCTCTACATGTTGAGTTACCCCAAAATATTATTCCGTATGACATCAGAGAGTGAAAGTATGTAAAGTATGCTAGCTTACTAATTTTTTTGGAGTTTCTTTTACCAGATTAATAATGATGCTTGTATCATCAGCAATCAGTGTCAGTTCAGCTTCCTGTTTCAGATAGGAACGGAATTCGTTCACATATATCAAGAACAGAAGGGGACCCATGATTGAACCCTGTGGAACACCTAAGGTAATTTCACCCCAGTTAGATGAAGTGGCAAACTTTTTTAAATCACTTGACCCATAAGGAAACTTTTTGCTTCCTGTTCTGTAGGTATGACTTAAACCACTCATGTTGTTGTTGTTGTGGTCTTCAGTCCTGAGACTGGTTTGATGCAGCTCTCCATGCTACTCTATCCTGTGCAAGCTTTTTAATCTCCCAGTACCTACTGCAACCTACATCCTTCTGAATCTGCTTAGTGTATTCATCTCTTGGTCTCCCTCTACGATTTTTACCCTCCACGCTGCCCTCCAATACTAAATTGGTGATCCCTTGATGCCTCAGAACATGTCCTACCAACCAATCCCTTCTTCTGGTCAAGTTGTGCCACAAACTTCTCTTCTCCCCAATCCTATTCAATACTTCCTCATTAGTTATGTGATCTACCCATCTAATCTTCAGCATTCTTCTGTAGCACCACATTTCGAAAGCTTCTATTCTCTTCTTGTCCAAACTATTTATCGTCCATGTTTCACTTCCATACATGGCTACACTCCATACAAATACTTTCAGACATGACTTCCTGACACTTAAATCTATACTGGATGTTAACAAATTTCTCTTCTTCAGAAACGCTTTCCTTGCCATTGCCAGCCTACATTTTATATCCTCTCTACTTCGACCATCATCAGTTATTTTGCTCCCCAAATAGCAAAACTCCTTTACTACTTTAAGTGCCTCATTTCCTAATCTAATTCCCTCAGCATCACCTGACTTAATTAGACTACATTCCATTATCCTTGTTTTGCTTTTGTTGATGTTCATATTATATCCTCCTTTCAAGACACTGTCCATTCCATTCAACTTCTCTTCCAAGTCCTTTGCTGTCTCTGACAGAATTACAATGTCATCGGCAAACCTCAAAGTTTTTATTTCTTCTCCATGAATTTTAATACCTACTCCAAATTTTTCTTTTGTTTCCTTTACTGCTTGCTCAATATACAGATTGAACAACATCGGGGAGGGGCTACAACCCTGTCTTACTCCCTTCCCAACCACTGCTTCCCTTTCATGTCCCTCGACTCTTATAACTGCCATCTGGTTTCTGTACAAATTGTAAATAGCCTTTCGCTCCCTGTATTTTACCCCTGCCACCTTTAGAATTTGAAAGAGAGTATTCCAGTCAACATTGTCAAAATCTTTCTCTAAGTCTACAAATGCTAGAAACGTAGGTTTGCCTTTCCTTAATCTTTCTTCTAAGATAAGTCGTAAGGTCAGTATTGCCTCACGTGTTCCAGTGTTTCTACGGAATCCAAACTGATCTTTCCAAGGTTGGCTTCTACTAGTTTTTCCATTCGTCTGTAAAGAATTCATGTTAGTATTTTGCAGCTGTGACTTATTAAGCTGATAGTTTGGTAATTTTCACATCTGTCAACACCTGCTTTTTTTGGGATTGGAATTATTATATTCTTCTTGAAGTCTGAGGGTATTTCGCCTGTTTCATACATCTTGCTCACCAGATGGTAGAGTTTTGTCAGGACTGGCTCTCCCACGGCCGTCAGTAGTTCCAATGGAATATTGTCTACTCCGGGGGCCTTGTTTCGACTCAGGTCTTTCAGTGCTCTGTCAAACTCTTCACGCAGTATCATATCTCCCATTTCATCTTCATCTACATCCTCTTCCATTTCCATAATATTGTCCTCAAGTACATCGCCCTTGTATAGACCCTCTATATACTCCTTCCACCTTTCTGCTTTCCCTTCTTTGCTTAGAACTGGGTTTCCATCTGAGCTCTTGATATTCATACAAGTCGTTCTCTTATCTCCAAAGGTCTCTTTAATTTTCCTGTAGGCGGTATCTATCTTACCCCTAGTGAGATAGGCCTCTACATCCTTACATTTGTCCTCTAGCCATCCCTGCTTAGCCATTTTGCACTTCCTGTCGATCTCATTTTTGAGACGTTTGTATTCCTTTTTGCTTGTTTCACTTACTGCATTTTTATATTTTCTCCTTTCATCAATTAAATTCAATATTTCTTCTGTTACCCAAGGATTTCTACTAGCCCTCGTCTTTTTACCTACTTGATCCTCTGCTGCCTTCACTACTTCATCCTTCAAAGCTACCCATTCTTCTTCTACTGTATTTATTTACCCCATTCCTGTCAATTGCTCCCTTATGTTCTCCACTCATATGCTATTCCATTTATACCATAGAACTGTAATTTTTGTAACATAATGTCATGGTTCACACAGTCAAATGCTTTGGACAAATCACAGAAAATTCCTATTGGTGACATTTACTATTTAAAGATTCTATTATGTGGACAGTGAAATTGTATATGCTGTCTCAGTGGAATAGCATTTTTGAAATCTGAACTGTGATTTACTAAGTATCCCATTACTGTTGAAATGGCTAACCACTCTTGAGTACATTACTTTCTCGAAGATTTTTGAAAATGCTGTAAGTAAGGATACTGGCTGATAATTATTAGCAGCATTAGCCGATTTAGGAAAAAAAACTTTTTTCCAAGTAATAATGATTATAATTTTGCACTCTATTTCAAAATGTATTCATAAAACTATAATTTTTATCACAGATTTATTTTTCATTTTTGTAAACATAAATGCAGGACATCATAAACTTTAATCTTGAAAAACCGGAAATAATGAGCCAAAGTTGGCCCAGTTTATGGTTCTACCTGAATTAATTACCATGTCCTGCATCCATGTGGCCACTAGGACCTTTCTTCTATCTTTGACAAGAGAAAGCAACTGACTCGTCATTTTCATTAGTTGTCAGTGGCCACTGAACTATTTTAAGATCTATGCATTTTAATTATTTGGCTCTGAACCTACAGTTTGTCTGGAATCTTGCTGCACCCACTGGCCTTTGTGATATTCTAGCCTCCTATGCCATCAAAAGGACTATTCTATAATGGTTGTATGTATGTATTGAACCGAGTACAAAGAAACGAAGAAGAGTCTTCATCCCGCTGTAGCCTCCAGTGGTTCACAACCCCACAATAGGCCACAGCAGTCCACCCACCCACCTCACCACTGCCCCACACAAAACCCAGGGTTATTGTGTGGTTCGGCCCCCAGTGGACCACCCTGGGAATGTCTCATACCAGACGCGTGTAACCCCAAATGTTTGCGTGGTAGAGTAATTGTTGTGTAGCATACGTGGAGACAGTGGTTGCACAGCAATTGCCGACATAGTGTAACTGAGATGGAATAAGGGGAATTAGCCTGCGTTTGCCGAGGTAGATAGAAAACTGCCTTAAAAACCATCCACAGGCTGGCCGGCTCACTGGACCTCGACACTAATCTGCTGGGTGGATTCATGCTGTGGACCGGCACACCTTCCCACTTGGGAAGCAGTGTGTTATGTTAGACCGCATGGCTAGCAGTGTGGGTTTCTATAATGTACTGCATTCTGATTTAAACTCAACTAACTCTTTCACCATATACATCAGAAAAGTTCTCATGATGCCATAGACACCTTCACATCAAGTCCAGAACAGCTGATAAAAGTGGGGTTCCATCATTAATGGCTGTATACAAATGGAGACATCCAGCTTCAGTACCATCCTCAGGCCCACAGATCGTTCCATTGTTAAAATCAGAAACTGATTGCGACAAATTACTCTTCTACCTATTCATTCCTATAGGCCAGTAAATTACATTTTGCAAAATAAGTCTGTAGCATCCAACTATGCCTACTTCCAGAAGGTAAAGAATCAAGGTCGCCAGGGTACTTATGAGTAGTCATATATGCCACAAGAGAAAAACAGTCTGTAGCTCTGGGAGTGTGACCCAAAAGGAAGAAATGACCTGTATTTTGAACTTTTCATACTGGTACCTTGTAAGTTAAGCACCAGATTCACAATGTCATGAAATATTATCTACCATATTCAGTTAATTCAGTGGAGCCAGCAGTTGAAATAACAGTAAACCATTCTAGTCTGTTTAAGACAACACATTCATGGCTTTCTGGTAATGTGTATTACTCATTCAATAGTAGGGTAACATACTCTAAGGTGAATTCCTGTGTCATCATTGTGATAAATAATCTGAAATGGTTGCATATTTGTATGTATGTAAAGAACATCCTGTATCAGCTATTCTGATTGGGTGTTCTCTATTTTCTCTGACGATTAAATGAACAGCTAAGGTAAATGCGTATACTGGGTGTGGAAAACGTGCTTCCTTTCTTCCAGACCCAGGATTTAAAAAAAATTCTGTGTGTGCAGTTTGAGTCTGCATGATAAATTTTTCACAAAAATGTCATGATAAAATCATAACAAGTGTTTTGTATTAATATATAATTTAATTATCAATCCCTTGAATATAATGGTTATATAGTGTAGTATAATGGTTACAGAATAGATAAACCACAAGTGGGGACTGTTGCTGACCACCTTATGCCTGATGGACTGACTACATGATCGATTTGCGATGTTTTTCCATTTCCTTTTCAGTGCTGCCATAGCTCTTGCATTTGCTTGTGAGTGTACTTGTTAGGCTTTTTTGATTTTTTTGGCACAAGCTTTCCTCTGATGTGTGTTTGCTATAATTCTGAACATATTTACAAATCATATGAGATGACATCTTTCATTTTTTATAATTTTTGGTTTAATACCAATTTTCACCCATATTTTGGCGAATATTTTTATAGTCCCACTTTGGGTGCTTGTAGTATTCTGAAAGCTCTTCATAGTGACACCTGAATCAATGTCTCAGTTAAATGTTTTTCCATGTTACATCAATTTATAGTTTTATGTAAAACTAGTAATTTGTGATTCCAAACTATCATTGTTTTTAACAATGGTGCATACTGATAGATATGAGCTGCAGTTTTGCTTGGAATCAATAATCATTGTAAATATACTACTCAGTTATTTGTTCACAGTAGATTTTCTGTCACTTATTTTCACTACTTTTGACATGAAAATGTCTTTTCACACATCAGCTGAACATTCTTGAGTGGCAAAAGACCATCACTAATAACTATGAGACTGGAATGAGATTTTCACTCTGCAGTGGAGTGTGCACTGATATGAAACTTCCTAGCTGATTAAAACTGTATGCCGGGCCGAGACTCGAACTCTGGACCTTTGCCTTTCGTGGGCAAGTGCTCTACCAACTGAGCTACCCAAGCATGACTCACGCCCCATCCCTCCTACTTTCCAAACTTTACAGAAGCTCTCCTGCGAGGTACTGGCAGAAGTAAAGCTGTGGGGACGGGGCGTGAGTCGTGCTTGGGTAGCTCAGTTGGTAGAGCACTTGCCCGTGAAAGACAAAGGTGAAAGACAAAGGTCCCAAGTTTGGTAGTTAGGTTTAATTAGTTCTAAGTTCTAGAGGACTGATGACCTCAGAAGTTAAGTCCCATAGTGCTCAGAGCCATTTGAACCAATTTTATTATTACCATAATCAATTGGATGTATTCATTAATTGAACTTTCCTAGTTTATTCACACCATTTCTTTGCCTGCCTCTTGTGAGTGGTGTCTGGAGCATTTCTCTGTAGCATCCAGCAGAAATGAGCCAACATAGCAGTCATGCACCATCCTGTGTACCGCTGTTTCATGAGAGAAATGTTCTGGCGGAACCATTCACCATGCTCATCACAATCTGAACCAAATGCGCACATCAAGGAAGTGCATTTTCAGGGTCATGTTGCAGCCAGTGACATTATAAGCATGAATGAGTTCATCCACAAGGTCCTTGTAATTTTTGCCTCTCCTGTTTCTGAAGAGCAATGTTGTCACATTACGAAAATAATGTCATACGTGCAGCTAACCAGAAGTTACAGTGGGCTCAAAGTATATATCCTCCAACAGTTGACATATCTGTGGACTAATGAATATCCCATACGTGATCTTCTCTGTGCTGAGTCATGGAAACGTCTGACACAAATACTGAAATGCTGTTTCATCTCTGTGCATAGCCTTAACAAAACCTGTAATGAGTCCCAACTTAATGTGCACAGATGGGAGAACAATTTAACTACAGGTTCTTTGGCACTATTTCTACACCCAGAGCTGTTTTTGGAGGCCATTTTCTCTGTGGGTAGCATTTTGCTCTTATGTGACTGTCCCACTCACACAGGTTGCAACAATAATGAATGTCATCCTCTTACAAATCCAACTGCATTGAATGAGTTTGAAATCTCCATGTACCAGCCACTCATGCTTACTGTAATTAACAAAGTGTTTAATAGATTTCAACATGGTATAATTTTCTTTAACTAAGGCAGCATATATGACAGGGATGGATGGCATTTCATTACTACATTGCAGCAGTACTATGTTCAGGCTTGTTTTTGAACCATCTATAAAGAGACTTCACCTGTCCGATTTGTATGTAATGTTCAGGTCGTCCAACAAACCATCAAAGTAATGGCACCTTCCATACTGAAATGACACTCAATTTTTTTTTTTTGGCTCTTCCAAAACACAAACACACATATTGTGTCATCAAGGAGATTCCACTACTGCAGCCATGGGGCCAAAAGTATAGCTTTACACTTTGGTAGAACTAAATTCTTAATCACATAGCTGAGTTCACACTGTGTGATTGTGTCTGGCTCTCTAGATGACAAAGTTGGTGTAAATGTAGTGTCAGTGTCACTGGTGGACAACTACACTTTATTGGTTGTATGTGTTGGTTCAGTGTCATTGCTATCAATACTTGAGGGTGTTACATCTGGTGGAACAGGAACTAACAATTCTTTGCCCCATGAGCCACAGGAAAATAGCAGATATGATATCAGGGAATGGAAAATTCCTTTTCCTCTTGGTATTAACTCTTTTCCTCAAGGGACATACATACAAAAATAGCAATCCAATGCATTGTTAGTGGGTTCACACCTAATAGCAGGCACACCAAACTTCATGGAAGTGTTTTTACCATGCATCCAAGCATTCAGTGCAGATGAACATGAGGTATATACATGCATGGAGCCTAAAATTTATCTTGACCTCTAACTCAACACTGAAACACAAGGCATATGGTTGTTTCACTGCTTCAGTCAATTTTCACCTTCTTGAACCACAAATAACATCTGCACTTATGTAACAAAAGTTACCTTGTTTGTTACTGCAAGTGTGGGGCATTTTTGTGCAAGCATAAATGTGCACAATGACACAATTCTTCAATTGCAACACTTCACGTCACATACATTCACTGCTAACTGCCATGGCACTTGTTCCGGTAACAGCAAAAGACAAGCGACAATGACAATCACATCTGTTTCCTATATTTCATAATTCTCATGCAACTTCATGGTGCACACATGAGTCATGATGTAAAGCAGTGTTGCCACATGGTACTGAAGCACTCATCTCACTCACTTATGGCAGAGTGTCCCTGGACACAATGCCTTTGCGTGTAGCTCTCATAATGTCCCATAAGTGTGATTGTGAAACATAAACATCTTATTTAATATAATCCTAGGAGACAATTTTAACCTTGATATTCTTGTTTAGCACTTCTAAATCTATAAATTACAGCTACTTTCATTTCTCTAAAAGGAAAAAGTGATAATTTTTGGACCAGTGTTAGCAGCAGCTGGTTAGCCCCCCCACATTGCAAAACCAACAGCCCTTTGGCACCTTTACCCATCTGTGCATCATATAACGAGGCCTAAGGCTGTATTTCACTGAGACCTCTACACATTACAGTCAGTCTCAAAGAGGATGCGAGTGACATGTATTAGGAGTAATTTCATCATCCAGGATCAAATCAAAGTGGAAAACTTAATGAAGCAATACATTTTGTTTACATACTGAAATATTTATTTTGTTCCTTCCCCATATCATCAAAATCTGTAGCTTTACCATTTTTCAATTTCTTAATGAATTTTTAGATTTTCAAAGTGATATCAGTAGGATAGCAGGACCAGTTAAAATCCTAACAATGGTCTTTCCTGAAGTCACTCAAGTGCAATTGTATATGATACATTCAAGGTCAAGATATATTCTGATACCTGTCACATGTTCTTCAAACATCACCCATGCCTGTAGGACAATGTTGTGACATAAAAATAGTGGGACAATTAACATCACATATTCACTGTACCAATTCTGGCTCAGAAAATGATCTAAAACAAGGTCACTCTCCCCCAATTAATTAGACCAATAGGAATACTTAAGAAAGGTGGGAAATCAAGTCCTCCTCCCCTTTTATTTCTGTAGATCAGCTGTGTGAGCCTTGTGATTCTTGGTCAGCTAACCACAGTGAAAGGAATGGCTACCAGGTTTCTTAAAAATAACTTTTCTTTGCCAACAACATTTTGCAATGCATATAACTTTTATTAACAGTTTTTTAGTACAGAGAGATGCTTTAATATAAAATTTAAATTTATATATACACACAAATTATTGTTGTGGGGTTTCAATGTAAATTTTCTGAAAGAGTCTGGTAGATAGAATGACCTTGAAGTATTAATTGCTTCTTTCAATTTGACATCAGTTATTGATTTTGTTTTTACTACTTGGGTAGAAGAGGAAAGCAGCACACTGATAGATAATGTTTTTATATAACAAGGTAATTTTAACCAAATAAAATATTTTCCTGTTAAGAATAGTCTTTCTGATCATGATGCACAGCTAGTTACAGTATCTGATGTAGCTCCATACTGTAATGCAAAACAGTTCTTGAAAATAGTGCATTCAGTTAATGATTAACAGATGCAAATTTTAGGGAAAGCATGCAACAGTTAGACTGGGATGAGGTAACAGAAACCTGATGCTAATTTAAAATTTAACCTGTTTCATGATATGGTTGTGAGTATATTTGAAAACAGTTTCCCTCAGATAAGCCATGGCTTACTAAAGGGGTAAAAAAAATTGTAAACAGGAAAGGGAACTTTATCTTATAGCTAGAAGGAATAATTATTCAGAAAGACTCAAACATTTTAAAAACTACTGCACTGTGTTAAGAAAAGTTATTAAAAAGACCAGAAGTATGTGCATTATGTCTGAGATTAGCTTGTTTGATAGTAAAATTAAAACAGTTTGAAATATTCTTAAAAGGTGAACAGGGCAACAAGAGCATTGGAAGACTGTATTTCGATCAAACTCAATGAAAATTTGTTAATAAATGTCAGAAGCAGAAAATATTTTAATTATCTTTTTTAAGTGCTGTAGAGAAAATAGAATCCAGCTGTTCATAAGAAATTGCAAGGCTGTATTGGAAGAGGCAATACCTATACAATTTGATAAAACTGAAATTCAACATACCTATCCTAGTGAAATTACAAAAGTAATAGATTCATTCAAAAGTAAACGCTCACACGGAGTTAGTGGCATTTCTAATAGAGTACTTAAAGCTTGTTCCCAACAGATAATTAGGATTCTCAGCTACAGTAGCTAACTGAAACAGGGCACTTTTCTGGATAGACTGAAATATGCCACTGTTAAACCATTGCATAAAAAGGACAGGTCTGATGCTAACAGTTACCACCCAATCTCACTTATCACAGCTTTATCGAACATTCTTAAAATAATGTATTCATGACTAGCTTCACATATTTGTGAAAATGAAGTACTAACAAATAATGTCAGTTTAGTCTCACAAAGGCTCTTGACAGAAAATGCTATATAAGCTTTCACTGATCGAATATTAAAAGCTCTGAATCCAAATGGGATTTTTTGTGGTTTCTCAATGGTTTTTCACTGTGTGTGTCATGAGATTCTTCTAGATAAGTTCAAGTATTGTGGTATGAGTGGGACAGTGCACAAATGGTTAAATTCATATTTAACTGGAAGAATCTAGAAGGTTGAAATTAACAGTACAGTTACTCTACAAAAATCAGCAGCATTCTCTAACTAGGGAGGTATGAACAATTGTTCTTAATATACAGTGAAGAGGCAAAGAAACTGGTACATCTGCCCAATATTGTGTAGGGCCCCCATGAGCATGCAGAAGCACCCCACCATGATGTGGTATGGACTCGACTAATGTCTGAAGTAGTGCTGGAGAAGGGAGAAGGTCTGTTGTGTTTTCTGATGAAACCTGGTTCTGTCTCAGTGTCAGTGATATCCTTGTGTTGTTTGGAAGGAGGCCAGCTAAGGGCCTGCAACCAACCTGTCTGCATGCGAGACACACTGAATCTACACCTGAAGCTATGGTCTGGGCTATGATTTTGCATGGCAACAGGTGCACTCTCTTAGTTATCCTATGCATCCTGACTGCAAATTTTTACTTCAGTCTGGTGGTTCAACCAGTTATGCTGCCATTCATGAATAGCATACTAAGCTGTGTTTTACAACAGGATAATGCTCGTCCACATACCGTTGTTGTAACCCAATATGATCCACAGTGTACTGACATGTTGCCTTGTTATGCTAAATCACTAGATCTGTCTCTAATTGAGCACATATGGGACATCATTGAACAACAAATCCACCATAATCCACGACTGGCACTAAGTGACCCTGTATTGACCAAACAAGTGCCACAGGCATGGAACTCCATCCCACAAGCTGACATGTGGCACCTGTGCAACACAATGCATGTACATTTGAATTCTTGCATTTAACCTTCTGGTGGTTACACTGGTTTTAATGTACTAGCATGTCACATTTTCAATGACTTATCTCGCACTTACATTAACCTGTGATCTTGTAATGTTAATCACTTCAATATGTTAGCTAGACAAATGTATTCCAGAAATATCATTACTTACATTAATTATTTCTTGATGTCGCAATTTCTTTTTTGTCACTGTATATACAGTTCACTTCTGTACATACACGTACATCCACAAAGCTATGACAGACATTATCATGACACAACAGACTGACTTGCTGTTGCAATGCAGTATGCAACTCATGGCCCTCTGACCAAAAGATTAACTGTTGCAGCATATGAGGATGTTCATCATCAGGACACAAACACTACTTACTATCAGTGATCGTTAGCCACCATGAGGCTGCACGATGAACACCCTCAGCCCTTCTCTGGGTGGCATCATCATCTACACAGTATGAGTGCATCCTCGATCTGAGCCCTACAAACTCCACACTCTGCGAGTCATTTGCCTCACGTTTCAGCATTCTGATAACTCTCTTCTTCTGAGGTATTATTCTGTAAGGATTATCAGTCACAAATCCAGATTTGTCGAACTCCTCAGCATTGCACCTAAATTCTTCATATGGACCATAGTCTGTTAGCCAGTAGATCAAACTGTCTGTAAGTTGACACCAGCGAAGACTACAAAGAAGCCAAGGAAATGGGGTATCTTCTAAAACAAAAAGAAAACTGTATCTGTCAATCCGAAACAGTTCTGATGTTGATGCTATAGCACATTACAAGAAATACTGCAAAATATTAAAGACTGTAATACGGACATCAAAGCAAATATATTATAAGGAAAAGATAGTTATATCAGATAACAAAATAAAGACAATATGGGATATAGTGAAGGAGGAGACTGGTAGAACCAGACATGAAGAGGGACAAATAGCATTAAGAGTAAATGATACATTGATGACAGACATGTATAGTGTTGCAGAACTTTACAAAAAATTATAACTGTTACTGACAATATGGGGTTATCAGGGTGTGTAGATGCTGCTATGGAATACCTCAGACCAGACATTTCAAGTAACTTCCATAATATGAATTTGACCCTCACTACCCCAGCAGAAATTATATCCGTCATAAAATCTTTAAAATAAAAAAAAATCTAGTGGGTATGATGAAACATCAACAAAGTTAATTAAAGAACGTGATTCTGAGTTAAGTAACATATTAAGCTATCTGTGTAACCACTCATTTATCAGTGGAATATTTCCTGAATGGTGGAAATACGCTGAAGTTCAGCCACTTTTTAAGAAGGGAGATAAAGAAATAGCATCAAATTTCTGTCCAACTTCACTTTTGCAAGAATTCTCAAAAATTTTAGAAAAAGTAATGTACAATCGGCTTTATAACCATCTTACCTCAAATAACATACTGTCAAAGTCACAGTTCGGATTTCTAAAGGGTTCTGATATTGAGAAGGCTATCTACACTTACAGTGAAAATGTGCTTAATTCATTAGATAAAAAATTGCAGGCAACTGGTATTTTCGTGATCTGTCAAAGGCATTTGAGTGTGTAAATCACAATATCCTTGTAAGTGAATTAGAATATTACAGTGTAACAGGAAATGCTGCAAAATGGTTCAAATCTTATATCTCTGGCAGGAAACAAAGGGTGTTATTAGGAAAGAGACATGTATCAAGCTATCAAGCATCATCCAACTGGGATCTAATTACATATGGGGTCCCACAAGGTTCCATTTTAGGGCCCTTACTTTTTCTTGTGTATACCAATGACCTTTCATCAGTAACATTACCAGAAGCCAAGGTCATTTTGTTTGCCGATGGTAGAAACATTGCAATAAATATCAAATCGAGTGTAGTCTTAGAAAGGTTAGGTACTAAAATACTTATCGATATTAATAACTGGTTTCTAGTTAATTCTTTGTCACTAAACTTTGAAAAGCCACACTACATGCAGTTCAGAACTTGTAAGGGGTGTCCTGCGAGTGTATGCCTAACATACGACGACAAGCAGATAGAAGAAGTGGAGTGTTAAATTCTTGGGATTACAGCTTGATAATAAATTAAACTGGGAGGAGCACACCACAGAACTGTTGAAGCATCTTAACAAATCTCTATTTGCAATGAGAATTGTGTCGGACATCGGGAATATAAAAATGAAAAAGCTAGCATACTATCCATACTTTCATTCCATAATGTCATATGGGATTATTTTTTGGGGCAGTTCATCAAGCAGGGCTAAAGTTTTCTGGGCACAAAAACGTGCAGTAAGAGTTATAGGTGGTGTGAATTCAAGAACATCCTGCAGAAGCCTGTTTAGGGAACTAGGGATACTAACTACTGCTTCCCAATATATTTATTCCTTACTGAAATTTGTCATTAAAAATATATCACTTTTTCAAACCAACAGCTCAATTCATGGAATCAATACTAGAAATAAGAATAATCTTCACAAGGATTTAAAGTCACTTAGTCTTGTACAAAAAGGTGTGCATTATTCAGGAACACACATATTCAATAACTTGCCAGCAGCCATAAAAAGCTTAACAACCAATGAAATTCAGTTTAAGAGAAGCCTAAAGGATTTATTGGTGGCCAACTTCTTCTACTCCATTGAAGAATTTCTCAGTAGAACCAACTGATATATATATATATATATATATATATATATATATATATATATATGTTCAGTATAACTTCTACACAATTTCAGTGCAGTAATGTATTCATTGTAAATAAGTGTGTGTGTGTGTGTGTGTGTGTCTGTGTGTGTGTGTGTGTGTGTGTGTGTGTGTGTGTGTGTGTGTATGTGTGGTAATATGTTCATTGTAAATAAGTATTTAGTATTTGTATTACAAGTGTATTACCTTATAAATAAATAAAAAACATTTTTATTATAATTCAGTGCATTAGTATTTGTAAAATGATTCTTTCATACTGCATTCATTAAAAAATGACGACCATGCCACTTGGGACCTGTAGAATGGCACATTAGCTTATTTGTTCGAGTTGTAAATATTGTCATGTATTGTAGTTTTTCTGAGATGTTCTACATCCTGGAGGACCTCCTCACTGTGAATCAATTGGAATGAAAGTAAATCTAACTTAATCTAATCTAATCTGGTTTCACAGACATGTAATAGAATCGGAACAGGTGACGTTTGGAGAGGTCAAGAACACACACAGTGGTACAGACAGTCTTCATGAACTCTACCGAAACCTTAGCCATCTCCACAGTGATTAGACCTTCACTGAAGATTGTAACCCACTTAAAATTTGGCCTGGGAAAGTAATCTCGTGCACCATAATGCCCATACCACCAGTAAACTAAATCAATATCGCGACAGTTTCTAACATTCTCTATGCTTTTGCCGAAAGCAGAATTATATATTTCTAAAGCCTTTTTCGAAATAACATGTCATGAGAGTCCCCTGATCAGTGTTTAAATCAATATATTCCTTCAACCAGGGACACTATTAGAAGGAAATGCTGTGGGTGATTCTAAGAAGTTGCATTCCTAATATGAGACACTGGTGAAATCTTAGGTAGTGCAGAATGTATCGGTCGTTCTGAAAGTAATGCCTCCTATTTTTATTCACAGAAACCACAGGAGATACATAAATCACAACAGCACAGCTAAACAGAGTAATATTTCAGCTGCAGACTGTCATTTTTGCACACAGTCACCAACTTTCGTTATGCACTTTTGGCAACAATGAACCAACGTCTGCATGCCACATTTGTAAAAATTGGAACCAGCTGAGGCTAACCATTTCCTTACAGCTCTGAGAAGAGCATCTGAGCCTTGAAAATGTTGTTCAGGTAGTCCATCTTTCAGAAGTCCAAAGGGACGGAAGTCTCAATGTGCTAAATCAGGACTGTACAGTGGATGTGGTAAGCGAGTCCAGTCGAATTTTGCAATGAGTTGCATGGTCGCAAAACAGGTGTGAGGCTTGGCGTTATCATGTTGCAGGTGAAAGTTGGCCTTCTTCTCTGGTTTTACCCTGGAAATTCGGGCTTTCAGCTTAGTCAGTGTTGTCTTTTAGCGTGCTGAATTGACAGTTGCTCCAGTTTCCAGGAAATTCAAAAGAACCATACCCTGGATATTCCAGAAGACTGTGCACATCACTTTGCCTGCGGACAGCTGTGTCTTAAGTTTCTCCTTTGACAGAGAATTCGCATGTCGCCATTCCTTGGACTGTCTTTTGGATTCCGGCTCGTAGTGGTGACACTATGTCTCATCTCCGGTGACGGTGCCATTCAGAAAATTGTCACTTTCAGCTTCATATTGGTCCAGAATGGCCCGACAAATTTCCATTTGATGAGTTTTTTGTTCTTCTGTAACCATCTGCAGGACCCATCTCCCACAGACTTTGCGAGAACCAAGATGTTACAACATTGTTTCCAAGGCATTACAGCCGACATTCAGCTTTGCACACAAGTCTGTGGGCGTTATCCTCCGATCAGCAAGGGTGAGTTGATCAAGACGCTCTTCATTGCGAGGGATGACAGCGGTGCAGGGTCGACGGGGCTGTGGCTTGTCATACACACTCTTTTTACTACCTTGAAAGTGCCGTATCCAACGCCTCACACTGCTCGACCTGTAGTATCGTCTCCATCCACCTTTAGCAAGCGTCGATGGATTTCAATCGGAGCAGTTTCTTCAGCAGTGAGGAGTTCAGTCACACATCGCTCTTTTACACGAGTGTCCATATCAGACTCCAGTTTGGAACACCCATCTGCTAGCGTCAACCATCGCAGAACAACGGAACTACCTGCAAATGAAAGAGGAAGGTTCAACCATTAGCACTACACCAACGACATCGGGCGCGAACAACTAAAGTCATCACAAAAAATAGGAGGCATTACTTTCGGAATGACCCTTGTATGATCCATGTGGTGGAGTGTATAGATAGCTTAACTGCACAGGTATAGGAGACTGTCTGGTATACTTTGGTGCATATGTCCAACAATTAATCCGAATGGACGTGCTACACAGTCATTTATCTATCAGTCTACGCTTGCATATAGCAGTGACGTCTTAGTCGAGAAATTCATATAATCTGCGAAAGTTGTGCGAGTAAATATACGTTGGAAACGTGTAGCATAAGGCTTGAATGTACTAACACAAATTCAACTGACAAGCTCAAAATTGGCCATCCGGAAAAGAACACTGTGGAAGTATGAAAGAGACGAAGAAACGGTCGGCCCCGCCCAGTCGTTAAGTGTGACAGGTTTGTTAAATAGAAGTCCGTCCTCGATACTGATTGACTGGAAGACTTATATGTTAAATCATTTCATGGAAGTGGCGAAGTCGAGAAACCTCGGGGGGGGGGGGGGGGGGGGGAGAGGGTAAGATATCTGAGGGTGAGGTGATGTTTTCATAGAATTTAGCTAGACCCTCCAAGATACTGCTTCGACAAAAAGCGTGTTAGTTCCTCCCGATCTGGCATACGCCGATTATCATGCAGAAATGTGCGTAACATAAATAAAAGACATGAGGGGTTTTTAATTGTAATTAAACCCTTAATTCCTCGATAAATATGTGATAACATCGATGTGGCGGGAGAGTTTTGCTACTGGGCCGTGTGAAACGATAGTCAGCTGTTGTGATTATGGACGTACCATAATTTTTCTGATACTATACACCTGTTGTTGTTGTTGTTGTGGTCTTCAGTCCTGAGACTGGTTTGATGCAGCTCTCCATGCTACTCTATACTGTGCAAGCTACTTCATCTCAAAGTACCTACTGCAACCTACATCCTGCTCAATCTTTTTAGTGTATTCATCTCTTGGTCTCCCTCTACGATTTTTACCCTCCACATTGCCCTCCAAAACTAAATTGGTGATCCCTTGATGCCTCAACACATGTCCTACCAATCGATCCCTACTTCTAGTTAACTTGTGCCACAGACTTCTCTTCTCCCCAATCCTATTCAATACTTCCTCATTAGTTATGTGATCTACCCATCTAATCTTCAGCTTTCTTCTGTAGCACCACATTTCAAAAGCTTCTATTCTCTTCTTGTCCAAACTATTTATCGTCCATGTTTCACTTCCATACATGGCTACACTCCATACAAATACTTTCATAAACGACTTCCTGACACTTAAATCTATACTCGATGTTAACAAATTTCTCTTCTTCAGAAACGCTTTCCTTGCCATTGCCAGGCTACATTTTATATCCTCTCTACTTCGACCATCTTCAGTTATTTTGCTCCCCAAATAGCAAAATTCCTTTACTACTTTAAGTGTCTCATTTCCTAATCTAATTCCCTCAGCATCACCCGATTTAATTCGACTACATTCCATTATCCTCGTTAAATGGTAATTGGAAATCTTATGCTGTTGGAGTGTAACGTTACTGTGGTTAGTGTTTCGCCGGCCGGAGTGGCCGTGCGGTTCTAGGCGCTACAGTCTGGAACCGAGCGACCGCTACGGTCGCAGGTTCGAATCCTGTCTCGGGCATGGATGTGTGTGATTTCCTTAGGTTAGTTAGGTTTAATTAGTTCTAAGTTCTAGGCGGACGTGGGTGGAACTATGTCTGGTCGTAAGGGACACAGTTATGTTTTTTAATAGGTCACTTATAAAGGGAAGCTGACATTAAATACAACCGCTTCAATGAATTTTCTATCGCAGAACAACGAACCCACTGACCACGGCAGTTGAGTCCCATAGTGCTCAGAGCCATTTGACTTTGGCTGCTGTGTGGCTGGCACGTCTGCTTGCATCGGGCTACGCCAGTGGCCGGTTCTTCCAGCCAGTTTTTTTTGCGTTTCGTAAACGCCACCATGATATACAAATGCTTTGGTAAAGTGGAATCTGCCATAGTGTACAGACAATGTCCTCTTGAATTATAGATTGTTGTGCAACCGAAAAATGATAGAGTTTTTTTCTGACATGTGAATAGATTGCGTAAAACAGGCTGTTCTGTTTTTATTTATTTATTTATTTATTTATTGTTCCGTGGGACCACATTTAGGAGAAGTCTCCATGGTCATGGAACGAGTCAATACATGAAATTATATCACGATTGTAGAAACAGATAAAATGAAATATAAGAAACATATTCAGGCAACAAGTCTTTAGTTTAAATAAAGAAAATTAAGAATGTAACACTGGAATTTGCTTAATTTTGTAGCTCTTCCAGGAGCTCCTCGACAGAATAGAAGGAGTGAGCCATGAGGAAACTCTTCAGTTTAGACTTAAAAGTGTTTGGGCTACTGCTAAGATTTTTGAGTTCTTGTGGTAGCTTATTGAAAATGGATGCAGCAGAATACTGCACCCCTTTCTGCACAAGAGTCAAGGAAGTGCATTCCACATGCAGATTTGATTTCTGCCTAGTATTAACTGAGTGAAAGCTGCTAACTCTTGGGAATAAGCTAATATTGCTATCAACAAACGACATTAAAGAAAATACATACTGTGAGGGCAATGTCAAATTCCCAGACTATTGAATAGGGGTCGACAAGAGGTTTTCGAACTTACACCATACATGGCTCGAACAGCCCGTTTTTGAGCCAAAAATACCCTTTTTGAATCAGAAGAATTACCCCAAAAAATAATACCATATGACATAAGCGTATGAAAATATGCGAAGTATACTACTTTTCATGTTGAAATGTCACTTATTTCAGATACTGTTCTAATGGTAAATAAAGCGGCATTTAGTTTCTGAACAAGATCCTGAACATGGGCTTTCCACAACAGCTTACTATCTATCCGTACGCCTAGGAACTTGAACTGTTCCGTCTTGCTTATAACATGTCCATTCTGTCTGATTAAAATGTCAGTTCTTGTTGAATTGTGGGTTAGAAACTGTAAAAACTGAGTCTTACTGTGATTTAGCATCAAATTATTTTCCACAAGCCACAAACTTATATCATGAACTACATTATTTGATAATGTTTCAATATTACACACAAGTTCCTTCACTACCAAGGTGGTGTCATCAGCAAACAGAAATATTTTTGAATCACCTGTAATACTAGAAGGCATATCATTTACATAAATAAGAAACAGCAGTGGCCCCAGCACTGACCCTTGGGGAAGGCCCCATTTAACAGTGCCCCATTGGGACTGAACATCATTACCACTCTCAATATTGCGGAGGATTACCTTCTGCTTTCTGTTCTTAAAGTAGGAGGCGAACCAATTGTAAGCTACTCCCCTTACTCCATAATGTTCCAACTTCTGCAGTAATATTTTGTGGTCAACACAGTCAAAAGCCTTCGTTAAATCAAAGAAAACACCTAACGTTCACAACCTTTTATTTAATCCGTCCAAAACCTCACAGATAAAAGGGACTATAGCATTTTCAGTTGTTAAGCCATTTCTAAAACCAAACTGTACATTTGACAGCAAATTATGTGAATTTAAATGCTGCAGTAACCTTGTATATACAACCCTCTCGATAACTTTAGCAAACACTGATGGCATAGAAATAGGTCTATAATTGTCAACATTATCCCTGTCTCCCTTTTTATAAAGTGGCTTCGCTACCGAGTACTTTAATCGGTCAGGAAACCGACCACTCCTAAAGGAAAAGTTACAGATGTGGCTAAGTACTGAGCTAACATACGTGGAACAATACTTCAGTATTCTGCTAGATACCCCGTCATATTCATGAGAGTTCTTGGTCTTTAGTGATTTAATTATTAACTCAATCTCCCTCTTGTCAGTATCATGGAGGAGCATTTTGGGTAACAGTCTCGGAACACTTTTTTCTAAGAGCGCTATATGATTCCCTGTTGGGACTAGGTTTCTATTTAGTTCACCTGCTATATTCAGAAAGTGATTATTAAGTACTGTACATATATACAACTTATCAGTAACATGGACATCCCCACTACGCACTGATTCTATATTCTCGACCTGTCTCTGCAGACCAGCCACTTCCTTTACGACTGACCATATGGTTTTAATTTTATCCTGAGACTTAGCTATTCTATCTGCGTACCACATACTTCTTGCCTTCCTAATAACTTTTATTAAGCACCTTACAATACTGTTTGTAATGGGCTGCTGCATTTAGATTTTGACTGTTTCTAACGTTTTGATATAATTGCCACTTTGTTCTACAAGATATTCTTATCCCTTTAGTCAGCCACCCAGGCTGCCTGTTTGTGCTAGTACCCTGTTTTGAACGTTCTAACGGAAAGCAACTTTCAAAGAGCATGAGAAAAGTTTTGAGGAAGGCATTATATTTATCATCTACTGTATCAGCACTATAAACATCTTGCCACTCTTGTTCCTTGATAAGGTTTACAAAAGTCTGTACAGCAACTGGATCAGCTTTCCTAAAAAGTTGGTAACTATATTTAACATGTGTTGCAGCACAAAAACCTTTTAGACTTAAAATTTGTGCATCATGATCTGAAAGGCCATTCACCTTTTTGCTAGCAGAATGCCCTTCTAATAATGACGAATGAACAAAAATATTGTCTATGGTTGTTCTACTGTTCCCTTGCACTCTCGTTGGAAAGAATACGGTTTGCATAAGATTATATGAATTAAGGAGGTCTACCACCATCCTTTTCCTTGCACAATCACTTATACAATTAATATTGAAGTCACCACATATAACTAACTTTTTGTATTTCCTATAAAGTGAACCAAGAACCTCCTCTAGCTTTAGCAAAAATGTTGTGAAATCGGAGTCTGGGGATCTATAAATAACAACAGTAAGAAGTTTAGCTCCACTAAATTTAACCACACCCAGCACAACATTCAAACACCTTTTCAGTGCAGTACTTTGAAACATCAATTGACTCAAATGGGATACCGTTTTTCACATACATGGCTACTCCCCCACACCGCAAAGAGCTCCTAGAAAAGCTGCCAGACAACCTGTATCCTGGTAGTCTGTGATGACTAAACTGCTTACAAAACTACAACGTAGTAATCTGCTGCTATTGCAAATTATGGTCTGCTGGGTATGGTCTTATTCTTCAAGTACAGATGACAAAAACTTTATGCAGAAGTCGGTAGAGGTGAGTTATGGAGCAAATGTGTCCGAAGTCAGAACACAGACGGTATTTGTTTTCCATGTATTGGTGAAATCTTGTAGGGCTCTGCTAGGAGATGTTAGGAAGTTCTATTATAAAGCATGCTCAGACGACTTGTTTTTTGCGTGTGGTAAACGCCACCATGATATACCACTGTATTTGTAAAACAGGATCTGCCAGAGTGTGAAAACAAATCCTTTTGAATTATAGCTTGTTGTTGCCAAACGTAAAATGATAGTGTCTTTTCCGACATGTGGACAGATAGCGTGAAAGGCTGTATTCTGTAACGTTACTTCATGCGTCTCAAATTTTTGTAATAACCACGTGTACGACAATTTATTTACATATACTGACTTAATGTCAGAGGCGCTCTAAAACCATGCTGTAATTTTGTCTATCAACCTGAAAGAAATCGGTTAACATGGATGTTTCATTAGACAGTACTATTTTTCTTAGGTGTTTAATGTTCTCACTTTTTCTGTACTCTGATGAAAATTTCGAAATAAAGAGTAGATTCTGCAGTGATTGATAGTTTTCAGAGCAACACAGTGGAAGTTTTTTATATGGAAGATGTGAGATAAGTTAATACATCTGTCAGATGTATAACTATAGAGTTCCAGCCTCTGCAGTTTGCTCATCTGTATTCGACAGCAATGCTGTAGTTTATTCACTTTGTTGGACGTCACAAAATAACAGGAGGTGGGGAGAGGAAGAGAGTTGTGAATTGTATTGTGGAGTCGAACGTAAAGACGACTGTATAGATCCTGTTCTATACTGATAATTCAGTTGTCTGAAATGAGTGTAATACCCTCGTGCATGAGGAATGCTAGTAATATATCTACGAGGCTTATGCAAAAAAAACACATTTTTTAAAAACTTTCTAATATAAAACAAAAATTTTAGTTATATTTTTCCTCCATCTAAAAATTTATCTATATCGACGAACGAAATTTTCATTTAATAAAAAAAAATGTATTTATTTAAAACACTAAATTTAAAAATACAAATTTTCCAAAATTTATTCAAACGCTACAACATGAACTGATTTATACTTATTTTCGTTTTTACCTCAATAAATAAAATGTGATCCAATAATTTTCTGTGATTTATCATTGTCTTCTGAAAATATGTTAGTATAATGATACGGATGATTTTATATATATATATATATATATATATATATATATATATATATGGAAGAGTATATATACATTGAGACAAAATCTCACTGGGTGTACTCATAGTAGCACACAGCAACAGAATTAATGTAAGAGACTGTTGTTGTTGTTGTTGTTGTTGTTGTGGTCTTCAGTCCAGAGACTGGTTTGATGCAGCTCTCCATGCTACTCTATCCTGTGCTAGCTTCATCATCTCCCAGTACCTACTGCCACCTACATCCTTCTGAATTTGTTTAGTGTATTCATCTCTTGGTCTCCCTCTACGATTTTTACCCTCCGCGCTGCCCTTCAATACTATATTGGTGATCCCTTGATGCCTCAGAATGTGGCCTACCAACCGATCCCTTCTTCTAGTCAAGTTGTGACACAAATTTCGCTTCTCCCCAATTTTAGTCAATACCTCCTCGTTAGTTATGTCATCTACCCATCTAATCTTCAGCATTCTTCTGTAGCACCACATTTTGAAAGCTTCTATTCTCTTTTTGTCTAAACTATTTATCGTCGACGTTTCACTTCCATACATGGCTACACTCCATACAAATACTTTCACAAAAGACTTCAAAAAAATGGCTCTGAGCACTATGGGACTTAACATCTGAGGTCATCAGTCCCCTAGAACTTAGAACTACTTAAATCGAACTAACCTAAGGACATCACACACATCCATGCCCGAGGCAGGATTCGAACCTGCGAGTGTAGCAGTCATGTGGTTCCGGACTGAGGCGCCTAGAATCGCTCGGCCACCGCGGCAGGCAGGGCAGAAAAGACTTCCTGACACTTAAATCTATACTCGATGTTAACAAATTTCTCTTCCTCATAAACGCTTTCCTTGCCATTGACAGTCTACATTTTATATCCTCTCTATTTCGACCATCATCAGTAATTTTGCTCCCCAAATAGCAAAACTCATTTACTACTTTAAGTGTCTCATTTCCTAATCTAATTCCCGCAGCATCACCCGATTTAATTCGACTACATTCCACTATCCTTGTTTTGCTTTTGTTGGTGTTCATCTTTTGTCCTCCTTTCAAGACACTATCCACTCCGTTCAACTGCTCTTCAAAGTCCTTTGCTGTCTCTGACAGAATTACGATGACATCAGCAAACCTCAAAGTTTTTATTTCTTCTCCATGGATTTTAATTTCTACTTCGAATTTTTATTTTGTTTCCTTTACTGCTTGCTCAGTATACAGATTGAATAACATCGCGATAGGCTACAACCATGTCTCACTCCCTTCCCAATCACTGATACCCTTTCATGCCCCTCGACTCTTATAACTGCCATCTGGTTTCTGTAAAAAATGTAAATAGCCTTTCGCTCCCTGTATTTTACCCCTACCACCTTCAGAATTTGAAAGAGAGTATTCCAGTCAACATTGTCAAAAGCTTTCTCTAAGTCTACAAATGCTAGAAACGTAGGTTTGACTTTCCTTAATCTATTTTCTAAGAGAAGTTGTTGTATTGCCTCACATGTTCCAACATTTCTACGGAATCCAAACTGATCTTCCCCAAGGTCAGCTTCTACCAGTTTTTCCATTCGTCTGTAAAGAATTCGTGTTAGTATTTTGCAGCTGTGGCTTATTAAACTGATAGTTCGGTAATTTTCACATCTGTCAACACCTGCTTTCTTTGGGATTGGAATTATTGTATTCTTCTTGAAGCCTGAGGGTATTTTGCCTGTGTCATAACTCTTGCTCACCAGATGGTAGAGTTTTGTCAGTGCTGACTCTCCCAAGGCTGTCAGTAGTTCTAATGGCATGTTGTTTACTCCTGGGGCTTTGTTTCGACTTAGGTCTTCCAGTGCTCTGTCAAACTCTTCACGCAGTATCATATCTCCCATTTCATCTTCATCTACATCCTCTTCTATTTCCATAATATTGTCCACAAAAATATCGTATTTGTATAGACTCTCTATATACTCTTTCCATCTTTCTACTTACCCTTCTTTGCTTAGAACTGGTTTTCCATCTGAGCTTTTGATATTCATGCAAATGGTTCTCTTTTCTCCAAAGGCCTCTTTAATTTTCCTGTAGGAAGTAGTCATCTTACCCCCTAGTGATATACGCCTCTACATCCTTACATTTGTCCTCTAGCCATCCATGCTTAGCCATTCTGCACTTCTTGTCGATCTCATTTTTGAGACGTTTGTATTCCTTTTTGCCTGCTTCATTTACTGCATTTTTGTGTTTTCTCCTTTCATCAATTAAATTCAGTCTCTTTTCTGTTACTCAAGGATTTTTGTTAGCCCTCGGCTTTTTACCTACTAGATCCTCTGCTGCCTTCACTATTTCATCTCTCAAAGCTACCCATTCTTTTTTTACTGTATTTCTTTCCCCCATTCTTGTCAATCGTTCCCTAATGCTTTCCCTGAAACTCTGTACAACCTCTGGTTCTGTCAGTTTGTCCAGGTCCAATCTCCTTAAATTCCCACCTTTTTGCAGTTTCTTCAGCGCCAGAGTCCACATCTGCCCCTCGAAATGTCTTACAATCTAAAACTTGGTTCCTGAATCTCTGTCTTACCATTATATAACCTATCTGAAACCTGTCAGTATTTCCAGACTTCTTCCATGTATACAACCTTCTTTTATGATTCTTGAACTTCCATGTATACAACCTTCTTTCATGATTCTTGAACCAAGTGTTAGCTATGATTAAGTTCTGCTGTGTGCAAAATTCTACCAGGCGACTTCCTCTTTCATTCCTTACCCCCATTCCATATTCACCTAGTACGTTTCCTTCTCTTCCTTTTCATTCTATCGAATTCCAGCCACCCATGACTATTAAATTTTCGTCTTCCTTCACTATCTGAATAATTTCTTTTATCTCATCGCACATTTCATCAATCTCTTCGTCATCTGCGAAGCTAGTTGGCGTATAAACTTGTGTTCCTTTGGTAGGCGTGGGCTTCGTGTCTCTTGGCCACAATAATGCGTTCATTAAGCTGTTTGTAGTAGCTTACCTGCATTCTTATTTTTTAAATTCATTATTAAACCCACTCCTGCATTATCCCTATTTCATTTTTTATTTATAACCTTGTATTCACCTGACCAGAAGTCTTGTTCCTCCTGCCACCGAACTTCACTAATTCCCACTATATCTAACTTTAACCAATCCATTTCCCTTTTCAAATTTTCTAACCTACATGCCCGATTAAGGGATCTGACATTCCACGCTCCCACCCGTAGGATGCCAGTTTTCTTTCTTCTGATTGCAACGTCCTCCTGAGTAGTCCCCGCCGGAGATCCGAATGGGGGACTATTTTACCTCCGGAATATTTTACCCAAGAGGATGCCATCATCATTTAACCATACAGTAAAGCTGCATGCCCTCAGGAAAAATTACTGCTGTAGTTTCCCCTTGGAGCACAGTAAGGCTGTTTTGGTTAGTGTTACTAGGCCAGATCAGTCAATCATCCAGACTGTTGCCCCTGCAACTACTGAATAGGCTGCTGCTCCTCTTCAGGAACCACACGTTTGTCTGGTCTCTCCACAGATACCCCTCCGTTGTGGTTGCACCTACGGTACGTCTATCTGTGTCGTTGAGGCACGCAAGCCTCCCCACCAACGGCAAGGTCCATGGTTCATGCGGAGGGGGGATACGTCTGTATGGTTTAATTTAGTATAAAATTTTGTGAATGCAGTGATATTATTTAATCTTGTGTTTCATTCATGTTGCAAGCTATTGTTCCAATTAAACAGCGTCTTGGCAAGGCTGAAGTTCCATGTTACAAATTATATTAAGATCCAGTACTAACCAAAGCTCTGGAATTATTCAAACTACGAATTCCGATATTTTCAGAAAAGTCATGGTCAATTAACAATGAATGGACCTTACGCAAAAAGCCTTTGTCAAGCACGAAAAAATTGTAGAAACTGACCACATACAATTATTATTAATTATTATTATTTGCTTGTTCTTCAATATACTTAAACCAGATAGGAAAAGCTGCCATAAATCAAACTGGTATCTTCGTGTCTGGACCTTTTACTGTATTTGCTACATTGTTTTTCTTTGTTGCGTGGATAATGGGATTATATCTGACGAGCCATTGCCACTGAATATTTGTAAAAACCAAACAAAAAGACGAACCAGTGAAATTGTTGATGAAATCTGGAATCCACACTGCATATTTGGATCCTAGGTAAGACATCACATTTTTACATCAGCACACTAGTCCAAGCGCTTTCAGTAATTGTAGCTTGTTAGTAGTTTTGACAAAATTTTCCATAACCGTAGCAGTCATTTTTGCGCAAGGCTCCGTATTTCAAATTATTTTTGTCGCATAGTTTCTTACAACAACACAGTCATACCATTCCACAAAATGGCCAACTTGTGTCATGTGCGACGCAAAATGGCATGCAGCAATGAATGTTAATTTGTTCACCATTAATTGTAATTCTTGCTCAGTTAAGCCAACATTGTTGCCATACTAAATTGATTTCATGAATTAATTCTCAAACGTGTTTAAGGATTTTTCTTGCAATATACATTACGTGTAGCATGGTGGTAACGCGTGAACAGTTATCAGAAATGGAAAATGTCAGAAAACAGATGCAAACCGAATCCAACTCGGAGATTGGACAAAACATTGACAATGACTCAGCAGGTAGCATGCCTAGGGACGGAAATTTCGTAAATAGACCGACCACCAGTCAAATAGCTAAATTCAGTTCAGAGCCCATTCTTGTACGTGACGTCATGCCAAACGACGTGGCGGGGGCAGAGCAGTCTCAGTTTACAAATATGGCCAGCATGTCTAACACTGTTATCAAGCAAATGACTGAAAACAAAAATCAAATGACTCAAAACAAAAAAGACATTGACGAACACATGACAGTTTTAAAAACGTGACATAACGAGATTAAGCTGAATTAAGAGCACTAAAAACTTGTGGTGACGCTTTGTGTGAAAGAGTAGACAAGATTAACATAAGACTAAGCGGCCAAGTGTCCAAACTTGACTCAAAATTTTCCGAATTGAACTTACAGCAGGAAAAAACCAGAAAATAGGTAAAAGATATTAAAACTGTTGTCAAACATTTAAACGCTACATGCGAAACTGTTCCCACTCAAGTGAAATCTTATCCATCAGTTCATGACTCAATAAAAACACGCATTACTGTAATTGAAGGCAAAGTTAACACTATGGATAAACAAGTTACAGACAAACTGCAATTGCACACTGACAATCATTTTGCCAACACTAATAAAGAATTTTATGACTGGGTTGATCAGAAACATAAATATTTTGACCAATGTGTAGAGGAAAAATTACCATCGGTTGTGAATGACACCGTAGCCTAATTTGTTAAAAATTATAAAGATGTCATAGCTGAGGCAGCTCAATCCAACGCAGCATGACAGAAACAACTAAGCGATGACATACGACCGGAGTGTAGTAATACCAATAAACACAGTGCTCGCTTTGGTACTGAAAACATATGTATGACCTATTCCCCGTACAAAACACACACCTCACAGCAACGACTGTACACACCCGTACACATGGCACCTAATTACGATAGCGACATTTATCGGCAGTACATTCCTTTCCATTAACCAGCCGATTACTACAATAATTAAAGTGAAAGCAATCGACATTACAGTGTGAAAGAAGAAGAAAGTCTGATTAAACATCGGTAATTTCAACCTTCCATCCCAGAAAAACGTAGTGTACATCCTGCAATTTTAAGAAAGCATTTAGAAATGCGTTCCCAAGAGCATGGAATGACTGAAAGTGAATGTCTTACGTTGTAGGTTACGTCCAGGGTGACGCAGCTGTCTGGGCATATAATGTAGCTGAGAGATGCGTGACATATCAACAATTTGAAATAGCTCTCTTGGCCAAATTTTGGTCGCAGTCGGTACAAGAATGTCTACGGAAACACATTGTGGAACCAGAGCCCTACAATGCTAAACATGGCAATTTTCGGCGGTATTTTGAGAAATATTTGAATATGGACCACTTTCTCGATGAACCTGTAGCTACGCGCGATATATTCCGCGGACTGAAAGCCAGATTACTTTCAAACATCCCCTTAGAAAAATTAAGAGTAACAATGCAGGTAAACCTCTTACGTTATCTGATTTTCAAACAGCTGAGCAAAACTGAACATACTCAGACATTTCTCTCTTTACTTCTTCTGATCAACAGTAAACTGACACACTTTTTTAGTGCAACGCAATCTGACTTTCAATAATCCCTACAAAAGAATGGCCCTGACTAGCAATAACCTATACCTTTCATGAATCACTTACCTCACAAAAATCTTCGTTACTCCAACTACTGCAATACAGCGTGCACCAATACTGCCAGCTAAATAAAAGATTCTAACTACTGAACGCGCTAACTACTGATAGGCATTGTTAGCAAATGAAAGATTTTGATGCAGAACAAACAATGTATTTACCTTAATAGTGTTCAAAAGTCGTTATGTGTGTGTGTGTCTATATATATATATATATATATATATATATATATATATATATTTATTTATTATGACATCCAGTCTTACAAATTTCCTTTTTCTGATGGACACACGACCAAATCATCCGCTCTCAGAACTCTGCCATCTCTCTCCCCACATCCACTATGCTGGCGACCCACCTCCAACTGCACAATGCTACACGCTGTTCACATCCAACTCCCCATCACTACAATAGCGAATATTCCAACAATGCCAACCATCCACAGACTGCACACAGCACAACCAGTGAGTTTCATACAGAGGGCTATGTGGTGTTACCAACATAAAAATCTAAACTGCCTACTTACACAGCTCCCATGCTCCCCACCAAAAATTTTACAAATTGTTTTGGGCAGTGCCCAATACTTATTTGCTAAAAATTTTTATATCAACGCTAACAAGTATATCAAATGCACACACTTATCGATACAATGTTGGTCAAAAGCAAAAACGTTCTCACAGTCCATAAAGACAGTCCTGATCATTCATCACAATAGTAATTGCAGGTTTTTTCTCAAATTCTGAGCTGTAAAAGAAATTGCTCACGGAAGTAGTGGATTTTCATGCAGTCTTTAAGAAGTAGTGTTGTCCTTCCAATGGAAGGACAGTGCTGACTCTTGACATGCAGACAGGTAATGGGCCACAACACAGCAAACCCACAGCAGAATCAGTCGAAGTTTTGAAGAATATTGGTAAGTAGATTATCACAGAGCAGACCCACTGTAGTCCTGGTAGAGAATATGGTATTGGTGGGCCACCAGAGGTGCAGACCCACTGCAGTCCTTGTAGAGGTAATGGTATTGGTGGGCCATTAAAGGTGCAGACCCGATGTAGTCCTTGTAGAGATAATGGTATTGGTGGGCCATTGAAAGTACAGACCCCCAGCAGCCATCTGTTGCGACTGTGTGGGTGCACAATCACCATTGAAGAGTCTTGCGGACAATATAGCAAGTCCATGAACCACCAATTGTGCAATCACAAAAAATTTTTTGAAATGTTCTTAAAACCAGCAATGCTGGTGAGCAGTCCCTTGTTGAATTATCAACACATGTGCAATCACCAAGAGTCCCTTTTTTTCACATATTGTGCATATACTATGACCAACAGAAATGTGTTCAGTGAAATGAAACTTAATTTGAAGAACTGGTGTCTATACAATTACAAATTTACGACATGAAAATACAATTACAAAGGTACAAAATACATCATTAAAGAACATAGTAATACAGATAACATTTGTTGTAATGTCGGCTTTACAAAAGAATAGAATTAAACATATACATCAGTGTTGTAGGAATTATGATATAAGTAAATAAATAAAAAAAATGAGAGGAGCTTTCGAATGACTAACTTCACTCATGACCATTAAAACACAACAGAATAAATAATGTTTGAACATCTTTACAAAGTAAATAACATAGAATTAGAAAAATTCTCCAACGTATCTCTTATCAGATAAACACATAATGACAGGAAGAACACAAATACACAAGGGTACACAAACACATAGCGGGATAACACAAAAGGAAAGGACAGGGTTTGTTTTCAGTATGACATTTGGTACTGCAGTATTTATCATAAATGATTTGCAAAAAAAACTTTCTTTACTTCTTGGAGATCTCCCTGAGTTCATCATTATTCCCAAAAAGTTCTCTCTATACCTGCTTTCTGTATTCTATTCATATCCTATTTCAAAATAATTATTCTTCATTGTGCACTAATTTTTTCTCCCAAACCCTTTTTTTATATAACTTCTCAATGAATTTCTTCCAATTCATCGCAACTCATTCTCTTATATAGCCTACCCCCTCTTAAGCTAACTACTGTGCTATATATATATATATATATATATATATATATATATATATATATATATATATATAGACACACACACACACACTAAGGGACGAGGGAATGTAGCAGCACAAAACAATTAACACAAACAGCAATGACAAAAAATGCAAATTGGCAAAGCAAGCAGCAGTCTATCTAGATTAGCAAAGGAAATGCAACATTACAACTAATTTAGGCCAATGTGCAGCAACAAGCAAAAATAAATCTGTAGTAAAATTGGGGTAATACAATGTAAAATTCAGTGGAACTATGCCTGGCAAACAGCAGCAACAAATGCAAAAACTTATACCTAAACATGATAAAGCTCAACCAGAAAGAATATTACAGTAACGATAGGAAATGTCTAATACCTATGTCAGATCTTAACACTACAGTGATGCATCACCTTAACTTACTCTGCGAAAAAGTTACCAAATCGAAAAAAATTATGTATGCAATTCCTGTGACAGGAAATGTCTATTTGTCCTTCCTTTTTTTAAGAAAGTAGATCATAAAATTATTATTTAATGGATCTGTACTAATATTGATATTAGTACATCTATTAAATTTTATTTTAATCAGTGCTGCAGTGCAACTAGAAACTAGATATTAAACAAAATGAGCAAATATATACATAAAGTAAGGCGTGAAACGCCATTCACTAGCCATTTGGCATTTCATAAGGCAGTAAAAAATCTCTCAACTAGCAAGAAAACAGACATAAAATTTTTTTCATCATTTTATTAGGCATTTCAGTAAAAATCAGAAATTACGAGCTCCAAAGTGTAATGATGTGTTTCCAAGTATGAGCGTGTCGTATTTGCGATGCTTTCTACAAAGGAATGTCAATATTGAGGTTAATGGCCTCTTTTTTCTCCACCTAATGGTTTTTTCCCTGGGTGACTGTTGAGCAGCTGGGCGCCTACAGTGCATTGCGACAAGGTCACTTACCTTCCTTACCGAAATATTTACACCAGCAGTCTCTGCTACAGTGACAGTCTGATATATAATTTCACACGTTGAGAATTTACGTTACAAATGTGTAGAAACGAAATCTCATGAATAGCATCATTGTGATACTCACATTCATGCATGTCTGACAGTACAATTCTTGGTTTCCAACATCTTTTTTACCAATCAGAGTCCCTAACCACTACTCATCATTCATATACATATAAACATGTAATCACATTTCTCATATAGTATCATCTTATTGATCATAAACATATCTCAACAGCATAATACACATAGTTGTTGCAATAATAACATCATAACATCTCATTCAAATCTCAAAAATGTCGTAGCTTTCTTCAATACTCTCACAACCTTTAAAAAATGGTCTCTGCTCATTTCAATAAAGTCAACTACCTCAAAAGTACTTCCAAAATCATTATCCCATACCAAATACATCATTCAAAACTCTCATAGTATCACAATGGTTAAAAAAAAATGAAGAGTTCACAAAGTACAGGCAAAATACAATTTCGTAAGTGTGAAGTTATCCAACTGTATAATTGCGTAAACATGTGTCACTGATGTAGTACAAAAATGATAATCTCTATGAGTTAAATGATAAGATAGCTGTGTAATTCTGTGTTAGAGAAATATGGTACCGATGTGTAAAGTTGTATAAGCAAATACCATATTAGCTAGGGCTCCTAGTGCTTGCCACATGCTTAGTACACAAAGTAGGCGTTTACCCCTGAGGATTAATGTAATTATACCCTCAGGTGTTACAGATTACAGTAATGGAATGAAATGCATCATGGAAAACCTTTATATCTTTGTAATTCCAAAATCTTTAAAAATAAATGTTTTAAGTACAAAATTAATCACTCAAATACGTGAACTATAGCACTAAACTGTGTGTCTTGTTGTAAGATAATCTCTGTCATTAATTAATGGTAAAAATGTGCCAAGTACCGTAATTATCGTCGTACTTAAGCAAAGTTCTGTAGAAGTCAATGTACTTACCTCACAATGAACAAAAGTGAAGTGCTATGCATATAGATATCGTAGTTATCATGTACATTACCATGATCAAGAAAGTACTATACTATAACGTATTGTTGTGCTACCAGAAAGACTGCATCATTGTAGCTATATGATAAAAGTTACTACTAAAACATGTTTTACTTTCCAGAAGAATTCAAAAAATCTGTGTAGATATAAAACAGATCCAGCGCAAAAGCAATAATATAAATTCTGTCACTTATCAGTAGTGTCACGATATAATGATGTAGCTGTCAAACAAACCAGATACTAAGTCATCTGTAATCTCTCAGAAATTACTTTAAATCCAGAATGTTTTTTCAAGTAAACCAAAATGTTGCATCAAAATCTCATTAGCAGTACTAGTATATGTTCTAATTATGTAGGCCTTATAGTCATAACGTAATATTGCAACTAACAAGCAAGAATGTACACACACTATAACACTGTGTTGCCTGTTCACTATAACAATGCTTTCGTAATTACTGTCTAAATATGTTCCCTAGGTTCTAGACTGGATAGTTAACTTCAAAACATTGTTTCATATTAGCGATTTCTAAGTGTGACAAAGCGTACTAGCAACGTGAAGTAAAAAATTTTATGGCAAAGACTAAGTTAAAAAGCAGATTATCTCTCAATAAACGGTTTTACATGTGAAATGTGGTGCAATCCTTTACTCTTCCTAGTACGCAGAGTTTCAACTTCAACGCAATTATCATGTGGTATACATCGGTAAAGAATGCTCAGATCTTTCTCAAGGATAGCATCTATGTTATTTTTTTCTGAGCCATTTCGGCGCACGTGGCTATCTGCGGTGCGAGTCATTGTCTGTTACCTTTCCTGTCGTGCGTCATTACTGGTATTTGGAATCTAACTTCTACAAATTCACCTTGTCGAGAGGGCTCTACCCTGTTTGAATCCCGCCAGTTCTGATGACATTCAGGCTGTCGTTATGATTATATCGTCTGTCGTCATGTCGGTAGTTTCCGTAGTTTCTTTTTGTCGGTCATGTGTGGAGGATTTCTCCCAGAATCGTAACTGCGCGGTGGACCGTTACGTCTGAAGTTATTCTGTCTCCCTTGGTAATAATTATGTTGGTGCCCATATTGTCTGTTTCTCTGATTGTATCTGTCATAGTCATTACCGCTGACAGGTGAACTTTCCCTGTAATTATTATTAATCTGCCAACAGTTGTCATATGGGTGGTGTCTGTTTTGGTCACAATTTGCGTTGTAAGAATAGCTTTGTCGTGTCCAGTTGTTATTTCTGTCATCGCAGAATTGTGATGGATGTGACCTGTAATTGTTGTGTTCCTGTTTTTGCATCCCGCGATTGTCAGTGTAAATTCCCAATTCTTGTAACAGTCCCTGAAAAGCTTCGATGTCGTTATTGCAACGTCCTGCCAAAATAATATGTCTTAAATGTTCAGGCAGTTTGATTCAGCAAATGTGAATAAGTTCTGAGGGGCTGTATGGGTTTGACAGATACTGATTCCTGTGCAACATGTCTTCAAAATATTTGACGAGACTGAAAAATTCAGATTGTTCGAAATGTTTCATGATTCTGATGCTATGTTTCACGCGATCTTGAATAGCTTGAGACCAATATGCTGAGAGGAAGGCATGATAAAATTCTTCTTCACTGTGACAATCATGAAATACCGATCGCGTTCTTACAGCTGGTATTCAAATCTGTGCTATAATCTGTGCCCCAATGACTAGTTGGGATGAAAACAATGAGAGAATTGATGAAGCCATGCTTGTGGATGAATGTCGTTGCCAGAATTCTTAAATGTTTTGAATTTACGTGTAGTAATGAATATCTTATATTCAAAGTCATCATGTCGGCGAGTCACATATCGGTCATTGTTACGTCGTATCGGTGGTTCCATCTCAAAATTTGGCGCACCTTGCCAATCATGAAAGAAGGTTGTATACATGGAAGAACACTGGAGATACTAGAAGATATCAGATAGATTATATAATGGTAAGACAGAGATTTAGGAACCAGGTTTTAAATTGTAAGACATTTCCAGGGGCAGATGTGGACTCTGACCACGATCAATTGGTTATGAACTGTAGATTAAAACTGAAGAAACTGCAAAAAGGTGGGAATTTAAGGATATGGGACCTGGATAAACTGATTCAACCAGAGGTTGTACAGAGTTTCAGGAAGAGCATAAGGGAACAATTGACAGGAATGGGGGAAAGAAATACAGTAGAAGAAGAATGGGTAGCTCTGAGGGATGAAGCAGTGAAGGCAGCAGAGGATCACGTAGGTAAAAAGACGAGGGCTAGTAGAAACCCATGGGTAACAGAAGAAATACTGAATTTAATTGATGAAAGGCGAAAATTTAAAAATGCAGTAAATGATGCAGGCAAAAAAGAATACAAATTTCTCAAAAATAAGATAGACAGGAAGTGCAAAATGGCTAAGTATCGATGGCTAGAGGACAAATGTAAGGATGTAGAGGCTTATCTCACTAGGGGTAAGATAGCTACTTCCTACAGGAAAATTAAAGAGACCTTTGGAGAAAGGAGAACCACTTGCATGAATATCAAGAGCTTTGATGAAAACCCAGTTCTAAGCAAAGAAGGGAAAGCAGAAAGGTGGAAGGAGTATATAGAGGGTCTATACAAGGGCGATGTACTTGAAGATAATATTATGGAAATGGAAGTGGATGTAGATGAAGATGAAATGGGAGATATGATAGTGCGTGAAGAGTTTGACAGAGAACTGAAAGACCTGAGTCGAAACAAGGCCCCCAGAGTAGACAACATTCCATTAGAACTACTGACAGCCTTGGGAGAGCCAGTCCTGACAAAACTCTAACATCTGGTGAGCAAGATGTATGAAGCAGTCGAAATAGCCTCAGACTTCAAGAAAAATAAAATATATCCAATCCCAAAGAAAGCAGGTTTTGACAGATGTGAAAATTACCGAACTATCAGTTTAATAAGTCACAGGTGCAAAATGCTAAAGCGAATTCTTTACAGACGAATGGAAAAACTGATAGAAGCCGACTTCAAGGAAGATCAGTTTGGATTCCGTAGAAATGTTGGAACATGTGAGGCAATACTGAGCCTACGACTTAGCTTAGAAGAAAGATCAAGGAAAGGCAAACCCACGTTTCTAGCATTTGTAGACTTAGAGAAAGCTTTTGACAATGTTGATTGGAATGCTCTCTTTCAAATTCTGAAGGTGGCAGGGGTAAAATACAGGGAAGCGAAAGGCTATTTACAATTTGTACAGAAACCACATGGCAGGTATAAGAGTCGAGGGGTATAAAAGAGAAGCAGTGGTTGGGAAGGCAGTGAGACAGTGTTGTAGCCCATCCCCGATGTTATTCGATCTGTATATTGAGCATGCAGTAAAGGAAACAAAAGAAAAGTTCAGAGTAGGTATTAAAATCCATGGAAAAGAAATAAAAACTTTGAGGTTCGCCGATGACATTGTAATTCTGTCAGAGACAGCAAAGGACTTGGAAGAGCAGTTGAACGGAATGGACAGTGTCTTGAGAGGAGGGTATAAGATGAACATCAACAAAAGGAAAAAGAGGATAATGGAATGTAGTTGAATTAAGTCGGGTGATTCTGAGGGAATAAGATTAGAAAATGAGACACTTAAAGTAGTAACGAAGTTTTGCTTTTTGGGGAGCAAAATAACTGATGATGCTCGAAGTAGAGAGGATATAAAATGTAAACTGTCAATGGCAAGGAAAGTACTTCTGAAGAAGAAAAATTTGTTAACATCGAGTATAATTTAAATGTCAGAAAGTCATTTCTGAAAGTATTTGTATGGAGTGTAGCCATGTGTGGAAGTGAAACGTGGATGATAAATAGTTTAGATAAGAAGAGAATAGAAGCTTTCGAAATGTGGTGCTACAGAAGAATGCTGAAGATTAGATGGGTAGATCACATAACTAATGAGAAGGTATTGAATATAACTGGGGAGAAGAGGAGCTTGTGGCTCAACTTGACTAGAAGAAGGGATCGGTTGGTAGTACATGTTCTGAGACGTCAAGGGATCACCAATTTAGTATTGGAGGGCAGCGTGGAGGGTAAAAATCGTAGAGGGAGACCAAGAGATGAATACACTAAGCAGATTCAGAGGGATGTAGGCTGCAGTAGGTCCTGGGAGATGAAGAAGCTTGCACAGGATAGAGTAGTATGGAGAACTGCATCAAACCAGTCTCTGGACTGAAGACCACAACAACAACAACAGCTCTAATCTGTGCCCCAGTTACCAGTTGGGAGGAAAACAATGAGAGAATTGATAAGCCTCGCTTGTGGATGAATGTCGTTGCCAGAATTCTTAAATGTTTTGAATTTACGTGTAGTAATGAATAGCTTATAGTCATAGTCATCGTGTCGGCGAGTCGCATATAGATCATTGTTATGTCGTGTCGGTGGTTCCATCTCAAAATTTCGCAGCACCTTGCCAATTTCTTTCATAATTTCCGAAATGCCCTGTGTTATTATTTTGTGGCTCTTCAGTATTTCTAAGTCCCTCTTCCTGTGTCGGAGCGCGAGTCTCCTCTGAAATATTTAATTCTTGTATTACTTGTGCCAACTGATCTTGTACTTCCCGGATTTCTGTTTTGTGTTGCGTATTAATTTGATTTTGATTTTGTTTGAATTTCCTAATTTGTTCGTACACTTCTGTGTCATTAAAGACGACCGGTCTTCACATTATAATCTGCCTTTGCAGATAAATTATTTTGCTGATCCTAAAGCTCGACTACTTTCTCTGATAATGAACTAATATCCTCCATGTGTCTTTCTGAACCAATTTTCAGAGTATCTACTGTGTCCTTTAAGTTTTCCTGAGTTTTTGCAAGTTACGTAATGGAATCAGTAGATGCAACTGAGTCAATTTTAGCCCGCAAGGTTTCTTGATTTTCGTGAACAATAGTTTGCAGTTCTTTTATGGCTGCCTCGTGTTTCTGTAATGCATTTTCATGCCGCGAAAATACAGGTTGAAAATGCTCACAAATTTGTGTTGTTACGTCATTACAGACTTTTTGGCATTTCGATTCGATGTTATGTAACTCAGTAGATAAATCTTCACGTGTTTGTTGAAGTGTTTCTTTAATGTGTTTCTGATTTTGTTCCATTTGTTGCTGTGACTGTTTCTGATATTGTTCCATTGCGTCTAACTGTTGCTGTGTTTGTCTCTGGTGTTGTTCCATTGTGTCTAACTTTCTACACCATTATTTGCCACCTGGTCCATTTCCCTATGTTCAGTTACCAAATTACTATGTTGAACTTTAATTAAATCATTACATGGTGGCGCTAACACACTACTCTCGTCTTCACTGTCCTTTCTCATTTTACTTTGGAGCCTAGTATTACGTTTTTCACACGTCATAATTGTCACAATATTTCACATGATAACACAGAAAAGCACAATTTGAAGAGTAAAATAAGATAACACATTAAAAGAGCACTGAAAATAATATCTAATTAATTGCAAGCACAGCTGCGAAGTATTTGGTGCAAATCTACATGCATGCCACAACTGTTTTACTGTACAACAATGAAAAACTACAACTACAAAGAAGATTCTCTCTACAATTTCGCGCTAGCAATAAACAATAGCTACAGTAATTACATAAACTACAAGAAAAAATCAGAAGATTGCAGTGAGGGATCCTCGACTAAGGGTCGACGTATGAAACATTCCATTAGAAAAACGAAAAATGACAATGCTGGTAAACCTCTTACGTAATTTGATTTTCAAACAGCTGAGAAAAACTGAATGTACTCAGACATTTCTCTCTTTACTTATTCTGATCAACAGTAAGCTGACAAACAATATTTTTTTTAGCGTAATGCCTACAAAAGAATGGCCCTGACTAACAATAACCTATATCTTTCATGAATCACTTACCTCTCAAAAATCTTCGTTACTCAAACTACTGCAATATAGCGTGCGCCAATACTGCCAGCTAAATAAAAGATTCTAACTACAGAAGGCAGTAACTACTGATAGGCATAGCTAGCAAATGAAAGATTTTGATGGAGAACAAACAATGTATTTACCTTAATAGTGTTCAAAAGTCATTATATATATATATATATATATATATATATATATATATATATATATATATATATATATATAAGTTCATGACATCCAGTCTTACAAATTTCCTTTTTCTGACGGACACACGTCCAGATTGTCCGCTCTCAAAACTCTGCCATCTCTCACCACATCCACAACTGCTGGCGGCTCACCTCCAACTCCACAACGCTACGCGCTGTTCACATCCAACTGTTCAACACTACAATAGCGAATATTCCAACAATGCCAACCAGCCACAGACTGCACACACCACAGTCAGTGATTTTCATACAGAGCGCTACGTGGTGTTACCAACATAAAAACCGGAACAGCCTACTTACAACCTTTTAACATTAAAGAGAAGTTACTGCACATTCCAGAAAATGATGTAGAATATTTTGTGACTGTGCTTGATTCTGTGCATATGTTATATGAGGATCAACGTTCCGCACGGCAAAACAGTTGCCACAATGTTTACATCAGTGGCACTCTAATGCGCGGTCTAGGCAACTTATTCCTGGCGTGCCAGGCAATGTTAGTTATGTAGTGCAGCAGAATCAACAGCCTCCTTTCGTAAACCAATACACGTACCATAATTAGCAGCCACACACCATTATGAATAATAATCATAACATATGATACATAACAACCGGCAAACCGTACAAGAGGCGCTGCAACAATTGTAATGGAAATAACAGAAACGGAAACAACAAAAACGGGAACAAAAGCAGAAACAACTATCAGCCTGTACAAAATCAGCTGCAAAACTGGAACAGTAACTACGGTAAAGCGTACCAAAATACTGGTCCACCACCTGAATACCACATCAGCACAGGTCCATGGGAAATACCACCACAGCCTGTACAAAATCAGAATTGGGCTTTACCTACCAATCAGCAGGTAAGTCATGGTGCTCCACCACAAAAGCCACAACAGATTGGAGAGTGGAATACAAATAACCTAATGTAAACGAAATACAAGTGTCAAGTGAAGCTTTACCTCCGCTTGTGTAATCACCAGCAGCAATTACGACGACGTCAAACTAAAGAAAGTCACTACTGGGCCCCAGGTCGTGATTGAAGAGGGTTGGGGGGGGGGGGGGGGGGGAGACTTCAATAACAAATCATTGTCTAATACACCCACTGATGAACAACACAATGATCATGTACCAAATAGTTTCAAGCAGCAACCACTGTTATTTATACGCTACAATCATGATGAGCGCGTATCTGATGAACTATTGCAGGAAAATACACAATATCGTTCATCTAGCAATGACATAGTTTTAGCTACAACTAATGATATAGCAGGAGGTATTCCAACCAGTACTGTTTTGGACACAGGAGAGGCTGTGAGTATTTTGTCGTATAATATGTATAAGAAAATGACTGAATTTGAACCTTTTCCAGAGTTGCCTGTTCAAAAGTGTAAGATTTAACTGCCGTAGGTAATAAGTCTAGTAGAGTTACGAAACAGGTTTTTGTGACCATTAAGACAGGTAATGGAACCGTACAACGGCCATTCCTCGCGGTCCAGAATCTAGTTACTAATTGTATTATAGGTTTAGATATGTTATGTGAGAAGGACAGTGTTATTGACATCTAGAAACGTAAATGTTTCCTTAGACATAAGGGCAGTGAAATCACGATTGGCTTGGATACCAGGACTTTCAAACAAGACAAGTACTGTATAGGGTAGAAAATCCCATTTCTGCAAGAGAGCGACGAAACAAACTACAGACACTCGCACCTGAAAAGAATATTATGACCTGAAAACACTGATTAGCCATAAGCTAAGTGAAACCTCTACTATTACTGGTGATGAATGCAATGAGACTTATCAAGTACTATTTAAGTATATACAGGTCTGTAGCAAACTTCCATGTGCCATTAAGAACTTAAACAGATGTTAAGAGTGGAAGATAATCGAGCCTTCCTCATCTCCCTACTATAGGCCATTAGTTGTCAAGAAACCTAACTGAAATGTTACAGCAGTGTTGGACACACGTGCCATAAATGAAATTATATTACCAGTACGTACTAAACCAGGAAATTTAGAGGAACAATTACAGAAATTTTTAGACGCTAAGTACTTTTCCACCATCGAGTCGACAAATTAGTTTTGGCAATTCGCAACCACTCCTGATTCTAGAAAATATACTGATTTCACATTTGGGGGCAAACATATCAATTCTGTGTTCTTCTTTCGGATTGAGCGTCAATGAGGCGTATTCATTACTGTTTTCGATACTGTGCGTGCTTGGTGACGAGTTAGTTGAGACTGTTACACATTATGTCGATGATCTTTCTATAGCTACTAATACTTGGAATGAACATTGTGATGCCCTTGAAAAGATTCTGGATAAATTTGCACAAGGTGGTATAATAGCTAACCTAAAGAAGTCAAAATCTGCTTGTAGTGAGATTAGGTATCTTGGACAACAATGAATGCACAAGGTAAACGCCCTTATCCAGTTGGACACTATTAGGAATTTTCCTAGTCCTCGTACTAAAAAGCAACTGAAGTCATTTCTAGGACTCTGTTCTTTCTTTCGCCATTTCCTGTCACAACAACTATTGAACAGTAAGCATCTCCTAGATTTACTTAAGAAGAATTAGGTATGGATCTGATCTGAGTAGTGCCAGCAAAATTTTGATAGCATTTGTAAGTAGGCTGTTTATGTTTTCTTATTAGCAACGTTACATAGCGCTCTGTGTGAGAATCACTGGCTGTGCTGTGTGCAGTCTGTGGCTGGTTTGCATTGTTGTCTGCCATTGTAGTGTTGGGCAGCGGCAGCTGGAACTGAACAGCGCGTAGCGTTGCGCAGTTGGAGGTGAGCCGCCAGCAGTGGTGGATGTGGGGAGAGAGATGGTGGAGTTTTGTAATTTGTCATGAACTGCTATATATATTATGACTATTAAGGTAAATACATTGTTTGTTCTCTATTAAAATCTTTCATTTGCTAACTATGGCTATTAGTAGTTAGTGCCTTCCGTAGTTTGAATCTTTTATTTAGCTGGTAGTAGTGGCGCCAGCTCTATTGCAGTAGTTCGAGTAACCTAGATTTTTGTGAGGTAAGTGATTTCTGAAAGGTATAGTTTAATGTTACTCAGGGCCATTCTTTTGCAGGGATCTTTGATAGTCAGACTGCGTTGCGCTAAAAATATTGTGTGTCAGTTTAAGCACAGTCTTGTATAATTTTTCTAAGGGGACGTTTCATATGTCGACCCTTAGCCGAGGATACCTCACTGGAATCTTCTGATTTTTTCTTGTAGTTTGCGTAATTAGTGTAGCTTTTGTTTATTGCTAGTGCGTAATTATAGAGAGAATTTCCTTTGTAGTTGTAGTTTTTCATTGTTGTACACAGTTGTGGCATGCATTTAGATTTGCACCAAGTATTTCGCAGCTGCGCTTGCAATTAACTACGTATTATTTTTAGTGTGTTCTCTTATTTGTGCTCTTCAAATTGTGCTTTTCTGTGTTATCGTGTGAAATATTGTGACAATAATGGCGTGTGAAAAATGTAACACTAGGCTCCAAAGTAAACCGAGAAATAATAGTGATGACGAGTGTAGCTTACCAGCATCGCTGTGTAATGAATTAACAGACATTCATAGTAGTAATTTGGTAACTGTTGTAATGGTCGCCTAGTCGTTGATATAGCTAATTGCTGTAATCGCGCTATTTCACTCCTTGTTAGGTTGGCGCCATTAAAATGCGTTGTAGTAATCGCTGCTGCTTGCTGGATCGCTGCTGTGTCTCGATGCTGATGCTGGCTCTAAATCTGGTTGTCTAGGGTTAAAAACATGAGGTCCCGTGTTTTTTATGTGCTTTTGATGATAAAGAACGAGCGAAACCAACAAATATGTAACCTTCAAATATTTATTATGGTGGCCATCTTAATTCCACTGTCTACCAAAGACCATGACAACACAAAGTAGTACTTCCATTACATGATCTTTGCATTGTTTATCCACCTCAAACAATAACACACAAACACACTTTACCAGAGTGACATTCCGACTGCCTCCCGACCGTTCTTGCTGCTTGTATTTATAACATTGTCAAAGAACTACTAAAAAGAGATATAGTTTACAAGTCACATGTACATCTGTTATCATAATTTGTGCAGAAAAGTTATTAATTTGCATCGAGTGACATAATTTAACATGTTATTAAAATGACAGACAGATTTGTAGACTTGACAGAATAATTCTTTGTTACAAAAAGGCCGTTTTTTAGAAGTTTGTCAATTGACTTCTCTAATTTGCATAAATAAGTAAGTAACATGAATTATTAAGAATTACATTGGTTTTCGTCTAAAATAGGATTGATTACGTGAATACTGAGTGAAAACACTCCTAGTGAACAAATAGGTTTCACTGGGTGATTTTTATTTAAGGAGATCCAAAATACCTAAGTTGGCTACTATTTTTCGTACTTCATATTAATTATTTAAGATAAACTTAGTGTTTTTACATGATGACATTTGCTGTATCAGTGATCAAGTGATATTAACTTTTGTGTGGGTCAGTTATTCAGTATGATTTAATGGGTTGACTGTTTATGGAGACATGTTGTGCAATCATTGTTAGCATACACAATAACTTTTCTATAATCATAAATACTCGTTAAACTGGTTGAATTTGGAGGGTATCACATACTTCGGTAAAGTAAAGCCTTTAATATGTTCTATTACAATACCCCCCTCGGGTAATATCCTTTACAGAATGTTAATGATATTAGCCGACTAGGACAAATGTGTCAAATGCTTAAAATTTGGAAAAGTACTACTTTAATATTTTTTTTTTTTTTTTTGTTTTGTTTTACTATGCATAATGTGTATGTATACCATGACCGTTACACCGTTTCAAAATGACTTTTTCCTGCAAATATTTTAGTTATGTTCTTTCAAATGCACTTTGTGTTATGGCTCTCAGTACGACAGCATAATAAAAATATTTAGTAATATATGAAAGTAAAAAAAAACTTAATCTTTGCTCCCAGTGAGCCACATGGAAAATGATCAAAAACAGACATAAATATATCACATGCGATCTTAAGATATATAAAAAAAATATATGTAAATTATTTCAAAGCCAGCTCTCATTGAGTCACAGAATAATCAAGATAATAGAAGGAACATAAATATATTACATAGATGGACAGGTCAGATGTCCATAGGAAAATATTGCAACTGTCTGCTCTTTTTGAGCCACATAAAGGAAATGAAAACAAAAAACATAATTAGAAGTATGGACATGATATATAAACACAAACACTAGAGAAGTCACATGTATGAATATAATATGCATTTTTAAAAAAAGAAAATATTTAAAAAACTTGTCTCCCATTGAGACAGTCAAGATAGTACAAGAACATATTAATACCAAAATTGGACACTTAAATTGGTCACAACATAACACAAACATCAAACTTGGTGAACATCTGATTAGCTGTAGAAAATTGTACACAAATCTTATGCCTAAGAAAATAGTAACAAAATGATGGGTCTTGCACAACAATTTTTACATTGTCTTTTATATTTGGTGCAAGTATGTCCCATATTCAACAATACAAACAGAAAGTAATAAATGTTTGTCACCTCTTTGGGTGCATGTTTAAACTTGCCCCTTGCAAGTAAAGAAGATGTCTCCAAATTTAATATTCAATAGTGACAATAAAAATATAAAAACATTGTCTCAGAGATCTGGAACTTTTCCAGGGTCTGTAGGATGAGTGGTAGTTGCTATTTGCCACACCCAGTAAAAATCTTTGCTGATAAAATGCTTTACGGAAAATGGGTAAGTAACTGTATACAAACAGGGAAATGTGCTTAATCATGTTTATATGATTTCAATTCAGTGATGTTTCTTAATCCAAATAACCTTCTTGATCTGGGAAAGATAAGTCTATACGCATTAGGATGTGGGCTTTCTTTTATTTCAAATGGACCAATGTAAATGTTTACTTTAACATATGGACAACCTAGCTCAACATCATTGTCTATTTCAGTATTTTCAAACAATAGATCATTTTCAATTTCTTTAGTTCCTAAGTCTAATGTCTCTTTCCTACACTTAGACACATCCCTCTCTGTTTGCAAAGCATTGACATTTAAACATAAACCTTTGTTTTCATCTGTTCCTCTTAACACTGTGTTGTCACTTAACAAACTACTGTTTTCACCCCATTTTTTATAAAGTCCACTACGGATTCTTGTCCACCATGTAGGATACAAGGTTGCACTTACCTTTGCTAATTCTTTCCAAAAGGCATCTTTGTTTATACAGTTTCCATAGTTGTTCCACAAAACTTCCAAAAACTTTTCCCCTTTTTCTTGAAAACACACATTTACATTCCATCCCTTTATATTTTCTTTATTATTATTACCATTCTCATAGATTAGTGTTTCATAGTTCCCAATAGGCAATAGCTTGTCCTCAGATACACATTCCCTAGTCTGCATTTCACTTAAATTAACCTCATTATTACCCATGTTTGTCACATCACTTACCTTTACTACATAATCACTTTTCAATTCTACAAATACTTTTATTTCTTCCTCCACACTCTCATCAATAACATCACTTGATTTAGGATCATTATTTAAATGTCCCTCTATTACTTCTTCCTCCTCCTCCACAACAACCCCATCTTCAGTTTCCCCCCTATGTATCTGAATCTCAGCAATTGGGCCTTTGGCTCCATTAAACACTTCGGCATCCCCCTTCTTATCAAATAAACCCCCCAAAATAGATTCTATTTGTGGTGTGTCTGACTTGTTATTAACACCAGTATCTTTTTCAGCCCAACTAAGGAACTCTGCAATACCTTCAACTTCTGCACTTTCACTAACTACCTGTGCTTGAACACTGTTTTTATTAACTGTATCACTTTTACTCATAGTATCCCAAAACCTTTTATTAAATTCTAATTTATTCATTCTAACAACATCAGTATTTTCATGGTATTTACTCTTTACATTGTATCCTCTCCTTTTCCAGTTTCGGTTATGTGTTGTCCTATCATAATATTGTCTAGCCCCAAAACTACGGACATCTAGTGGGACTGTCCACCGTTTCCCGGCTGGTTCCCTCGGTCTGTCCGTTTGTAGTTGTCGTTTTGTTCACTAGTTTCAACAAACCCCCTTCTATCTTGTTCTCTTCCCCAATACCTATTTCTATCATTCCTGTTATCTCTCCTCCATCCTCCCTCCTGTGTATTGTTTCTGAAATCATTTTCATATCTCCTATCTCCCCTATTTGGAGCATTATTTCCAGAATTTTCAAAGTCTCTCCTCCCATAATAATCTCTATTTACATTCCTGTTCCACCCCCCATACTGATTGTTGCCAGAGCCAAAACTTTGGTTATTCTCTCTTTCCAAGGCCCTATCTAATCTATCTACAAATTTCAGGAACTCTTCCATTGAATCGTCTGGTCCATGGACCAATTCCCACTGCAGTCTCTCTGGTAACCTTCTTTTTAAAACATCAATTTGTGTCATAATATCAAAAGAGTTATTCAAGTGAGCAAGTTTTTTCAATTGATCTCTGCAAAATTTTTGCATTCCCCCTACTTTCCCTCTATACACTGGTCCATTTAGAAATTCTGACTTTAATCTGGCTTGTATGGATTGTGACCAAAATTTGCAGATAAATTTAGCTTCAAACTCTTCAAAAGTATTCCAAGAATCATTATTCTCATTTGCCCAGGATAGGGCCTCCCCTTCTAGAAACCGTTTTACTAACTTAATTTTTATGTTATCTGTCATTCCTACAACAAACATATCCTTACATTGATGAATAAAGTCAATAGGGTGCAGATTTTCACCAGGAAAGCATTTCACTTGGATGTGCCCATACATTGTATTTTGATTGTAAAACATTTGTTTTGACATCAATGCATCTTCCAATTGTGTATATTTAGTGTGTATCTTTTCTACTTTTGTATCTACATTAGTGGTATACAGGTTGTACTCTTGTTTAAGGTTTTCTGATGTTTTGTCTATTCTCTGATCTAATCTTTCAACTTCAGTATCTACTCTGTTGTAGATGACAGCAATACTGTCTGTGTTAGCTTGTATATTTTCATTTAAACTTTCAACTTTAATTTGAAATTCTTTTCTGAAGTGTATCAGCTGTTCGCTAGTGTCCTTACTGAGGGTAGTTTTAATTTCCTCACACTTCTCATTGAGATGAGTAGTTAATAGATCAAAATCCAAACTTAACTTATCCAGTCTATCTGTGTTTTCTTTAAGTTTCAAACTTACTTGTTCACTTGATTGTTTAACATCCAAACGTACTTGTTCACTTGATTGTTTAAGTTGCGAGCTTATTTGAGTTGCAAACCCTGTTAGCCACTCTGTTAAGTTTAATTGTTCACCATCCCCTGGTTCAATTTTTACATTTCCTACGGTCTCAGGTAGAGACATGTTAACTATAAATTTTTTTTTTTTTTTTTTTTTTAATGACAACAACAAAATACCTTGCTTTATGTAGCTATACTCTGATGTGATCGGTGTTCTTGTTGGCTTTTTTCACATCTATTCGGTTTTATCTTGATTGATGAATTCCATTGACAATCCAGACGTTAATCTTCCGAGCAGTGTGATGATAGTTTTTCGTAATCTCACATACACAGGTTTTTTTGTTTTTCACTTTGACATATCTTCACTGTTGCCACACTGCACAAATAAACTTTTTTTTTTTTTGAAGTGCTAAGCACTTACGAAATTTATCGCTGCACTATTATCATCGATGCACTTAAAGATCCCGGACGAGCCCCCACTTTTGTAATGGTCGCCTAGTCGTTGATATAGCTAATTGCTGTAATCGCGCTATTTCACTCCCATTTACGGAGCTTGTTAGCACTTGATGTTAGGTTGGCGCCATTAAAATGCGTTGTAGTAATCGCTGCTGCTTGCTGGATCGCTGCTGTGTCTCGATGCTGATGCTGGCTCTAAATCTGGTTGTCTAGGGTTAAAAACATGAGGTCCCGTGTTTTTTATGTGCTTTTGATGATAAAGAACGAGCGAAACCAACAAATATGTAACCTTCAAATATTTATTATGGTGGCCATCTTAATTCCACTGTCTACCAAAGACCATGACAACACAAAGTAGTACTTCCATTACATGATCTTTGCATTGTTTATCCACCTCAAACAATAACACACAAACACACTTTACCAGAGTGACATTCCGACTGCCTCCCGACCGTTCTTGCTGCTTGTATTTATAACATTGTCAAAGAACTACTAAAAAGAGATATAGTTTACAAGTCACATGTACATCTGTTATCATAATTTGTGCAGAAAAGTTATTAATTTGCATCGAGTGACATAATTTAACATGTTATTAAAATGACAGACAGATTTGTAGACTTGACAGAATAATTCTTTGTTACAAAAAGGCCGTTTTTTAGAAGTTTGTCAATTGACTTCTCTAATTTGCATAAATAAGTAAGTAACATGAATTATTAAGAATTACATTGGTTTTCGTCTAAAATAGGATTGATTACGTGAATACTGAGTGAAAACACTCCTAGTGAACAAATAGGTTTCACTGGGTGATTTTTATTTAAGGAGATCCAAAATACCTAAGTTGGCTACTATTTTTCGTACTTCATATTAATTATTTAAGATAAACTTAGTGTTTTTACATGATGACATTTGCTGTATCAGTGATCAAGTGATATTAACTTTTGTGTGGGTCAGTTATTCAGTATGATTTAATGGGTTGACTGTTTATGGAGACATGTTGTGCAATCATTGTTAGCATACACAATAACTTTTCTATAATCATAAATACTCGTTAAACTGGTTGAATTTGGAGGGTATCACATACTTCGGTAAAGTAAAGCCTTTAATATGTTCTATTACACTGTGCATAGGGAAATGGAGCGGGCATCAAATAATGGTGTAGTCAGTGAAACAGGTAGTGAACAGGGAAGCATTATTGATCGATCGGTCGGCAACAGCTCGCCTCAGGAATCGGGAATGACAGAACACAATATTGCAAATACTGTAGACTCAGGTTTTGGGTTCTCACCGTTTACTCAAATGAGTCAAGAAACATTTTCTGCTTGTCAAAATGTGAATGTTGCCGGTGCAACTTCACTGCCGAAAGCACTGAGGAACATGTTTCAGACGCCAGTGCATTGTTATTACAGTTAATGCAACAAATGGGACAAAGGCTACAAAAATTAGACACAATGGAACAAAATCTTCAAAAGTTAGACACAATGGAACAAAATCTTCAAAAGTTAGACACAATGGAACAAAATCAGAGACAAACACAGCAACAGTTAGACACAATGGAACAAAATCAGAGACAAACACAGCAACAGCTTCAAAAGTTAGACTCATTGGAACAAACTCTTGAACAAACACGTGAAGATTTAACTACTGAGTTACATAACATTGAATCGAAATGTCAAAAAGTCTGTAATGACGTAAAAACTCAAATTTGTGAGCATTTTCAACCTATTTTTTCGCGGCATGAAAATGCATTACAGAATCACGAAGCAGCCATAAAAGAACTGCAAACTATTGTTCATGAAATTCATGAGACCTTGCAAGCTAAATTTGACTCAGTTGCATCTACCGATTCGGTTACGCAACTTGCAAAAACTCAGGAAAACTTAAAGGGCACAGTAGATACTCTGAAACTTGGTTCAGAAAAACACACTGAGGAAATAAGTACACTATCGGAGAAAGTAGCCGAACTTTTGGATCAATTCACTAATTTATCTACGAAGGTAGATGATAATCTGAATGACACAAAACCGGTAGTCTTTAATGACACAGAAGAGTGCGAACAAATTAGGAAATTCAGTCAAAATCAAATCAATATACAGTACAAAAGAGAAATCCGGGAAGTACGAGATCAGTTGGCACAAGTAATACAAAAATTACAAATTTCAGAGGACACTCGCGCTCCAACACGGGAAGAGGGGCTTAGAAATACTGAACAGCTACAAAATAATAACACAGCGCATTTCGGAAATTATGAAAGAAATTGGCAAGGTGCACCGAATTTTGAAATGGAACCGCCGAAACGACGTAACAATGACCGATATGCGACTCGCCGACATGATGATTTTGACTATAAGCTGTTTATTACTACACGTAAATTCAAAACATTTAAGAATTCTACCAACGACATTCATCCACAAGCATGGCTCCATCAATTCTCTCATTGTTTTCCTCCCAACTGGTCACTGCAGCACAGATTAGAATTTATGTGTGGCTATTTAGAGAATGAACCAGCTGTAAGAATGCGATCGGTCATTCACGATTGCCACAGCGAAGGAGAATTTTATCATGCCTTCCTCTCAGCATATTGGTCTCAAGCTACACAAGACCGCGTAAAACATAGCATCATAATGATGAAATGTTTCGAACAATCTGAATTTTCCAGTATTATGAAATATTTTGAAGACATGTTGCATAAGAATCAGTATCTTTCAAACCTATACAGCCCCTCAGAACTCATCCGCATTTGCTTAATCAAATTACCTGAACATTTGCGACATATTATTTTGGCAGGACGTTGCAAAGACGACATTGAAGCTTTTCAGGGACTCTTACAAAAATTAGAAATTGACACAGACAGTCGCGGGATGCGAAAACAGGAAAACAATCACTACAGGTCACATCCGTCACAATTCCGTGACAACAGAAACAATAACTGGACACGACAAGTCTATTCTTACAACGCAAATCGTGACCAAAACAGACACCACCCATATGACAACCACTGGCAGAGTAATACTAGTTACAGAGAAAGATCGCATTTCCGTAGTAATGAATATGACAGAGATTACTATAGAAACAGACAATATGGGAACAAAAACGATTATTATCAAGGGAGACAGAATAACTTCAGACGCAACGGTCCAGCGTGCAGTTACGATTCAGGGAGAAATTCTCCACCACTTAACCGACAAGAAAGAAACTACAGGAACTACCGACATGACGACAGACGATGTGATCGTAACGACAGACCTGAATTGCATCAGAACTGGCGGGATTTAAACAGGGCTGGGCCCTCTGGGCAAGGTGAATTTGTGGAAGTTAGACCTCCAAATCCCAATAACGACGCACGCCAACAAAGGAACAGACAATGACTCGCACCGCAGGCAGCCGCTTGCGCCGGCTGGCTCAGAGAAAAATGACATGGACGCTAACCTTGGGAAAAATTCCAGTATACCACATGATAATTGCGTTGAAGTTGAAACTCTGCGTACTAGGAAGAGTAAAGGCTTACACTACATTTCACATGTAAAACCGTTTATTGAAAGATAATCTGCTTTTTAACTTTGTCTTTGCCATAAAACCTTTCACTTCACATTTCTAGTATGCTTTGTCAGACTTAAGAAACTGTTACCATGCAACAATGTTTGAAGTTAAATATCCAGTCAAGAACCAAGAGAACTTATTTAAATAGAAATTACGAATGCAGTGTTATTGTGAACAGACGACACAGTGTTATTGTGTGTGTGCATTCTTGCTTGTTAGTTGCACAATTACGTAACGACTATAAGGCTCACATACTTAGGACACATACTGGTACTGCTAATGAGATTCTAATGCAACATTTTGGTTTACTTGAAAATACATTCTGTATTTAAAGTACTTTCTGTGAGATACCAGATGAGACAGTGGTTAGTTTATGTGACAGCTACACGATTTTATCACGACGCTACTAATGAGTGACAATTTACAATGTTGCTTTTGCAGTGTTTCTGTTTTATATCTGCACAGTTTTCTGTTTTATTCTGGAAAGTAAAACATGTTTTAGTAGTAACTTCTGTGGTATAGCTACAATGAGACAGCCTTTTCCGTAGCACAACAATACGTTACAGCACAGTAATTTCTTCATCACAACAATAAGCGTAATAACTAAGATATCTATACGCAAAGCATTTCACTTTTGTTTATCATGAGGTAAGTACATTGGCTTCTGCAGAACTTAGCTTTCGGAGGACAATAACTACGACACATCCACAGAGATTATCTTACAGCAAGACGCACATTTAGCGCCACAGGACATGTATTTGAGTGATTAATTTTGCACTTAAATCATTTATTTTTAAAGATATTTGAAGCACAATGATACAAAGGTTTTGTGACACATTTCATTCCATTGTTGTAATCTGTAACACCTGAGGGTATTATTCGTTAATCCTCAGGGGGGTACACGCCTACTTTGTGTACCATGTGTTTGGCAAGCACAAGGAGCGCTAGCTAATATGGTATTTGCTTCTACAACTTTACACATCGGTACCATATTTCTCTAACACAGAATTACAAAACTATCTGATTATTTGACAGAGAAACAAACATTCTTTTTACTACGTTAGCAACAGATGTTTACGTAATTACACAGTTGGATAATTTCATAATTATGAAATTGTATTTTGTCTGTACTTTGTAAACTGTTCATATTTTTTCGGAACCATTCTGATACTATGAGAGCTTTGAATGATGTATTTGGTAAGGGAGCATGATTTTAAAGTACGTTTGAGGTAGATGACACTCTTGAAATGAGCAGAGAATTTTTTTTAGGTTTTGACATTATTGCAAAAAGCTGGGACGTTTTTGAGATTTGACTGAGGTGTTATGATGTTATTATTACAACGACGATGTGTATTATGTTGCTGAGGAACGTTTATTATGCTACGTATTTCTCATGATGAAATATTGAAGAAGTGTCGATGAATATGTATATGTATAATCAGGTAAGGAATAATGAGTAGTGGCTAGGGACTCTGATTTGTGGAACAGGATGTTGGAAACCAAGAATCGTACTTTAAGAGTTATGAAATGTGTGTAAATGCTTGAATGTACCACAATGACGCCGAAAATTTTTTGGACACTGTTATATTTACAGGATTTTGTTTCTACACATTTGTAACGTAAATTTTCGACCTGTGAAATTTTCATATGAGACTGTCACTGTAGCGGAAACTGGTGTCGTAAATATTTCGGTAAGAAAGTTAAGTGACCACCTGCCCCTAATGCGTCGTGGGCACCCAGCTGGGCGACAGTCGCCTTGAAAAAAAGGCCATTAGTGTGTGCCTTCCAGAGGCACAGGTGGAAAAAAAAGGGAGGCCATTATCCTCGCTATTGACATTCCTTTTGTAGAAAGCATTGTAAATACGACACCCTCAAACTTGAAAACATGATTACACTGTAGAGTTCTTAATTTATGACATTTACTGAAATGAAATGATGAGAAACATTTTATGGCTATTGTCTTGCTAGTTGAAAGATTGTTTACTGCATTATGAAATGCCATATGGCTAGTGAATGACGTTTGACGCCTTGCTTTGCCTATTTTGTTTAATATTTAGTTCCTAACTGCACTGCAGCATTGGTTATTATAAAATTTAATATATGTACTAATATCACTATTTTCTGTCTACAGATCCAGTAAAGAATACGTTTATGATATACTTTCTTAGAAAAGAGAGCACTAATAGACATTTCCTTTCACAGGAATTGCATAAAAATTTTTTTTATTGACTTGGTAACTTTCTTGCAGAGTAAGTTTTTGTGATGCATCACTCTAGTGTTACGATGTGACATAGGTATTAGACACGGCCATTTTTAGTGTAATATTTTTCTGCTTGAGCTATGTCATGTTTAGGTATAAGTTATTTCATTTTCGTGCTACTGAATTTTAATTTGTGTTACTCTGCTAAGCCAGATTTATTTTTCTTGTTTGCTGCACATTGCCTCATATCAGTTGTAATGTTTAATTGCTTGGTAATTTAGATTTACTGTAGCTTGTTTTGCAAATTTCCATTTTTTTATTGCTGTTTGTATTAATTGTTTTATGCTGCTGCATTGCCTCGTCCCTTAGTTTAGCATCTGAGCTCAGTAGATTTAAGTTAGTTTAAAAGGGGGTAGCCTATAAGAGAATGAATTGTGATGAATTTGAAGAAATGCACTGAGAGGCTATACGAGAAAAGTACAGAAAGCAGGTATAGGTAGGACTTTTGGAAATAATGAAGAACGAAGGGAGATCTCCGAGAAGTAAAGAAAGATTTGTTTGCAAAATACTGCAGTAAAACAAACCCTGTCCTTTCCTTGTATTATTCCGCTATATGTTTGTGTACCCTTGGGTATTTATGTTTTTCCTGTATTTATATGTTTATCTGATAAGACTTATGTTGTAGAATTTTTCTAATACTAACCTACATTCACTATGATGAGGAATACTGTTATCCTCAAATATAATTGGCATTAATAATATGTTACTTACCTTGTAAATATGCTTAGACATTATTTATTCTGTTTTGTTTTAATGCTCATGTGTGAAGTTGATGTTTCAAAATTTATTCTGATCTTTTATGTATCTACTTATCTCATAATTCCTGTAACATTGATGTATATGTTTATTTCTATTCTTTTGTAAAGCCTGTATTACTACAAATGTTATCTGTATTATTATATTTTTAATGATGTTTTCTGTATCTTTGTAATTGTATTCTTGTGTTATAAAATTGTAATTGTCACCATTCATCATATTATTAACTTTAAGTTACATTTCACTGCACACATTTCTGTTGGTCATAGTATATGGACAATATGTGAGAAGTAGGGACTGATAGTGTTTGTACGTGTGTTAATAATTCAGCAAGGGACTGGATAACAGCATTGCTGGTTCTAAGGACATTTCAAAAAAAAATTTCTGCGCATGCACAAGTGGTGGTTTATGGACTTGCTATATTCTCCACAAGAATATTCGATGGTGATTATGCACTTGCACAGTTGCAACGGATGGCTGCTAGCCATCTCTACAAGGACTACAGGGGGTCTGCATCTTTGATGGCCCACCAATACCATTATTTTTACAAGGACTACAGTGGGTCTGCACCTCTGGTGGCCCACCAATACCATACTCTCTACCAGGACTACAGTAGCTCTACTCTGTGATGACCTACCTACCAATATTTTTCAAAACGTCGAATGACTCTGCTGTGGGTTTGCTCTGTTGTGGCCCATTATCAGTCAGCATGTCAAGAGTCAGCACTGTCTTTCCATTGGAAGGACAACGCTACTTCTTCAAGACTGCATGGAAATCCACTACTTCTGTGTGCATTTTGTTTTACTGCTCAGACTTTGAGAAAAACACTGCTATTCTACTGTTATGTACGATTAGGACTGTCTTTATGGACTGTGAAAAAATTTTAGATTTTGACCAACATTGTATGAATACGTGTGTGCATTTGATATCTTTGTTATTGTAATTATGAAAAATTTTATCAAATCATTGTTGGCCACTGCCCAAAACAATTTGTAAAATTTTTTGTGGGGAGCTTGGGGGCTATGTAAGTAGGCTGTTTATGTTTTCTTATTGGCAACGTTACATAGCGCTCTGTGTGAGAATCACTGGCTGTGCTGTGTGCAGTCTGTGGCTGGTTTGCATTGTTGTCTGCCATTGTAGTGTTGGGCAGCGACAGCTGGATGTGAACAGCGCGTAGCGTTGCGCAGTTGGAGGTGAGCCACCAGCAGTGGTGGATGTGGGGAGAGAGATGGCGGAGTTTTGTAATTTGTCATGAACTGCTGTATATATTATGAATATTAGGGTAAATACATTGCTTGTTCTCTATTAAAATCTTTCATTTGCAAACTATGCCTATCAGTAGTTAGTGCCTTCTGTAGTTTGAATCTTTTATTTAGCTGGCAGTAGTGGCGCCACTGTATTGCAGTAGTTCGAGTAACCAAGATTTTTGTGAGGTAAGTGATTTCTGAAAGGTATAGTTTAATGTTACTCAGGGCCATTCTTTTGCAGGGATCTTTGATAGTCAGATTGCGTTGCGCTAAAAATATTGTGTGTTAGTTTAAACACAGTCATGTATAAATTGTTCAAAGGGGACGTTTCACATTAAGCACACATTGGTGAAAGCAAACATTTTAGACCATCCAGACTTTAGTTTAGATTTTCGTATGATGCGTGACGCATCATGCAGTGGCTTGGGTTGTTGCCTATTTCAAGTATTAACAATGGAGAAGATAGACAGGTTAAAATCATTTGATCTGCAGTCCATACTTGAAGTGAATGTGAACTTACTTATTCAACCACTGAACTTGCCATATACACTCGCTACACACACTCGTAATGCGAGAATTCTATAGGTTTGATTCTAGTGTGTTGCTTTAGACGTTTGTCCAACAGTATAAGTGCGCTTGGGCTTGTTCACTGCTGTATCCAGATGTTGTGTCTAATCTTTTCACTTTCAGGTGACATCATTGGGTGAATGCAAAATTTGGTTCAAAAATCTGTAATGTCTGTAAAATTATATAAATGCTTGTATTCCATATAAAGCCAAAATGTAATATATGTATTTATGTGTAATTATAAATATTGACGTAAAGCAAAAACATAATATGTTGGTATGTAAATGTGATCAGAATTTCTAATATGTACAAAATGTGTAAAACCTCGAGATCCATGTGAAAGAGACTGCTTTAAAGACATTCTACATACTTCGCAATGCATGTAATCGCGATGAAGTTTGTGTGGAAAATTGTTAAAACTATTCTTCATCTATCGCTATGAGAATGATCGCATTGAAATATTAATGTAAAAAATTTGTTAACAAACATTCTTTGTACGTCGCTAGATAAACTGTGAGTGCGATAGAACTGTCCATGTAAAGTGCAATAACATTTGTAGTGCATCACCCAATGACATTTACCACGATGTAATTGTGCGAAATAAGGAACTGGTAAACCTCTAGGCCTACGGTCGCGATGCACAAAACCATTGAAGACTACTTCACTGGTGGAGGAATTTTGGATGGGACTCCAGGGAATGCAATATTCTTGGAGTACGACAGCCACTCTTTCCTGAAAAAATCGAGGATCGATGCCAACAGTTTGTCAGCGGAAGTCTTGGATCCATGTATTCATGAAACTTATGTTGTGGAATGGAAATCCACTGGTCTTCAATCACGCAATGCATGACCTAGGAAAAACAGTGTTATCAGTGAAAATAAACAGTGCGACGAGTGAACATGCACACATATCGATTGTCAAATATGTGAACAGTGACGTCATATGCAATAACTTTGTGTTAGCCAAACTACCAAAAAAATGCTCACCTTTGCGTTATTATTGTCTGTATTGTGTATATGAACTGCAAAGTATGGCACATCGTACAAGGACTGCTAATCTAAAACAGAAAGACATTTTAAATCCTAAACTTTCCATGAGAGACAATGACCAACAATGAAATGTATTTCGCTTTAACATATGTAGTAGTTTTAAGACTATTTTACCTGCTTTGATGTTAGTACATGTTTTTGTAAAAACTTCTTGGGATGACCTGTCGCAGTGATGCGAAATGCATATAAACTGCGATTATTGTGTCACAAGTTCAATCTAATGGCCACTGCCACACTGAAATACATGTGATGGGGTATGCACGGCATCTGCAATATCAACATTGAATTTTTCAGGGAGCACGCACCTCATTCAGATTTTGTATACTATGAATTGTATTTGAATATGTATGTAAATGTTGCACTGAATGTGCTTTAGGGTAAACTGCTCGCCTACAGATGCGCCCTTTCGCCTCGCAATTCAGGGAGCAATTGCAAGGCACATCTGCAGAATGAGTGTGGATATATAGCAAAAATGTAGAAATAAGTTCAGAATATTCTCTTCATGGCACATGTTAACGACAAGATGCAAAATTAAGAAAATATCTGTGATATGTATTAGGCGTTTGTTCGTCACTTAAGGATAAATAAGTACATGATAACTAACAGAGAAATTGAACTTCTTTTGTTGCCTAAATGTTTACTCTTTTCCATGCTTACATCATCTAAAACCGTTGCTTTATAGTTTTTCTATTTATTAATGGCTTTGTCAAGTTCTAACATCATCATTCCCACTGTGGTGTTGCTAGTCTCGATATATGTTTGTCGTCCCCTTATGTTATATTTATGCAGTCAACAGTTTTCAGTTAAGCAAGAGCCGATGAACAGTATCAGAAGACAAGCTGATGTTCCCAGGACCTATTTATGCTTAGGTACATAATTTACACATCCACATGCTCGAGTGTTTAAGGTGAGGTGATGCTTTGAATCTATTGTTTATCTCCTCCATGATGAGGTCTTAGTCTGTCACAGAATAAACTTAAGTTGTCAATCTATTTAACAAATTTTTCAATGCCACTCAGCAATTAACCAAATTATGTATTTACAAGAAAATTTAAAATTTTATTGGCTGAAACATAAAAATACTGGTATTAACAAATATGTAATTTAGGAATTTCATAAGTTTTTCACCTTTAGATCCACAGAATACTGAAACAAGGTTGCGAGAACACTACAGGTGCTGAAGTTTATTAACATTTGCTTGCCAATTTTCGATCTGGCGTTTTGCATTTCGTTTAAAGAAAAGTAAAAACGTAGATACACTATAATAGTTCTCCAGTCATATTGGAACCAGCAGCTAATGCAGTCTTAGACTGAGATTGTGGTCACATAATCACATAGCTATCGTGTCACTACTGTGTTCTCTGCTCTGGGATTGCCATAGTGATGGCTACGTTAGACAAGATTAGTTGTGTTTTTTGTATGGAACAAATTTTCTTGACTCGAAACCATATATTTGGTTACCCTATGTTACAATTAAAGTGAAAAATCATCCAGATTATTTAATGGAAATGTCAAGAATAAATCAAGCGAAATTTGCAGGATAATTCTGTGCCACTCCAGGAAGAATCTCGAGGATTACAGTGTTGCCAAATGTAGGCCTATTCTGCAATATTGAGAATTATACTACCCTCAGTAAGCATATGTGTGGTGTCACCGCCAGACACCATACTTGCTAGGTGGTAGCCTTTAAATCGGCCGCGGTCCGTTAGTATACGTCAGACCTGCGTGTCGCCATTGTCAGTGATTGCAGACCGAGCGCCGCCACACGGCAGGTCTAGAGAGACTTCCTAGCACTCGCCCCAGTTGTAAAGCCGACTTTGCTAGCGATGGTTCACTGACAAATTACGCTCTCAATTGCCGAGACGATAGTTAGCATAGCCTTCAGCTACGTCATTTGCTACGACCTAGCAAGGCGCCATTACCCGTGACTATTGATTGTAATACATGTACCGTCAAGAGCGATGTTCACCAATTATGGATTAAAGTTAAGTATTCCAGAAGCTACGTACTTTTCTTTATAGTATAGTTACTTTACCTGTTCCAGACCTCACGCCAGCCTGCGTGAGTTTAAACGCGTGCTTTTCGGCTTCACCTCATAGTGGCTTGGCTGTCTTGCCTAGTCACAACACATGGCGACGAGTCTAAAAACGGTCTTCGTCCCTCTACTGCCTGATTTCATTGTGTAATGGCTCCGCCACAATCTCCAGATGTACTGTCCGAATTTTATCGCTTACAGAATCAGCAGACGCAGGCTTTGCTGGATGCCCTTGGACAGCTCGTCCAGGGTCAACGTGCAATGCAAAACAAAGCGGCAACCGCCGCTCCACCGCTACCGCAGCCACAACATGCAGTTGCACCACCTTTTCGTCCTTTTGAAGCTGCACTCGAACGCTGGACGGAGTGGTCACACCAATTTGGATTCCATCTCGCTGCCTACAGAATTCAAGGTAATGAGCGGCAGCCCTATCTCCTTTCGTCCGTCGGCGTCCAGACGTACCATGTGATAGTGAAATTATTTCCCCGACGCGACGTAGCAACTCTGTCCTACGACGAAATTTTGTCTGCATTGGATGCATATTTCAAAGAATCAGTCAATGTAGTTGCAAAAAGGTATACCTTCTTTCGTACAAAACGTACGGCCGGTCAAACTAATCGGGAGTGGGTTGCAACCTTGCAAGGCCTTACTAGGGATTGTGCTTTTGAGTGTGACTGTGGACTCCCTTATTCAGATACTATGGTACATGATGCAATTGCACAGAATGTTTCTGATGTTCGTATCAGGGAACAGATTTTGAAACTAGTCAATCCCTCCCTTCAACTAGTGATAGACATATTGGATCGGCAGGACACACTTGACTTTGCTCAGAAATCATATGAAACTTCACCGGCCGTGTGTCACGTTAACCGGCCCGCCGGGCGCGCTGCACGGAACAGTCAATAGCCCCCGCCCCCGTCCGCGCAGCTGCCGCCAAGCTCTCAGCCAAGTGTGCCGCTCAAGCATGCAAATGCAGTGCTAAAATCATGCCCGCGGTGTGCTACAAGACATTCGCGTGAGAATTGCCCGTCACGCCAAGCTATTTGCTTTTTCTGTAATAAAAAAGGACATGTTCAAAGTGTTTGCCAGAAAAAGCTCCGATCGGACACTCACAACCATTCCAGGCCCTTTGCTTCGTGCCGGAATCGGAATCGAACCAAACATACTCAGGCTCGTGAACCTTCGCCCATCGAAATTCATGCAGTTCATTCCACTCCGCCCAGTGCCACTTTCTCTATCAGTGACAGTGTTCGTCCCACAAATAGTGTGCGTCGACATCGACGGAAATCCCGTCAGGTCGCAAGTGATATTGTACCAGTGTCAGTTCATGTGGCACGAGACAGTCGCTCTTGTCGTCAACAGGACAATAAACTTTTTGTAGACTTGGACCTTAACGGCAAAGTGATACCATTCCAGCTCGATATCGGAGCTGCGGTTTCACTGATCAATCACGACACTACAAACAGCTGGGCACACCTCCGTTGCGTGCCGCAAATGTTAACTTAAGTAGTTATTCAGGACAAGCAATCCCTGTGTTAGGACAGTGCAGCCTTCTTGCAACATACAAAGGACAAACAAAACTTGTGTCATTTTACGTACTTCATTCTTCTTCTGCAGTGAACTTGTTTGGTTTAGATTTATTTCAGTTGTTTAACTTGTCTATAGTCATTCAGGTCCTCTCAGTGAACCAGACTGTGCCTCCCGACAGTGTTTCTCGTCTATGTGAAGAGTTTGCAGACATTTTTGCACTGGGCCTTGGTTGCGCTAAGAACTATAAAGCACATTTGGAACTGAAAGTCAACGCGGATCCGAAATTTTTCAGAGCGCGCAATGTTCCCCACGCATTGCATGATGAGGTCGCAAGAACATTACGTGATTTGGAATCACAAGGTGTAATTGAACGTGTGTAGGCTTCTCTCTGGGCATCACCCTCAGTAATTTTGCCAAAACCTTCCGGAAAATTGAGACTTTGTGTGGACTTCAAGGCAACAGTGAATCCACAACTAGTGATTGCAACTTTTCCTTTACCCCACCCGGAAGATCTTTTTGACAAACTGTGCCCGGGTAAATATTTTTCGAAGTTGGACCTAGCAGATGCGTACTTGCAAATACCGGTGGAAGAAGACTCCCAGCGCGTTTTGGTGGTTAACACGCATCTTGGTTTGTCTCGATTCAAAAGACTGCCATTCGGGTGTGCATCTGCTCTTGCATTGTTTCAGCAATATCTGCAAACTGTTTGTGCGTCGGTCCCTACTGCAGCAAACTATCTGGACGATATTGTGATCTCTGGAAAGACAGAAGAAGAACATTTAGCCAATCTCCGAACTTTATTTCAGGTCTTGCGCCAAAATGGTCTACGCTTGCGGAAGGACAAATGTGTGTTTTTTGCTCGTGACTTACCCTATCTGGAACATGTAATCAATGCCCAAGGCATACATCCCAGTCCCGAGCACCTCCCTGCCATACAAGACTTGCCTTCGCTGCAGAATTTGAAGCAGCTACAGAGTGTGCTGGGAAAAATCAATTATTATCATCGCTATGTGCGCCACGCCTCTTCCATTTCAGCTCCGCTTCATCGCTTATGCCGTAAAGGTGTTCCGTTCGTCTGGACGACGGAATGCGAACGCGCCTTTCGCCAGTTGAAATCGGCGTTGCTTTCCCATACTTGCCTTACGCCATTCGATCCCCAGAAACCCCTTTTGTTGATGGTAGATGCATCAGATTTCGGGATCGGTGCTGTGCTTGCGCACAAAGATGGATCGTATGATCGCCCTATTGCCTTTGCGTCCAAATTGCTCTCGTCTGCACAAAGAAATTATTCACAGATCGAGAAAGAAGCTTTGGCTCTCGTGTTTGGTGTTACTAAGTTTCATGATTTCTTGTATGGTCGTCACTTTACCATCATCACAGACCACAAACCTTTGACGTCGCGTTTTCATCCGAACAAGCCTGTACCTCCACGTACAGCGCAGAAATTCATTCACTGGTCAATTTTCCTCTCGCAGTACCGCTACGATATCTTGTATCGGTCCACTGCTAAGCACGGAAACGCCGATGCGTTGTCCCGTTTGCCTGTTGCTGAGGATAGAGCATTCGATTCTTCCGAACTTGCTTGCATGTTCATTGATGCGGAAACCGATGACGTGGTCGACTCGTTTCTGATTGATTTTCGTTGTGTAGCTACAGCCACAGCTGCTGACCCTGTCCTTGCTACTGTTCTACGTTTTGTTGTTACACAATGGCCCTTGTCAAAGTCACGGATCGACGTGGTGTTTTGCTGTTGCGTTCTGATAATGATCAGTCCAGGGTCGTGGTCCCACGTTCGTTACAGTCCTCTGTCCTACAGCTTCTCCACCAAGGACATTGGGGTATAGTGCGAACGAAACAACTTCCTCGTCAGTACTGTACTTGGTTCGGAATCGATGCTGCGATTACGAATATGTGCTCTTCTTGCATGGCGTGTGCCGAACAACAATCCGCACCACCGCGGAAATTTTTTGCATGGCCAAAAGCCACTTCCCCTTGGCAACGCTTACACATCGATTTTGCTGGTCCATTCTGGAATGCTCCATGGTTGGTTCTGGTCGATTCATTCAGTAATTTTCCTTTTGTTGTCCGGATGTCTTCCACGACGTCATCTGCCACCATCCAAGCGTTATCTGCTATCTTTTGCATTGAAGGTATTCCACAGACTATTGTTTCCGACAATGGCCCACAATTCATGTCCGCAGAATTTCAGTCATTCTGCAAGGCCAATGGTATTCAACATCTGACGTCCGCGCCGTTTTCGCCGCAGTCAAACGGTGCCGCTGAACGATTGGTCAGGACTTTCAAGTCCCAGATGTGGAAGTTGAAAGAGTCGCATTCTCGTGAGGACGCGTTATTGCTCTTCTTGTCCTCGTATCGCTCTCAGCCTCGAGATGGTCGCTCACCGGCTGAGTTGCTCCACGGTCGTCCTCATCGAACCTTGATGTCTTTGCTGCATCCGCCGCATCAGGTTCCTGTGCAGCGGCAGACGCCTGCTTTTGCTCCAGGCGACGTTGTCTACTATCGTCACTATCGAGGTTCACGGCGTTGGCTCGCAGGGCGCATTCTTCGCTGCCTCGGCCGCGCTATGTATCTGGTTTTGGGGGCCTCTGGTGAGGTGCGTCGGCATCTCAATCAGCTGCCCCTCTGTCGTCGCACGGGTTCTGCCGCTCCCCGTCTGCTTTCAGCGACGGTGCCGTCCGGTCAGCGCCCTGGGGACCCATCTACTGGCTCGCATCATCCCCAGGTGTTACTGACGATGCCTTCCATTTTTCCCCATGGCGACGCGCCGCCTCCGCCGCCGCCGCGTGTTCTCCCGCCGGGGACGCCCGCAGTGGACGCGTCCCTGCAACCGCCGGGCGCCTCCCTGGGTCACGCGCAACCGATTGCTTCCCGTGACCAGTTGTCCTCCGCCATGGACTTCTTGCCCGCTCCGGGCCACTTGGCGTCTTCTCCCGTCGGGTGCCCCGACCCGATGGAGGTCGACCCTTCGGCCCCTCCTGTCTCACTACGGGCGCATACATCGCATGTTGGCGTGCACCCTGGAGTAGGTTTTCAGGCGTTTCCTAGCTCCCCTCGGACCGAATGGCCAGGTGCGGGTGGCACAGCCTCGCCTGTTGTTAGGCTCCCCACCTCGTCGCATATGTCAACATGGGGTCCTCCCCACGGCGGGCGGAAGCCTTATAACACAACCGTACGTCGATTTGCGGGGGAGGAATGTGGTGTCACCGCTAGGTGGTAGCCTTTAAATCGGCCGCGGTCCGTTAATATACGTCGGACCCGCGTGTCGCCACTGTCAGTGATTGCAGACCGAGCGCCGCCACACGCCAGGTCTAGAGAGACTTCCTACCACTCGCCCCAGTTGTACAGCCGACTTTGCTAGCGATGGTTCACTGACAAATTACGCTCTCAATTGCCGAGGCGATAGTTAGCATAGCCTTCAGCTACGTCATTTGCTACGACCTAGCAAAGCGCCATTACCTGTGACGATTGATTGTAATACAATTTATATTGTGATGCATGTACCGTCCGACCGATGTTCACCAATTATGGATTAAAGTTAAGTATTCCAGAAGCTACGTACTATTTTTGCTACTATAAAGACATTGTCCTGTTCCGGACCTTACGCCATCCTGTGTGAGCTTAAACGCGTGCCTTTCGGCCTCCTCTAGCAACACGGTGTTGGCTCTTCTGCCAACACTACATGTTTCAATATGGAGGTTTCTGTAAGCGCCACGCTAATATTTTGCAATTATTAATGTGGTACTTAAAATCATTTTTGTTACCATTGAGTATTTGATACTATTGTTTCTGTTTGTTGTAGATCTTTTGGCCCTTCCTGTGATTAGTGGATGTGGCCTGTAACTAAAGTCTTGTGCGCTTCGCCTTAAAGTACGGACATGTGGGTGATATGTGCGTCTGCCTCTTTGTATTTGCACACTCTCCTACTCCGTGTTGAGAAGCGCTTTGGGTTATTGGTGTACATTTTAGCCAGCCATCTACCATTCGGTGCGTATCCAAATAACAGTGTCTATTAGGCCGTAAGAGGCTCCAGTGAAGGTATACCTTGACGTATTGAATCTTGTTTTAATTATTATGTAATCTCTTTAAAATGAATTTGTACATTGTTTCTTGTTATTGCTAGGAAGGTTAACTTGCAATGTTTATGAGCGGGGCGCTCCTATACTGACGTTTTAATACTTGGTTCCCTTGAAAATAATCTATAATTGGCCGTTTAAGTATTGCTGTGTATGTTAATTTCTATCAAACTCGTCTGCCGTTTTTTGTTTGGTATATGTTGACAGCCTTGTATCGGCAGCGGTTGACGCGTTGTCGGTATGCTAGTCAGAGGTAGGGATGCGTTTTCCTTCTGCTTCGGCGGTTTTCCCGTCATCGCACGAGGCATAGGTGTTTGCAGGTCACATGCACTTCTGCAGAGCTCCCGTTCCAGGCTCAAGTTTGCGTATCGTGCCGCGGTGGGGGCATCACTTGTTTAGGAATACTCAGTGTTTCTATTATTGTAAGCTCCTTACGGACTTGTGTTGAAAGCCTTTCGGCAAACTGAGCACAGAGTTTCTTGATTTCTTAAAAAAAGGGGATTTAATTGTCATTATCATTTAATAGTATTTTAGCGTCCTGGCAGTTCATCTAAGTTCTTAACCTGATTTATGTTTCATAGGCTTGTGACCCGTCAGTGAAGTACCACTGTTTGCTTCGGTTTTTACACATGGGTAGCTTTCGGCTAGCTTGGCCGTATCTTGTCTTTACGAGAGCAGAATAACCAGTGGAGAAGTATGCATTTTAATGTATACTCTTTGACGTTAGTTGAGCTTCTGTTCACGTCCTGTTGTGGGATCAGCCCACAGTTGTGATGCTAGTCGCGCGATTGGAGTGCCGCTGCAGGTTTGTTTAGTCAGTTAACTGAGAGTAATAAGGCCACCACTGTATTGCACAGTTGACATGTTCTTCGAACAACATTTGTAGTTTTTTGTATAATGGAAATGTCCTTATGCAGTGTGCTTTTAATTTAAAAACCTTAACTGTTTGTATGTGTTTGGCAAAAATCTTGGTAACTGTTAGTTGGCTCATGATAGAATTGTTATTAAATAAAACTGTTTGGGAATGATAAATTGACTGGGTGTTGTGTGATGTCCTTAGGTTAGTTAAGTTTAAGTAGTTCTAAATTCTAGGGGACTGATGACCATAGATGTTAAGTCCCATAGTGCTCAGAGCCATTTGAACCATTTTTGAATGATAAATGACGCATCAAATTGGGTCAACCTTCAGAGTGTTTACTTAAATTAATACCGGTCCTTCTCCAGTGCCCGCAGCTCTTGGTGTCGTGGTACCGTTCTCGCTTCCCAAGCACGGGGTCCTGGGTTCGATTCCCGGCGGGATAAAGGGTTTTCATCTGCTTCGAGATGACTGGGCGTTATTGTGTCGTCTTCATCATCATCATTCATCCCCATTACGGTCGGAGGAAGGCAACGGCAAACCACCTCCCTTAGGACCGTGCCTAGTACGGCGGTGCGGGTCTCCCGCATTGTTCCCCTACACTCTGTCAAGGAGTATGGGACTTCATCAAAGTCACTGCTTGTCCAGTAAAGGTTGCGTGTTAGGTAGTTGTAAACGCGAATGGGTCGCTAACATATTGTGACTCGGCTCTGGGACAGGGCTGCTCGTAGCGCACTGACAGATTATTGGTGCGGCCTCACAGCTGTGTGACGTCACTTGCCGAGGGTCAGTGGATCGGTGCGACGCGGCGTATCCGATCTGCGGTCCATTGCCCGCTGGCGGCACCAGAGTTTGTGCTGTTGGCTTGTCGCCGTGGCGATGTGTGCCGCGAGTCTCCCGGCCGCGCACGGCGCTATTGACCCTGACGTCAACAGCACGCGGCCGCTGCTACCGCACCCGCCGCCACCGGCCGGTGCCCTGGCCGCAGCCAGCGTGGAGACGCTCAAGCGCCGACGTCGACTGCACCCCACGTACGGCGCCACCGTGAGTAGACACCGTTCTGGCCGTGCATTCCTGTTGCAGGCATTTACTGCAGAGAATCTGCAAGGTGTTTCCGTAAGAGCATGCAAAAATTGAATGGTAACATAGAGAATGCTCCATTGAACTATTTGAGCCAGGGAACCTGGCGTCGGAGAAGCCAGCTTAAGGAGATAATAGGAATAAAAGCACATTACTGTGTACTTTTATTATTTACATTAGTTACAGGTAACTGCAAATACCGTCACTGACACAATGAACGTACCATTTGCACTGTATCTTACAAAATGTGCTGAAAATGACGTGCGTCAACGCAAGCAAGCATGACATAGGCGAACATCTTCAAAATCGGGTGGTCGAGTGGTCCTCATTTTGGCAGGTCCCTTGTTCCTTCTTTCCGGTGAACCAGTCTGCCGCATTCGTCTATAGAGAGAAATAGACTCGTCGTGACGGATGATGTCTGCTAGGAAATCATTCCCTGTACAGCCTTTCAGTAGCGAGAGCACTGCAACGTCCTTCTTCACATACAAGGTGCATGTCAGTGCCGGTATTGCTCCATCGTGCTGTACTGTGCGTCTATGAATAGCATTGAGTAATGAATGGGTCTGTCGATTCATAGCACGTTCTGTCATGGGACAGTGAAAATACGATACAACAGAGCGACATTATGGACAAGTAAAGTAAACAAAATCGGCAACATGACTTCCTAGTAATCAGGCTCTCCCTCCTTGTTTCGTTGAAGCCGGCCGGGGTGTGGCCGAGCAGTTCTAGGCGCTTCAGTCTGGAACCGCGCGACCGCTACGGTCGCAGGTTCGAATCCTGCCTCGGGCATGGATGTGTGTGATGTTCTTAGGTTCGGTAGATTTAAGTAGTTCTAAGTTCTAGGGGACTGATGACCTCAGACGTTAAGTCCCATAGTGTTCAGATCTATTTGAACCATTTGTTTCCTTGAAGGAAATAAAGAATGTACATGTAAATAAACAGCACAGTACTTGTAAACTTCCAACTTCCTGGCAGATTAAAACTGTGTGGAAACATCCCCCAGGTTGTGGCTAGACCATGTCTGCACAGTATCCTTTCTTCCAGGGGTGCTAATTCTGCAAGGTTCACAGGAGAGCTGTGAAGTTTAGAAGGTAGGAGACGAGGTACTGGTAGAAGTAAAGCTGTGAGGACGGGGCGTGAGTCGTGCTTGGGTAGTTCAGATGGTAGGGCACTTGCCCACGAAAGGCAAAGGTCCCGAGTTCCAGTCTCGGTCTGGCACACAGTTTTAATCTGCCAGGAAGTTTCATATCAGCGCACACTCCGCTGCAGAGTGAAAGTCTCATTCTGGAATTGTAAACTTGTACGCAAGTTAGTTGTAAATAAGCTGGAAAACAGTAGTGCTAGACAAAGTGGTAGACAAGTTTACTTCCATGTCTCCTTAAGCTGGCTCCTCCGACTCTAGGATCCCTATCCCAAGTTGTTCAGTGGAGCATCGTCTATGTCCTGTTACATTTTTGCTCGCTCTTACGGAAGCACCCTGTATAGGGGCAGAGTGGCCGACCCTGACTGGTTGAGAGCTCAGAGCACCATGTTTTGCCAGAAATGTGCTTTTTTCTTTTTTTTGTACGTTTTTCATTTATTGATGCTCCATTACCTAACCAAACGGACCGATTATTTTACGTTATATTTTAAGACAAATTGTATATTTTGTTGTTATTTCTTAAAGTACACAGTATAAAATGATGACTTCGCCATCTGCCGGCTGACAACCATTCTAGTAGCGTGTGTTCCTCGGCGTTATGTTTCTTCAAAGAAAAAGCACTAGCTGTAACATACATACACTGTCCGTCCAAAAAGTTCCGAGACTAATCTTATGCGTACATTTGGTTCAAAAAGTAACGAGACTGGTTTTATTCATTGCAGTTAAGGACGTTAGCGCAGTAACTACGGTGTCAACTTGATCGACAGTAATCAACAGAAATGCATTTGACTACTCAGTTTTGCAGCAGGCCAGGGTGTGCACCCCCCCCCCCCTCCCCCCCATTTGACCAATCCAGTGGTCTGGAAATGTCTGCATCAGATGTTTGTCCACATTGTGACAAAAGTTTGCTGATGCACCATCATGCAGGGACTATGTTTGTATTCGTTACTGCAGTGGCACAGCCTCAAGAAAGGTAGGCAATATCTTAATATACATTAATAAGAAAGTCCATACAATGCATCTCAGTTAACCTTTGTGGTAGCACATATGCCCCTATTAATCTATTGCCATGTGTGCCTGCCCATGTGTTGATTGAGAATCAGCATTGATGCCCTCTTTCCTCAATTGCTTGGGGATTTACATTGTCCATACGTGCTGGTTATGAACATTCACAACACGACCTCTTGTGAACCCTGCCTCATCGGTGAATAAAATATTGGATGTGAACAGTGGACCTGCTGCACACTTCTGCAACAGCTGTTGACAGAACCGCCGTTTGCCATGATGATATTGTAGCCTTAGGGCCTAATGTGGTGTAGATGATACGGGTACAGCAATTGTTCATGAAGTATCCTCCAAATGACTTCTGGTGCTCTTAATCATCTCACACTGGTCCTAGGGTTTTCTTCCACCAACATAGCACACAGCCCTCTATGTCAGGTGTGCGGACTGTGCTGGTCCTTCAACTGTCAGTCTTCCAAGGTGCAAGGGTACCTGAGACCCTCAGACATTGGAAAAGTCTGCCAAAAACCTTATCAGAGGGCACTCTGCCCTGTGGATGTTTTTCAGCTTACAGCATAGAGGTTGCAGGCTTGCAGGCTATGTCCATTTGCTGAATGATAGCAGAATATCGTATCCATTCTTTTCACGTGTGGAGTAATAGGCTTCCATTGCTAACAAGTGGTGGAAGAGATAAAATGTAAATGTACTACACCATTTGTTTATACAAACTGCACAGTAACAGTAAACACATAAATAAATTCACGTTTAGAAGAAAATAAAACAACATGATACGTATCTAGGGTTGACAGTACTGTACAATAACGCCCTCAAAAATGATGAAAACTAATGTAGCCTACAACACAACCAGAACTGCAGAACTGATTGCACACCACCTAATGGTAGGTAGAGTACTGTGAGTAAGACATAGTACCCTGTCAATACATTTAATGGAGCGCCAATGCAACGAATGTGTTAATGTCCACAACCGAGCATCGCGCAGCACTTCCTAAAAACGTGTGTTTATCTCAGAAAGTATGTGTTTCCAGACCCAAGTTTATTGGACTTATTTTTCTTGTTTCGATGAGTACTATCACCTCTCAGAGTATTCAACACTTTTTTTTGAAAACCGTGTACGAAGTAATAGGCACTCTTGACATAATAAATTATTGTGTGAACATTTATAAGGTCACATGCTTTAATTTGACTATGTATCAGTTCTTCAAAAAAAGTTTTAATCCTTTTTGTAAGAAGGAACTGACCTTGTTTGTCCTTTATTTCATACTATCTTGTTGCTAGAACTTGTTCGTGCTGGTGTTGATTTATATCAAGTGGACTTCTCTCTGTTGGATGAATAGCCTTTAATTGTTTTAGGTGTGACACAACAGGAAATCAAATATTTAGAGTTGCTTATGTGGTCTAAAATAGTGCCAAAAAGATAGTAAAGTTTATTTTACTGTAATGATGAAAAATTAGAGACACCTTTGAAGAAAAGAGAAGTACCTCTACAAATAAGAGCTCAGATGGGAAGCCATTATGAAGCAAAGAAGGGAACACACGAAGGTGGAAGGAATATCTGGAATAACAATACAAGGGAAGCTAACTTGAAGATAATATTGTAGAAATAGAAGAGGAATTAAATGGAGATGAGATATGATACTGCAAGAAGAATATGATACAGCAGTGAAAGATCCATGTAAATAAAAAAATTGAAGATTCTTTTGGGAGTGAGCCATGCTATTCCACCTAGTGTACAAGATACACGAGATGGGGGAAACACCCACAGACTTCAACAAGGAAGTAATAATACCAGTTTCAAAAAGGGCAGGAACTAACAACTATTAGTTTGATGAGTCATGGTTGCAAAATACTGAGCTAAATTATTTACAGAAGAATGGAAAAACTGATAGAGACTCACCTCAGGGAACATCAGTTTTGGTTCTGGAGAAATACAGAAAGATGCCAGCCAATGCTGATCTTATGACTTGTGTTAGAGGGTGGGTTGGAGAAGGTAAGCTTATTTTTATAGCATTTATAGATTTAGAGAAACCTTATGACCTTATTAAATTGATTGCACTCTTTTGAGTTGGAAGGAAGGAGCTTATGGGCACTCAGTGTGACTTTGGAGTGAGTTTCCAGCTGCTGTGTTATTTCACTCACACATTGTGATCCATGCATTATCTGTACCACATCAGAATTGTATCTGCAGGAAAGCCAGAACATGTACTGTCCTGACAATGCACCATTCTTGTTGTGTAGTGGTCTTAGCATGGGATGACACATGTAACTTTACTTTTTGATGTTCCTATTTAACTGCAGTGTGGTTTCTATACAAGTTGAAGGCAACTATTTACTCTCTATACTTTATTCCTACCACCTTTAGAACTGCAATAAGAATGGTGCATTGTCAGAAGAGAGTACATGATCTGCCTTTCCTGTAGACACAATTCTGATGTGGTACAGATAAACACATGCATCACCATGTGTGAGTGAAATGACACAGCAGCTGGAAACTCACTCCAAAGTTGAAATATATGGGACAGTATGATTCTTCTGTGTAAAATATCTAATTTGCACACATTCACCAATAAATTCTGGTGGTATATGCACCAAATGCAATATTGTATGCAGCCATATTGATATGGTGCCAACAATTTGACCAATGTCACACACATGTAGGTGATGCTGATTGGGAAGGAGCACCATTGACATTGAACATAGGTGACAATTACCAGATGTACAAGAAGGAGCAATTGAGGAAAAGAGATTTTCCAATGCTGAGGATGTTCACACAGTGGTACTCGAATGGCTCCATGACCAAGGAGTTGATTTCTGTCATTAAGGAATTGAACGATTGGTAGAATGTTCCAAATGTTGTTTACAGAGACTTTTTGATATTTGAAAAATAGTGTCATGTATGAGATCACTTTGAAGTGTAGTCCAGCATTCAATAAAAGATGCTAGGCCTACTGTAATAAAGTTTAACTTATTCTTGAAGTCTGTTCATATAATAGACAAAGGACATGAAACAGAAGCAGTAGTTAAGAAGGGAGTAAGACTGGATTTTAGCCTTTACTCATGGTAACTAATCTTTGTGCAAAGCAAGCAGTAAAGGAACAAAGGGAAGTAATGAAAAATTTTGAAGAGGGTATTGAAGTTCAGGGAGAAGAAATAAACACTTTGAGGTTTGCAGATGACATTGTAATTCTCTGTGAAGTGGAAGGACTTGGAAGAGCAGTTGAATGATAGTGTCCTGAAAAGAGGCTATGAAATAAACACCAACAAAAGTAAAAAGGCAATGGAATGAAGTTGAATTAAATTAGACAATACTGAAGGAATTACATTAAGAATGAGGCACTAAAAGTACTAGACGAGTTTTGCTATTTAGAGAGTAAAATAACAAATGATGACTGAAGTAGAGAAGATATAAAATGCAGACTGGCCGTTGCAAGAAAGACAATTTTGAGTAAGAGAATTTTTTTAACATAAAATACAAATTTAAATATCAGAAATATTTTCCACAGTTACTCTCAACAGCAAAACAAATTTGGGCACTGTACACACAACTGCAGGAAATTTGGAGCTTTTGGCAATAGCAGCAGAAAACCAGTCCATGGTACGATATCAGGCAGAGGAAGTGGGGCTCGATGCAAGAAATACAAGGTATCTTGCACTCACTCTGTAACCATCTATGACCCATGTGCTAAGAATTGCTTATTTCACTGGCTGGCAGGGTGCTCAAGATCTAGTGGCTGTGAAGCAGATTATGGACCAAACTGCATGTTAGAATCACAACAACAGCAACTGGATACCAACAAATACTAGGTGTGGAGGCTATAAAACTGTCAAGAATGCATTTCTAACGGCCTACTGTTTACCATTCAGGCTTCACTAATGTGAGATAATTAAGAGTGAAAGACCAATTATACCTAAAAGTTCTTTTCTTCTAAAAATCCTTATGTTTGTCTTTTGCAGCTTGAAATTATCAGTTTATATTTTCAGAAGATGGCAGTCACAAAACTGCCTTCCATGAGAATATGAACTCACATGTTTAAGGAGTCTACTCTTGCTTCTTTTTTAGTGGCATAATGGTTTTTAGTGTGGAGTGGTAATATGAAAATGCAATGTTCGTAGCTACATTGTTTTTTGTCAATGAACAAATTCATTAGAAAGAAAAAGGTGGTGAAATTTCATGCAGTGTTTACCAAATTATGAAACTGAGTGTGAAAGTAATGGAATTGCTAGTCTTACTTCATATCAGCATCACTGCAATTTAAATATGTTTCTTGAAGTATCTAAAATAGCTCTTAAAAGATAGAACTGAACATAAGACATGTAAATTAGTATGGCCACAGCTAATAGTTATTCCCAAGTGTTTAGGTGCTGTTATTACATTTTCTTAATAAATTAACAACAGAAGTTTTTAACCAACAGCAAATGAGTGAGGATGTAATGTGTACTTGCATCTACAAACAGCCAGCAAAGCTATCATGAATGTGTGGTATTATCTAATTATTAACATAACGTTACTGGATCACCTACTTGTTAGGAAATATTAACTGCAATATATGAAATTGCTTACAGTCTTCTAGAAATAAATTATTCTCAAAATTCAAAGCTTTTCAGAGGAGTTAGAACTCAGACATTTGCATTTCAAGTAATTAGGCAAGCGAAAGTAATTGGTTTTTGGTTCAGTAGAGTTCATCAGATACAAACCTAACACCATAGTAAAATGATGGAATCAGAAGAAATTGTGATTCGTTTTATCTTCCTGTTGCAATTCTAGTTTTGCAAAATGTTATATCACAATGCACAATTGTATACCTTCAAATATTGCTTGTTACATGTTACAGACTTACTTACTTACTTACTTACTTACTGTGTCGGCCACACAAACTGTAGTTGGTCTTTGGCCTCCCCAATCAGCCTCCTCCAGTGTCCTTGGTCCATGTATTCTTATTCAGACAGCCCCAGCATACTCATATCCTCTCTAACCTGATCAATCCATCAGAGTCGTAGTCTTCCCTGTGGTCTTTTGCCTCTAATATGGGGTATGTCCACAAAGTAAGTTTTGTTTGGTTATATAAAACAAACATGTACAGCTACAGAAAAAAATATTTATTGTACAAAAGTCTACAACTGTTAAAATACTTTTCTACATAGCTTCCAAAATTTTGTAGGCACTTGTCATAGTGTGGCACAAGTTTTTGTATGCCTTCTTCATAGAAGGTTGCCACCTGTGTATTCAACCATGTGGTAACAAGTTATTTCAGCTCATCATCATTGTTGAAGTGTTGACCACCAAGGACAGATTTCAGCTGTAAGAAGAGATGAAAGTCGCTAGGAGTGAGGTTTGGGCTGTACGGAGGAACATGTCCCAGTGAAATTCCCGTAGGAGTTGTTTGGTCACATTCACCGTGGGTACCCAATGTGCACAAAGTTTTCGAAATTTCAGTTTTTCAGTAACAATTTCATGAATTAGCAAGGGCACTAACTGTAAACTTACAGTTGTGCTTAACCTTCTCTTCAATTGTGTAAACCAGTTCATCAGTAACTATTGATGAGGGGTCCACTTCGTTCTTCATCATGCACTTGATCACGTGCTTCATTGAACAGTCTGACCCATCTTCTAACCATTGAACCTTTCATAGCATTTTGTCCATAAACTTTGCAGATTTGCCGGTGAATTTCCTTTGGTTTAACTTTCTTTGCATTTAGAAAATGAATCACAGATTTGATTTCACACGCAGCAGCATTTTCAATTACGGCTGACATTATAAAGAAGCACTACAAAGTACACGTCGGTAGCAGCGATATGAAAATGATGTACATGTCTTCTCCTTGAGTCAAAGTAATTGCTGCACTTGCTCAGAACTGTGATCTTAGCACTTCTGCGAATAGAAATACACTCCTGGAAATTGAAATAAGAACACCGTGAATTCATTGTCCCAGGAAGGGGAAACTTTATTGAGACATTCCTGGGGTCAGATACATCACATGATCACACTGACAGAACCACAGGCACATAGACACAGGCAACAGAGCATGCACAATGTCGGAACTAGTACAGTGTATATCCACCTTTCGCAGCAATGCAGGCTGCTATTCTCCCATGGAGACGATCGTAGAGATGCTGGATGTAGTCCTGTGGAATGGCTTGCCATGCCATTTCCACCAGGGTAGTTGACTTACACCTTCTAGAGCACGTTGGGTGGCACGGGATACATGCGGACGTGCATTGTCCTGTTGGAACAGCAAGTTCCCTTGCCGGTCTAGGAATGGTAGAACGATGGGTTCGATGACGGTTTGGATGTACCGTGCACTATTCAGTGTCCCCTCGACGATCACCAGTGGTGTACGGCCACTGTAGGAGATCGCTCCCCACACCATGATTCCGGGTGTTGGCCCTGTGTGCCTCGGTCGTATGCAGTCCTGATTGTGGCGCTCACCTGCACGGCGCCAAACACGCATACGACCATCATTGGCACCAAGGCAGAAGCGTCTCTCATCGCTGAAGACGACACGTCTCCATTCGTCCCTCCATTCACGCCTGTCGCGACACCACTGGAGGTGGGCTGCATGATGTTGGGGCGTGAGCGGAAGACGGCCTAACGGTGTGTGGGACCGTAGCCCAGCTTCATGGAGACGGTTGCGAATGGTCCTCGCCGATACCCCAGGAGCAACAGTGTCCCTAATTTGCTGGGAAGTGGCGGTGCGGTCCCCTACGGCACTGCATAGGATCCTACGATCTTGGCGTGCATCCGTGCGTCGCTGCGGTCCGGTCCCAGGTCGACGGGCACGTGCACCTTCCGCTGACCACTGGCGACAACATCAATGTACTGTGGAGACCTCACGCCACACGTGTTGAGCAATTCGGCGGTACGTCCACCCGGCCTCCCGCATGCCCACTATACGCCCTCGCTCAAAGTCCATCAGCTGCACATACGGTTCACGTCCACACTGTCGCGGCATGCTACCAGTGTTAAAGACTGCGATGGAGCTCCGTATGCCACGGCAAACTGGCTGACACTGACGGCGGTGGTGCACAAATGCTGCGCAGCTAGCGCCATTCGACGGCCAACACCGCGGTTCCTGGTGTGTCCGCTGTGCCATGCGTGTGATCATTGCTTGTACAGCCCTCTCGCAGTGTCCGGAGCAAGTATGGTGGGTCTGACACACCGGTGTCAATGTGTTCTTTTTTCCATTTCCAGGAGTGTAGAATGGAACTTACTTTTTGGATGACCCTCATAGTTTGCTCCACTGCCTGCCTGATGATCTGGTCTTCTCAACACATACCACTTCAGTCTTCTTTCTTTGATCACAGCCACGATGTCCACCCACTTGAATAGCTGCTGCAATTCACAGTTCTTTCTTTTCCTCCATTCATCTCCATCCTTCACTGGCCCAAAAATCTGTCTGAAGATTGCATTCTCAAATGTCAGGAGTTTTCTTTCCATCTTTTGGGTAATGGTCTAGGTCTCTCCTTCTTATAATACTGCAGGTTGTATTATTGTCTTGTAGATATTGGTCTCTGAAGATCTTGATAGAAACCGGGACTTTAACAGCTTTCCGGGAGCAAACCTTTACATGTTTCCTGCTAGTATTCGTGCAGTAATTTCCTGGTCTATCTCATTCCTTTCATTGAGTATAGCCCCAAGATATTTAAAGTCTTTTTGCCCTTTCAAAGACTTAGTCCCCCACCTTCAGGGGTCTGTCATCATTTTCTCTGCTAACTATGAGGTATTTTTTCTTATCCATATTCAACTTCAGGCCTGCTCACATTGCCTCTTCTATTAATGTTCTTGTCATCTGAACCAGATCTTGCTCTTTCTCTGCTATTAAAACTACATCATTTGCATAGGCCAGGGTGTTGATCCTTCTTTCCAGCTGTATTCCTGTCTCTAGGCTTGCTATCTTTCTCAGGGCTCTCTCCAGTATCAGGTTAAACAGAAGAGGGGAGAGGCAGTCTCTATGTCACACTCCAGTCCTCACCTTGAACTTCTTTGATTGTTTCCATTTACTTTCACCATACGTGTTGTCTCCTGGGTGCATATCCATGTCAGTTTTATGAGATTTATGGGAACTTGAGCCCTTTCGAATTCTTGCCATATTACTTGTTCATTCACACTATCATATGCTTTTTGGAAGTCCACAAAAAGACAGTGAACATTTTTGCAGAATTCCCAGCTCTTTGCTAGTACTTGCCATATTGTATGCAAATGGTCTATAGTTGCTTTTCCATTTCTGAAACCTGCTTGTTGGAATCCCAGTACTTTCTCAACACGTGGTGTTAGTCGCTTCAGTAGCAACATGCTCAAGATCTTAGAAGCTGTACATATTAATGTGATTCCTCAATAGTTGCTACATCTCATTAGGTCTCCTTTATTTAATATAGGGCAGATGCCAGACTTCTTCCATTCTTCTGGGATCCTTTCCTTCTTCCAAATTAAGCAGATTAAGTGGTATAGTCTCACTTGTAGAGTAGCTCTTCCCTCCATGAGTATCTTTGCAGGTATGCCATCTATTACTGGTGCCTTCCACCTCTTCAGCAGTTTTATGGTCACTCTTACCTCTTCCATGGTTGGTAGTTCATACTCCCCATGTTTATATCCACATTCAGGAGGTTATCAAAGAAGTTTGTTCATTCCTCCATAGCTTTCATTTCATCTGTGATTATCTGTCCTTCTTGACCTCTGATCATATCAATCCTTAGATTGTATCCTTTCTTGAAGAAACTGACTGTCCTGTAAAAGTCTCTTGTATTTCCTACTGTCCAGTCTTCTTCTGCCAGTTTTATTTTACTGTTTATGAACTCTCACTTTTCTGTTTGAAGGACTTGTCTTGCCTCTCTAGCTGTTTCCATATATCCCAACCTTGTTCTTTCATCCTGTTCATTTGTCAGCCATAACAGTTTTGCTGCTTTTCTCTTGGTGACTGCATCTCTATGCCTATCATTAAACCATCCTCTGCTCTTCCTCCACTTCTCCATTGGCACCTCACTTGTAGCATCTTTTAAACCTGTCTTGATTTGCAACCAAAACTTTTCAATATCATCTTCATCTTCTTCTTCTATGGAAGCAAACCTGTTTCCAATTCCAAGTGCATATCTTTCCTTAATGCGGTCCTCTTTCAGTAGGTCTGCATTTATTTTCTGGTCAGCTTCTCTTCTCCTGCTCTTACGGCTTTCTATCCTCTCCTGTATGGTTATCACCACAAGATAATGGTCCGATCCTATTTCTGCACCTCTTTAAGATTTTACGTTCTGGATAGCATTTCTGTGTCTGGCATCCATAAGTATGTGGTCTATTTGGGTCTGAGTTTCTTGGTCAGATGACTTCCATGTTATCTTATGGATGTCTTTGCGAGGAAAGTAGGTACTCATAATTATTAATTTTTTTGAAGCTGCCAGATTGACTAATTTCATTCAATTATTGTTAGAGGAATCATGGACTGTGAAGGCCAGCATAAGGTCTCAAAATATCTTCTCTTCCTTCTATAGCATTGGTATCACCAAGGGAAACCTTCACATTGTATGATGGTGCATCTTCATACACTGATTCTAGGTCTTCATAGAAACAGTCTTTTTCACTGTCATCTTTATATTCTGCAGGTGCATGGAATGAAACCAGAGTTACGTTGTAGAATTTTCCTTTTATTCTTATCGAGCATATTCTTTCATTAACAGCCTTGAAGTCCATGATATTTCCCCTTACTCTGTCGGCTACTGCAAAGCCTACTCCAAACTGATGTTTACCTTCTTTATTTCCTCTGTAGAAGTAGCTATACCACTTTTCTTTATGTATTCCTTCTCCAGGCCATCTCATTTCTTGCAGTGCCACTATGACTAGCCTGTACCTATTCAGTTCTTCATCCAGGACCTTCACCTTTCCAGGTGAGAATAGTGTTTTTACATTCCAAGTGCCATACTTCACTCTATGTTTGTCCTGTGATCTCCTGGCATTAACCTTTGACTTTCTGGGGTTGTTTCCATTGTTCCATACCAAATGCGAGGCTATTTCTTGGTGTTTCATAACACTCATCTTTTTTACAGTGTGGGGGTGTTGGCCCCATGTCCAACCCCCAACCTTGAGGATCAGGGTGTCCCATTTAGTCTGGATCATCACGACAAGGTAAGGACACCATGGGGGGATATGTTACATACATCAAACTATTCTTTCATTTCCATTCCTATGACAGTTTCTTCATGGGGTTTGTAATATTATTCAGATTTTCATAATACAATGTTTATGTCTTGGATGTGAATTCTGTGAAACAGTATACCACAAGGATGCACCTGCAATTATTTGCAAACAGATTAACACCAGACTAACTGCCTCTAAAAGGAAAAGCAAGAAGGGGAAGATGAGTAAGAAGATGGTGAGGTGAGCTGTAATCATATGGTGAACATAATGGCAACAATAGCGCAAGACACAGAGCAGTGGAACCAGTCAGAAACAATAGCAGTCACTAATTGCTAGTTACAAAATTAAAAAATTAGCATAGACAAGCAAACGAATACACCACTGAATGTCTACTCATGACTTGGATTCAATTCAAACCATTGACCTCTAGTTATGCCTGATCTAAATATGCTCATGGTGCAGATTGTGGATGAATGACAGTAACTGAGGTGTCATCAAAAAGTATGTCAGATGTAGAATATTATATCTGGTGTTGATTTATCTTTTTTGTCATGCTGATGATGATGAAAATTTTCAAAGGAATTTTCTTCAACTGCATGGCCTGTCCTCCAGTGTGGGCCTGCAGCTTAATGGGATTCGGCAAACACTTGCAGTATGCAGATAAAGTGATTTGCCATCCACATGTCTCGCATCTCTGGCACATTAATGAGTTTTTAGGTATCCTTAAGCCACACAGCAGCAATAAGCAGCAGTAAAATTTATTGTCAAAGGCTATACAAATTCACTCCAAGGATGACTATGGGAACAGAAGTTGCTCTGTATTGGGAACTGTGGATTAAATATCATTGCATGCAATGGCTGGACCTCGGAATGTCAAGGGTCTACTCCTACACTTGAGTTCTGGACCGAATAAATACACGGTAGTCAGAAAACAGATGCGTAGTAATTGTGAATATTACCAAACTATCAGTTTAATACGTTGCAAAATACTGAAACAAATTATTTACAAAAGAATGGAAAAACTGATAGGAGCCAACCTCGGGGGAACATCTATTTGGGTTCTGAAGAAATGTTGGAAGAGGTGAGACTGTACTGACTCTACAACTTATCTTATAAGATAGATTGAAGAAAAGCAAACTGAAGTTTATAACATTTTTAAACTTAGTGAAAGTTTTCAATAATTTGACTGGAATACACTCTTTGAAATTCAGAAGGTAGCAGGGGTAAAATACAAGGAACAAAAGGCTATTTATAATCTGTACAGAAACCAGATGACAGCTACATGAGTCTAGGGGCATGAAAGACAGCAGTGGTTGAGAAGGGAATGAAACAGGCCTGTAATGTATCCATGATGTCATTCAGTCCATGAAGTGGGTGAGCAGTAAAGCAAGACAAAGAAAAATTTGGAGAAGGAATTAAAGTTTATGGAGAAGAAGAAAAAACTTTGAGATTTGTCAATGACATTGCAATTCTGTCACAGACAGCAAACGACTTGGCAGAGTACTTGAACACAATGGACACTGTCTCGAAAGGAGGATGTTGGGTGAAGATAAACTTCTGTGTTCTGGCCAATCAGACCTGGCTGACTGCCATGGCATCTTCTACCAATAGCATCATCGGGTGCAATATGGAGGAGCGTGTTGTCAGCAGACTGCTCTCCCAGTCATTGTCACATTTCTTGACCTGGGAACCACTACTAAACGACTGAGTAGCTCCTCAGTTGGCTTCACAGGGCTGAGTGCAGCTTTTGAAATATAATACTACAGATGAATGCTGAAGATTACCAAGGCCATTCAATAAGTAGTGCAACACTTTTCTTTCTCGGCCAATTTCAGAATCTGTTGTGGAACATTGTGGGGTATTCCTGCTTCAGACCCTATAGTTTCATGAAGTTCCAGTAGGTGGTGGCACTATATGCAGCCTTCAAAATGGCATCTGTAACATAGGCGCATTTCAAGTAGAGAGTTCTCATTGAGTTTCTTTTGGTAGAAAACCAGTGAATTGCAAATATTCATAGGTGCTTTTAGAATGATGACAGAGACCTGGCAATGAACAAAAGCATGGTGAGTCATTGGGTGAGGCATCTGCCATCACCGCAATGACGTCACGCAAACCTGTCTGATCTTCCACATGATGGTCAGCCGCACACAGCTGTGATTTCTGCAATGCTGGGATGTGCGGACACTCTCATTCAAGGTGATCAATGGATCACAATCAAACACCTTGCTGCTCAACTGAGTGCCTCTGTTGGTAGTCCTGACAGGCCTGTACATCAGTTTGGGGCACTCAAAGGTGTGTGCCTGCTGGATTCCCCGATGCCAAACAGAAGAGCACAAAGTGGAACAATGAACCGTCTGTGTGGAATTTCTTGCATGTTACAAGGCCGATCATGACAATTTTTTATCAGGCATCATCACAGGCACTGAAATGTGGTTTCATCACTTTGAACCAGAAACAAAATGGCAATCCATGGAGTAATTCCACACCACCTCTCCTGCAAGGAGAAAATTCAAAACCACACCCTCAGCTTGTAAAGCATTGCGTCAGTATTCTGGGACTCAGGAGGTGTTATTCTGTTTGATGTCCTCCCTCATGGTGCAACAATCAACTCTGAAGTGTATTGTGCTACCCCCAGGAAATTGAAGAAATGACTTTAGTGGTTCATTGCCACCAAAATTCTAATGAACTTCTCTTTCTCCATGACAACACAAGGTCTCACACAAGTCCACACACCTGATGGAATCTCACAAGACTTTGTTGGTCTGTTCTTCCTCATCTGCCCTACAGCCTGAATTTTGCACTTTCTGACTTCTATCTGTTTGGCCCAATGAAGGATGTAATCCATGGGAAGCAGTATGTGGATGATGGGGAGGTTGTTGATGGAGCACGATGTTGGCTCTGATGTCGATGGTAGAGTGATACCATGCAGACAGACAGTCCCTCCCAGTAAGGTGGCATAAGGCCTTTGTATTGAATGGACATTATGTTGAAAAATAGGATTTTGTAGCGAGAACAGTGGGGCTAATATGGTGTATTGGACTGCTGAATAAAAAGAAAAAAGTGTTGCATTACTTACTGAATGCCCCTCATAGGTGGGTAGATTATGTAATTTATGAGGACGTATTGAGTAGAATTGCAAAGAAAAGAAAACTGTAGCATAATTTGACTAAAAGAGGGATTAATTGATACGATACACTATGACTCATTAAGGAATGAAACTTCCTGGCAGATTAAAACTGTGTGCCGGGCTAAGACTCGAACTCGGGACCTTTGCCTTTAGTGCTCTCCATCTGAGCTACCCAAGCACAACTCACACCCCATCCTCACAGCTTTACTTCCACCAGTACCTCGTCTCCTACCTTCCAAACTTTACAGAAGCTCTCCTGTGAACCTTGCAGAACTAGCACTCCTGAAAGAAAGGATATTGCAGAGACCTGGCTTAGCCACAGCTTGGGGGATGTTTCCAGAATGAGATTTTGACTCTGCAGTGGAGTGTGCGCTGATATGAAACTTCCTGGCAGATTAAAACTGTTTGCCGGGCCGAGACTTGAACTCGGGACCTTTCACGGGCAAGTGCTCTCCATCTGAGCTACCCAAGCACAACTCATGCCTAACACAAGACAAAAGTGTCCTTGTCATGGGCAGGATTTATATCCCATCTCAAAAAAGCATGTTAGTGTCTTGGCCCATTCAGCCAGAGCCACACAGGTGTATGGGATGATTTAAACTGGCAAGAATTTCAGACTTGTATTCCTTCAGACTGTCACCACTACTGCTCCTTTTGACAGAAATATATTTACTTCATCCTTAGGCATCAGTGTACGAATGGCAAACATAAAGAGATAAAAGATAGAAACATAACTATCTACTACAATTAGAGATTAAAACCTAAGGATAGGAAATTTTCTGTTCACGTTCACGTTTTGCCGCAGCAAATCTATAGAATTTCATTTAGTGGTTCTTTGCTCTCTCCAGCAGTTTAACTGTAGTGTACCTCTTCATTATTTAACTAGCATTTCCAGAAAGTAGCGAAAAGTTAACATTGTTGTTTCAGAAACTTTGCACTCTTGTTTTTGTTTACACATAGTTGCGTATAGGCCAAATTTGTGGAACCATATTTTCGTTTTTATCTGTAATTTAACTGACTTATTCTTAATAAACTATTACGTTTATCATGAGTAAAAATTGCTTGACTTGCCATAGAATTGTTAGATCGGGGCTTTGGTTTGATGGGTGCTGTAATTTTTTCCATGTGGGTGACTGTAGTGGCATGGGAATAGGGGAAGTAAATGAGACTCATCAGTGGTTTTGTAGGATTTGTAGCAGAGATAGGAAGATACTAGAACAGGAGTGGAAAATTGCCACCCTTCAGGCTGAGTTAGACAAGGCCAGGGGAGATCTTGACAGGTTAAGGAGGGAGAAGGGTAAAGAGAGGTGGGAAGTGACAACAGGCAACAGGAGGAACAGGCCAAGAACTTTGTCAGACAGTTTTGTGGTGAATGTGGAAAATAGATTTGACCTGTTGCTTCAGTTAGAAGCTGGTGAGCCTCAAGCAGTTGCAGGTGTAGACAGGGCACAACAAACTTTCAGCAGCAAATTGAAAAGTAAGAATGCAGGGAAATCAGTAAAGAGAAAGAAAAAGAAAGTGTTGTTGTTAGGTAGTTCCCATGGAAGAGGTGTTGACCAACTTTTGCAGGATGAACTAGGGTCAGAATACCAGGTCATCAATTTTTTAAATCCTAGTGCTGGTCTGGAGCAGCTGACAGAGGATTTAGGATCACTTTGCAAAGATTTCACTAAGGAAGACACCATAGTTATAGTGGCAGGTAATAGTACTGACAGAGATTCTGGGTACAGTATAGAGTGTGACCTGGCAAAGATTGCATCAGTATCGAAGCATACTAGTGTTGAGTTTGTATCTGTTCTTGGGTGCCATGATCGACCTCATTTGAAGTCTTCTGTGAAGAGAGTTAATTTGGAGTTGGAATGGCTGCTTATGTCGGGTTCAGGGTCACACATTGGTGTGGTTCCTGTTGATTCTCTCAATAGGTGGGATTATACTAAGCATGGCCTTCACCTCAACAGGAAGGGGAAGGGGAAACAGGCTGGGAAAATAGCAGGAAAGTTAAAGGGGGGAGGCACTGTCATGAGTGATAAAATACCAGTGGTTATAGGGGTCAGAAAAGACCCTTTTTTAGGGTAGTGAGGACAGAAAGAAACCAAATTTTAAGAGAAGTTAGGACTGACACAAACCTTCAGTTTGAGAAAGAAACCAAAAAACATAATTCTAGCTTATTACATCAGCATAAACAGCTATTGGTTAATAATTTTCAACAGTCAGCAGATATTTTAACTCTACCCAATTTTAACTCAGTTAATGTGAAATGTCAGCTATCTTTATTGCATCAAAATATTCGAGGACTGAGAAATAAAATTAATGAATTAATTATCTGCACAGATGAATTAGAGTCTTCAAACCCTGCTGACATAATCTGCCTCTCTGAACATCATGTGACCACTGGTATAGAACTTTTAAGTGTTACAGGATTTAGGTTAGCATCTCACTTTTGTAGATCAGAAATGGAGAAAGGAGGAGTTGCCACATTCATCAGGAACTGTCATAAATTTAAGAACATAGGCATTCATAAATTTTGCCTAGAACAGCATATGGAAGCATGTGCAACAGAAGTAGAATTTCACAAAAAATCTTTCATAATATTAAGTGTATATCGAGCACCTGCAGGTAACTTTAATCTGTTCGTAAACCACCTTGAAGCTGTACTGGCCCATTTAACAACCAAAAACAAAGAAATAGTGGTTGCTGGTGATTTCAATGTAGGTTTCCTTTAAGACTCTCCCAATAAGAACTTGTTTGAGTTCGTAACACTATCATTCAACTTAATTCCCACTGTAAAGTTCCCCACTAGGGTAGCCAATTGCTGACAAACAGCTACTGATAATATCTTTATAGAAAAGTCCAATGAACAAAATTTCATTACAAAACCAATAGTCAATGGCCTCTCAGACAATGACATGCAGTTCCTTTTGTTAATTGTTAATACTGAACAGGATATAAAATCTGTGAAATCTGAGCTCAAGATGGTAATCAATAAGCCAAAAATTAATTATTTTAGGACACTCCTCAGAGACATTCACTGGACTGATGTTTACAGTGCTCATGGCATAAATGAAAAATATAACACTTTAGCTAATAAAGTGCTTACCTTATTCAAACACTGTTTTCCCCCAAAACTTACCGAGATTGGAGAAAAGTCTAAAAGAAGCCATGGATTACTGAAGGAATAGGGGTATCTTGTAAAACAAAAAGAAAGCAGTATCTGTCATTCCGAAACAGTTCCGATGTTGATGCTATAGCACATTACAAGAAATACTGCAAAATATTAAAGGCTGTAATATGGACATAAAAGCAAATATATTACAAGGAAAAGATTGTCATGTCGGATAACAAAATAAAGTCTATATGGGATCTGGTGAAGGAGGAGACTGGTAGAACCAGACATGAAGAGGGACAAGTAGCATTAAGAGTAAATGATACATTTGTGACAGACGTGTATAGTGTTGCAGAACTTTTTAACAAACATTTTACAACTGTTACTGACAAGATTGGGTTGTCAGGTTCTGTAAATGCTGCTATGGAATACCTCAGACCAGACATTTCAAGTAACTTCCATAATATGAATTTGACTGTCACTACCCCAGCAGAAATAATATCAATCATAAAATCTTTAAAATCAAGAACATCTAGTGGGTATGATGAAATATCAACAAAGTTAATTAAAGAATGTGATTCTGAGTTAAGTAACATATTAAGCTATCTGTGTAACCACTCATTTATCAGTGGAATATTTCCTGAATGGTTGAAATATGCTGAAGTTAAGCCACTGTTTAAGATGGGAGATAAAGAAATAGCATCAAATTCCTACCAGTTTCACTTTTGCTGGCATTCTCAAAAATTTTAGAAAAAGTAATGTACAATCGGCTTTATAACCATCTTATCTCAAATAACATACCGTCAAAGTCACATTTCGGATTTCTAAAGGGTTCTGATATTGAGGAAGCTATCCACATTTACAGTGAAAATGTGCTTAATTCATTAGACAAAAAATTGCAGGCAACTGGTATATTTTGTGATCTGTCAAAGGCATTTGACTGTGTAAATCACAATATCCTTTTAAGTAAATTAGAATATTACAGTGTAACAGGAAATGCTGCAAAATGGTTCAAATCTTATATCTCTGGCAGGAAACAAAGGGTGTTATGAGGAAAGAGACATGTATCAAGCTATCAAGCATCATCCAACTGGGAACTAATTACATGTGGGGTCCCACAAGGTTCCATTTTAAGGCCCTTACTTTTTCTTGTGTATACCAACGAACTTTCATCAGTAACATTACCAGAAGCCAAGTTCATTTAGATTGCCGATGATACAAACATTGCAATAAATAGAAAATCTAGTGTAGCCTTAGAAAGGTCAGCTAATAAAATATTTTTGGACATTAATCACTGGTTCCTAGTCAATTCTTTGTCACTAAACTTTGAAAAAAAAAAAAAACCACACTACATGCAGTTCTCTGTATGGGGTCCCACGAGTATATGCCTAACATATGATGAGAAGCAGATAGAAGAAGTGGAGAGTGTTAAATTCTTGGGATTACAGCTTGATAATAAATTCAACTGGGAGGAGCACACCACAGAACTGCTGAAGCGTCTTAACAACTCTATTTGCAATGCAAATTGTGTCAGACATAGGGGATTAAAAATGAAAAAGCTGGCATACTATGCTTACTTTCATTCCATAATGTCACATGGGATTATTTTTTGGGGCAATTCTTCAAGCAGGGCTAAAGTTTTCTGGGCACAAAAACGTGCAGTAAGAGTTATATGTGGTGTGAATTCAAGAATGTCCTGCAGAAGCCTGTTTAGGGAACTAGGGATACTAACTACTGCTTCCCAGTATATTTATTCCTTAATGAAATTTGTCATTAAAAATATATCACTTTTTCAAACCAACAGCTCAATTCATGGAATCAATACTAGAAATAAGAATAATCTTCACAAGGATTTAAAGTCACTTAGTCTTGTACAAAAAGGTGTGCATTATTCAGGAACACACATTTTCAATAACTTGCCAGCAGCCATAAAAAGCTTAGCAACCAATGAAATTCGGTTTAAGAGAACCCTAAAGGATTTATTGGTGGCCAACTTCTTCTACTCCATTGAAGAATTTCTCAGTAGAACCAACTGATTATTTATAACTTCTGCACAATTTCAGTCCAGTAATGTGTTCATTGTAAATAAGTGTGTGTGTGTGTGTGTAAGTACAATCTAACTTCTGCAACAGTTCAGTGCAGTAATGTGTTCATTGTAAATAAATTTTTAGTAGTTGTATTACATGTTTATTACCTTATAAATAAATAAAAAACTTTTTTATTTTAAATTCAGTGCATTAGTATTTGTGAAATGATTCTTTCACATAGAGTTCATTAAAAAATGATGACCTTGTCACTTGGGACCTATGGAATGGTACATTAGGTTATTTGTTTGAGTTGTAAATATTTGTCATGTATTGTTGTTTTTCTGACATGCTCTACATCCTGGAGGACCTCCTCACTACGGGTCAATTGGAATGAAAGTAAATCTAATCTAATCTAATCTACGATACAAATGCAATTAACCTCTCATTCTGCTACACTGCAACAAGTCACAACTAATGTAAATATAATATGAGTCAAAACTGCCATGCATGCATTACCTAAAACTTGCATTGCAGATATTGTGGAAATGGAAAGTATTATTGATATATGGTTTTCACAGAATGGATTATTATTAGTCCGGGGCTCATATTGTTAACCAGTAAACAGATGGTTATATCACTTAGAAAGTGTATTTTTTGTGCAAATATATACTTTTTTAAATGGAACAATGTCTGTTGACATGAACAAACTAAATGTAAGGTAAATTCAAATTTCAGTGGTGTCTGCTGTAGAATTCTAGTGTGGACCATTTACAATATATCATATTTTGAAGAATTTCCACACCGACACTTGTTTCTCTCATACAACCTGTGTAGTTGCTAGTTATGATGTTGTTATGTTTGCTTATGGTGCGCTTGTGGGTTCCTTGAATGCATTGGAACTTCCTAGTCTAAGCAGTAGGTTGTGAGTGGACAATGTGATTTACCGATGCAGAAAAAAACCAACATGCTCATGGTGTATGGAGAATTTAGGAAAAATGCAGTTCATTCCTGTACATTGTATGTGGCAAGGTATCCCAATAGACATCAACCATCTCAGCAATTTTTTATCAACCTTTTCAACCAGTTACCTGAAAGTGGTAGTGTATCACCTAGACAACATAACAGTAGGAGACAAGTGATGACAGAAGAAGCAGAAATTAATGTTCTTGCTGCTGTTGCAGCTGATCAGCAAGTTAGTTCCCACACACTTCTATGAGGAAGTGACATAAGTCAGGCAAGTGCCCTACACATTCTCCATTGACTTAGATTCCATCCCTATCACATCTCTCTCCATCAAGAGCAACATGGAAATGATTATGAGAACTGTGTTAACTGTTGTATGTGGGCATTAAGACAGTTTACTCCAGATGTGTCATGTATCTTGTTTAGTGATGAAGCCACAGTTACCAATCATGGCCAGGTAAACTGATGAAACATGCACTATTGGTCTGTTGACAATCCCCGTTGGCTTCGTCAGGTGGAACATCAGCATCCGTGGAGTGTAAACATGTGGTGGTGAGTAGTGAACCATCGGCTCATAGGCCCACTTTTCCCAGACAGAACACTGAATGTTTACAAGTACCATAGCCTCCTAACAGACCATTTTCTGTGGATGCTAGAAGATGTTCCTATGTAGATTAGGAGGAACGTGTGGTACCAACATGATGGTTGTCCAGCTCATAGGGCTTGAAGTATTACAGCATGTCTTCATTAATTGTTTCCAAATCCTTGGATTGGATGCAGATAACCTGTACCTTGGCCAGCCCATTCCCTGAATTTGATGCCTGTAGAATTTTTACTGTGGGGAAAGGTGAAAGGTGCTGTCTACAGGGACATACCAACTACACCAAAAGATATACAATAATGTAGTACTGCAGCCTGCTCAGACATCTCTGCTGAAATGCTAGCACATGTGCTGCAGTCGTTCCATACCAGAATGGAAGCTTGTGTTGCCACTGTTGGTGGTCATGTTGAACACAACCTGTTATGGCCACTTGTCTCGTTACTGGACAGAATCCACATAACTAGTGTATGCACTTGTGTTATGCTTTAGTGGTGGTGGTTAGTGTTTAACGTCCCGTCGACAACGAGGTCATTAGAGACAGATCGCAAGCTCGGGTTAGGGAAGGATTGGGAAGGAAATCGGCCATGCCCTTTCAAAGGAACCATCTCAGCATTCGCCTGAAACGATTTAGGGAAATCACGGAAAACCTAAATCAGGATGGCCAGAGACGGGATTGAACCATCGTCCTCCTGAATGCGAGTCCAGTGTGTAACCACTGCGCCACCTCGCTCGGTTTATGCTATAGTGTGTGCTACCACAGGTATTGTACAAATGTCAGTGTGGGAACTTTTCAAAATATGATATCTAATAAATGACTCGGACTAGAATCCTGCAGCAAACACCAATGACATTTTAATTTACATTACTTTTAGTTTCTTATTGTCAACAGGCATTGTTCCATTTAAAAAATAATATGTTTGCAGAAAAAATACACTTTCTAAGTATTATTAAAATCTGTTTACTGGCTAACAATATGAACCCCTGAGTATCAATCCATTCTGCAAAAATTACACATCAATAGCGCGTTCCATTTACTCAGTGTCTGTGGTGCAAGTTTTAGGTGAGTTGCACTGTATATAGAATGCAAAACTATCCTATAGATCATTGGTGCATGCATAACATACAGATAATTATGCAAAGTAATTGAAAGAAGGTTAATTTAAAATCACAATTTGTTAAAGCATTCTCACTTATGTTTAAGTAAGCAATTTTTTCTATTTAACTATCCAAAAATTTTGCCCAATGCTCCCAGTAGAAGATACCTCAGTATTTTGGAAGAACTTGAAATTTTTGACAGTAACAAACAACACCCTGAGCATGTTCTTAACATGCAAATTGATTTAAACCAAAAATTTTATTTCAAAATCTTTAAAACACTTGTTAGAGTTCCTGGTGTGGAGTGTCACCATGCACCATTGAAAGTTTGCAGAGTTCAACAGTATCGCCTTCATCTACAGATCTTTATGGTCACACAGCACATGGGGCAGCATACTACTCCATACAGGAATGTCTGCTGCCTTGAATAACACCCGAAGAACTGCAACCAAGATAATCTAAGATGAAACTGTGAGTAGCCTGTGCCATCTAGTGACACTGCTGCATTTCACTACCTTCCCACTACAAATTGTGCTATTTCTCATTTTTTTATATCAGTGTTATTATATTTGCTTCTTTCTCGCTACTTCGTGTTAATTTTCTTTCCATTTTCGTTTTTATTATTTCTATAACCCTGTACATAATACTTGTGTATGTGCTGTGGCAACAGTCCACTGGCAGCCTACACTTAGAATATTCCACCACTGGCAACTGCACAAGCCGGCCACCAGAGGCTGCCTGCAGTGGGTCACATGACTTGTGCACACAGTATGGCATCTGTTGCACCATCTAGCAGAGCCCTATTCTTTATAAGTCCAGTGCAGCAGCCACTAGCCCGTATATTGTGTCCATACTTATTCTCAGCAAGGGCTTGTATGGGCACTTGGGTAGTTTCTATGTTTGTATCTAAGTTCTTAACTGTTGTTTGCTTGTATGTTGAAGAAGAGTATACTTTGATTCATTGTGGCCATACTGTTGGTTGTGTTTAACAGCATCATACAACTGGAGACAGGTGTGGTGTTTACTTCCACGTGCTCAGTCTATTTGGTTGTTCCCTCAGTTCTTCTGTCTATGGAGGCAGTGCTCCAATCACTCCTCAAGCAGCAGCAGCCACTTATGGTTGCTACCATGAACTTGTCAGCCACAGTGACTATGCAGGCTTCCACAACATTGGCATACACGCCACTCTTCCCCTCTTACAATGATGCGGCCAAAGACTGGGAGGCTTACGAGAAGCAGCTATGGCAACATTTCCTTGCTTTTGGTGTCACTGATACAAACAGGTGTAAGGCTGTTTTCTTTTCTTGGACTTCTCCTCAGATCTACCACGTGTGGCAGTTAGCCCTGCTTCAGGAAGTTTCCTCACTTTTGTTTTGCAATATGGGTAAGTTGTCCAGTTATCACTGTAAATGCAAGCTTGTCATTGCAGCACATGTAGAGTTATGTTGATGTTATTACTATTCCCACCAGTCCTACCAGAGTTGGGTGGCTGAACTCCATGGCCCTAGTCACAATGTCAGTTTGTCACCAATGCTCATCAGGATTCCTGTGCTGGTTCTATGATCTGTGATGCCATCCTTCGGATGGCTCCTGAGAGGGAGGTGCATCAATGTGCACTATGGTGTGAGAATCCATCTTTGGCTGAAGCATAAATATTGCTCAATCTTTTGAGATGTATCATATGTATCATACTGCTAGGAATTAGATCAAGGCTCGGTGTGACATCACTGTGAATAACAGGGTTTGATAACACCAAGTAATTTATCATTTTGAGTCTATTGATTTCTCAGTGGATGTGTGGACACTTGTTTCAATAAATTGACAGAAGTTCTAGACAAAATCTCAAGTAAAAAAGTCAACATAATTTAGTATCAAGACATAAGTATTAACACAAATATCATGAATGAAACTAGTAGCAGGCTCATAAATATCCTTCAGGGTTTTGGCATGTCCCTGTTGGTCAGTAGTGTAATAGGGGTTAGTACAGCGACTGCATCAGTAATTGATGGTGTTGCTACAAATACGAGGGCTATGCTGAAAGTTTTTAGCAGCCCGTAAACTGAAAGGCGAGGACAATGGGGTTGTTTTCATTCGAAAGAGCAATGTTTTTCAACCTTGGGATGTGCTCGAGCAGCACCTGGCTAGTGGCGATCTCCCCACAGTGTGGTAAGAAAGCACAGGCAGTGCTGAGTCAGAGACGGTGCAGGATGGAGCTGTTGCACCGCGACTTTCGTGCCATGATTTTGCACAATTATAAAAAGGGCTTAAGTGCTGAAGAAAGCCATTCTTCTTTGCTGCATGTTTTTGGTGAAGCTTCCCCTTCTAGGGCCACAGTTGGAAATTGGTTTCGCGAGTTTTCGAGGGGTCGGCAGTCGATTGAAGATGAACCTCGTCCCGGTCGGCCAGCGACAGCTGTGACTCCTGAAAATATTGATGCTGTGAGGAAAATGATCAAAGAAGATCCACATCTTACTTTTGTGACACTGAAGGGACCCTAAATATTGGATCAACAGCAGCACAGACCATCGTTCATAGTCACTTAGGCCTTACTAAGAGATGTGACCATTGGGTGCCACATTCCCTGACAGAAAGCCAAAAGGAGGCGAGAATAGACTGGTGTCATTTCATGCTCGAAAAATTCAATGGAGGGAAGTCCCAAGACACCTACAATATCGTCACAGGTGATGAAACGTGGGTCTACCATTATGACCCTGAAACGAAGAGACAATCTTCTGTGTGGTGCTTTCCAGGGGAGGAACCACCCACAAAAGTTTGACGAAGTCGGAACTCTGGAAAAAAGATGGTGGCAACTTTTTTCACAAAGATCGGGCATCTGACTCTGTGACTTTGGACACACATTTACAGTCCATGCTCAATGGTACGTGAATGATTGTCTTCCAAAAGTCATCACCACATGGAAGTCACAGCATTCAAAGTCCAAGTGTGGGCACCTTCTGCTGCATCACAACAGTGCATCTGCGCACAGGGCTGCCAGAACGATGGACTTTCTGGAGAAGGAAAAAGTGCGAGTGTTACCCCATCCCCCCTATTCACCTGACCTGTCTCCCTTTGACTTCTTTCACTTCCCTAAGGAAAAAATTCGCGGGCAGCGCTTCTCATCAGATGAAGAGGCCATTGTAGTGTACGAGAGTGCACTAAGTGACTTCCCAAAAGAAGCTTGTACTGACACATTTTCTAAGTGGTTTCAGAGAATGGAAAAGTGTATACATGCTAATGGAGAGTATTTTGAAAAGTTGTAAACGTTTTTTTGCAAATAAATTTTTTTCCACACATTCTGCTAAAACTTTTGGCATAGCCCTCATATGTACAGGGAATAGTGCGATGTGGCTGTAAAAAGTCTTGGACTACCAAACCATTTCCACAAAATGATAACAGAAAAACTGGGCATGGAAAAATTCCCTAAACTGTAAGCTTACAAAAGATATTTATCGAGTGCCTCAGTTCCATGAAAAAGAGTAATAATGAGCCAGAGTTCTTGAATTTCTGTCATAGATGCAAAAGTATTTACAGGAAGGTGCTGCACGAAAGTCATTTAATGACAAAATGATATACAACACAGAGAATAAAAGCAAAGCAGCCTGGGATCTCATAAAAAAGGAAACAGGTAGTGAGGAAGGCAAACCAACATACTGATAAGGGAGGGGGCTGAAGTATTAAATGATCCACATGACCTTACAAACTATGTGAATGAGCATTTTTCGAGTATCAGAGAGAAGTAACAGCAAAAATTTCCCAAAACAAATGCAACACTTGTAAATAATCATGCACTAAGTACAATAATGTTGCTACCAACCAAAGAGCATGAAGTCAGTAAACCAGTACGAAAAATAAAAATTAAAAACTATATTAGGTCCCAATTTATCAACTAAAACAATGCATAGGGAGTATACAAACTGTCTTAACAAACATAATAAATGATCCTTCACATCAGGGTAATTTCTAGAATACTGAAAATAGTCAAGAGTAGTACCTCTGCTAAAGATAGGTAATACAGAAAATTGAAAATTACTCGCCCGTTTCCCTGATGTCACCATTCTCAAAATAATAGATTCAATTATGAAAGACAGGTTAGTGAGTTTCTTGAATAAATATAACCCTTTAAGTGACTCAGTTTCATTTCTGAAGTGGTGGACAGTACGGAATCAACCATAACAGAATTTGCAAAAGTGGTACCTGATGCTCTTGACAAAGCTGAATGTGTCACAGGCATATTTTTAGATCTTTCCAAGGTTTGTGATATGCTGACAATAAGATTCTACTATATAAGCTAGAAGAATTAGGAATAAGAGGGGAGCTAATAACTGGTTCCAATCTCACCTAGCAGATAGAGCGCAAAGGGGAGAGATAACACATATCTCAAATAAGTCTAAATTTTTAATAGAACACTTAGCAGAGCCAAAATACACTTAGGATTTCCTCAGAGTAGCATTTTAGAACCAATTCTGTTCCTGATATACATCAATGACTTTCCCACAAGTGTGAGTCATGGGAAAAAATTCCCTTTGCTGATAACAGCAGAATTATAGTCACTGAGAAAATGAGCTCCTTGCAGAGAAAGCCACTGAAACCCTCAAGCATGTTTACAACTGGTTGATTAGAATAAAGTGACAGTGAACATAAACAAAACAAATGCAATGAATTTCAGATTGAAGAGGGGAAATGACACTATTAAATTAAACATAGATGGCACCTCTATAGTAAGGGAAACAAATGTAAAATTTCTAGGAATGAATACTGATACTCAGTTGACTCAGTTGAAGGGGTGTGAATGCAAAGATACTTGCAAATAGAATGTCATCAGCATGAGTTCTGTCATCAGTGTGTAACAACCAGTGTCTTTTAACTACATGCTATTCATATGTACACTCAGTTCTTAGCTATAGCATTCTTTTATGGAGATCAAATGTACAAAATATTAACACAATTTTTGAACTGCAGTAGAGGACCATAAGAACAATAACTTTCAAAAAACTGGCAATTTCAACTGCACCATATGAGTACATTTCCTAACAGTTGACCACATCAAAAATAACATTGATAATTACTGGACTTCCATTTTAAAAAAAAAAAAAAAAAAAAAAAAAAAAAAAAAAAAAAAAAAAAAAAAAAAAAAAACTCAAAATAGCATTTTCTAACAAGGATAGTGTGTTTAGTGTTATGAAACAATGTATGGGGCATAGTGTGTGCAATGATGGGAGTGAGAAATGAATGAACAATGTATCATTAGTCTTTTATCATTACTAAATATCTTATGCTTAAAACAATATTGTGCTCTAGGAGTAAACCATATGAGATAGCACTGTTTTAACCAGAGAGGTCTTGTATTTGGGAGCTTGGAGGTTCCAGTCTTCATCCAGCCATCCCGATTTAGATTTTCCATAGTTTCCCTAAATTATTTTGGGCAGATACCAGGATGGGCCAATGACCTTGCCACAGTGGTAACAGATCACCAAAGTTAAGTGCAGTAGGGCTGGGCTAGGCCGGCCGAAGTGGCTGAGTGGCTCTAGGCGCTTCAGTCTGGAACTGCGCAACCGCTACGGTCGCAAGTTCAAATCCTGCCTTGGGCGTGGATGTGTGTGATGTCCTTAGGTTAGTTAGGTTTAAGTAGTTCTAAGTTCTAGGGGACTGATGACCTCAGATGTTAAGTCCCATAGTGCTCAGAGCCATTTGAACCATTTTTTTGTAGGGCTGGGCTAGCACTTGGATGGGTGATCACCTGGTTTGCCAAGCACTGTCGGCAAGTGAAGTGCACTCAGCCCTTGTGAGGCAAACTGAGCAGCTACTTGATTGAGAAGTAGCAGCTCTGGTCTTGTAAACTGACATACGGCTGAGAGGGTGGTGCGCTGACCACGTGCCCTTTTATATCTGCATCCGGAGATGCCTGTGGGCGGAGGATGATGTGGCAGTTGGTTGGTACAGTTGGGCCTTCATGGCCTGTGTGGGCGGAGTTTAGTTTTTTTAGATACCAGGATGGTTCCCACCATAAGGCCACAGCTGACTACCTGTTTCATCCTTGTCATTCTAGACCTGTAAGTTTGAAAATGTCTCTGTATGTGAATTACTTTGTTTTTATTGTTCTTTATTTTAATATCAAGATACTCCAATAATGTTGTAAAAGCAATCTACACATAAATAAAACTGCTACTGCTACTACTACTACTACTACTACAACTACTGCTACATATCACACATACACTTATATTTAGCACACCATATAGGTGTCAGGTGGTGATAAATGATCACAAAGGGCACACACATTATTTAAGCTCTCAAAGTGCAATAGAAAGCATCCAGTGTTTTCAGCACTTGTCAGACCTTTCAGATCCTGTTATTTAAATGAATGAGGATGTAATGATGTTTTTGTTGTGTGCTTAATTTATAAAATAGAAAGGCATAATTAGTAATCTGCAATTATTGCTCAATGGAGTATGGCAGACACTCATAATCATGTTCCCCTAATTCTTTTGAGTAGAGTATTATTTTTACACAGTTATGACTTGTTGCAGAGCAGCAGGATGATAGGAATATTGTGTTTATATTATATGTTGCTACTACATGCCACCACATGCTACTACATGCCACAGGTAGCTAAATGCTATAGTGACATTATTTTAACTTTTTGAATTATACAATAATTGTAAAAAAATTGAAAAACATTTTTTGTAGTACTAAATGTAAGTAAACTGGAAACATAAGTAAATTGGATTGAAATTAGAATATAAATGAGAATACGTTGTAGAACTAAGAAGTAAAAACGTTGAACTTTTATTATCTAAATAGAAATTGTGAATATTATGAATAGCCAGAGACTATCATCCTCTACAATCATCACTTTTCAAAACAGTCACTGCAAACCATTTCTGCATGTGCCAAGCATAACCACATCTTGCAAAATTTGCAAAAGTGTTTAATTTTGTTGTCCTTTCATTTGCAGCATCTTCCACTTTTCCCTGGTTGTGGATCTTCAACTATTCTTTGCTCCTGGGGCTGGAGAGGTTAAAGGCAAGCCTGTGGATTTTGTATGGGAGGTTGGGCTGGGTTGTTCGCATTGTCAGATATAGTATTATGAGAGACATTCTTAGGGTTCTGAGGTATTCACTTCTAGCTGAATCACTCTGGTTTGCCTTGAACACAATGCAGCCATTGAGAGCTGCAGTGTTCCCGAACTGCCTTGTCCCTCTGGCTTGTTTCTTATAAGTCAGTTGGCAAAAATAGTGTCAATCCAAACACTAAAAATTGTTTACTATGGAACAGCTTATCCATTTGTTAACTATGGTATTGAACTGTGGGATTGTGCAGCAGACCTGCACTTGAATGAAATATTTGTGTTACAGAAAAAAGCCATTGGGTTAATGCATGGACTAAAGTCCAGAGAGTCCTGTCATGAAACCTTTGTTCAACAAAAATATCTAACAGTATATTCCTTGTATTTGTATAAACTTATTATATATTTTCTGAATAGTAAACACAAACTAAATAAGTGCAGTGATATACATATTTATGTTACTAGAAATAAGGGAACTCCTTCAGGCAATGGACAAAATTAAAAATAACTGACAATACTTCCTATATTAATGGGCAGATATGGTTCAACAAGGTGCCACAAGCTTTGAAAACTTGTGAACCAAAGCTGTTCCAAAGGGAAATAAAAGCCTTTGTGGCATCGATCCACGGATCGATAGGCTAGAACATCATGTGCGTATTATGTCTTCGAGTTGACCTTTGTTTGGGTTACTTCCGGGACCTCAGTTCCCGCCTAGTCTTCAACCGGTACATTTGTCGTGTAATAAAAGTATTGATGATTAGAAGAGAGAACTGTGATCATTACCTTATCACCTCGTTATCTCCTTCAGTGGTGACCCCGAAGTTTGAATAATCCGTCGAAAGGAGTACAAAGAGACTACCGTGACGGCTTCTGTGTTCCTTGTGGACCTTTGTCCACTACGCAATGGCCTTCTACAGCACGCTGCAGCCACCCGGTTTTCACCAGCAACAGCAACTAAATTCAAGCACGCCAGCTGTAGTCAGTGCCCAACAGGAATTTCCGCAGTCCTATAGCCTCGAGAACCCAAGGACCTCGTCAGGTGCTGTGGTTTTGAACATGATGCCAGCGGTCTCTGCCTCCGGATTTGTTAACCCCAAAGTGCTTCAGTTTTCACCACACAGCAGCACAAGAAACCGCTACACACTGATACCGAACTTTAATACAAGTACTGTAAATAGTGGGGAGCATAGTTTTCATAATGTGCTAAAACAGGACTCCTTTTTGAATGTGCAAGCTCCACGTGTGCATCACTCTGCACCGGTTGCACACTACGTGAATGACACTCGCCAGCCTGTTACTTCGAATGTTCATCAGTGCAGTAATTTGAACGTGTCAGGTTCCACCAAGCTCATCAGTGACTCTGTGATGCACATTTTCACTGCAGATGTGGAGGACCAATTGCATAATAATCTATCGAGCAACCGCCGTGACCACTTTGAACTTCTGCCGCAACAACCGGTCCCGCTTCTCTCCAAGCTGGGCTTCCTGCTAATGGATTTCGCTTCCCCTCCAGCTACTATGAACACAGCCAGCACGTCTGCTTCCTCTGTATCGCCCTCACAACGCAGAGTTAACTTTGACTTGCCTACTCCTGCGTCCGCTAGCAGCTGCCCGCATTCTCCCACCGCCAGTTCGTCGAATCTACCGAAACTTCCGGCATTCAAACCTGCTCACCCAGAATTCTGGTTCAACTTGGTCGAGAAAACTTTCAGTGTCTGTGCACTTGATGACAACGCCTGTTTCACATGCCTCGTGAACCACCTCCACGACCGCGTCGACTTAATTTATCACCTGGTTAAGTCACCTCCTCCGAACGAGAAGTATGCTATGGCTAAACAAGCAATACTGGAACGTGTCTCCAAAACAAGAAGAGAAAATGTTCGACAGCTCGTCTACGAAGAACGCTTCGGCGACAGATCTCTGTCCCAGCTGTGGCAATACCTTCGACTTCTCGTCGATGAATGCGATATGCCAGAAGCCACGCTCACCGATATTTGGACGGAAAAGCTGCCTCTGTCTGCCCAAACGGCCATCTCCGCCTACAAGGATAGACCACATAGCGAATGCTTGCATGCCGCAGGCCGAGCTCACTCTGCTCTATTACGTGAACGCCGTGCCCAGCAGTCCGGCAGCTACACCAGTTTCCAACCACAACCAGGACCCCAACGTGGACGCCCCACTAAACCTAAGTCCGTCAACCTCGCAGTACTACCGGCACCTTCACGTCTGTACAACAACAGCACATCTGACTCTGCGGAAGATTCTGGGCCGCCGCCGTCTGACCACTCACAGGAGCAGACGTCCTCCCATAAATACTGTTTCTTCCATGCAAAATTCGGGGAACAAGCACTAATTGCAAACCGCCGTGCTCCTACCCAAACTTCAACTGCAGGTAGGCAGTGGCGCCACCTACTGCGACGTAAACAACAGGCGCCGTCCCACGCTCCATTCTGTGTCCAACACTAATGCTTCAAATTGACGAGTCTATGTCCATGACTTGAACTCTGGCACAAACTTTCTCATCGACATGAGTGCAGATGTTTCCCTACTTCCATCTCGTCTTGCTACCGAAGAGATCCGACTACACAAAACTATCATACGTGCTGTAAACTCGTCTAGTTTGTCGTGCTTAGGTTCTACTTCATATGCAGTGTCCCTTTCGCCTGAGTGCAACCTGAAGTGGTCCTTCCTGGTGGGTGACATCGACGATCCCATTTGGGGCATCGACTTTCTACGACACCACAAACTGTGCCCTGACCTCGTCAAGAATACAGTGTTCTGCCAGCCTACGCAGGAACACATCCCGTGTGCTTCGTCGAGTGTCAATAGTACTGCTAAACAGGTCCACCTGGCTAGGAAGTGTAATAACCCCACCTCCGAGCTCTTGTCATGGACAAATAAGTGGCTCACGGAGCGTGTCGAGTCTACACGCCTGTGCCTGGAACAACTTGAGCGACGCCTTCGCCTCAACGGCTTAAGTAACGAGTTATCTTTGGCACGGCAGCAGCTTGCAGCAGACGACGCCTCGGCAACACACGAGGTTAGTCGGTGCCACTACAGTGTTCTCGCGCCCGAGTGCATTTGTGACCGTGTGCCATATAAATTGTACAGTGTTCGCGCTCCCGCCAGCTCTAAATGTGTTAATTCGAGCGCACATTCATCCCCCTCCTCGCTTGGGCAGCTAGCTTCCCAGGCGCAGGTTAATGTTTTTGATTTAGCGCCATCAGCTGTTCATTTGTGCCCGCTACCGCCAACAAGCTCGACTGCGGCGCCTTCGATTACTAATAAACAGTGTACCAACCTTGTTTCGCGTAGCTCACTTGTTTGTCACCCAACAGTTGGCACTTATGCAAACTTTCGCCGTCCGCGCCACAACCCAGCCTAGCGGCCGCCGCGCTCAATATACCACAGTCACCTCATGTACCGCGTCGCACGTTTCCGTGGTTACAGACGGCACTGCCCACGAACTTCGCTTGCAAGACGGACCCACTTGTCTCTTGCCGACCACGCCGTCTCAAGCCAGAACTAATGAATGTGGCTTGCGAACAAATAGACGATCTCTTAACAGTCGGCGCAATAGAACCATCTGCCGGATTCAGGGCCTCGCCTATCCTCTTCGTCGCAAAAACCGACGGCACCTGGTGTGTGGTTGGCGACTATACTAAATTGAACTCTCGTACTATCATAGAAAAGTACCTGGTTCCTAACGTCGCGGATTTTAACCATGCTCTTGCAGGCGCTAAATATTTCTCGGTAGGGGACTGTAGGAGGGCCTGTTATCAAATTCCGATGGCACCAGAGGATATTGAAAAGACAGCTGTTACAATAACTTTCAGCCTTTTCCAGTACCGGTTCATGCCCTTTGGCCGCCGCAACGCTGCACAAACTGTGCGAGATTCATAAACAATGTGTTGTTTACCTGGATTCTTGTTTCGTTTACTTGGACGAAATTCTTATTTTCAGTCCTACTTTGCAAAAGAAGACACTCTTAATGCTGCCGGTGTTGAACGGAATAATAAGAAGCTCCAGTTGCACCAGACTTCGGTAAGATTCTTAGGCTACATCGTGTCAGCTAAGGGCCTCACTCCACCCGAGGATAAAATCAAACCTGTTTTGGATTTTCCACGCCCTCACTCATTTAATGAGCTGCGTAGGTTCATGGAACAGTTAACTATTATAGGAAGCACTTGCCTGCCGCAGCCGAGGTTCAGGCTCCCCTAACAGATGCCCTTGCTGGCAAAAATATGACCGGTATCCGCTTGGTCCCCTGGACTCCTGCCATGGAACAAGCTTTTGACAAACTGAAGCACCTACTAGCAAACACAGTGTTGCCCACACCCGCATCCGGACGCTACATTTTTTATTACCGTGGATGCCGTTGCTACTGCATTAGGTGCTATCCTCAGTCAAACCGTCGGAGATACTACCTCTCCTTTGCAGTTCTTTTCTAAGAAGCTCAACGGCGCCTTTGATAGGGAGCTCTTGGCAGTTTACGAGGCTGTGAAACACTTTCGCGCTGAGTTTGAGTCTAGGGACTTCTACATTTTAACCGACCATAAACCTTTGGTTGCTGCTGTAAAGAAACCCCTGACTGACCCTCCACCTAGAGGCTTCCGTCATTTGTACTTTATATTGCAATTTACCTCTGACGTACGATACATTAAGGGTGCAGATGATGTGGTCGCAGATTTTGTGTCTCGTGTCGGTGCTCTCTCAACTCTGATAGACCTCTCCACCTTGCCTCAGCTGCAGTCTGCCGACACAGACACTATGGACCTTATTTCTGATCACAGCTCGTCACTCAAACCTGTGCGATCCACCTTTTCCGGTGTCACAGGCGAGGTTTAGTGTGACGAATTAACTGGTACGCTGCGTCCCTTCAAACCCAAACCTCTACAGAGACAAGTGTTCGACAAATTACACAACCTATTTCATTCAGGTGTGAGAGCCTCTACCAGACTTATTGCAGCACACATTGCCCCCACTAGGCAGCTTCACCGCTCTTCCCAGCTGCTTCCAGCACGTTCACATCGACATGGTGGGTCCCCTCACCCCCTCCGAGGGTTACAGATACGTGCTATCTATTATAGATAGAACCTGTCGTCGGGTGGAAGCTGCCCCACTACCCACTATTACATCCGAATCAGTGGTATGATCCTTCATAGAAACTTGGATTTCACGCTTTGGCTGCCCTGTTTACTTGACGACCAACCAAGGCCATCAATTTGAGTCTGCCTTGTTTTCTGAACTATGTATGCTGTGCGGCATAAAGAAAATTCATTCAACAGCATACCACCCCCAGAGCAATGGCCTCGTGGAACGTTGGCATAGGACGCTTAAGATGGCCCTTCATTGCCACGGCCTCCTTTGGACGGAAACCCTGCCATTCGTCTTACTCGGTTTGCAGACTACTTTCAAGGAAGACCTTAAAGGCTCAGTGGCCGAGTTCGTCTACAGCCAGTCTCTTACACTGCCAGGCGAACTTGTTGTTCCTACTCCATTCGCCAAACCGTCCAAACTGCCGTCCTTGGTAGAATGGGTGAGGTTACACTGTAACAAGCTTCAACCCCCGCCCCCTTCCAGCCACACTCCACCACACACATATGTTAGCAAAGCGCTCAACACTTGCGAATTTGTGTTCCTTCATGACAACACTGTAAAAGACCCATTACAACTCCCTTACACAGGCCTGTACAGAGTTGTCAAACGAACCAGAAACACAATGGACATCATAATTAAGGGCTCAGTGACTACTGTCTCCCTCAACAGGGTTAAACCTTCTCGCATCGAGTTTTCCCATACCTCACCCACCGTTGAAGAGACCTCGCTCTCTGGCCACCCTCGGCCTTCTTCCTCTGCTCATGATTCGAGTAAACTCACGCCTACACCGGCCCTGTCAACTAGCCTGCACTCATTCCGGGGTTTCCGCCTCCCGGATCCCATAGCAGAGGCCCCAGCTCCCAGGGCTCTAATATAACAGTTCTATCTTCGTGCGACAGCACACCGCGCCGCTCCTCTAACCGGTGCAGCCCGCAGGTTCCTGCCACGCCCACCCAGACCTCACTGTCTAACACTCACCCCTCTACTCACAGCACACCGCCCTCACCGTGCTATGGTTTCCCCACTCCACCGGCTCAGAATATCTCTCCGTTAGCAGGCGACACTTACGAGCTCTCTACCCATGTTCATCCTAATGAAATTTGTGGTTTATCTGTCGTCGTTAGTGGTGATACTGCATTAGTGCTGCTTGCGTGTGACAATTCGTGTGACTCGTTAGGTGGTGTGTCACAACGTGTAGTGAAGTGTATCAAAATCTCTCGAAGTGCTACGTGTGGCAACCTGGATGCTTATGTTACGCCAAGTGGAAAGGTGATCATTAGGTTCCCTACTGATGACACCCTTCCGCACCAGTGCTCCCGCACCAGCTGACGACTACGACCGCCGCCGTCGTTTCAAGACTGCAGCATCAGCATTCCAGGATTTGCTCCACGCTCTCCTCCCACATGGCCCGTGCCGTCAGATGCAGAGCAGCTCACTGTAACCCACTTAAACTCTGGCCAACCCGCCCCTCCCCCACCTTCAGCTTGGGTACATACTCCATACTGTACGGGGGGGGGGGGGCTATGTGTCGTTGATCCACGGATCGATAGGCCAGAACATCATATGTGTATTATGTCTTCGAGTTGATCTTTGTTTTATATACTTACAGGACCTCAGTTCCAGCCTAGTGCATTTGTCATGTAATAAAAGTATTGATGATTAGAAGAGAGAATCGTCGTCTTGACCTTACCACCTTGTTATCTCCTTCACATTCTTAGCAAATAAATGTTTATATTCAGTCAGTGAATTCTAATGTACTGGCCCTCTCTGTTAACATGTAATGTAATTAGAATATTAAGACAAATGTATGTACCACTACTGTACCTAAGTGGTATCTATAGAATCTACTAAGCCAATGTATTTGCTTGATGGCGTACACTAAAAAAATGTAAATAAATAACATTATATTCACCACACATAGCATCCATGACATCTACCCACCCTTAATTCCATTGTAGTACTTTATTATACTTGTTCTTTTCTTTTCGCCGCTGTCGCTGTTGGTTTCATCATCATGATGCACAGACGAAAAAAGCAGTACTGATCTGTTTTGTTTCGGTATGTATGAAAGTAATGTGACATCTTCCTGAAATCAAAACATGATTGAGTACTCTTTTTTTCAATTTCTTTGTTAAAAACTCATCTGGAATTTAAGGCTTAATTTTTTAACCTTCCAGCAATAATAATATACTTGTGTGGCGCCGATGAGGTCGACACCAGCATCGATATGCGTTCGTCTTTGGACTCTGAGCATCGTCTTTGGACTCTGAGCATTGTCTTTGGGCGGTTCCGTCATGTTCAGTTTTTTGTGAGCCTTGTATTTGTTTAGGGGAGTAAATGAACTACTGCTAAATGGGTGTTGTCTGGTGTAACCAACCCGAACTTATCCCCTCACTGGTGACCTCGAGTTGTAGTGTCTTCCGTTTTCATCGTTTTACTGTGTCCGCGGCCTCTGCGTCGGTTATTTTCGCGTGTATTACATCGACGCAGCATTTGAACATTGACTTTGGCCCAGCGCCTAACGCCAAATTTTGTGATCGACATGCATTGTGTGGCGGGCGATGTACACCCAAAAGGACTGCAACACGATGCCTCTCACTCGACGATTCCGCTGGACGTTTTCGAGTCTGCAACAATAAGTGAGGTTAGGAGTGTGCACGACTCTGGCTATGAAATGCCTTTGTTCCCGCCACATGTGCCCTCCCTCATCGACTGTGCAATTACCTCTTACGGATCTCCGTGCAGTGCGGGACCAATGCCGATTTCTGCAAATGCTTCGTCGGACAACCTACTACCGCCAGGACAACTATTTGCGACGCCAAAATCCGTGAATCCGTGCAGTACCACGCGGATACCTGCCACGTGGCCAGAACTGCTTCGTCCACAGGTCAACCTCCTCAGCATCCGACCACGCCCTCGCCTGCCTTGGTTCAGCAACACCACATGCATTCCTACTTCGATACCTTGGCCTACAACGGGAACAATTACTTGTTCTCTGTGCCTGACCCCCACCTCTGTCCCACTGCTATGCCTCAGTGTTTTTTGCCATGACATTCACCTTATCCGCACACTGTTTTGAGTAGAGTGACTATGAGCAGTGAACATTCACACATTCCATCCCATGTTCGACATCATTTCCCACACTGTGCTTCTGGACAGCCGACACCTTCGCAGCCTCCCTGCAACACAGGTGGCCCCGGCTCTGATCATACATCGAGCTTTCCATGGACTGACAAGCGTTCTCAAACTTTGAACTTTTTCTCACCTGTCGCCCCTGTGCCGGCTCCAGTCGAGCTTCCGCTACTGTTCTCGGCACATCTTGGAGCTTCATCCGCATCAGTCTTCCACGACGTGTCAGTCCGAAGTCACCCGCAATGTGTTGAACAACCGCAATCAACACATTACGGTGTCTCACCCCCATCGGGTTTTCTGCATCGTGACATATTATGCTCAACCTTAACATGTCACCTACACGCTGCCGCATAAACAGCCGTCATTGAGACATCCCCTGGAGGCACACTCTCCTGGAATATTACAGCTTGATTCAGGCAGTGCCCCGATGAACTTAATTCAACTTGTTCTTCCGAAAATTCTACAATGCTTACCGACACTGCCACCGTTTAATCCCGACAGAGCAACAACCTGGTTCAAAATTGTGGACGAAGTGTTCGACCATTACAAACTCGATGAGTCAACCAGGTTTCTGTGCCTCATCACCCACCTGCACGACCAGGAGGACTTGATTGCTGACCTGGTCGATGCCCTGGACTCATGTACCCGGTACACTCTAGTCAAAAAGACAGTTCTACGTCGACTTGCACGCTCAACTGAGGCAGCAATACAGCAAGTGCTCCATGCCGAGCAACTAGGCAATGATAAACCTTCCCACCTCTGGAGACGGCTCCATGCCCTGCTCAGCGCCGACCTATTTTCTGAGACAGCTCTCCTCGCCATCTGGTCAGATAAACTATCTCCTCACATCCGCTTTGGACTGGCTCAAAGGTATCCTGAACCTGTTGAGCAAAGAATGACATTTGCTGACAAGCTACACAATGAATCACTGCTCTATTTCGCCAGTCACTGCCTGCTTGGCAACTCTCAGGTTCAGGCTCATCACCCTGCGGCCGACCATTCTGCTCGCTTCTGGAAGCAGTAAACAAGCAACTGGGATGTCACCGGCTCCGCCCACGGTCACGCCCCCTCATGCAACCGAACCTGCTGCGGCCACCGAACCTCGGCCGCCACCACTGGCAACGAACTTTCCACAGGAAGTGCAAACACACTACCCATGCTGTTACTTCCACACATGGTTTGGTGAGGCGGCACGGAACTGTAGACCACCCTGCTACTTCCCAAACGTCAATCGCAGGTAGGTCCGGGTGCCCCCTCCTGCGCACATCATGACAGGCACCCCCTAGTGCTCCATTCTGACCGGAAATGACCGGATAATTGCGGACCACTTTACATTAAAGACATTTCGTTGGGATACCTTTTCCTTGTGGACACAGGCGGCGACGTTTCACTGCTGCCTACGTCCTTAGCGTCGTCAAACATCCGCCCTCATCATACTTCACTGCAAGCCGTGAATTCAACTAACCTACAATGCTAGGGTTCAACTTCCTGCACCATCTCACTCCCCATGAACTGCAAACTCAAGTGGACTTTTTTAGTGTGCGAAATTAACGAACCTATACTAGGCATTGACTTCTTGTGAAAACTTTCACCGGACCTAGTGCGAAACACCGTGTTTCATCATCCGTCCAAGACTCACTTCCCCTGTGCTCCGTCGAGCTAGCCCCCCATGACACATTGGTCTGGGCTCATCTCATCCATACATGCTCGCCTCTGTCGACGACATTACAGGAAACCATGACAAATGCCTTGTCAAGCTCAAACACGTCGCTCGCCTGTGCAAGAAAAACCATGAGCACTCCCTCAGGCTCCACAAAACACAGCTCCAGCTCCCTGTTGCAGCAAAGGAATTACAGACACTACGGCAAGGACAAAGCAAGGTCAGTAAGTGCGCCAAATCTGCTTGCAGTCCCAGCAATCGAGCCTCCATGTGTTTACCTTCCGCTACCCCTCGCAACTGTGCTATCAAGACTGCGATAACCTGTACTGACAGTTCGGCATGGCCACACCCTTCTAACATGGTGCAACGAGTGTCAAGTGTTCCTGAACTGACGGCTCCTACCCCACCCCTCACGGACAACACATCAGTCTATGCAACTTTGGCTCCTGCGCGCTGCCGTGCGACCGCCACTGACAACACAAATAGTACATTCGCTCCTAGTGTTTCGCCCACAACCGTGCTGCCACAGACCACGCCCTCAGACTATGGACTCACTAACACCCAACGAGCTCTACCGAGCTCACCTGACCACAGTGCCACTGCTTCGGGCCGGCGGCCTTGTTGTCGCGTAGACTACTGGGACAATTCACCGCCTTGGCTCCCAACAGATCCCCCGAGTGGCTCCAAACACCATGACCACGCCTCGCCTGACCCGCCCGCCACACATTGTGAACAAACTGCTTCCCGTGCTGCCGGAAACATTTCCGTCGTCACCAACGGCGCGGTTCACAAGTTTTGCCTCACGCCAGGTCCCCCAATCTTCAGTAAACCACGTCGACTTTGTCCCGAGAGCCTCTCCGAACTTTAAAATCAGATTTCTGAACTACTAAACTATGACGTCATTGAACCCTCTCCCAGTAGCTGGTCTTCACCCATACATATGACACCCAAGAAAGACGGGTTCTGGCGCATGTGCGGAGACTACCGTCAAGTAAACGCATAAACAATTATGGACACCTACCCCATACCCAACATTGCTGACATTACCAGTTCCCTAGCAGGTGCGACCGCGTTCTCTGTCATTGATTGCAAACGGGCCTACAGGCAGATCCCCGTGGCACTTGAAGACATCGAGAAGACAGCAATCACCACCCCGATTAGGTTATTTCAGTTTCGATTCATGCCCTTCGGTCTAGAAAATGCAACCCAAACCTGGCAACGCTTCATCAACGAAGTACTATTCGACCTAAAATTCTGCTTTGATTATCTTGATGACATTCTTGTGTGCAGCTCCTCCGTCGAGGACAACGTTCAACACGTGCAAACTGTTGAACACTCTCACGGCAGCAGGCATCGAGACCAACCAGGACAAATTGCAGCTACATCAAACGGCTTTACTTTTCTTGGTTCTCGGGTCTCTGCCGACAGCACTTCACCAACCCCTGAGAAAGTACAAACAATACTAAACCTACCCAGACCTTCGTCATTCAGTGAGCTCCAGCGCTTTCGGGGGTCGGTTAATTAATATCGCCGACATCTACCTCGGGCTGCAGAGATTCAGGCTCCACTGACGGACGCCTTGGCAGGTACCAACACTTCTGGATCTCGGCTCGTTCCATGGACCCCTGCTATGACTGACTCTTTCACTGCCCTCAAAAGTCTTCTTGCCAAGGCCTGCATCATCACGCATCCTCATCCCAATGCGCAGTTTTTCATCACCACAGACACGAGCGATACTGTCATCGGCGCTGTACTTAGGCAGACAATCGATGCCCAAACTTCGCCTCTGCAGTTCTTCTCGTGCAAGGGCATCAAGCATTTTAAGACCAACGTTGAGGGACGCACTTTCTATGTTTTAATGGACCACAAACCCCTGGCTGCGGCCATTAGAAACCCGCCAGCTGACCTTCCTCCTCGCCGCTTCAGATACATGGACTTCATATCTCAGTTCACCACCAATGTCAGACACATAAAGGGTGCTGACAATATAGTTGCTGATTTCCATTCACGAGTCGATGCCGTCCATTCGCTGTTAGACCTCTCTGAACTGCCTAACCTCCAACCCGCCGATGAGGAAACACAAAACCTGATTTCAGACTCTACTTCTTCACTACACTTCGTCCGCACCACCTTCCCTGGCATTTCTGGTGAGATCTGGTGCGATGACAGTACGGGCATGTTACGCCCCCTCATCCCAACTACGCTCCATCGAGCTGTCTTCAATGCATTGCATAATTTAGTGCAGCCATGACTCTCTATGGACAGAGGCCGTTACCCTTGTGCTACTCGGCATTCGTGCGATCTATAAGGAAGACCTCAAAGGCACAATAGCCGATTTCATATACGACAAGTCTATTGCTCTCCCTGCCAAACTTGTGAGCCCTTCCACTTCTCTCCCTCAATCTGACTTACCTTCGATCGTGGACCGTGTCAGACGCCACTTCATCAACCTCCATATCCCTCCACCCTCCAGCCATTCTCACCCTAAGGTTCACGTCCCGAAATCTCTGGACAATTGCGAGTACGTCGTGCTCCGAGATGACACTGTCCGTGCTTCCGTCCAGCCTCCATATACCGGCCTGTATCGAGTTCTCCGGCGCTCAGCCAACACCTATGACATCCAGATGAAAGATTCAGCTGTTACAGTCTCTCTCAACAGACTTAGGCACGCTCATGTCGAGCCTTCTTCTACCCCCCTTCAGGCCACAACCACGCCATTCTCTATCATGGCTCACGACGCTCTGACAACTCCCTCCACGTCGGACTTACACACTCGATCGAGTGACTTCCAGCTTTAATCGTCGAGCTCTCCTCCGACCTCTCCCTCTGCTCCGGTCTCACGCACTCTGTCGAGTGAGCACATACTCCCCACGTCAAGCTTGCCTAAGATCTTGCCCTCGCCGCTGGGCACTTCGCCAGTCCCTTCGACCTCTCCACTGTCGCCTGCCTCTCCCTGTCGAGGTTTCTCATGCCCACGATCTTGAACGTGCCCTTGTTCAATGTGTTTGTGCTTGTCCCCCCAGACATAATCGTCGACATCTCATTAATACTGCGCGATTATACATAGTTCATCGTGTGTTTCTCTTCATCCAGTGCTCATGACACAACCTCCGCCATTCCCTGCCACCTGGCGAAATGTGTTTCCCTCCAGCCCGAAGTCGACCTGGAGATGCTTCGTGTGGTCGCCACGCCCACTGGAGACATCGTCGTCATCACACCGGTTCACCCGCAAACTGCTGGCCTACCTGTTGCTGCACGACCAGCATTCCCAGTACGACGCCCGGCTTGCTTCAACGACTACCAGGTTCGGTGGTCGAACTTCCCTCACGACACCTACCCACACAGGTCACTGATGACGCTGTCAAGCTGGCCTTGGTCTGGATCCTGCGGACCACTCCTGCTGACTGCCGACCCCATAGTCACCCCCACCCCCCCTCCGACCTCTAAAGAGTACTCCATACTGTGGGGGGGAGGGGGGTGGGTGGGGGGGGTGGAGGGGGGAGGGGGTTGCTATGTGGCGCCGATGAAATCGATACCAATATTGATATGCATCCATCTTTGGACTCTAAGCACTATCTTTGGATCTTCCGCCATGTTCATATCTGTTCTTTGTGATCCTTGTATGTGTTAAGGTTAATAAATGAACTACTGCTAAATGGGTGTCGTTTGGTGTAACCAACCCGAACACTCCCCTCAAGTTCATTTATTAACCTTAACACATACAAGGATCACAAAGAACTGAACTGAACATGGCGGAAGGTGTCGATTTCGTCAGCGCCACATACAACCCCCCACAGTACGGAGTACTGTTGAGAGGCCGGGGGGCTTGACAGCGTCGTCAGGGAGCTGTGTGGGTAGATGTCGTGAAGGAAGGTTCGGCCACCGAACCTGGAAGTCGTTGAAGTGACCTGGGCGTCATACTCTGCGTGCTGGTCCTGTGGCGACAGGTACGCGGTGGTTTGCGGGTGTAACGGAGCGACGACGACGATGTCTCCTGAGGGTATGGCGAACACACGAAGCAAGTCCAGGTCGACATCAGGCAGGAGGGGAACACATTCCACCAGGTGGCAGGGAATGACGGAGGTTGTGTCATGAGCGCTGGATGAAGAGGAAAACACGACGAACAGCGTATAATCGCGCAGTATAGAGATTTCGTGGATAATGTCTGGGGGGGACAGGCACAAACACCTCGAGTGAGGGCACGTTCGAGATGGGGGGGCCATGAGAAACCTCGACAAGGCGAGGCAGGTGATGGTGGAGCAGTCGAAGGGATCAGCGAAGGGGCTGGTGGCGAGGGCAAGTTCATAGGTAAGCTCAATGTGGGGAGCATGTGGTCACTCGACGGAGTGCGTGAGACCAGAGTAGAGGGCAAGGTCGGAGGAGATCCTGATGTTTGGAGCTAGAAGTCCCTCGACGGAGTGTGTGAGACCGGTGTGGAGGGCGAGGTTGGAGGAGATCTCGATGACTGGAGCTGGAGGTCACTCGATCGAGTGTGTAAGTCCGACATGGAGGGAGTGGTCGGAGTGTCACGAGCCACGACAGTGAGTGGCGTGGTCGTGGACTGAAGGGGGGTAGAAGAAGGCTCCACATAAGCAGGCTTAAGTGTGTTGAGAGAGACTCTAACAGATGAATCTTTCATTTGGATGCCATAGGTGTTGGCTGAGCGCTGGAGAACTCAGTGTGGCCGGTATATGGGAGTTGGAGGGGAGCACGGACAGTGTCATCTCATAGCATGACATACTCGCAATTGTCCAGAGATTTCGGGACCTGAACTTTAGGGCGGGAATGGCTGGAGGGCGGAGGGATATGGATGTTGGTGAAGTGGCGTCTGATGCGGTCCACGAAGGAAAGTCAGTCTGATTGAGGGAGAGAAGCGGAAGGGCTCACAATTTTGGCAGGGAGAACAATGTTCTGGCCATATACGAACTCGGCTATTGTGCCTTTGAGGTCTTCCTTATAGATCGCACAAATGCCGAGTAGCACAAGGAGAAGGGCCTCTGTCCATAGAGAGTTGTGACATCGAAGAGCCACCTTGAAAGTGCAGTGCCAACACTCGACTAGCCCGTTACTTTGCGGGTGATATGCTGTGGTATGGATGCGCCAGATGTTGCAAATGCTACAATTCTCGTTGAACAGGGCCGACTCAAATTGTCTGCCTTGGTCAGTCGTGATGATAGCTGGACATCCGAAACGCAATACCTATGACTCGACGAAAGCTCGAGCAACAGTTTCTGCCATAATATTGGATAGGGGGACAGCCTCGACCAAGCAAGTTTTTTGGTTGATAGACGAGAGAACATAACGGAAGTCGTTAGAGGGGGAGAGAGGGCCAACAATGTCAATATGAATATGCTGCAATCGGCCAGGAGGGATCGAAAAGGCACCAAAGGGGGGGGGGGGGGGGGGGGAAGTGTCCTTGTGTACTTTGCAGCTTTGGCACGCAACGCAGGAGTGTGCCCATTGCTGCCAGTCCTTGTTGACATTTCTCCACACACAGCACTCCGCTACGAGGCGGGCAGACGCACGAACAATGGTCTGGGCTAAATTATGCAATGCGTTGAATACAGCTTGATGGAGCGTGGTTGGGATGAGGGGGCCTAACGTGCCCGTACTGTTGTCGTACCAGATCTCACCAGAAATGCCAGGGAAGGTGGTGCGGACGAAGTGTAGTGAAGAAGTAGAGTCTGAAATCAGGTTTTGTGTTTCCTCGTCGGCGGGTTGGAGGTTAGGCAGTTCAGAGAGGTCTAACAGCGAATGGACGGCGTCAACTCGTGAATGGAAATCAGCAACTATATTGTCAGCACCCTTTATGTGTCTGACATTGGTGGTGAACTGAGATATGAAGTCCATGTATCTGAATCGGCGAGGAGGCAGGTCAGCTGGCGGTTTTGTAATGGCCGCAGCCAGGGGTTTGTGGTCCATTAAAACATAGAAAGTACGTCCCTCAACGTTGGTCTTAAAATGCTTGATCGCTTCGTAGACCGTGAGCAACTCCCTGTCAAACGCAGATTATTTCCGTTGTGCATTGATGACCTTGCGCGAGAAGATCTGCAGAGGCGATGATTGGCCGTCGATTGTCTGGCTAAGGACAGCGCCGATGGCAGTATCACTCGCGTCTGTGGTGATGAAAAGCTGCGCATTGGGATGAGGATGTGCAATGATGCGGGCCTTGGCAAGAAGATTTTTGAGGGCAGTGAAAGAGTCAGTCATAGCAGGGGTCCATGGGATGTGCTGAGATCCAGAAGTGTTCGTGCCTGCCAAAGCGTCCGTCTGTGGAGCCTGAATCTTCGCAGTCTGAGGTAGATGTCGGCGATAGTAATTAAACTTCCCCAGAAAGCGCCGGAGCTCTTTGAATGATGAAGGTCTGGGTAGGTTTGTACTTTCTCAGGGGGTGGTGAAATGCTGTCAGCAGCTGAACACAAGAATGTCATCAAGATATGCAAAGCAGAATTTTAGGTCGAATAGCACTTTGTCGATGAAGCATTGCCAGGTCTGGGATGCATTTTTCAGACCGAAGGGCATGAATCCTAATAGAAATTACGCGATTGGGCCGGTGATTGCTGTCTTCTCGATGTCTTTACGTGCCATGGGTATCTAGTGGTAGGCCTGTTTGCAATCAATGACAGAGTACGTGGTCGCACCTGCGAGGGAATTGGTAAAGTTGGCAGTGTTGGGTATGGGGTAGGTGTCCATAATTGTTTGTGCGTTTAGTCGACGGTAGTCTCTGCACATGCGCCAGGACCCGTCATATGTCTGGGCATAGACCAGATACTGGCAGAGGGTTCAATGACGCCAGAGCTCAGTAGTTCAGAAATCTGATTTTTAAGGTCGGAGAGGCTCTCGAGACAAAGTCGACGTGGTTTACTGAAGATTGGGGGACCTGGCGTGAGGCGAGGCTTGTGAACCGTGCTGTTGGTGACGACGGAAATGTTGCCCTCGGCAAGTGTGGTGGGCGCAGCAGGCGAGGCGAGGTCGTGGTGTTCGGAGCCACTCAACGGATCTGACGGGAGCCGAGGCAGGAAAGTGTCACAGGAGTCAAAACGACAAGTTAGCTGACGGCCCAAAGCAGTGGCACAGTGGTCGGGTGAGATCGGTAGAGCTCGTTAGGTGTTAGTGCGTCCATTGTCTGAGGGCGCAGCCTGTGGCACCACGGTTGTGGGCGAAACGCTAGGCGTGAATGCACTGTTTGTGTTGTCAGTGGCGGTTGCACAGCGGCGCGCAGGAGCCGAAGTTGCATAGTTTGAGGTGTCCGTGAGGGGCGGGGTAGGAGCCGTCAGTTCAGGAACACTTGACGCCCGTCGCACCGTGTTAGGAGGGTGTGGCCCTGCCGAACTGTCAGTACAGGCTATGGCAGTCATGATAGCACAGTGTCGAGGGGTAGCGGAAGGTAAACACATGGAAGCTCGATTGCTGGGACTGCAAGCAGATTCGGCGCACTTACTGACCTTGCTTTGTCCTTGCCGTAGTGTCTGTAATTCCTTTGCTGCAACAGGGAGCTGGAGCTGTGTTTTGTGGAGCCTGAGGTAGTGCTCGTGGTTTTTCTTGCATAGGCGAGCGACGTGTTTAAGCTTGACAAGGCACTTGTGCATGGTTTCCTGTAATGTCATCGACAGAGACGAGCATGTATGGATGAGATGAGCCCAGACTAATGTGTCAGGGGGGGTTAGCTCGACGGAGCACAGGGGAAGTGAGTCTTGGACGGATGATGAAACACGGTGTTTCACACTAGGTCCGGTGAAAGTTTGTGGTGTCGCAGGAAGTCAATGCCTAGTATAAGTTCGTCACTTTCGCACACTATAAAATTCCACTCGAGTTTGCAGTTTGCGGAGAGTGAGACGACGTGGGAAGTTGAACCCGAGCATTGTAGTTTAGCTGAATTCACGGCTTGCAGTGAAGTATGATGAGGGCGTATGTTCGACGACGCCTAGGACGTAGGCAGCAGTGAAACATCGGCGCCTGGTTCAATAGGAAAAGGTATCCCGACGAATTGACTTTAATGTAAAGTCGTCCGCAGTTATTCGGTCGTTTCTGGACATAATGGAGCACTGGGGGGTGCCTGTTGTGTTGTGCGCAGCAGGGGGCACCTGGACCTACCTTTGATTGGCGTTTGGGAAGTAGCAGGGTGGTCTGCAGTTCAGTGCCGCCTCACCAAACCGTATGTGGAAGTAACAGTACAGGTAGTGCGGTTGCATTTCCTGCAGAACGTTCGTTGCCAGTGGAAGTGGCCGAGGTTCAGTGACCGCAGCAGTCTCGGTTGCAGGATGGGGCGTGACCGTGGGCTTAGCCGGTGATGTCTCAGTAGCTTGTTTACTGCTTCCCGGAGCGAAAGGAATGCACAGTGCTGCCCCAGGTGTGTCCGGCCACAGGGAAATGAGCCTGAACCTGAGACTTGTCACGTAGGCAGTGACTGGCGAAATAGAGCAGTGATGCATTGTGTAGCTTGTCAGCAATTGTCATTCTTTGCTCGACAGGTTCTGGAGACCTCTGAGCCAGAGCAAAGCGGATGTGAGGAGTTAGTTTATCAGGCGTTTTTTATTCCAGAGATCGACCAGTGCCCCAGTAAAATAGTGCCTGAAATAAAAACCCAAAGCCCCATAATATCTCACAGAAGTAACAGTAGAGATGATAGTTGTATGCCCATAGTTACAGCAGTTATTAATATAAAGTGTTTAAGAAACAAGGTGGACCTTCTATCATTCTTTGTAGAAGAAGTCAAACCAGATGTTTTATAAAACTTCCTGGCAGATTAAAACTGTGTGCCCAACTGAGACTTGAACTCGGGACCTTTGCCTTTCGCGGGCAAGTGCTCTACCATCTGAGCTACTGAAGCAAGACTCACGCCCAGTACTCACAGCTTTACTTCTGCCAGTATCTCGTCTCCTACTTTCCAAACTTTACGGAAGCTCTCCTGCGAACGTATGTTCTGTAAAGTTTGGAAGGTAGGAAACAAGATACTGACAGAAGTAAAGGTGTGAGTACCGGGTGTGATTCGTGCTTCGGTAGCTCAGATGGTAGAGCACTTGCCCGCGAAAGGCAATAGGTCCCGAGTTCGAGTCTCGGTTGGGCACACAGTTTTAATCTGCCAGGAAGTTTCATATCAGTGCACACCCCGCTGCAGAGTGAAAATCTCATTCCAGATGTTTTATGTATCTGTGAACACTGGTTAGATGAAGCAGAAGGTGACTATTACAGAGCCATTGAATATTTGGACAGGGTAAAGTCATGGTATCGAACTACTACAATTCATGGTGGTGTATCTGTATATGCAAGCATGACTCTTAGTGTAAAAGAAATAGGCTTATGGAAGCACTAAAGAGAGAGTCTTCATGACTTTGATAAATAGCTGTGGGCTGTTTGTTGCAAACCGACTGCCAACAAGATGTGATGCCTGCCGAGACACAGTTATCACAAACCTCAATATCTGGGACTATAATGTCAGTGTAGTTGAACCAATGATTGCTGACCATAGTGCATTAGTAATGGAAATAAGTATGAAATGCTTGAGTCAACTGCAACCAAGATCATGGCACTCCAGTTACACATTTAGTAAAAGTCACATGAGAAACATAACCAGTAGCACTTTTGAAAACTGGAAAGAAGTGCGCCCTAAGGATATTGTAAAAATAGTTAAGTCATACAAGAACTCAGAGAAAGAAGATATCTATTGTATGACTTGCACAATGCTGAAGAAAATTATTCTGGAGCTTGCTCAACCATCATCTATAGCAATCAACAAATGCTTACAGTTACAGAATTATTTTGAAGTAAATAAACTCTTCCAGGACACACAGCATGGTTTTTGCAAGGGAAAGTCAACATTTATGGCAACACTGGACTTAACCAGAAAAATAAGGCAAGGATTCAAAGACAGAGAAAGTGTGGCACTGACACTCTGTCATCTTAGCAAGGCATTGGACTGCATTTCCCACAAGATACTATACAATAAATTGAAGTGTTACGGTGTCAGAGGTGTTGTTCTGGCAACTTTTCAGTCTTACCTGGAAAACTGGAGACAAGTGGTATCAATTCATGGAGCAACATCACAAGAACAAAAGCTGGAACAGTATATTATGCCCTATTCCATAGCCACATCAATTATGGCCTACTGTTATGGGGACATTCTGTAGGTTGTAAGGATGTGCTAATTCTATAGAAAAAAGCTCTCAGAATAATCACATCAAGTAAAAGAAATGAGCACTGCAGACCTATATTCAAGCAGTTAGGAATTATGACGGTCTTCAGCCAGTATGTGTTTTTATGTCTCATCAGCGTGAAAGAAAACCATGGAGCCTTCAGCATGAGGCATGATATACACAATCACAATACCCGTAACAAGAGGAGTATCGAAATACCCAGGTGTTGACTGACGGGAACGCAAGACAGCTTTCCAGTGGTTGCCCTAAAGATGTTCAACTCACTGACTCAAGGAGTGCCCTGCCACTAGGAACATTCAGAAGGAGAGTAGCACAGGAGCTGGATGAACGCCCATTGTACTCCATTGGTGAATTCTTTAATAGTGACCAAAGTGAATGGGCAAACAAATATTTTTTCTATTAAGTATAAATGTCTAAATTTTGTCAATATTTTTTAAAATGTATTTATGTAATTAATCTTGACGCAGTCTGTCCAGTCATGACTGGTAAACGACACAGATCTAGTAATAAAGTAATATCTGACCAGATGGCAAGGAGAGCTGTGTCAGAGAGTAGATCGGTGCTGAACACGGCACGTAGCCCTCTCCAGAGCTGGTAAGGTTTGTCATCGCCTAGTTGCTTGACGTGGAGTGCTTCCCATATTGTGCCTCAGTTGAGAGTGCAAGCCGACGTAGAACTGTCTTTTTGGCTAGAGTGTACTGGTTAGATGAGTCCAGGTCGTAGACCAGGTCAGCAATCAAGTCCTCCTGGTTGTGCAGGTGGGTGATGAGGCACAGAAACCTGGTTGACTCGTCGAGTTTGTAATGGTCAAACACTTTGTCCACAATTTTGAACCAGGTTGTTACTCTGTCTGGATTACGCGGCGGATTGTTGGTAAGCGTTGTAGAATGTTCGGAAGAACAAGTTGAGTTGAGTTCGTCGGGGCACTGCCTGAATCGAGCTGTTGTTGCTGTAGTGTTCCAGGAGAGTGTGCCTCCAGGGGATGTGGCAACGATGGCTGTTCGGGTGGCACCGTGAAGGTGACACATTGTGATTGACCGCGATCCGTCGCGACGCACAAGGCCGACACAGGTGAGACACCGTAATGTGTCGATTGCGGTTGCGAAAGCTCAACATGTTGCGGGCGTGTTTGGACTGATACGTCACGGAAGACCGACACGGATGAAGCACCGAGATTTGCCAAGAGCAGTAGCGGAAGCTCGACTGGAGCCGGCGCAGGGGCGACAGGTGAGAAAAACTTCAAAGTTTGAGAACGCGTGTTAGTCCACGGGAAGCTCGACGAATGATCAGAGCTGGGGCCACCTGTGTTGCAGGGAGGCGGCAGAGGTGTGGGCTGTCCAGAAGCACAGTGTGGGAAATGATGTCGAACGTGGGATGGAATGTGTGAATGTTCACTGTTCATAGTCACTCCACTCAAAACAGTGTGCAGATAAGCTGAATGTCATGGCACAAGACACTGAGGCATAGTAGTGGGACGTAGGTGGAGATCAGGCACAGATAACCAGTTATTGTTCCTGTTGCAGGCCGAGGTATCGAAGTAGGAAGGCATGTGCTGATACTGAACCGAGGCAGGCACAGGTGTGGTCGGATGCTGAGCAGGTTGACCTGTGAACGAAGCAGTTCCAGCCACGTGGCAGGTATCCGTGTGGTACTGCATGGATTTCGGCATGGCAAACCGTTGTCCTGGCGGTAGTAGGTTGCTCGACAGAGCATTTGCAGAAATCAACACTGGTCCCGCACTGCACGGAGATCCGTAAGAGGTAACTGCACAGTCGATGAGAGAGGGCAAATGTGGCGGGAACAAAGGCATTTGATAGCTGGAGTCATGTGCAATCCTAACCTCACTTATTGTTTGCAGGCTCGAAAACGTCTGGCGAAATCGGCGGAATCATCGAGTGAGAGGCATTGTGTTGCAGTCCTGGTAGGTGTTCATTGCCCGCAACATGATGCGAGTCGATCACAAAATTTGGCGTTAGGCACTGGGCTGAAGTCATTGTTCAAATGCTGTGTCGATGTAATACACGCGAATATATCCGACTCGGAGGTCGTGGACACAGTAAAACGGTGAAAACGGAAGACGTTACAACTGGGGGTCACCAGTGATGGGAGTGTTCGGGTTGGGTACACCAAACTACACCCATTAGCAGTAGTTCATTTATTAACCTTAAGACATACAAGGATCAAAAAGAACTGATCTGAACATGGCGGAAGAGCCAAAGATAATGCCTAGAGTCCAAAGGTGGATGCATATCGATGTTGGTGTCGATTTCATCGGCACCACAAATTACTGCTAAAAGCGTGTGATTATTGGTGCAACGTCATCGACGCCACAGCCTAATGGTAAGGCGACCATTCGTGATAAGCAGGAACCCATGTTTGAGTCCCAGTCCGGCACAAATTTTCATTGTCCTCACTCTGTTATACAGCTGATGGTTGTCCCTATTATCAACTGCGAATACATTTCATATAATTCAGAAAAAGTTATGAGACCAAAATCTGTGGTTCATACATCAAATTATTGCCACAAGATCTGTTAAAAGTTGGTAACCATTGCACTGGCTTAAACTCTTATTCTTTGAGCTACATATTTCGAAAACTGACAAATTTTTCAAGATTTCCCCTTGTCTTCCCTCTTCATGAACCAGTCCCCTTAAAGAAGTAGCAAAATGAAGACACAGTATACTAGTTCTCCAGCCAGATTGGAACCAGCAACTAATTAAGACTTTGTTTCAGACAGCAGCCACATGGCCACTGGGATAGTAAGCCATGACTCTGTTCTCTTCTCTGACACTGCCATAGTGATGGCTACATTAGGTAATTAATAGTTAAAGGGCGGGAATAGATGAACTTTATGCATGGAACTACCTTCATGGGCTCAACACCATTAATTTGATAACTACATGTCATTCATGTTAAGTGGATGTCATTCAGTTTATTTATTGGAATTTAGAAGAACATATCAAGTGAATTTAGCAAGATAACTTTGTGCCATTCTATGGTGTCATCCTAGGACTGCAGAGTTGCCATAAATATTATATAATGTTGCCATCTGTATTAGTCATAGGAAGGATATATTTCCATTGTCGATGGATTTCTTGAATGGGCCAGGAAGTGAGGAGTGCAGCTCATGTTTCAGAGATGTGGCCATTGAGGTAACCCAGGCCAAAAAAACAAAAGTTAAAGCTGATGACTCTTTCTCTCATTCCTGTAACTAGGTGTAAGTGTAATCATAGTTACTAATAATACCCAGATGCACTGAAAGCTATCTGAGCATCATAAATCAATAGCTGTCACAATTACTACTGATTTTCATTCTTAAGTGTACTGCAAATTAAAAATCTCATTCACCTGATGCAGTTAATGTTTTTTAGCTTCTTCAGTGGCTCTAGTGAAAGCACTATACATAACACATCTTTTGATACTTATAGACTTAAGGAGACTTGTACATGAAGAACTGTCAAAAACTCGATTTTTAAATTTTTGTCTTAAAAAGCTCTGGTGTCTAAACGCCTGAAGATGGCAAGAAGTCGGCTTGCCAAAATATCTCACCTTTTAGATGACGCTACCTGGCTGAATACCCAAGAAATTTTCAAGATAGTGTAAGTCTCTCTTTTTTCTGGTATTATAATCATGAATGTCACTGTTGTTTTTAAACTGGCCCATGTTGTTCAGAACAAATTTCATTAGTGAGTAAATGTAGTGTAAGGCTGTTGTAAGAATTCCCAATTTTTTAAAAAGATGCCTACGAGATGTGCGACTATGAACCCCTCGCAGTATTCTAACCACTTTCTTTTGAGCAGTGAATACTTTTTCTCTAAATGTTCAGTTACCCCAAAATATTATTCCGTATGACATCAGAGAGTGAAAGTATGTAAAGTATGCTAGCTTACTAATTTCTATATCCTCAAAATTGGCAATTATTCTGATTGCAAAAGTTGCTGAACCTAGTTGTTTCAGAAGATCCAAAATATGAATTTTCAAATTAAGATTCTCGTCTATGTGTACACCCAAAAACTAAGTCTTTTCCAAAGATCTTATTTGAATCATTTTCAATTGGAGTTTCTTTTACCAGATTAATAATGATGCTTGTATCATCAGCAATCAGTGTCAGTTCAGCTTCCTGTTTCAGATAGGAATGGAATTCGTTCACATATATCAAGAACAGAAGGGGACCCATGATTGAACCCTGTGGAACACCTAAGGTAATTTCACCCCAGTTAGATGTAGTGGCAAACCTTTTTAAATCACTTGACCCATAAGGAAACTTTTTGCTTCCTGTTCTGTAGGTATGACTTAAACCACTCATATGCTATTCCATTTATACCATAGAACTGTAATTTCTGTAACATAATGTCATGGTTCACACAGTCAAATGCTTTGGACAAATCACAGAAAATTCCAATTGGTGACATTTACTATTTAAAGATTCTATTATGTGGACAGTGAAATTGTATATGCTGTCTCAGTGGAACAGCATTTTTGAAATCTGAACTGTGATTTACTAAGTATCCCATTACTGTTGAAATGGCTAACCACTCTTGAGTACATTACTTTCTCGAAGATTTTTGAAAATGCTGTAAGTAAGGATATTGGCTGATAATTATTAGCAGCATTAGCCGATTTAGGAAAAAAAAAAAAAAACTTTTTTCCAAGTAATAATGATTAATTTTGCACTCTATTTCAAAATGTATTCATAGAACTATAATTTTTATCACAGATTTATTTTTTCATTTTTGTAAACATAAATGCAGGACATCATAAACTTTAATCTTGAAAAACTGTAAATAATGAGCCAAAGTTGGCCCAGTTTATGGTTCTACCTGAATTAATTACCATGTCCTGCATCCATGTGGCTACTAGGACCTCTCTTCTATCTTTGACAAGAGAAAGCAACTGACTCGTCATTTCCACTAGTTGTCAGTGGTCACTGAACTATTTTAAGATCTATGCATTTTAATTATTTGGCTCTGAACCTACAGTTTGTCTGGAATCTTGCTGCACCCACTGGCCTTTGTGATATTCTAGCCTCCTATGCCATCAAAAGGACTATTCTATAATGGTTGTATGTATGTATTGAACCGAGTACATAGAAACGAAGAAGAGTCTTCATCCCGCTGTAGCCTCCAGTGGTTCACAACCCCACAATAGGCCACAGCAGTCCACCCACCCACCTCACCACTGCCCCACACAAAACCCAGGGTTATTGTGTGGTTCGGCCCCCAGTGGACGTCCCTGGGAATGTCTCATACCAGTCGCGTGTAACCCCAAATGTTTGCAAGGTAGAGTAATTGTTGTGTACGCATACATGGAGACAGTGGTTGCACAGCAATTGCCGACATAGTGTAACTGAGGTGGAATAAGGGGAATTAGCATGCATTTGCCAAGGTAGATAGAAAACCGCCTTAAAAACCATCCACAGGCTGGCCGGCTCACTGGACCTCGACACTAATCTGCCGGATGGATTCATGCTGTGGACCGGCACAACTTCTCACTTGGGAAGCAGTATGTTATGTTAGACTGCATGACTAGCAGTGTGGGTTTCTATAATGTACTGCATTCTGATTTAAACTCAACTAACTCTTTCACCATATACATCAGAAAAGTTCTCATGATGCCATAGACACCTTCACATCAAGTCTAGAACAGCTGGTAAAAGTGGGGTTCCATCATTAATGGCTGTATACAAATGGAGACATCCAGCTTCAATACCATCCTCAGGCCCACAGATCGTTCCATTGTTAAAATCAAAAAGTGATTGCGACAAATTACTCTTCTACCTATTCATTCCTATAGGCCAGTAAATTACATTTTGCAAAATAAGTCTGTAGCATCCAACTATGCCTACTTCCAGAAGATAAAGAATCAAGGTCGTCAGGGTACTTATGAGTAGTCATATATGCCACAAGAGAAAAACAGTCTGTAGCTCTGGGAGTGTGACCCAAAAGGAAGAAATGACCTGTATTTTGAACTTTTCATACTGGTACCTTATAAGTTAAACACCAGATTCTTAATGTCATGAAATATTATCTACCATATTCAGTTAATTCAGTGGAGCCAGCAGTTGAAATAACAGTAAACCATTCTACTCTGTTTAAGACAACACATTCATGGTTTCTGGTAATGTATATTACTCATTCAATAATAGGGTAACATACTCTAAGGTGAATTCCTGTGTCATCATTGTGATAAATAGTCTGAAATGGTTGCATATTTGTATGTATGTAAACAACATCCTGTATCAGCTATTCTGATTGGGTGTTCTCTATTTTCTCTGACGATTAAATGAACAGCTAAGGTAAATGCGTATACTGGGTGTGGAAAACATGTTTCCTTTCTTCCAGACCCAGGATTTTAAAAAAATTCTGTGTGTGCAGTTTGAGTCTGCATGATAAATTTTTCACAAAAATGTCAGGATAAAATCATAACAAGTGTTTTGTATTAATATATAATTTAATTATCAATCCCTTGAATATAATGGTTATATAGTGTAGTATAATGGTTACAGAATAGATAAACCACAAGTGGGGACTGTTGCTGACCACCTTATGCCTGATGGACTGACTACATGATCGATTTGCGATGTTTTTCCATTTCCTTTTCAGTGCTGCCATAGCTCTTGCATTTGCTTGTGAGTGTACTTGTTAGGCTTTTTTGATTTTTTTGACACAAGCTTTCCTCTGATGTGTGTTTTCTATAATTCTGAACATATTTACAAATCATATGAGATGACATCTTTCATTTTTTATAATTTTTTGTTTAATACCAATTTTCACCCATATTTTGGCGAATATTTTTATAGTCCCACTTTGGGTGCTTGTAGTATTCTGAAAGCTCTTCATAGTGACACCTGAATCAATGTCTCAGTTAAATGTTTTTCCATGTTACATCAATTTATAGTTTTATGTAAAACTAGTAATTTGTGATTCCAAACTATCATTGTTTTTAACAATGGTGCATACTGATAGATATGAGCTGCAGTTTTGCTTGGAATCAATAATCATTGTAAACTATACTACTCAGTTATTTGTTCACAGTAGATTTTCTGTCACTTATTTTCACTACTTTTGACATGAAAATGTCTTTTCACACATCAGCTGAACATTCTTGAGTGACAAAAGACCATCGCTAATAACTATGAGACTGGAATGAGATTTTCACTCTGCAGTGGAGTGTGCACTGATATGAAACTTCCTAGCAGATTAAAACTGTATGCCGGGCCGAGACTCGAACTCAGGACCTTTGCCTTTCGTGGGCACGTGATCTACCAACTGAGCTACCCAAGCATCCCTCCTACTTTCCAAACTTTACAGAAGCTCTCCTGCGAGGTACTGGCAGAAATAAAGCTGTGGGGATGGGGCGTGAGTCGTGCTTGGGTAGCTCAGTTGGTAGAGCACTTGCCCATGAAAGACAAAGGTCCCAAGTTTGGTAGTTAGGTTTAATTAGTTCTAAGTTCTAGGGGACTGATGACCTCAGAAGTTAAGTCCCATAGTGCTCAGAGCCATTTGGACCAATTTTATTATTACCATAATCAATTGGATGTATTCATTAATTGAACTTTCCTAGTTTATTCACACCATTTCTTTGCCTGCCTCTTGTGAGTGGTGTCTGGAGCATTTCTCTGTAGCATCTAGCAGAAATGATCCAACATAGCAGTCATGCACCATCCTGTGTACCGCTGTTTCATGAGAGAAATGTTCTGGCGGAACCATTCACCATGCTCATCACAATTTGAACCAAATGCACACATCAAGGAAGTGCATTTTCAGGGTCATGTTGCAGCCAGTGACATTATAAGCATGAATGAGTTCATCCACAAGGTCCCTGTAATTTTTGCCTCTCCTGTTTCCGAAGAGCAATGTTGTCACATTATGAAAATAATGTCATACGTGCAGCTAACCAGAAGTTACAGTAGGCTCAAAGTATATATCCTCCAACAGTTGACATATTTGTGGACTAATGAATATCCCGTACGTGATCTTCTCTGTGCTGAGTCATGGAAACGTCTGACACAAATACTGAAATGCTGTTTCATCTCTGTGCATAGCCTTAACAAAACCTGTAATGAGTCCCAAATTAATGTGCACAAATGGGAGAACAATCTAACTACAGGTTCTTTGGCACTATTTCTACACCCAGAGCTGTTTTTGGAGGCCATTTTCTCTGTGGGTAGCATTTTTCTCTTATGTGACTGTCCCACTCACACAGGTTGCAACAATAATGAATGTAATCCTCTTACAAATCCAACTGCATTGAATGAGTTTGAAATCTCCATGTACCAGCCACTCATGCTTACTGTAATTAACAAAGTGTTTAATAGATTTCAACATGGTATAATTTTCTTTAACTAAGGGAGCATATATGACAGGGATGGATGGCATTTCATTACTACATTGCAGCAGTACTATGTTCAGGCTTGTTTTTGAACCATCTATAAAGAGACTTCACCTGTCCGATTTGTATGTAATGTTCAGGTCGTCCAACAAACCATCAAAGTAATGGCACATTCCATACTGAAATGACACTCAACTTTTTTCTGGCTCTTCCAAAACACAAATACACATATTGTGTCATCAAGGAGATTCCACTGCTGCAGCCATGGGGCCAAAAGTATAGCTTTACACTTCGGTAGAACTAAATTCTTAATCACATAGCTGAGTTCACACTGTGTGATTGTGCCTGGCTCTCTAGATGACAAAGTTGGTGTAAATGTAGCGCCAGTGTCACTGGTGGACAACTACACTTTATTGGTTGTATGTGTTGGTTCAGTGTCATTGCTATCAATACTTGAGGGTGTTACATCTGGTAGAACAGGAACTAACAATTCTTTGCCATGAGCCACAGGAAAATAGCAGATATGATATCAGGGAATGGAAAATTCCTTTTCCTCTTGGTATTAACTCTTTTCCTCAAGGGACATACATACAAAAATAGCAATCCAATGCATTGTTAATGGGTTCACACCTAATAGCAGGCACACCAAACTTCATGGAAGTGTTTTTACCATGCATCCAAGCATTCAGTGCAGATGAACATAAGGTATATACATGCATGGAGCCTAAAATTTATCTTGACCTCTAACTCAACACTGAAACACAAGGCATATGGTTGTTTCACTGCTTCAGTCAATTTTCACCTTCTTGAACCACAAATAACATCTGCACTTATGTAACAAAAGTTACCTGGTTTGTTACTGCAAGTGTGGGGCATTTTTGTGCAAGCATAAATGTGCACAATGACACAATTCTTCAATTGCAACACTTCACGTCACATACATTCACTGCTAACTGCCATGGCACTTGTTCCGGTAACAGCAAAAGACAAGCGACAATAACAATCACATCTGTTTCCTATATTTGATAATTCTCATGCAACTTTATGGTGCACACATGAGTCATGATGTAAAGCAGTGTTGCCATATGGTACTGAAGCACTCATCTCACCCACTTATGGCAGAGTGTCCCTTGACACAATGCCTTTGCGTGTAGCTCTCATAATGTCCCATAAGTGTGACTGTGAAACATAAACATCTTATATAATATAATCCTAGAAGACAATTTTAACCTTGATATTCTTGTTTATCACATCTAAATCTATAAATTACAGCTACTTTCATTTCTGTAAAAGGAAAAAGTGATAATTTTTGGACCAGTGTTAGCAGCAGCTGGTTAGCCTCCCCACATTGCAACACCAACAGCCCATTGGCACCTTTACCCATCTGTGCATCATATAACGAGGCCTAAAGCTGTATTTCACTGAGACCTCTACACATTACAGTCAGTCTCAAAGAGGATGCGAGTGACATGTATTAGGAGTAATTTCATCATCCAGGATCAAATCAAAGTGGAAAACTTAATGAAGCAATACATTTTGTTTACATACTGAAATATTCATTTTGTTCCTTCCCCATATCATCAAAATCTGTAGCTTTACCATTTTTCAATTTCTTAATGAATTTTTAGGTTTTCAGAGTGATATCAGTAGGATATCAGGACCAGTTAAAATCCTGACAATGGTCTTTCCCGAAGTCACTCATGTGCAATTGTGTATGATACATTCAAGGTCAAGATATAACCTGATACCTATCACATGTTCTTCAAACATCACCGATGCCTGTAGGACAATGTTGTGACATAAAAATAATAGGACAATTAAGGTCACATATTCACTGTACCAATTCTGGCTCAGGTAATGATCTAAAACAAGGTCACTCTCCCTCAATTGATCTAGGCCAATAGGAATACTTAAGAAAGGTGGGAAATCAAGTCCTCCTCCCCTTTTATTTCTGTAGATCAGCTGTGTGAGCCTTGTGATTCTTGGTCAGCTAACCACAGTGAAAGGAATGGCTACCAGGTTTCTTAAAAATAACTTTTCTTTGCCAACAACTTTTTGCAATGCATATAATTTTTATTAACAGTTTTTTAGTACAGAGAGATGCTTTAATATAAAACTTAAATTTATATATACACACAAATTATTGTTGTGGGGTTTCAATGTAAATTTTCTGAAAGAGTCTGGTAGATAGAATGACCTTGAAGTATTAATTGCTTCTTTCAATTTGACATAATTTATTGATTTTGTTTTTACTACTTGGGTAGAAGAGGAAAGCAGCACACTGATATATAATGTTTTTATATAACAAGGTAATTTTAACCAAATAAAATATTTTCCTGTTAAGAATAGTCTTTCTGATCATGATGCACAGCTAGTTACAGTATCTGATGTAGCTCCATACTGTAATGCAAAACAGTTCTTGAAAATAGTGCATTCAGTAAATGATTAACAGATGCAAATTTTAGGGAAAGCATGCAACAGTTAGACTGGGATGAGGTTACAGAAACCTGATGCTAATTTAAAATTTAACCTGTTTCATGATATGGTTGTGAGTGTATTTGAAAACAGTTTCCCTCAGATAAGCCATGGCTTACTAAAGGGGTAAAAAAAATTGTGAACAGGAAAGGGAACTTTATCTTATAGCTAGAAGGAATAATTATTCAGAAAGACTCAAACATTTTAAAAACTACTGCACTGTGTTAAGAAAAGTTATTAAAAAGACCAGAAGTATGTGCATTATGTCTGAGATTAGCTTGTTTGATAGTAAAATTAAAACAGTTTGAAATATTCTTAAAAGGTGAACAGGGCAACAAGAGCATTGGAAGACTGTATTTCGATCAAACTCAATGAAAATTTGTTAATAAATGTCAGAAGCAGAAAATATTTTAATTATCTTTTTTAAGTGCTGTAGAGAAAATAGAATTCAGCTGTTCATAAGAAATTGCTAGGCTGTATTGGAAGAGGCAATACCTATACAATTTGATAAAACTGAAATTCAGCCTACCTATCCTAGTGAAATTACAAAAGTAATAGAGTCACTCAAAAGTAAATGCTCACATGGAGTTAGTGGCATTTCTAATAGAGTACTTAAAGCTTGTTCCCAACAGATAATTAGGATTCTCAGCTACAGTAGCTAACTGAAACAGGGCACTTTTCTGGATAGACTGAAATATGCCACTGTTAAACCATTGCATAAAAAGGACAGGTCTCATGCTAAGAGTTACCACCCAATCTCACTTCTCACAGCTTTATCAAAAATTCTTTAAAATAATGTATTCAAGACTAGCTTCACATATTTGTGAAAATGAAGTACTAACAAATAATGTCAGTTTAGTCTCCCAAAGGCTCTTGACAGAAAATGCTATATATGCTTTCACTGATCAAATATTAAATGCTCTGAATCCAAATGGGATTTTTTGTGGTTTCTCAAAGGTTTTTCACTGTGTGTGTCATGAGATTCTTCTAGATAAGTTCAAGTTATGTGGTATGAGTGGGACAGTGCACAAATGGTTAAATTCATATTTAACTGGAAGAATCTAGAAGGTTGAAATTAACAGTACAGTTACTCTACAAAAATCAGCAGCATTCTCTAACTAGGGAGGTATGAACAATTGTTCTTAATATACAGTGAAGAGGCAAAGAAACTGGTACATCTGCCTAATATCGTGTAGGGCCCCCATGAGCATGCAGAAGCGCCCCACCATAATGTGGTATGGACTCGACTAATGTCTGAAGTAGTGCTGGAGAAAATTGACACCATGAATACTGCAGGGTTGTCCATAAATTCCTAAGTGTACGAGGGGGTGGAGATCTCTTCTGAGCAGCATGTTGCAAGGCATCTCAGATATGCTCAATAATGTTGATGTTGGGCGAGTCTGGTGGCCAGCTGAAGTGTTTAAACTCAGAAGAGTGTTCCTGGACATGTGGGGTGTAGCATTGTCCTCCTGGAATTGCCCAAGTCTTCCGGAATGCACAATAGACATAAATGGATGCAGGTGATCAGAGAGGATGCTTTGTACATGTCACCTGCCAGAGCTGTATCTAGACGTATCAGGGGTCCCATATCACTCCAACTACATATGCCCCACACCATTACAGATCCTCCACCAGCTTTAACAGTCCCCTGCCAATATGTAGGGTCCATGGAGTCATGAGGTTGTGTACATGCCCGTACACATCCATCCCCTCAATACAATTTGAAATAAGACTCGTCTGATCAGACAACATGTTTCCAGTCATCAACAGCCCAGTGTTGGTGTTGATGGGCCCAGGTGAGGTGTAAAGCTTTGGGTTGTGCAGTCATCAATGGTACACAAATGGGCCTTTGGCTCCGAAAGCTCATATCAATGATGTTCCATTTAATGGTTCACATGCTGATATTTATTGATCACCCAGCATTGAAATCTGCAGCAAATGGTGGAAGGGTAGCACACCTGTGATGTCAAATGATTCTCTTCAGTCATCATTGTTACTGTTCTTCCAGGATTTTTTTCCAGCCACAATGATGATTATAGAGCAGGGTGAAGGTCTGTTGTGTTTTCTGATGAAACCTGGTTCTGTCTCAGTGTCAGTGATATCCTTGTGTTGTTTGGAAGGAGGCCAGCTAAGGGCCTGCAACCAACCTGTCTGCATGCAAGACACACTGAATCTACACCTGAAGCTATGGTCTGGGCTATGATTTTGCATGGCAACAGGTGCACTCTATTAGTTATCCTATGCATCCTGACTGCAAATTTGTACGTCAGTCTGGTGGTTCAACCAGTTATGCTGCCATTCATGAATAGCATACTAAGCTGTGTTTTACAACAGGATAATGCTCATCATCATACCGTTGTTGTAACCCAATATGATCCACAGTGTACTGACATGTTGCCTTGTTATGCTAAATCACTAGATCTGTCTCTAATTGAGCACATATGGGACACCATTGAACAACAAATCCACCATAATCCGCAACTGGCACTAAGTGACCCTGTATTGACCAAACAAGTACCACAGGCATGGAACTCCATCCCACAAGCTGACATGTGGCATCTGTGCAACACAATGCACGTACACTTGAATTCTTGCATTTAACCTTCTGGTGGTTACACTGGTTTTAATGTATCAGTATGTCACATTTTCAGTGATTTATCTCGCACTTACATTAACCTGTGATCTTGTAATGTTAATCACTTCAATATGTTAGCTAGACAAATATATTCCAGAAATATCATTACTTACATTAATTATTTCTTGATGTCGCAATTTCTTTTTTGTCACAGTATATACAGTTCACTTCTGTACATACACGTACATCCACAAAGCTATGACAGACATTATCATGACACAACAGACTGACTTGCTGTTGCAATGCAGTATGCAACTCATGGCCCTCTGACCAAAAGATTAATTGCTGCACCATATGAGGATGTTCATCATCAGGACACAAACACTACTTACTATCAGTGATCGTTAGCCACCATGAGACTGCACGATGAACACCCTCAGCCCTTCTCTGGGTGGCATCAGCATCTACACAGTATGAGAGCATCCTCGATCTGAGCCCTACAAACTCCACACTCTGCGAGTCATTTGCCTCATGTTTCAGCATTCTGATAACTCTCTTCTTCTGAGGTATTATTCTGTAAGGATTATCAGTCGCAAATCCAGATGTGTCGAACTCTTCAGCATTGCACCTAAATTCTTCATATGGACCATAGTCTGTTAGCCAGTAGATCAAACTGTCTGTAAGTTGACACTAGCGAAGACTACAAAGAAGTCAAGGAAATGGGGTATCTTGTAAAACAAAAAGAAAACTGTATCTGTCAATCCGAAACAGTTCCGATGTTGATGCTATAGCACATTACAAGAAATACTGCAAAATATTGAAGACTGTAATACGGACATCAAAGCAAATATATTATAAGGAAAAGATAGTCATATCAGATAACAAAATAAAGACAATATGGGATATAGTGAAGGAGGAGACTGGTAGAACCAGACATGAAGAGGGACAAATAGCATTAAGAGTAAATGATACACTGATGACAGACATGTATAGTGTTGCAGAACTTTAAAAAAATTTATAACTGTTACTGACAATATGGGGTTATCAGGGTGTGTAGATGCTGCTATGGAATACCTCAGACCAGACATTTCAAGTAACTTCCATAATATGAATTTGACCCTCACTACCCCAGCAGAAATTATATCCGTCATAAAATCTTTAAAATCAAAAAAATCTAGTGGGTATGATGAAACATCAACAAAGTTAATTAAAGAACGTGATTCTGATTTAAGTAACATATTAAGCTATCTGTGTAACCAGTCATTTATCAGTGGCATATTTCCTGAATGGTGGAAATACGCTGAAGTTCAGCCACTTTTTAATAAGGGAGATAAAGAAATAGCATCAAATTTCCATCCAATTTCACTTTTGCCAGAATTCCCAAAAATTTTTGAAAAAGTAATGTACAATCAGCTTTATAACCATCTTATCTCAAATAACATACTGTCAAAGTCACAGTTCGGATTTCTAAAGGGTTCTGATATCGCTTACAGTGAAAATGTGCTTAATTCATTAGATAAAAAATTGCAGGCAGCTGGTATTTTCGTGATCTGTCAAAGGCATTTGAGTGTGTAAATCACAATATCCTTGTAAGTGAATTAGAATATTACAGTGTAACAGGAAATGCTGCAAAATGGTTCAAATCTTATATCTCTGGTAGGAAACAAAGGGTGTTATTAGGAAATAGACATGTATCAAGCTATCAAGCATCATACAACTGGGATCTAATTACATGTGGGTTCCCACAAGGTTCCATTTAAGGGCCCTTACTTTTCCTTGTGTATACCAATGACCTTTTATCAGTAACATTACCAGAAGCCAAGTTCATTTTGTTTGCCGATGCTAGAAACATTGCAATAAATAGCAAATCGAGTGTAGCCTTAGAAAGGTTAGGTACTAAAATATTTATCGACATTAATCACTGGTTTCTAGTTAATTCTTTGTCACTAAACTTTGAAAAACCACACTACATGCAGTTCAGAACTTGGAAGGGGTGTCCTGCGAGTATATGCCTAACATACAATGACAAGCAAATAGAAGAAGTGGACAGTGTTAAATTCTTGGGATTACAGCTTGATAATAAATTCAACTGGGAGGAGCACACCACAAAACTGCTGAAGCGTCTTAACAAATTTCTATTTGCAATGCGAAATGTGTCAGACATAGGGGATATAAAAATGAAAAAGCTGGCATACTATGCTTACTTTCATTCCATAATGTCATATGGGACTATTTTTTGGGGCAGTTCATCAAGCAGGGCTAAAGTTTTCTGGGCACAAAAACGTGCAGTAAGAGTTATATGTGGTGTGAATTCAAGAACGTCCTGCAGAAGCCTGTTTAGGGAACTAGGGATACTAACTACTGTTTCCCAATATATTTATTCCTTACTGAAATTTGTCATTAAAAATATATCACTTTTTCAAATCAACAGCTCAATACATGGAATCAGTACTAGAAATAAGAATAATCTTCTCAAGGATTTAAAGTCACTTAGTCTTGTACAAAAAGGTGTGCATTATTCAGGAACACACATTTTCAATAACTTGCCAGCAGCCATAAAAAGCTTAACAACCAATGAAATTCAGTTTAAAAGAAGCCTGAAGGATTTATTGGTGGCCAACTCCTTCTACTCCATTGACGAATTTCTCAGTACAACTAACTGATATATATATATATATATGTTTAGTATAACTTCTACACAATTTCAGTGCAGTAATGTGTTCATTGTAAATAAGTGTGTGTGTGTGGGTGTGTGTGTGTGTATGTGTGTGTGTGTGTGTGTGTGTGTGTGTGTGTGTGTGTGTGTGGTAATGTGTTCATTGTAAATAAGTATTTAGTAGTTGTATTACAAGTGTATTACCTTATAAATAAATAAAAAACTTTTCTTTAATATTAAATACAGTGCATTAGTGTTTGTAAAATGATTCTTTCATACTGCGTTCATTAAAAAATGACGACCATGCCACTTGGGACCTGTAGAATGGTACATTAACTTTTTTATGCGAGTTGTAAATATTGTCATGTATTGTAGTTTTTCTGACATGTTCTACATCCTGGAGGACCTCCTCACTGTGAATCAATTGGAATGAAAGTAAATCTAACTTAATCTAATCTAATCTGCTTTCACAGACATGTAATAGAATCGGAACAGGTGACGTTTGGAGAGGTCAAGAACACACACAGTGGTACAGACAGTCTTCATGAACTCTACCGAAACCTTAGCCATCTCCACAGTGATTAGACCTTCACTGAAGATTGCGACCCACTTAAAATTTTGCCTGGGAAAGTAATCTCGTGCACCATAACGCCCATACCACCGGTAAACTAAATCAATATCGCGACAGTTTCTAACATTCTCTATGCTTTTGCCGAAAGCTGAATTATATATTTCTAAAGCCTTTTTCGAAATAACATGTCATGAGAGCCCCTGATCAGTGTTTAAATCAATATATTCCTTCAACCAGGGACGCTGTTAGAAGGAAATGCTGTGGGTGATTCTAAGAAGTTGCATTCCTAATATGAGACACTGGTGAAATCTTAGGTAGTGCAGAATGTATCGGTCGTTCTGAAAGTAATGCCTCCTATTTTTATTCACGGAAACCACAGGAGATACATAAATCACAACAGCACAGCTAAACAGAGTAATATTTCAGCTGCAGACTGTCATTTTTGCACACAGTCACCAACTTTCGTTATGCACTTTTGGCAACAATGAACCAACGTCTGCATGCCGCATTTGTAAAAATTGGAACCAGCTGAGGCTAACCATTTCCTTACAGCTCTGAGAAGAGCATCTGAGCCTTGAAAATGTTGTTCAGGTAGTCTATCTTTCAGAAGTCCAAAGGGATGGAAGTCTCAATGTGCTAAATCAGGACTGTACAGTGGATGTGGTAAGACAGTCCAGTCGAATTTTGCAATGAGTTGCATGGTCGCAAAACAGGTGTGAGGCTTGGCGTTATCATGTTGCAGGTGAAAGTTGGCCTTCTTCTCTGGTTTTACCCTGGAAATTCGGGCTTTCAGCTTAGTCAGTGTTGTCTTGTAGCGTGCTGAATTGACAGTTGCTCCAGTCTCGAGGACATTCAAAAGAACCATACCCTGGATATTCCAGAAGACTGTGCACATCACTTTGCCTGTGGACAGCTGTGTCTTAAGTTTCTCCTTTGACAGAGAATTCGCATGTCGCCATTCCTTGGACTGTCTTTTGGATTCCGGCTCGTAGTGGTGACACTATGTCTCATCTCCGGTGACGGTGCCATTCAGAAAATTGTCACCTTCAGCTTCATATTGGTCCCGAATGGCCCGACAAATTTCCATTTGATGAGTTTTTTGTTCTTCTGTAACCATCTGCAGGACCCATCTCCCACAGACTTTGTGAGAACCAAGATGTTACAACATTGTTTCCAAGGCATTACAGCCGACATTCAGCTTTGCACACAAGTCTGTGGGCGTTATCCTCCGATCAGCAAGGATGAGTATATCAAGACGCTCTTCATTGCGAGGGATGACAGCGGTGCAGGGTCGACGGGGCTGTGGCTTGTCATACACACTCTTTTTACTACCTTGAAAGTGCCGTATCCAACGCCTCACACTGCTCGACCTGTAGTATCATCTCCATCCACCTTTAGCAAGCGTCGATGGATTTCAATCGGAGCAGTTTCTTCAGCAGTGAGGAATTCAGTCACACATCGCTCTTTTACACACGCGTCCATATCAGACTCCAGTTTGCAACACTCATCTGCTAGCGTCAACCATCGCAGAACAACGGAACTACCTGCAAATGAAAGAGGAAGGTTCAACCATTAGCACTACACCAACGACATCGGGCGCGGACATCTAAAGTCATCACAAAAAATAGGAGGCATTACTCTCGGAATGACCCTTGTATGATCCATGTGGTGGAGTGTATAGATAGCTTAACTGCACAGGTATAGGAGACTGTCTGGTATACTTTGGTGCATATGTCCAACAATTAATCCGAATGGACGTGCTACACAGTCATTTATCTATCAGTCTACGCTTGCATATAGCAGTGACGTCTTAGTCGAGAAATTCGTATAATCTGCGAAAGTTGTGCGAGTAAATATACGTTGGAAACGTGTAGCATTAAGCTTGAATGTACTAACACAAATTCAACTGAGAAGCTCAAAATTGGCCATCCGGAAAAGAACACTGTGGAAGTATGAAAGAGACGAAGAAACGGTCGGCCCCGCCCAGTCGTTAAGTGTGACAGGTTTGTTAAATAGAAGTCCGTCCTCGATTCTGATTGACTGGAAGACTTATATGTTAAATCATTTCATGGAAGTGGCGAAGTCGAGAAACCTCGGAGGGGGGGGGGGGGGGGGTAAGATATAAGATATCTGAGGGTGAGGTGATGTTTTCATAGAAGTTAGCTAGACCCTCCAAGATACTGCTTCTACAAAAAGCGTGTTAGTTCCTCCTGATCTGGCATACGCCGATTATTGTGCAGAAATGTGCGTAACATAAATAAAAGACATGAGGGGTTTTTAATTGTAATTAAACCCTTTATTCCTCGATAAATATGTGATAACATCGATGTAGCGGGAGAGTTTTGCTACTGGGCCGTGTGAAACGATAGTCAACTGTTGTGAGTATGGACGTACCATAATTTTTCTGATACTATACACCTGTTGTTGTTGTTGTTGTGGTCTTCAGTCCTGAGACTGGTTTGATGCAGCTCTCCACGCTACTCTATCCTGTGCAAGCTTCTTCATCTCAAAGTACCTACTGCAACCTACATCCTGCTCAATCTTTTTAGTGTATTCATCTCTTGGTCTCCCTCTACGATTTTTACCCTCCACACTGCCCTCCAAAACTAAATTGGTGATCCCTTGATGCCTCAACACATGTCCTACCAATCGATCCCTACTTCTAGTTAACTTGTGCCACAGACTTCTCTTCTCCCCAATCCTATTCAATACTTCCTCATTAGTTATGTGATCTACCCATCTAATCTTCAGCATTCTTCTGTAGCACCACATTTCAAAAGCTTCTATTCTCTTCTTGTCCAAACTATTTATCGTCCATGTTTCACTTCCATACATGGCTACACTCCATACAAATACTTTCAGAAACGACTTCCTGACACTTAAATCTATACTCGATGTTAACAAATTTCTCTTCTTCAGAAACGCTTTCCTTGCCATTGCCAGGCTACATTTTATATCCTCTCTACTTCAACCATCTTCAGTTATTTTGCTCCCCAAATAGCAAAATTCCTTTACTACTTTAAGTGTCTCATTTCCTAATCTAATTCCCTCAGCATCACCCGATTTAATTCGACTACATTCCATTATCCTCGTTAAATGGTAAATGGAAATCTTATGCTGTTGGAGTGTAACGTTACTGTGGTTAGTGTTCCGCCGGCCGGAGTGGCCGTGCGGTTCTAGGCAGGTTCGAATCCTGCCTCGGGCATGGATGTGTGTGATTTCCTTAGGTTAGTTAGGTTTAATTAGTTCTAAGTTCTAGGCGGACGTGGGTGGGACTATGTCTGGTCGTAAGGGACACAGTTGTGTTTTTTAATAGGTCACTTATAAAGGGAAGCTGACATTAAATACAACTGCTTCAATGAATTTTCTATCGCAGAACAGCGAACCCAAGCGGAGGCTTCTATAGTTGGTAGCAGGAGACGCAGGACTTGCAGGAGCCCATTTTAGAAAAAAGGAAATAAAACTCCACGTGTGTCTCTTCTTTGTTCTGTAGAGTGAGCACCAGGTATCTCACTTTGTTCTATGATCTACGTGCTCCTGGTGAGGGATCTGGGCCTTCGGCTGCTTGCGACTGCTACGGTCACAGGTTCGAATCCTGTCTCGGGCATGGATCTGTGTGATGTCGTTAGGTTAGTTATGTTTAAGTAGTTCTAAGTTCTAGGGGACTGATGACCACGGCAGTTGAGTCCCATAGTGCTCAGAGCCATTTGACTTCAGCTGCTGTGTGGCTGGCACATCTGCTTGCATCGGGCTACGCCAGTGGCCGGTTCTTCCAGCCAGTTTTTTTTGCGTTTCGTAAACGCCACCATGATATACAATTGCTTTGGTAAAGTGGAATCTGCCATAGTGTACAGACAATATCCCCTGAATTATAGATTGTTGTGCAACCGAAAAATGATAGAGTTTTTTCCGATATGTGAATAGATTGCGTGAAACAGACTGTTCTGTGATGACTAAACTGCTTACAAAACTACAACGTAGTAATCTGCTGCTATTGCAAATTATGGTCTGCTGGGTATGGTCTTATTCTTCAAGTACAGATGACAAAAACTTTATGCACAAGTCGGTAGAGGCGAGTTATGGAGCAAATGTGTCCGAAGTCAGAACACAGGCGGTATTTGTTTTCCATGTAGCGGTGAAATCTTGTAGGGCTCTGCTAGGAGATGTTAGGAAGTTCTATTATAAAGCATGCTCAGACGACTTGTTTTTTGCGTTTTGTAAATGCCACCATGATATACCACTGTATTTGTAAAACAAGATCTGCCAGAGTGTGAAAACAAATTCTTTTGAATTATAGCTTGATGTTGCCAAACGTAAAATGATAGTGTCTTTTCCGACATGTGAACAGATACCGTGAAAGGCTGTATTCTGTAACGTTACTTCATGCGTCTCAAATTTTTGTAATAACCATGTGTACAACAATTTATTTACATATACTGACCTGAATGTCAGAGACGCTCTAAAACCATGCTGTAATTTTGTCCATCAACCTGAAAGAAATCGGTTAACACGGATGTTTCATTAGACAGTACTATTTTTCTTAGGTGTTTAATGTTCTCACTTTTTCTGTACTCTGATGAAAATTTCAAAATAAAGAGTACATTCTGCAGTGATTGATAGTTTTCAGAGCAACACAGTGGAAGTTTTTTATATAGAAGATGTGAGATAAGTTAATACATCTGTCAGATGTATAACTATAGAGTTCCAGCCTCTGCAGTTTGCTCATCTGTATTCGACAGCAATGCTGTAGTTTATTCACTTTGTTAGACGTCACAAAATAACAGGAGGTGGGGAGAGGAAGAGAGATGTGAATTGTATTCTGGAGTCGAACGTAAAGATGACTGTATAGATCCTGTTCTATACTGATAATTCAGTTGTCTGAAATGAGTGTAATACCCTCGTGCATGAGGAATGCTAGTAATATATCTACGAAACTTATGCAAAAAAACACATTTTTTAAAAACTCTCTAATATAAAACAAAAATTTTAGTTATATTTTTTCCTCCATCTAAAAATTTATCTATGTCGATGAACGAAATTTTCATTTAATAAAAAAAATGAATTTATTTAAAACACTAAATTTAAAAATACAAATTTTCCAAAATTTATTCAAACGCTACAACATGAACTGATTTATACTTATTTTCGTTTTTACCTCAATAAATAAAATGTGATCCCATAATTTTCTGTGATTTATCATTGTCTTCTGAAAATATGTTAGTATATATATATATATATATATATATATATATATATATATATATATATATATATATATATATATATATATATATATATATGGAAGAGTATATATATATATTGATACAAAATCTCACTTGGCGTACCCATAGTAGCACACAGCAACAGAATTAATGTAAGAGACTGTTGTTGTTGTTGTTGTTGTGGTCTTCAGTCCAGAGACCGGTTTGATGCAGCTCTCCATGCTACTCTATCCTGTGCTAGCTTCTTCATCTCCCAGTACCTACTGCCACCTACATCCTTCTGAATTTGCTTAGTGTATTCATCTCTTGGTCTTCCTCTACGATTTTTACCCTCCACGCTGCCCTCCAATACTATATTGGTGATCCCTTGATGCCTCAGAATGTGGCCTACCAACCGATCCCTTCTTCTAGTCAAGTTGTGTCACAAATTTCTCTTCTCCCCAATTTTAGTCAATACCTCCTCGTTAGTTATGTCATCTACCCATCTAATCTTCAGCATTCTTCTGTAGCACCACATTTTGAAAGCTTCTATTCTCTTTTTGTCTAAACTATTTATCGTCGACGTTTCACTTCCATACATGGCTACACTCCATACAATTACTTTCACAAAAGACTTCAAAAAAATGGCTCTGAGCACTATGGGACTTAACATCTGAGGTCATCAGTCCCCTAGAACTTAGAACTACTTAAATCGAACTAACCTAAGGACATCACACACATCCATGCCCGAGGCAGGATTCGAACCTGCGACTGTAGCAGTCATGCGGTTCTGGACTGAAGCGCCTAAAATCGCTCTGCCACCGCGGCAGGCAGGGCAGAAAAGACTTCCTGACACTTAAATCTATACTCGATGTTAACAAATTTCTCTTCTTCATAAACGCTTTCCTTGCCATTGACAGTCTACATTTTATATCCTCTCTACTTCGACCATCATCAGTAATTTTGCTCCCCAAATAGCAAAACTCATTTACTACTTTAAGTGTCTCATTTCCTAATCTAATTCCCGCAGCATCACCCGATTTAATTCGACTACATTCCATTATCCTTGTTTTGCTTTTGTTGGTGTTCATCTTTTGTCCTCCTTTCAAGACACTATCAATTCCGTTCAACTGCTCTTCCAAGTCCTTTGCTGTCTCTGACAGAATTACGATGACATCAGCAAACCTCAAAGTTTTTATTTCTTCTCCATGGATTTTAATTCCTACTCCGAATTTTTATTTTGTTTCCTTTACTGCTTGCTCAGTATACAGATTGAATAACATCGCGATAGGCTACAACTATATCTCACTCCCTTCCCAACCACTGATTCCCTTTCATGCCCCTCGACTCTTATAACTGCCATCTGGTTTCTGTAAAAAATGTAAATAGCCTTTCGCTCCCTGTATTTTACCCCTACCACCTTCAGAATTTGAAAGAGAGTATTCCAGTCAACATTGTCAAAAGCTTTCTCTAAGTCTACAAATGCTAGAAACGTAGGTTTGACTTTCCTTAATCTATTTTCTAAGACAAGTCGTTGTATTGCCTCACGTGTTCCAACATTTCTACGGAATCCAAACTGATCTTCCCCAAGGTCAGCTTCTACTAGTTTTACCATTCGTCTGTAAAGAATTCGTGTTAGTATTTTGCAGCTGTGGCTTATTAAACTGATAGTTCGGTAATTTTCATATCTGTCAACACCTGCTTTCTTTGGGACTGGAATTATTGTATTCTTCTTGAAGCCTGAGGGTATTTCACCTGTGTCATACATCTTGCTCACCAGATGGTAGAGTTTTGTCAGTGCTGACTCTCCCAAGGCTGTCAGTAGTTCTAATGGCATGTTGTCTACTGCTGGGGCCTTGTTTCGACTTAAGTCTTCCAGTGCTCTGTCAAACTCTTCACGCAGTATCATATCTCCCATTTCATCTTCATCTACATCCTCTTCTATTTCCATAATATTGTCCACAAAAATATCGTATTTGTATAGACTCTCTATATACTCTTTCCATCTTTCTACTTACCCTTCTTTGCTTAGAACTGGTTTTCCATCTGAGCTTTTGATATTCATGCAAATGGTTCTCTTTTCTCCAAAGGCCTCTTTAATTTTCCTGTAGGAAGTAGCTATCTTACCCCCTAGTGATATACGCCTCTACATCCATACATTTGTCCTCTAGCCATCCCTGCTTAGCCATTCTGCACTTCTTGTCGATCTCATTTTTGAGACATTTGTATTCCTTTTTGCCTGCTTCATTTACTGCATTTTTAAATTTTCTCCTTTCATCAATTAAATTTAGTCTCTTTTCTGTTACTCAAGGATTTTTATTAGCCCTACACTTTTTGCTTACTAGATCCTCTGCTACCTTCACTATTTCATCTCTCAAAGCTACCCATTCTTCTTTTACTGTATTTCTTTCCCCCATTCTTGTCAATCGTTCCCTAATGCTTTCCCTGAAACTCTGTACAGCCTCTGGTTCTGTCAGTTTGTCCTGGCCCAATCTCTTTAAATTCCCACCTTTTTACAGTTTCTTCAGCGCCAGAGTCCACATCTGCCCCTCGAAATGTCTTACAATCTAAAACTTGGTTCCTGTATCTCTGTCTTACCATTATATAATCTATCTGAAACCTGTCAGTATTTCCAGACTTCTTCCATGTACACAACCTTCTTTTATTATTCTTGAACTTCCATGTATACAACCTTCTTTCATGATTCTTGAACCAAGTGTTAGCTATGATTAAGTTCTGCTGTGTGCTAAATTCCACCAGGTGACTTCCTCTTTCATTCCTTACCCCCATTCCATATTCACCTAGTACATTTCCTTCTCTTCCTTTTCATACTATCGAATTCCAGCCACCCATGACTATTAAATTTTCGTCTTCCTTCACTATCTGAATAATTTCTTTTATCTCATCGCACATTTCATCAATCTCTTCGTCATCTGCGAAGCTAGTTGGTGTATAAACTTGTGTTCCTTTGGTAGGCGTGGGCTTCGTGTCTCTTGGCCACAATAATGCGTTCATTATGCTGTTTGTAGTAGCTTACCTGCATTTCTATTTTTTAAATTCATTATTAAACCCACTCCTGCATTATCCCTATTTGATTTTGTATTTATAACCTTGTATTCACCTGACCAGAAGTCTTGTTCCTCCTGCCACCGAACTTCACTAATTCCCACTATATCTAACTTTAACCTATCCATTTCCCTTTTCAAATTTTCTAACCTACCTGCCCGATTAAGGGATCTGACATTCCACGCTCCCACCCGTAGGACGCCAGTTTTCTTTCTTCTGATAGCAACATCCTCCTGAGTAGTCCCCGCCGGAGATCCGAATGGGGGACTATTTTACCTCCGGAATATTTTACCCAAGAGGACGCCATCATCATTTAACCATACAGTAAAGCTGCATGCCCTCGGGAAAAATTACTGCTGTAGTTTCCCCTTGCAGCACAGTAAGGCTGTTTTGGTTAGTGTTACTAGGCCAGATCAGTCAATCATCCAGACTGTTGCCCTTGCAACTACTGAATAGGCTGCTGCTCCTCTTCAGGAACCACACGTTTGTCTGGCCTCTCAACAGATACCCCTCCGTTGTGGTTGCACCTACGGTACGTCTATCTGTGTCGTTGAGGCACGCAAGTCTCCCCACCAACGGCAAGGTCCATGGTTCATGGGGTGGGGGGGTACGTCTGTATGGTTTAATTTAGTATAAAATTTTGTGAATGCAGTGATATTATTTAATCTTGTGTTTCATTCATGTTGCAAGCTATTGTTCCAATTAAACAGCGTCTTGGCAAGGCTGAAGTTCCGTGTTACAAATTATATTAAGATCCAGAACTAACCAAAGCTCTGGAATTATTCAAACTACGAATTCCGATATTTTCAGAAAAGTCATGGTCAGTTAACAATGAATGGACCTTACGCAAAAAGCCTTTGTCAAGCGCGAAAAAATTGTAGAAACTGACCACATACAATTATTATTAATTATTATTATTTGCTTGTTCTTCAATATACTTAAACCAGATAGGAAAAGCTGCCATAAATCAAACTGGTATCTTCGTGTCTGGACCTTTTACTGTATTTGCTACATTGTTTTTCTTTGTTGCGTGGATAATGGGATTATATCTGACGAGCCATTGCCACTGAATATTTGTAAAAACCAAACAAAAAGACGAACCAGTGAAATTGTTGATGAAATCTGGAATCCACACTGCATATTTGGATCCTAGGTAAGACATCACATTTTTACATCAGCACACTAGTCCAAGCGCTTTCAGTAATTGTAGCTTGTTAGTAGTTTTGACAAAATTTTCCATAACCGTAGCAGTCATTTTTGCGCAAGGCCGCGTATTTCAAATTATTGTTATCGTATAGTTTCTTACAACAACACAGTCATACCATTCCACAAAATGGCCAACTTGTGTCATGTGCGACGCAATATGGCATGCAGCAATGAATGTTAATTTGTTCACCATTAATTGTAATTCTTGCTCAGTTAAGCCAACATTGTTGCCATACTAAATTAATTTCATGAATTAATTCTCAAACGTGTTTAAGGATTTTTCTTGCAATATACATTACGTGTAGCATGGTGGTAACGCGTGAACAGTTATCAGAAATGGAAAATGTCAGAAAACAGATGCAAACCGAATCCAACTCGGAGATTGGACAAAACATTGACAATGACTCAGCAGGTAACATGCCTATGGACGGAAATTTCGTAAATAGACCGACCACCAGTCAAATAGCTAAATTCAGTTCAGAGCCCATTCTTGTACGTGACGTCATGCCAAACAACATAGCGGGGGCAGAGCAGTCTCAGTTTACAAATATGGCCAGCATGTCTAACACTGTTATCAAGCAAATGACTGAAAACAAAAATCAAATGACTCAAAACAAAAAAGACATTGACGAACACATGACAGTTTTAAAAACGTGACATAATGAGATTAAGCTGAATTAAGAGCACTAAAAAGTTGTGGTGACACTTTGTGTGAAAGAGTAGACAAGATTAACATAAGACTAAGCGGCCAAGTGTCCAAACTTGACTCAAAATTTTCCGAATTGAACTTACAGCAGGAAAAAACCAGAAAATAGGTAAAAGATATTAATATTGTTGTCAAACATTTAAACGCTACATGCAAAGCTGTTCCCACTCAAGTGAAATCTTATCCATCAGTTCATGACTCAATAAAAACACGCATTACTGTAATTGAAGGCAAAGTTAACACTATGGATAAACAAGTTACAGACAAACTGCAATTGCACACTGACAATCATTTTGCCAACAGTAATAAAGAATTTTATGAGTGGGTTGATCAGAAACATAAATATTTTGACCAATGTGTAGAGGAAAAATTACCATCAGTTGTGCACGACACCGTAGCCTAATTTGTTAAAAATTATAAAGATGTCATAGCTGAGGCAGCTCAATCCAACGCAGCACGACAGAAACAACTAAGCGATGACATACGATCGGAGTGTAGTAATACTAATAAACACAGTGCTCGCTTTGGTACTGAAAACATATGTATGACACCTATTCCCCGTACAAAACACACACCTCACAGCAACAACTGTACACACCCGTACACATGGCACCTAATTACGATAGCGACATTTATCGGCAGTACATTCCATCCCATTAACCAGCCGATCACTACAATAATTAGAGTGAAAGCAATCGACATTACAGTGTGAAAGAAGAAGAAAGTCTGATTAAACATCGGTAATTTCAACCTTCCATCCCAGAAAAACGTAGTGTACATCCTGCAATTTTATGAAAGCATTTAGAAATGTGTTCCCAAGAGCATGGAGTGACCGAAAGTGAATGTCTTACGTTGTAGGTTACGTCCAGGGTGACGCAGTTGTCTAGGCATATAATGTAGCTGAGAGATGCGTGACATATCAAAAATTTGAAATATCTCTCTTGGCCAAATTTTGGTCGCAGTCGGTACAAGAATGTCTACGGAAACACATTGGGGAACCAGAGCCCTACAATGCTAAACATGGCAATTTTCGGCGGTATTTTGAGAAATATTTGAATATGGACCACTTTCTCGATGAACCTGTAGCTACGCGCGATATATTCCGCAGACTGAAAGCCAGATTACCTTCAAACATCTCCTTAGAAAAATTAAGAGTAACAATGCAGGTAAACCTCTTACGTTATCTGATTTTCAAACAGCTGAGCAAAACTGAACATACTCAGACATTTCTCTCTTTACTTCTTCTGATCAACAGTAAACTGACACACTTTTTTAGCGCAACGCAATCTGACTTTCAATAATCCCTACAAAAGAATGGCCCTGACTAGCAATAACCTATACCTTTCATGAATCACTTACCTCACAAAAATCTTCGTTACTCCAACTACTGCAATACAGCGTGCACCAATACTGCCAGCTAAATAAAAGATTCTAACTACTGAACACGCTAACTACTGATAGGCATAGTTAGCAAATGAAAGATTTTGATGCAGAACAAACAATGTATTTACCTTAATAGTGTTCAAAAGTCATTATGTGTATATATATATATATATATGTCTAAAAAGAAAGATGATGAAACTTACCAAACAAAAGCGCTGGCAGGTCGATAGACACACAAACAAACACAAACATACACACAAAATTCAAGCTTTCGCAACAAACTGTTGCCTCATCAGGAAAGAGGGAAGGAGAGGGAAAGACGAAAGGAAGTGGGTTTTAAGGGAGAGGGTAAGGAGTCATTCCAATCCCGGGAGCGGAAAGACTTACCTTAGGGGGAAAAAAGGACAGGTATACACTCGCACACACACACATATCCATCCACACATACACAGACACAAGCAGACATTTGTAAAGGCAAAGAGTTTGGGCAGAGATGTCAGTTGGGGCAGATGTACAGAGGCAAAGATGAAGTTGAAAGACAGGTGAGGTATGAGCGGCGGCATACCTCACCTGTCTTTCAACTTCATCTTTGCCTCTGTACATCTGCCCCAACTGACATCTCTGCCCAAACTCTTTGCCTTTACAAATGTCTGCTTGTGTCTGTGTATGTGTGGATGGATATGTGTGTGTGTGCGAGTGTATACCTGTCCTTTTTTCCCCCTAAGGTAAGTCTTTCCGCTCCCGGAATTGGAATGACCCCTTACCCTCTCCCTTAAAACCCACTTCCTTTCGTCTTTCCCTCTCCTTCCCTCTTTCCTGATGAGGCAACAGTTTGTTGCGAAAGCTTGAATTTTGTGTGTATGTTTGTGTTTGTTTGTGTGTCTATCGACCTGCCAGCGCTTTTGTTTGGTAAGTTTCATCATCTTTCTTTTTAGACATATTTTTCCCACGTGGAATGTTTCCCTCTATTATATTCATATATATATATATATATATATATATATATATATATATATATATATATATATATATATATATAATGACATCCAGTCTTACAAATTTCCTTTTTCTGATGGACACACGACCAGATCATCCGCTCTCAGAACTCTGCCATCTCTCTCCCCACATCCACTATGCTGGCGACCCACCTCCAACTGCACAATGCTACACGCTGTTCACATCCAACTGCCCATCACTACAATAGCGAATATTCTAACAATGCCAACCATCCACAGACTGCACACAGCACAATCAGCGAGTTTCATACAGAGCGCTATGTGGTGTTACCAACATAAAAATCTAAACAGCCTACTTACATAGCTCCCATGCTCCCCACCAAAAATTTTACAAATTGTTTTGGGCAGTGTCCAATACCTTTTGCTAAAAATTTTTATATCAACGCTAACAAGTATATCAAATGCACACACTTATCGATACAATGTTGGTCAAAAGCAAAAACGTTCTCACAGTCCATAAAGACAGTCCTGATCATTCATCACAGTAGTAATTGCAGTTTTTTTCTCAAATTCTGAGCAGTAAAAGAAATTCCATGCAGTCTTTAAGAAGTAGTGTTGTCCTTCCAATGGAAGGACAGTGCCGACTCTTGACATGCAGACAGGTAATGTGTCACAACAGAGCAAACCCACAGCAGAATCAGTCGAAGTTTTGAAGAATATTGGTAGATAGATTATCACAGAGCAGACCCACTGTAGTCCTGGTAAAGATTATGGTATTGGTGGGCCACCAGAGGTGCAGACCCACTGCAGTCCTTGTAGAGGTAATGGTATTGGTGGGCCATTAAAGGTGCAGACCCGATGTAGTCCTTGTAGAGATAATGGTATTGGTGGGCCATTGAAAGTGCAGACCCCCTGTAGTCCTTGTAGAGATGTGCAGCAGCCATCTGTTGCGACTGTGTGGGTACACAATCACCATTGAAGAGTCTTGCGGACAATATAGCAAGTCCATGAACCACCACTTGTGCAATCACAAAAAATTTTTTTGAAATGTTCTTAAAACCAGCAATGCTGTTAAGCTGTCCCTTGTTGAATTATCAACACATGTGCAATCACCAAGAGTCCCTTTTTTTCACATATTGTGCATATATTATGACCAACAGAAATGTGTGCAGTGAAATGATACTTAATTTGAAGAACTGGTGTCTATACAATTACAAATTTACGACATGAAAATACGATTACAAAGGTACAAAATACATCATTAAAGAACATAGTAATACAGATAACATTTGTAGCAATATAGGCTTTACAAAAGAATAGAATTAAACATATACATCAGTGTTGTAGGAATTATGACATAAGTAAATAAATAAAAAAAATGAGAAGAGCTTTCGAATGATTAACTTCACACATGACCATTGAAACAGAACGGAATAAATAATGTTTAAACATCTTTACAAAGTAAATAACATAGAATTAGAAAAATTCTCCAACATAACTCTTATCAGATAAACACATAAAGACAGGAAGAACACAAATACACAAGGGTACACAAACACATAGTTGGATAACACAAAAGGAATGGACAGGGTTTGTTTTCAGTATGACATTTGGTACTGCAGTATTTATCATATATGATTTGCAAACAAAACTTTCTTTACTTCTTGGAGATCTCCCTGAGTTCATCATTAATCCCAAAAAGTTCTCTCTATACCTGCTTTCTGTATTCTATTCATATCCTCTTTCAAAATAATTATTCTTCATTGTGCACTAATTTTTTCTCCCAAACCCTTTTTTTATATAACTTCTCAATGAATTTCTTCCAATTCATCGCAACTCATTCTCTTTTATAGCCTACCCCCTCTTAAGCTAACTACTGAGCTTTGTATATATATATATATATATATATATATATATATATATATAATGGAAGGAAACATTCCACGTGGGAAAAATTATATATAAAAACAAAGATGAGGTGACTTACCGAACAAAAGCGCTGGCAGGTCGATAGACACACAAACAAACACAAACATACACACAAAATTCAAGCTTTCGCAACAAACTGTTGCCTCATCAGGAAAGAGGGAAGGAGAGGGGAAGACGAAAGGAATTGGGTTTTAAAGGAGAGGGTAAGGAGTCATTCCAATCCCGGGAGCGGAAAGACTTACCTTAGGGGGAAAAAAGGACAGGTATACACACGCACACACGTACATATCCATCCACACATACAGACACAAGCAGACATATTAGACATATTAATATGTATACCTGTCCTTTTTTTCCCCTAAGGTAAGTCTTTCCACTCCCGGGATTGGAATGACTCCTTACCCTCTCCTTTAAAACCCAGTTCCTTTCGTCTTCCCCTCTCCTTCCCTCTTTCCTGATGAGGCAACAGTTTGTTGCGAAAGCTTGAATTTTGTGTGTATGTTTGTGTTTGTTTGTGTGTCTATCGACCTGCCAGCGCTTTTGTTCGGTAAGTCACCTCATCTTTGTTTATATATATATATATATATATATATATATATATATATATATATATATATATATATATACTAAGGGACAAGGCAATGTAGCAGCACAAAACAATTAACACAAACAGCAATGACAAAAAATGCAAATTGGCAAGGCAAGCAGCAGTCTATCTAGATTAACAAAGGAAATCCAACATTACAACTAATTTTAGCCAATGTGCAACAACAAGCAAAAATAAATCTGTAGTAAAATTGGGGTAATACAATGTAAAATTCAGTGGAACTATGCCTGGCAAACAGCAGCAGCAAATGCAATAACTTATACCTAAACATGATAAAGCTCAACCAGAAAGAATATTACAGTAAAGATAGAAAATGTCTAATACCTATGTCAGATCTTAACACTACAGTGATGCATCACCTTAACTTACTCTGCCAAAAAGTTACCAAATCGAAAAAATTATGTATGCAATTCCTGTGACAGGAAATGTCTATTTGTCCTCCCTTTTTTTAAGAAAGTAGATCATACAATTATTATTTAATGGATCTGTAGGCATAAAATAGTGATATTGGTACATCTATTAAATTTTATTTTAATCAGTGCTGCAGTGCAACTAGAAACTCGATATTAAACAAAATGAGCAAATATATACATAAAGTAAGGCGTGAAACGCCATTCACTAGCCATTTGGCATTTCATAAGGCAGTAAAAAATCTCTCAACTAGCAAGAAAACAGACATAAAATTTTTTTCATCATTTTATTAGGCATTTCAGTAAAAATCAGAAATTACGAGCTCCAAAGTGTAATCATGAATTTCCAAGTATGAGCGTGTTGCATTTGCGATGCTTTCTACAAAGGAATGTTAATATCGAGGTTAATGGCCTCTTTTTTCTCCACCTAATGGCTTTTTCCCTGGGTGACTTTTGAGCAGCTGGGCGCCTACAGTGCATTGCGACAAGGTCACTTACCTTCCTTACCGAAATATTTACGCCAGCAGTCTCTGCTACAGTGACAGTCTGATATATAATTTCACACGTTGAGAATTTACGTTACAAATGTGTAGAAACGAAATCTCATGAATAGCATCGTTGTGATACTCACATTCATGCATGTCTGACAGTACGATTCTTGGTTTCCAACATCTTTTTTACAAATCAGAGTCCCTAACCACTACTCATCATTCATATACATATAAATATGTAATCACATTTCTCATATAGTATCATCTTATTGATCATAAACATATCTAAACAGCATAATACACATAGCTGTTGCAATAATAATATCATAGCACCTCATTCAAATCTCAAATAGTCGTAGCTTTCTTCAATACTCTCACAACCTTTAAAAAATGGTCTCTGCTCATTTCAATAAAGTCATCTACCTCAAAAGTACTTCAAAAATCATTATCCCATACCAAATACATCATTCAAAACTCTCATAGTATCACAATGGTTCAAAAAAATGAAGAGTTCACAAAGTACAGACAAAATACAATTTTGTAAGTGTGAAGTTATCCAAATGTATAATTGCGTAAACATGTGTCACTGATGTAGTAAAAAAATGATTATCTCTCTGAGTTAAATGATCAGATAACTGTGTGATTCTGTGTTAGAGAAATATGGTACCGATGTGTAAAGTTGTATAAGCAAATACCCTATTAGCTAGGGCTCCTAGTGCTTGCCACACGCTTAGTGCACAAAGTAGGCGTTTACCCCCTGAGGATTAATGTAATTATACCCTCAGGTGTTATAGATTACAGCAATGGAATGAAATGCATCATGGAAAACCTTTGTATCTTTGTAATTCAAAAATCTTTAAAAATAAATGTCTTAAGTACAAAATTAATCACTCAAATACGTGAACTGTAGCGTTAAACTGTGTGTCTTGTTGTAAGATAATCTCTGTCATTACTTAATGGTAAAAATGTGTCAAGTGTCGTAATTATCGTCGTACTTAAGCAAAGTTTTGTAGAAGTCAATGTACTTACCTCATAATAAACAAAAGTGAAGTGCTATGCATATAGATATCGTAGTTATCACGTACATTACCATGATCAAGAATGTACTATACTATAATGTATTGTTGTGCTACCGGAAAGACTGCATCATTGTAGCTATACGATAAACGTTACTACTAAATCATGTTTTACTTTCCAGAAGAATTCAAAAAATCTGTGTAGATATAAAACAGATCCAGCGCAAAAGCAATAATATAAATTCTGTCACTTATCAGTAGCGTCGCGATATAACCATGTAGCTGTCAAACAAACCAGATACTAAGTCATCTGTAATCTCTCAGAAACTACTTTAAATCCAGAATGTTTTTTCAAGTAAACCAAAATGTTGCATCAAAATCTCATTAGCAGTACTAGTATATGTTCTAATTATGCAAGCCTTATAGTCATAACGTAATCTTGCAACTAACAAGCAAGAATGTACACACACTATAACACTGTGTCGCCTGTTCACTATAACAATGCATTCGTAATTACTGTCTAAATATGTTCCCTAGGTTCTAGACTGGATAGTTAACTTCAAAACATTGTTGCATATTAGCGATTTCTAAGTGTGACAAAGCGTACTAGCAACGTGAAGTAAAAAATTTTATGGTGAAGACTACGTTAAAAAGCAGATTATCTCTCAATAAACGGTTTTACATGTGAAATGTGGTGCAATCCTTTACTCTTCCTAGTACGCAGAGTTTCAACTTCAACGCAATTATCATGTGGTATACATCGGTAAAGAATGCTCAGACCTTTCTCAAGGATAGCATCTACGTAATTTTTTTCTGAGCCAGTCGGCGCACGTGGCAGTCTGCAGTGCGAGTCATTGTCTGTTACCTTTGCTGTCGTGCGTCATTATTGGTATTTGGAATCTAACTTCTACAAATTCACCTTGTCGAGAGGGCCCTACCCTGTTTGAATCCCGCCAGTTCTGATGACATTCAGGCTATCGTTATGATTATATCGTCTGTCGTCATGTCGGTAGTTTCCGTAGTTTCTTTTTGTCAGTCATGTGTGGAGAATTTCTCCCAGAATCGTAACTGCGTGGTGGACCGTTACGTCTGAAGTTATTCTGTCTCCCTTGGTAATAATTATGTTGGTGCCCATATTGTCTGTTTCTCTGATTGTATCTGTCATAGTCATTACCGCTGACAGGTGAACTTTCCCTGTAATTATTATTAATCTGCCAACAGTTGTCATATCGGTGGTGTCTGTTTTGGTCACAATTTGCGTTGTAAGAATAGCCTTGTCGTGTCCAGTTGTTATTTCTGTCATCGCAGAATTGTGACGGATGTGATCTGTAATTGTTGTGTTCCTGTTTTCGCATCCCGCGGTTGTCACTGTAAATTCCCAATTCTTGTAACAGTCCCTGAAAAGCTTCGATGTCGTTTTTGCAACGTCCTGCCAAAATAATATGTCTTAAATGTTCAGGCAGTTTGATTCAGCAAATGTGAATACGTTCTGAGGGGCTGTATGGGTTTGACAGATACTGATTCTTGTGCAACATGTCTTCAAAATATTTGACAAGACTGAAAAATTCAGATTGTTCGAAATGTTTCATGATTCTGATGCTATGTTTCACGCGATCTTGAATAGCTTGAGACCAATATGCTGAGAGGAAGGCATGATAAAATTCTCCTTCACTGTGACAATCATGAAATACCGATCACATTCTTACTGCTGGTATTCAAATCTGTGCTCTAGTCTGTGCCCCAATGACTAGTTGGGATGAAAACAATGAGAGAATTGATGAAGCCACGCTTGTGGATGAATGTCGTTGCCAGAATTCTTGTTTTGAATTTACGTGTAGTAATGAATAGCTTATATTCAAAGTCATCATGTCGGCGAGTCGCATATCGGTCATTGTTACGTCGTATCGGTGGTTCCATCTCAAAATTTGGCGTACCTTGCCAATCATGAAAGAAGGTTGTATACATGGAAGAACACTGGAGATAGTAGAAGATATCAGATACATTATATAATGGTAAAACAGAGATTTACGAACCAGGTTCTAAATTGTAAGACATTTCCAGAGGCAGATGTGGACTCTGACCACAATCAATTGGTTATGAACTGTAGATTAAAACTGAAGAAACTGCAAAAAGGTGGGAATTTAAGGATATGGGACCTGGATAAACTGACTAAACCAGAGGTTGTACAGAGTTTCAGGGAGAGCATAAGGGAACAATTGACAGGAATGGGAGAAAAAGTACGGTAGAAGAAGAATGGGTAGCTCTGAGGGATGAAGCAGTGAAGGCAGCAGAGGATCACGTAGGTAAAAAGACGAGGGCTAGTAGAAACCCATGGGTAACAGAAGAAATACTGAATTTAATTGATGAAAGGAGAAAATTTAAAAATGCAGTAAATGATGTAGGCAAAAAAGAATACAAATTTCTCAAAAATAAGATAGACAGGAAGTGCAAAATGGCTAAGCAGGGATGGCTAGGACAAATGTAAGGATGTAGAGGCTTATCTCACTAGGGGTAAGATAGATACTGCCTACAGGAAAATTAGAGAGACCTTTGGAGAAAGGAGAACCACTTGCATGAATATCAAGAGCTTTGATGAAAACCCAGTTCTAAGCAAAGAAGGGAAAGCAGAAAGGTGGAAGGAGTATATAGAGGGTCTATAAGGGCGATGTACTTGAAGATAATATTATGGAAATGGAAGTGGATGTAGATGAAGATGAAATGGGAGATATGATAGTGTGTGAAGAGTTTGACAGAGAACTGAAAGACCTGAGTCGAAACAAGGCCCCCAGAGTAGACAACATTCCATTAGAACTACTGACAGCCTTGGGAGAGCCAGTCCTGACAAAACTCTACCATCTGGTGAGCAAGATGTATGAGACAGTCGAAATAGCCTCAGACTTCAAGAAAAATAAAATATTTCCAATCCCAAAGAAAGCAGGTTTTGACAGATGTGAAAATTACCCAACTATCAGTTTAATAAGTCACAGCAGCAAAAAGCTAAAGCGAATCCTTACCGGCGAATGAAAAAACTGATGGAAGACGACCTCAAGGAAGATCAGTTTGGATTCTGTAGAAATGTTGGAACATGTGAGGCAATACTGAGCCTAAGACTTATTTTAGAAGAAAGATCAAGAAAAGGCAAACCTACGTTTCTAGCATTTGTAGGCTTAGAGAAAGCTTTTGGCAATGTTGACTGGAATACTCTCTTTCGAATTCTGAAGGTGGCAGGGGTAAAATACAGGGAAGCGAAAGGCTATTTACAATTTGTACAGAAACCACATGGCAGTTATAAGAGTCGAGGGGTATAAAAGAGAAGCAGTGGTTGGGAAGGCAGTGAGACAGTGTTGTAGCCTATCCCCGATGTTATTCAATCTGTATAATGAGCATGCAGTAAAGGAAAGAAAAGAAAAGTTCGGAGTAGGTATTAAAATCCATGGAAAAGAAATAAAAACTTTGAGGTTCGCCGATGACATTGTAATTCTGTCAGAGACAGCAAAGGACTTGGAAGAGCAGTTGAACGGAATGGACAGTGTCTTGAGAGGAGGGTATAAGATGAACATCAACAAAAGGAAAAAGAGGATAATGGAATGTAGTCGAATTAAGTCGGGTGATGCTGAGGGAATAAGATTAGAAAATGAGACACTTAAAGTAGTAACGAAGTTTTGCTGTTTGGGGAGCAAAATAACTGATGATGCTCGAAGTAGAGGATATAAAATGTAAACTGTCAATGGCAAGGAAAGTACTTCTGAAGAAGAAAAATTTGTTCACATCGAGTATAATTTAAATGTCAGGAAGTCGTTTCTGAAAGTATTTGTATGGAGTGTAGCCAGGTATGGAAGTGAAACGTGAATGATAAATAGTTTAGATAAGAAGAGAATAGAAGCTTTCGAAATGTGGTGCTACAGAAGAATGCTGAAGATTAGATGGGTAGATCACATAACTAATGAGAAGGTATTGAATATAACTGGGGAGAAGAGGAGCTTGTGGCTCAACTTGACTAGAAGAAGGGATCGGTTGGAAGTACATGTTCTGAGACATCGAGGGATCACCAATTTAGTATTGGAGGGCAGCGTGGAGGGTAAAAATCGTAGAGGGAGACCAAGAGATGAATACACTAAGTAGATTCAGAGGGATGTAGGCTGCAGTAGGTCCTGGGAGATGAAGAAGCTTGCACAGGATAGAGTAGTATGGAGAGCTGCATCAAACCAGTCTCTGGACTGAAGACCACAACAACAACAACTGCTCTAATCTGTGCCCCAATGACCAGTTGGGAGGAAAACAATGAGAGAATTGATGAAGCGTCGCTTGTGGATGAATGTCATTGCCAGAATTCTTAAATGTTTTGAATTTACGTGTAGTAATGAATAGCTTATAGTCATAGTCATCGTGTCGGCGAGTCGCATATAGATCATTGTTACGTCGTGTCGGCGGTTCCATCTCAAAATTTCGCAGCACCTTGCCAATTTCTTTCATAATTTCCGAAATGCCCTGTGTTATTATTTTGTGGCTTTTCCATATTTCTAAGTCCCTCTTCCTGTGTCGGAGCGCGAGTCTCCTCTGAAATATGTAATTCTTGTATTACTTGTGCCAACTGATCTTGTACTTCCCGGATTTCTGTTTTGTTTTGCATATTAATTTGATTTTGATTTTGTTTGAATTTCCTAATTTGTTCGTAAACTTCTGTGTCATTAAAGACGACCGGTCTTCACATTATAAACTACCTTCGTAGATAAATTATTTTGCTGATCCTAAAGTTCGACTACTTTCTCTGATAATGAACTAATTTCCTCCATGTGTCTTTCTGAACCAATTTTCAGAGTATCTACTGTGTCCTTTAAGTTTTCCTGAGTTTTTGCAAGTTGCGAAACGGAATCAGTAGATGCAACTGAGTCAATTTTAGCCCGCAACGTTTCTTGATTTTCGTGAACAATAGTTTGCAGTTCTTTTATGGCTGCCTCGTGATTCTGTAAAGCATTTTCATGCCGCGAAAAAACAGGTTGAAAATGCTCACAAATTTGTGTTTTTACGTCATTACAGACTTTTTGACATTTCGATTCGATGTTATGTAACTCAGTAGATAAATCTTCACGTGTTTGTTGAAGTGTTTCTTTAATGTGTTTCTGATTTTGTTCCATTTGTTGCTGTGACTGTTTCTGATATTGTTCCATTGCGTCTAACTGTTGCTGTGTTTGTCTCTGGTGTTGTTCCACTGTGTCTAACTTTCTACACCATTATTTGCCACCTGGTCCATTTCCCTATGCGCAATTACCAAATTACTATGTTAAACATTAATTAAATCATTACATGGTGGCGCTAACACACTACTCTCGTCTTCACTGTCCTTTCTCATTTTACTTTGGAGCCTAGTATTACGTTTTTCACACGTCATAATTGTCACAATATTTGACACGATAACACAGAAAAGCACAATTTGAAGAGTAAAATAAGATAACACATTAAAAGAGCACTGAAAATAATATCTAATTAATTGAAAAGCACAGCTGCGAAGTATTTGGTGCAAATCTACATGCATGCCACAACTGTTTTACTGTACAACAATGAAAAACTACAACTACAAAGAAGATTCTCTCTACAATTTCGCGCTAGCAATAAACAATAGCTACACTAATTACACAAACTACAAGAAAAAATCAGAAGATTGTAGTTAGGGATCCTCGACTAGGGGTCGACATATGAAACATTCCCTTAGAAAAATGAAAAATGACAATGCTGGGAAACCTCTTACGTAATTTGATTTTCAAACAGCTGAGCAAAACTGAATGTACTCAGACATTTCTCTCTTTACTTATTCTGATCAACAGTAAGCTGACAAACAATATTTTTTTTAGCGCATTGCAGTCTGACTTTCAATAATCCCTACAAATGAATGGCCCTGACTAACAATAACCTATATCTTTCATGAATCACTTACCTCTCAAAAATCTTCGTTACTCAAACTACTGCCATATAGCGTGCGCCAATACTGCCAGCTAAATAAAAGATTCTAACTACAGAAGGCACTAACTACTGATAGGCATAGCTAGCAAATGAAAGATTTTGATGGGGAACAAACAATGTATTTACCTTAATAGTGTTCAAAAGTCATTATATATATATATATATATATATATATATATATATATATATATATATCAGTTCATGACATCCCGTCTTACAAATTTCCTTTTTCTGACGGACACACGTCCAGATCGTCCGCTCTCAAAACTCTGCCATCTCTCTCCCCACATCCACAACTGCTGGCGGCTCACCTCCAACTGTTCAACACTACAATAGCGAATATTCCAACAATGCCAACCAGCCACAGACTGCACACACCACAGTCAGTGATTTTCATACAGAGCGCTATGTGGTGTTACCAACATAAAAACCGGAACAGCCTACTTACAACCTTTTAACATTAAAGAGAAGTTTCTGCACATTCCAGAAAATGATGTAGAATATTTTGTGACTGTGCTTGATTCTGTGCATATGTTATATGAGGATCAATGTTCCGCACGGCAAAACAGTTGCCACAATGTTTACATCAATGGCACGCTAATGCGCAGTCTAGGCCACTTATTCCTGGCGTGCCAGGCACTGTTAGTTACGTAGTGCAGCAGAATCAACAGCCTCCTTTCGTAAACCAATACACGTACCAAAATCAGCAGCCGCACACCATTATGAATAATAATCATAACATATCATACATAACATAACAACCGGCAACCCATACAAGAGGCGCTGCAACAATTGTAATGGAAATAACAGAAACGGAAACAACAAAAACGGGAACAAAAGCAGAAACAATTATCAGCCTGTACAAAATCAGCTGCAAAACTGGAACAGTAACTACGGTAAAGCGTACCAAAATACTGGTCCACCACCTGAATACCACATCAACACAGGTCCATGGGAAATACCACCACAGCCTGTACAAAATCAGAATTGGGCTTTACCTACCAATCAGCAGGTAAGTCAAGGTGCTCCACCACAAAAGCCACAACAGATTGAAGAGTGGAATACAAATAACCTAATGTAAACGAAATACAAGTGTCAAGTGAAGCTTTACCTCCGCCTGTGTCATCACCAGCAGCAATTACGACGACGTCAAACTAAAGAAAGTCACTACTGGGCCCCAGGTCATGATTGAAGAGTGCTGGGGGGGGGGGGGGGGGGGGGGGGAGACTTCAATATCAAATCATTATCTAATACACCCACTGATGAACAACACAATGATCATGTACCAAATAGTTTCAAGCAGCAACCACTGTTATTTATACGCTACAATCATGATGAGAGCGTATCTGATGAGCTATTGCAGGAAAATACACAATATCGTTCATCTAGCAATGAAATAGTTTTAGCTACAACTAATGATATAGTAGGAAGTATTCCAACCAGTATTGTTTTGGACACAGGAGAGGTTGTGAGTATTTTGTCGTATAATATGTATAAGAAAATGACTGAATTTGAACCTTTTCCAGAGTTGCCTGTTCAAAAGTGTAAGATTTAACTGCTGTAGGTAATAAGTCTAGTAGAGTTACGAAACAGGTTTTTGTGACCATTAAGACAGGTAATGGAACTGTACAATGGCCATTCCTCGCGGTCCAGAATCTAGTTACTAATTGTATTATAGGTTTAGATATGTTATGTGAGAAGGACGATATTATTGACTTCTAGAAACGTAATGTTTCCTTAGACATAAGGGCAGTGAAATCACGATTGGCTGGGATACCAGGACTTTCAAACAAGACAAGTACTGTACAGGGTAGAAAATCCCATTTCTGCAAGAGAGCGACGAAACAAACTACAGAAACTCGCACCTGAAACGAATATTATGACTTGAAAACACTGATTAGCCATAAGCTAAGTGAAACCCCTACTATTACTGGTGATGAATGCAATGAGACTTATCAAGTACTATCTAAGTGTATACAGATCTGCAGCAAACTTCCATGTGCCCTTAAGAACAGATGTTAAGAGTGGAAGATAATCGAGCCTTCCACATCTCCCTACTATAGGCCATTAGTTGTCAAGAAACCTAACTGAAATATTACAGCGGTGTTGGACACACTTGCCATAAATGAAATTATATTACCAGTACGTACTAAACCAGGAAATTTAGAGGAACAATTACAGAAATTTTTAGACGCTAAGTACTTTTCCACCGTCGAGTCGACAAATTAGTTTTGGCAAGTCGCAATCACTCCTGATTCTAGAAAATATACTGATTTCATATTCGGTGGCAAACATATCAATTCTGTGTTCTTCTTTCGGATTGAGCGTCAATGAGGCGTATTCATTACTGTTTTCGATACTGTGCGTGCTTGGTGACGAGTTAGTTGAGACTGTTACACATTATGTCGATGATCTTTCTATAGCTACTAATACTTGGAATGAACATTGTGATGCCCTTGAAAAGATTCTGGATAAATTTGCACAAGGTGGTATAATAGCTAACCTAAAGAAGTCAAAATCTGCTTGTAGTGAGATTAGGTATCTTGGACAACAATTAATGCACAAGGTATACGCCCTTATCCAGTTGGACACTATTAGGAATTTTCCTAGTCCTCGTACTAAAAAGCAACTGAAGTCATTTCTAGGACTCTGTTCTTTCTTTCGCCATTTCCTGTCACAACAACTATTGAACAGTAAGCATCTCCTAGATTTACTTAAGAAGAATCAGGTATGGATCTGATCTGAGTAGTGCCAGCAAAATTTTGATAGCATTAAGCACACATTGGTGAATGCAAATGTTTTAGACCATCCAGAATTTAGTTTAGATTTTCGTATGATGTGTGACGCGTCATGCAGTGGCTTGGGTTGTTGCCTATTTCAAGTATTAACAATGGAGAAGATAGACAGGTTAAAATCATTTGATCTGTAGGCCATACTTGAAGTGAATGTGAACTTACTTATTCAACCACTGAACTTGCCATATACACTCGCTACACACACTCGTAATGCGAGAATTCTATAGGCTTGATTCTAGTGTGTTGCTTTAGACGTTTGTCCAACAGTATAAGTGCGCTTGGGCTTGTTCACTGCTGTTTCCAGATGTTGTGTCTAATCTTTTCACTTTCAAGTGACATCATTGCGTGAATGCAAAATTTGGTTCAAAAATCTGTAATGTCTGTAAAATTATATAAATACTTGTATTCCGTATAAAGCCAAAATGTAATATATGTATTTATGTGTAATTATCAATATTGATGTAAAGCAAAAACACAATATGTTGGTATGTAAATGTGATCAGAATTTCTAATATGTACAAAATTTGTAAAACCTCGAGATCCATGTGAAAGAGACTGCTTTAAAGACATTCTACATACATCGCAATGCATGTAATCGCGATGAAGTATGTGTGTAAAATTGTTAAATCTATTCCTCATCTATCGCTATGAGAATGATCGCATTGAAATATTAATGTAAAAAATTTGTTAACAAACATTCTTTGTACGTCGCTAGATAAACTGTGAGCGCGATAGAACTGTCCATGTAAAGTGCAATAACATTTGTAGTGCATCACCCAATGACATTTACCACGATGTAATTGTGCGAAATAAGGAACTGGTAAACCACTAGGCCTACGGTCGCGATGCACAAAACCATTGAAGACTACTTCACTGGTGGAGGAATTTTGGTTGGGACTCCAGGGAATGCAATATTCTTGGAGTACGACAGCCACTCTTTCCTGAACAAATCGAGGATCGATGCCAACAGTTTGTCAGCGGAAGTCTTGGATCCATGTATTCATGAAACTTATGTTGTGGAATGGAAATCCACTGGTCTTCAATCACGCAATGCATGACCTAGGAAAAACAGTGTTATCAGTGAAAATAAACAGTGCGATGAGTGAACATGCACACATATCGATTGTCAAATCTGTGAACAGTGACGTCCAGATGCAATAACTTTGTGTTAGCCAAACTACCAAAAAAATGCTCACCTTTGCGTTATTATTTTCTGTATTGAGTATATGAACTGCAAAGTACGGCACATCGTACAAGGACTGCTAATCTAAAACAGAAAGACATTTTAAATCCTAAACTTTCCATGAGAGACAATGACCAACAATGAAATGTATTTCGCTTTAACATATGTAGTAGTTTGAAGACTATTTTACCTGTTTTTGATGTTAGTACATGTTTTTGTAAAAACTTCTTGGGATGACCTGTCGCAGTGATGCGAAATGCATATAAACTGCGATTACTGTGTCACAAGTTCAATCTAATGGCCACTGCCACACTGAAATACATGTGATGGGGTATGCACGGCATCTGCAATATCAACATTGAATTTTTCAGGGAGCACGCACCTCATTCAGATTTTGTATACTATGAATTGTATTTGAATATGTATGTAAATGTTGCACTGAATGTGCTTTAGGGTAAACTGCTCGCCTACAGATGCGCCCTTTCGCCTCGCAATTCAGGGAGCAATTGCAAGGCACATCTGCAGGATAGGTGTGGATATATAGCAAAAACGTAGAAATAAGTTCAGAATATTCTCTTCATGACACATGTTAACAACAAGATGCAAAATTAAGAAAATGTCTGTGATATGTATTAGGCGTATGTTCGTCACTTAAGGATAAATAAGTACATGATAACTAACAGAGAAATTGAACTTCTTTTGTTGCCTAAATGTTTACTCTTTTCCACGCTTACATCATCTAAAACCGTTGCTTTAGCTTTTTTCTATTTATTAATGGCTTTGTCAAGTTCTAACATCATCATTCCCACTGTGGTGTTGCTAGTCTCGATATATGTTTGTCGTCCCCTTATGTTATATTTATGCAGTCAACAGTTTTCAGTTAAGCAAGAGCCGATGAACAGCAGTATCAGAAGACAAGCTGATGTTCCCAGGACCCATCTTGAATGCATTAGTTTATGCTTAGGTACATAATTTACACATCCACATGCTCGAGTGTTTAAGGTGAGGAGATGCTTTGAATCTATTGTTTATCTCCTCCATGATGAGGTCTTAGTCTGACACAGAATAAACTTAAGTTGTCAATCTATTTAACAAATTTTTTCAATGCCACTCAGCAATTAACCAAATTATGTATTTACAAGAAAATTTAAAATTTTATTGGCTGAAACATAAAAATACTGGTATTAACAAATATGTAATTTAGGAATTTCATAAGTTTTTCACCTTTAGATCCACAGAATAATGAAACAAGGTTGCGAGAACACTACAGGTGCTGAGGTTTATTAACATTTGCTTGCCAATTTTCGATCTGGCGTTTTGCATTTCGTTTAAAGAAAAGTAAAAACGTAGATACACTATAATAGTTCTCCAGTCATAGTGGAACCAGCAGCTAATGCAGTCTTAGACTGAGATTGTGGTCACATAATCACATAGCTATCATGTCACTACTGTGTTCTCTGCTCTGGGATTGCCATAGTGATGGCTACGTTAGACAAGATTAGTTGTGTTTTTTGTATGGAACAAATTTTCTTGACTCGAAACCATATATTTGGTTACCCTATGTTACAATTAAAGTGAAAAATCATCCAGATTATTTAATGGACATGTCAAGAATAAATCAAGCGAAATTTGCAGGATAATTCTGTGCCACTCCAGGAAAAATCTCGAGGATTACAGTGTTGCCAAATGTAGGCCTATTCTGCAATATTGAGAACTATACTAGCCTCAGTAAGCATATGTGTGGTGTCACCGCCAGACACCACACTTGCTAGGTGGTAGCCTTTAAATTGGCCGCGGTCCGTTAGTATACGTCGGACCCGCGTGTCGCCACTGTCAGTGATTGCAGACCGAGCGCCGCCACACGGCAGGTCTAGAGAGACTTCCTAGCACTCGCCCCAGTTGTAAAGCCGACTTTGCTAGCGATGGTTCACTGACAAATTACGCTCTCAATAGCCGAGACGATAGTTAGCATAGCCTTCAGCTACGTCATTTGCTACGACCTAGCAAGGCGCCATTACCCGTGACTATTGATTGTAATACATGTACCGTCAAGAGCGATGTTCACCAATTATGGATTAAAGTTAAGTATTCCAGAAGCTATGTACTTTTCTTTATAGTATAATTACTTTACCTGTTCCAGACCTCACGCCAGCCTGCGTGAGTTTAAACGCGTGCTTTTCGGCTTCACCTCATAGTGGCTTGGCTGTCTTGCTAAGTCACAACATATGGTGACGAGTCTAAAATCAGTCTTCGTCTCTCTACTGCCTGATTTCATTGTGTAATGGCTCCGCCACAATCTCCAGATATACTGTCCGAATTTTATCGCTTACAGAATCAGCAGACGCAGGCTTTGCTGGATGCCTTGGACAGCTCGTCCAGGGTCAACGTGCAATACAAAACGATGCGGCGACCGCCGCTCCACTGCTACCGCAGCCACAACATGCAGTTGCACCACCTTTTCGTCCTTTGGATGCTGCACTGGAAAGCTGGACGGAGTGGTCACGCCAATTTGGATTCCATCTCGCCGCCTACAGAATTCAAGGTAATGAGCGGTAGCCTTATCTCCTTTCGTCCGTCGGCGTCCAGACGTGATGTGTGATAGTGAAATTATTTCCCTGACGCGACGTAGCAACTCTGTCCTACGACGAAATTTTGTCTGCATTGGATGCATATTTCAAAGAATCAGCCAATGTAATTGCAAAAAGATATACCTTCTTTCGTACAAAACGTACGGCCGGTCAAACTAATCGGGAGTGGGTTGCAACCTTGCAAGGCCTTACTAGGGATTGTGCTTTTGAGTGTGACTGTGGACTCCCTTATTCAGATACTATGGTACGTGATGCAATTGCACAGAACGTTTCTGATGTTCGTATCAGGGAACAGATTTTGAAACTAGTCAATCCCTCCCTTCAACTAGTGATAGACATATTGGATCGGCAGGACACACTTGACTTTGCTCAGAAATCATATGAAACTTCACCGGCCGTGTGTCACGTTAACCGGCCCGCCGGGCGTGCTGCACGGAACAGTCAATAGCCCCCGCCCCCGTCCGCGCAGCTGCCGCCAAGCTCTCAGCCAAGTGTGCCGCTCAAGCATGCAAATGCAGTGCTAAAATCATGCCCGCGGTGTGCTACTAGACATTCACGTGAGAATTGCCCATCACCCCAAGCTATTTGCTTTTTCTGTAATAGAAAAGGACATGTTCAAAGTGTTTGCCAGAAAAAGCTCCGATCGAACACTCACAACCATTCCAGGCCCTTTGCTTCGCACCGGAATCGGAATCGAACCAAGCATACTCAGGCTCGTGAACCTTTGCCCATGGAAATTCATGCAGTTTATTCCACTCCGCCCAGTGCCACTTTCTCTATCAGTGACTGTGTTCGTCCCACAAATAGTGTGCGTCGACATCGACGGAAATCCCGTCAAGTCGCAAGTGCTTCTGTACCAGTATCAGTTCACGTTGCACGTGACAGTCGCTCTTGTCGTCAGCAGGACAATAAAGTTTTTGTAGACTTGAACCTTAACGGCAAAGTGATACCATTCCAGCTCGATATCGGAGCTGCGGTTACACTGATCAATCACGACACGTACAAACAGCTGGGCACACCTCCGTTGCGTGCCGCAAATGTTAAGTTAAGTAGTTATTCAGGACAAGCAATCCCTGTGTTAGGACAGTGCAGCCTTCTTGCAACTTACAAAGGACAAACAAAACTTGAGTCATTTTACATACTTCATTCTTCTTCTGCATTGAACTTGTTTCGTTTAGATTTATTTCAGTTGTTTAACTTGTCTATAGTCAATCAGGTCCTCTCAGTGAACCAGACTGTGCCTTCCGACAGTGTTTCTCGTCTATGTGAAGAGTTTGCAGATATTTTTGCACTGGGCCTTGGTTGCGCTAAGAACTATAAAGCACATTTGGAACTGAAAGTCAACGCAGAACCGAAATTTTTCAGAGCATGCAATGTTCCACACGCATTGCGTGATGACGTCGCAAGAACATTACGTGATTTGGAATCACAAGGTGTAATTGAACGTGTGCAGGCTTCTCTCTGCGCATCACCCTTAGTAATTTTGCCAAAACCTTCCGGAAAATTGAGACTTTGTGTGGACTTCAAGGCAACAGTGAATCCACAACTAGTGATTGCAACTTTTCCTTTACCCCGCCCGGAAGATCTTTTTGACAAACTGTGACCGGGTAAATATTTTTCGAAGTTGAACCTAGCAGATGCGTACTTGCAAATACCGGTGGACGAAGACTCCCAGTGCGTTTTGGTGGTTAACACGCATCTTGGTTTGTCTCGATTCAAAAGACTGCCATTCGGGTGTGCATCCACTCCTGCATTGTTTCAGCAATATCTGCAAACTGTTTGTGCGTCGGTCCCTACAGCAGCAAACTATCTGGACGATATTGTGATCTCCGGAAAGACGGAAGAAGAACATTCAGCCAATCTCCGAACTTTATTTCAGGTCTTGCGCCAAAATGGTCTTCGCTTGCGGAAGGACAAATGTGTGTTTTTTGCTCGTGACTTACCATATCTGGGACATTTAATCAATGCCCAAGGCATAAATCCCAGTCCCGAGCACCTCCGTGCCATACAAGACTTGCCTTCGCTGCAGAATTTGAAGCAGCTACAGAGTGTGCTGGGAAAAATAAATTATTATCATCGCTATGTTCGCCACGCCTCTTCCATTTCAGCTCCGCTTCATCGCTTACGCCGTAAAGGTGTTCCATTCGTCTGGACGACGGAATGCGAACGCGCCTTTCGCCAGTTGAAATCGGCGTTGCTTTCCCATACTTGCCTTACGCCATTCGATCCCCAGAAACCCCTTTTGTTGATGGTAGATGCATCAGATTTCGGGATCGGTGCTGTGCTTGCGCACAAAGATGGATCATATGATCGCCCTATTGCCTTTGCGTCCAAATTGCTCTCGTCTGCGCAAAGAAATTATTCACAGATCGAGAAAGAAGCTTTGGCTCTCGTGTTTGGTGTTACTAAGTTTCATGATTTCTTGTATGGTCGTCACTTTACCATCATCACAGACCACAAACCTTTGACGTTGCGTTTTCATCCGAACAAGCCTGTACCTCCACGTACAGCGCAGAAATTCATTCGCTGGTCAATTTTCCTCTCGCAGTACCGCTACGATATCTTGTATCGGTCCACTGCTAAGCACGGAAACGCCGATGCGTTGTCCCGTTTGCCTGTTGCTGAGGATAGAGCATTCGATTCTTCCGAACTTGCATGTTCATTGATGCGGAAACCGATGACGTGGTCGACTCGTTTCCGATTGATTTTCGTCGTGTAGCTACAGCCACAGCTGCTTACCGTGTCCTTGCTACCGTTCTGTGTTTTGTTGTTACGCAATGGCCCTTGTCAAAGTCACGGATCGACGTGGTGTTTTGCTGTTGCGTTCTGATAATGATCAGTCCAGGGTCGTGGTCCCACGTTCGTTACAGTCCTCTGTCCTACAGCTTCTCCACCAAGGACATTGGGGTATAGTGTGAACGAAACAACTTGCTCGTCAGTACTGTACTTGGTTCGGAATCGATGCTGCGATTACGAATATGTGCTCTCCTTGCATGGCGTGTGCCGAACAACAATCCGCACCACCGCAGAAATTCTTTGCATGGCCAAAAGCCACTTCCCCTTGGCAACGCTTACACATCGATTTTGCTGGTCCATTCTGGAATGCTCCATGGTTGGTTCTGGTCGATTCATTCAGTAATTTTCCTTTTGTTGTCCGGATGTCTTCCACGACGTCATCTGCCACCATCCAAGCGTTATCTGCTATCTTTTGCGTTGAAGGTCTTCCACAGACTATTGTTTCCGACAATGGCCCACAATTCATGTCCGCAGAATTTCAGTCATTCTGCAAGGCCAATGGTATTCAACATCTGACGTCCGCGCCGTTTTCGCTGCAGTCAAACGGTGCCGCTGAACGATTGGTCAGGACTTTCAAGTCCCAGATGTTGAAGTTGAAAGAGTCGCATTCTCGGGAGGATGCGTTATTGCTCTTTTTGTCCTCGTATCGCTCTCAGCCTCGAGATGGTCGCTCGCCGGCTGAGTTGCTCCACGGTCGTCCTCATCGAACCTTGATGTCATTGCTACATCCGCATCAGGTTCCTGTGCAGCGGCAGACGCCTGCTTTTGCTCCAGGCAACGTTGTCTACTATCGTCACTATCGAGGTTCACGGCGTTGGCTCGCAGGGCGCATTCTTCGCTGCCTCGGCCGCGCTATGTATCTGGTTTTGGGGGCCTCTGGTGAGGTGCGTTGGCATCTCAATCAGCTGCGCCTCTGTCGTCGCACGGATTCTGCCGCTGCCCGTCTGCTTTCAGCGACGGTGCCGTCCGGTCAGCGCCCTGGGGACCCATCTACTGGCTCGCCTCATCCCCAGATGTTACCGAAGATGCCTTCCATTTTTCCCCATGGCGACGCGCCGCCTCCGCCGCCGCCGCGTGTTCTCCCGCCGGCGACGCCCGCAGTAGACGCGTCGCTGCAACCGCCGGGGGGCCTCCCTGGGTCACGCGTAGCCGATCGCTTCCCGTGACCAGTTGTCCTCCGCCATGGACTTCTTGCCCGCTCCGGACCACATGGCGTCTTCTCCCGTCGGGTGCCCCGACCCGATGGAGGTCGACCCTTCGGCCCCTCCTGTCTCTCTACGGGCGCATACATCGCATGTTGGCGTGCACCCTGGAGTAGGTTTTCAGGCGTTTCCTAGCTCCCCTCGGACCAAATGGCCGGGTGCGGGTGGCACAGCCTCGCCTGTTGTTAGGCTCCCCACCTCGTCGCATACGTCAACATGGGGTCCTCCCCACGGCGGGCGGAAGCCTTATAACACAACCGTACGCCGATATGCGGGGGAGGAATGTGGTGTCACCGCCAGACACCACACTTGCTAGGTGGTAGCCTTTAAATCGGCCGCGGTCCGTTAATATATGTCGGACCCGCGTGTCGCCACTGTCAGTGATTGCAGACCGAGCGCCGCCACACGGCAGGTCTAGAGAGACTTCCTAGCACTCGCCCCAGCTGTACAGCCAACTTTGCTAGCGATGGTTCACTGACAAATTACGCTCTCAATTGCCGAGACGATAGTTAGCATAGCCTTCAGCTACGTCATTTGCTACGACCTAGCAAGGCGCCATTACCTGTGACGATTGATTGTAATACAATTTATATTGTGATGCATGTACCGTCCGACCGATGTTCACCAATTATGGATTAAAGTTAAGTATTCCAGAAGCTACGTACTATTTTTGCTACTATTAGGACCTTGTCCTGTTCCAGACCTTACGCCATCCTGCGTGAGCTTAAACGCGTGCCTTTCGGCCTCCTCTAGCAACACGGTGTTGGCTCTTCTGCCAACACTACATGTTTCAATATGGAGGTTTCTGTAAGCGCCAAGCTAATATTTTGCAATTATTAATCTGGTACTTAAAATCATTTTTGTTACCATTAAGTATTTGATACTATTGTTTCTGTTTGTTGTAGATCTTTTGGCCCTTCCTGTGATTAGTGGATGTGGCCTGTAACTAAAGTCTTGTGCGCTTTGCCTTAAAGTACGGACATGTGGGTGATATGTGCGTGTGACTCTTTGTATTTGCACACTCTCCTGCTCCGTGTTGAGAAGCGCTTTGGGTTATTGGTGTACATTTTAGCCAGCCATCTACCATTCGGTGCACATCCAAATAACAGTGTCTATTAGGCCGTAAGAGGCTCCAGTGAAGGTATACCTTGACGTATTGAATCTTGTTTTAATTATTATGTAATCTCTTTAAAATGAATTTGTACATTGTTTCTTGTTATTGCTAGGAAGGTTAACTTGCAATGTTTATGAGCGGGGCGCTCCTATACTGACGTTTTAATACTTGGTTCCCTTGAAAATAATCTATAATTGGCCATTTAAGTATTGCTGTGTATGTTAATTTCTATCAAACTCGTCTGCCGTTTGTTGTTTGGTATATGTTGACAGTCTTGTATCGGCAGCGGTTGACGCGTTGTCGGTATGCTAGTCAGAGGTAGGGATGCGTTTTCCTTCTGCTTCGGCGGTTTTCCTGTCATCGCACGAGGCATAGGTGTTTGCAGGTCACACGCACTTCTGCAGAGCTCCCGTTCCAGGCTCAAGTTTGCGTATCGTGCCGCGGTGGGGGCATCGCTTGTTTAGGAATACTCAGTGTTTCTATTATTGTAAGCTCCTTACGGACTTGTGTTGAAAGCCTTTCGGCAAACTGAGCACAGAGTTTCTTGATTTCTTAAAAAAAGGGGATTTAATTGTCATTATCATTTAATAGTATTTTAGCGTCCTGGCAGTTCATCTAAGTTCTTAACCTGATTTATGTGTCATAGGCTTGTGACCCGTCAGTGAAGTACTACTGTTTGCTTCGGTTTTTACACATGGGTAGCTTTCGGCCAGCTTGGCCGTATCTTGTCTTTACGAGAGCAGAATAACCAATGGAGAAGTATGCATTTGATGTATATTCTTTGACGTTAGTTGAGCTTCTGTTCACGTCCTGTTGTGGGATCAGCCCACAGTTGTGATGCTAGTCGCGCGATCGGAGTGCCGCTGCAGGTTTGTTTAGTCAGTTAACTGTGACTAATAAGGCCACCACTGTATTGCACAGTTGACATGTTCTTCGAACAACATTTGTAGTTTTTTGTATAATGGAAATGTCCTTATGCATTGTGCTTTTAATTTAAAAACCTTAACTGTTTGTATGTGTTTGGCAAAAATCTTGGTAACTGTTAGTTGGCTCATGATAGAATTGTTATTAAATAAAACTGTTTGGGAATGATAAATTGACTGGTAGTTGTGAGATGTCCTTAGGTTAGTTAGGTTTAAGTAGTTCTAAGTTCTAGGGGACTGATGACCATAGATGTTAAGTCCCATAGTGCTCAGAGCCATTTGAACCATTTTTGAATGATAAATGACGCATCAAATTGGGTCAACCTTCCACGTGTTTACTTAAATTAACACCGGTCCTTATCCAGTGCCCGCAGCTCTTGGTCTTGCGGTAGCGTTCTCACTTCCCGAGCACGGGGTCCTGGGTTCGATTCCCAGCGGGATAAAGGGTTTTCATCTGCTTCGAGATGACTGGGCGTTATTGTGTCGTCTTCATCATCATCATTCATCCCCATTACGGTCGGAGGAAGGCAACGGTAAACCACCTCCCTTAGGACCGTGCCTAGTACGGCGGTGCGGGTCTCCCACATCGTTGCCCCACGCTCTGTCAAGGAGTATGGGACTTCATCAAAGTCACTGCTTGTCCAGTAAAGGTTGCTTGTTAGGTAGTTGTAAACGCGAATGGGTCGCTAGCATATTGTGACTCGTCTCTGGGACAGGGCTGCTCGTAGCGCACTGACAGATTATTGGTGCGGCCTCACAGCTGTGTGACGTCACTGGCCGAGGGTCAGTGGATCGGTGCGACGCGGCGTATCCAATCTGCGGTCCATCGTCCGCTGGCGGCACCAGAGTTTGTGCTGTTGGCTTGTCGCCGTGGCGATGTGTGCCGCGAGTCTCCCGGCCGCGCACGGCGCTATTGACCCTGACGTCGACAGCACGCGGCCGCTGCTACCGTCCCCGCCGCCCCCGGCCGGCGCCCTGGCCGCAGCCAGTGTGGAGATGCTCAAGCGCCGACATCGACTGCAACCCACGTACGGCGCCACCGTGACTAGACACCATTCTGGCCGTGCATTCCTGTTGCAGGCGTTTACTGCAGAGAATCTGCAAGGTGTTTCCGTAAGAGCGTGCAAAAATTGAATGGTAACATAGAGAATGCTCCATTGAACTATTTGAGGCAGGGAACCTGGCGTTGGAGAAGCCAGCTTAAGGAGATAATAGGAATAAAAGCACATTACTGTGTACTTTTATAATTTACATTAGTTACAGGTAACTGCAAATACAGTCACTGACACAATGAACGTTCCATTTGCACTGTATCTTACAAAATGTGCTGAAAATGACGTGCGTCAATGCAAGCAAGCATGACATTGGCGAACATCTTCAAAATCGGGTGGTCGAGTGGTCCTCATTTTGGCAGGTCCCTCGTTCCTTTATTTCATGCTATCTTTTTGCTAGAACTTGTTCATGCTGGTGTTGATTTATATCAAGTGGACTTCTCTCTGTTGGATGAATAGCCTTTAATTGTTTTAGGTGTGACACAACAGGAAATCAAATATTTAGAGTTGCTTATGTGGTCTAAAATAGTGCCAAAAAGATAGTAAAGATTATTTTACTGTAATGATGAAAAATTAGAGACCCCTTTGAAGAAAAGAGAAGTACCTCTACAAATAAGACCTCAGATGGGAAGCCATTATGAAGCAAAGAAGGTAACACACGAAGGTGGAAGGAATATCTGGAATAACAATACAAGGGAAGCTAACTTGAAGATGATGTTGTAGAAATAGAAGAGGAATTAAATGGAGATGAGATATGATACTGCAAGAAGAATATGATACAGCAGTGAAAGATCTATGTAAATAAAAAAATTGAAGATTCTTTTGGGAGTGAGCCATGATATTCCACCTAGTGTACAAGATACACGAGACGGGGGAAACACCCACAGACTTCAAGAAGGAAGTAATAGTATCAGTTTCAAAAAGGGCAGGAACTAACAACTATTAGTTTGATGAGTCATGGTTGCAAAATACTGAGCTAAATTATTTACAGAAGAATGGAAAAACTGATAGAGACTCACCTCAGGGAACATCAGTTTTGGTTCTGGAGAAATACAGAAAGATGCCAGCCAATGCTGATCTTATGACTTGTGTTAGAGGGTGGGTTGGAGAAGGTAAGCTTATTTTTATAGCATTTATAGATTTAGAGAAACCTTATGACCTTATTAAATTGATTACACTCTTTGGAGTTGGAAGGAAGGAGTTTATGGGCACTCAGTGTGACTTTGGAGTGAGTTTCCAGCTGCTGTGTTATTTCACTCACACATTGTGATCCATGCATTATCTGTACCACATCAGAATTGTATCTGCAGGAAAGCCAGAACATGTACTCTTCTGACAATGCACCATTCTTGTTGTGTAGTAGTCTTAGCATTGGATGACACATGTAACTTTACTTTTTGATGTTCCTATTTAACTGCAGTGTGGTTTCTATACAAGTTGAAGGCAACTATTTGCTCTCTATACTTTATTCCTACCACCTTTAGAACTGCAATAAGAATGGTGCATTGTCAGAAGAGAGTACATGATCTGGCTTTCCTGTAGACAGAAATCTGATGTGGTACAGATAAACACATGCATCACCATTTGTGAGTGAAATGGCACAGCAGCTGGAAACTCACTCCAAAGTTGAAATATATGGGACAGTATGATTCTTCTGTGTAAAATATCTAATTTGCACACATTCACCAAGAAATTCTGGTGGTATATGCACCAAATGCAATATTGTATGCAGCCATATTGATATGGTGCCAACAATTTGACCAATGTCACACACATGTAGGTGATGCTGATTGGGAAGGAGCACCATTGACATTGAACGTAGGTGACAATTACCAAATGTACAAGAAGGAGCAATTGAGGAAAAGAGATTTTCCAATGCTGAGGATGTTCACACAGTGGTACTCGAATGGCTCCATGACCAAGGAGTTGATTTCTGTCATTAAGGAATTGAACGATTGGTAGAATGTTCCAAATGTTGTTTACAGAGACTTTTTGATACGTTGAAAAATAGTGTCATGTATGAGATCACTTTGAAGTGTAGTCCAGCATTCAATAAAAGATGCTAGGCCTACTGTAATAAAGTTTAACTTATTCTTGAAGTCTCTTCATATAACAGACAAAGGACATGAAACAGAAGCAGTAGTTGAGAAGGGAGTAAGACTGGATTTTAGCCTTTACTGATGGTAACTAATCTTTGTGCAAAGCAAGCAGTAAAGGAACAAAGGGAAGTAATGAAAAATTTTGAAGAGGGTATTGAAGTTCAGGGAGAAGAAATAAACACTTAGAGGTTTGCAGATGACATTGTAATTCTCTGTGAAGTGGAAGGACTTGGAAGAGCAGTTGAATGATAGTGTCCTGAAAAGAGGCTATGAAATAAACACCAACAAAAGTAAAAAGGCAATGGAATGAAGTTGAATTAAATTAGACAATACTGAAGGAATTACATTAAGAATGAGGCACTAAAAGTACTAGATGAGTTTTGCTATTTAGACAGTAAAATAACAAATGATGACTGAAGTAGAGAAGATATAAAATGCAGACTGGCCGTTGCAAGAAAGACAATTTTGAGTAAGAGAATTTTTTTAACATAAAATACAAATTTAAATATCAGAAATATTTTCCATAGTTACTCTCAACAGCAAAACAAATTTGGGCACTGTACACACAACTGCAGGAAATTTGGAGCTTTTGGCAATAGCAGCAGAAAACCAGTCCATGGTACGATATCAGGCAGAGGAAGTGGGGCTCGATGCAAGAAATACAAGGTATCTTGCACTCACTCTGTAACCATCTATGACCCATGTGCTAAGAATTGCTTATTTCACTGGCTGGCAGGGTGCTCAAGATCTAGTGGATGTGAAGCAGATTATGGACCAGACTGCATGTTAGAATCACAACAACAGCAACTGGATACCAACAAATACTAGGTGTGGAGGCTATAAAACTGTCAAGAATGCATTTCTAACAGCCTACTATTTACCATTCAGGCTTCACTAATGTGAGATAATTAAGAGTGAAAGACCAATTATACCTAAAAGTTCTTTTCTTCTAAAATTCCTTATGTTTGTCTTTTGCAGCTTGAAATTATCAGTTTATGTTTTCAGAAGATGGCAGTCACAAAACTGCCTTCCATGAGAATATGAACTCACATGTTTAAGGAGACTACTCTGGCTTCTTTTTTAGTGGCATAATGGTTTTTAGTGTGGAGTGGTAATATGAAAATGCAATGTTCGTAGCTACATTGTTTTTTGTCAATGAACAAATTCATTAGAAAGAAAAAGGTGGTGAAATTTCATGCAGTGTTTACCAAATCATGAAACTGAGTGTGAAAGTAATGGAATTGCTAGTCTTACTTCATATCAGCATCACTGCAATTTAAATATGTTTCTTGAAGTATCTAAAATAGCTCTTAAAAGATAGAACTGAACATAAGACATGTAAATTAGTATGGCCACAGCTAATAGTTATTCCCAAGTGTTTAGGTGCTGTTATTACATTTTCTTAATAAATTAACAACAGAAGTTTTTAACCAACAGCAAATGAGTGAGGATGTAATGTGTACTTGCATCTACAAACAGCCAGCAAAGCTATCATGAATGTGTGGTATTATCTAATTATTAACATAACGTTACTGGATCACCTACTTGTTAGGAAATATTAACTGCAATATATGAAATTGCATACAGTCTTCTAGAAATAAATTATTCTCACAATTCAAAGCTTTTCAGAGGAGTTAGAACTCAGACATTTGCATTTCAAGTAATTAGGCAAGCGAAAGTAATTGGTTTTTGGTTCAGTAGAGTTCATCAGATACAAACCTAACACCATAGTAAAATGATGGAATCAGAAGAAATTGTGATTCGTTTTATCTTCCTGTTGCAATTCTAGTTTTGCAAAATGTTATATCACAATGCACAATTGTATACCTTCAAATATTGCTTGTTACATGTTACAGACTTACTTACTTACTTACTTACTGTGTCAGCCACACAAACTGTAGTTGGTCTTTGGCCTCCCCAATCAGCCTCCTCCAGTGTCCTTGGTTCATGTATTCTTATTCAGACAGCCCCAGCATACTCATATCCTCTCTAACCTGATCAATCCATCAGAGTCGTAGTCTTCCCTGTGGTCTTTTGCCTCTAATACGGGGTATGTCCACAAAGTAAGTTCTGTTTGGTTATATAAAACAAACATGTACAGCTACAGAAAAAATATATATTGTACAAAAATCTACAACTGTTAAACTACTTTTCTACATAGCTTCTGGAATTTTGTAGGCACTTGTCATAGTGTGGCACAAGTTTTTGTATGCCTTCTTCATAGAAGGTTGCCACCTGTGTATTCAGCCATGTGGTAACATGTTATTTCAGCTCATCATCATTGTTGAAGTGTTGACCACCAAGGACAGATTTTAGCTGTAAGAAGAGATGAAAGTCGCTAGGAGTGAGGTTTGGGCTGTACGGAGGAACATGTCCCGGTGAAATTCCCCTTAGGAGTTGTTTGGTCACATTCACCGTGGGTACCCAATGTGCGCAAAGTTTTCGAAATTTCAGTTTTTCAGTAACAATTTCATGAATTAGCAAGGGCACTAACTGTAAACTTACAGTTGTGCTTAATCTTCTCTTCAATTGTGTAAACCAGTTCATCAGTAACTACAGATGAGGGGTCCACTTCGTTCTTCATCATGCACTTGATCACGTGCTTCATTGAACAGTCTGATCCATCTTCTAACCATTGAACCATTCATAGCATTTTGTCCATAAACCTTGCAGATTTGCCGGTGAATTTCCTTTGGTTTAACTTTCTTTGCATTTAGAAAATGAATCACAGATTTGATTTCACACACAGCAGCATTTTCAATTACGGCTGACATTATAAAGAAGCACTACAAAGTACACATCGGCAGCAGTGATATGAAAATGACGTACATGTCTTCTCCTTGAGTCAAAGTAATTGCTGCACATGCTCAGAACTGTGATCGTAGCACTTCTGTGAATAGAAATAGAATGGAACTTACTTTTTGGATGACCCTCATAGTTTGCTCCACTGCCTGCCTGATGATCTGGTCTTCTCAACGCATACCACTTCAGTCTTCTTTCTTTGATCACAGCCACGATAACCACCCACTTGTATAGCTGCTGCAATTCACAGTTCTTTCTTATCCTCCATTCATCTCCATTCTTCACTGGCCCAAAAATCTGTCTGAAGATGGCATTCTCAAATGTCAGGAGTTTTCTTTCCATCTTTTGGGTAATGGTCTAGGTCTCTGCTTCTTATAATACTGCAGGTTGTATTATTGTCTTGTAGATCTTGGTCTCTGAAGATCTTGATAGAAACCGGGACTTTAACAGCTTTCCCGGAGCAAACCTTTACATGTTTCCTGCTTGTATTCGTGCAGTAATTTCCTGGTCTATCTCATTCCTTTCATTGAGTATAGCCCCAAGATATTTAAAGTCTTTTTGCCCTTTCAAAGACTTAGTCCTCCACCTTCAGGGGTCTGTCATCATTTTCTCTGCTAACTATGAGGTATTTTTTCTTATCCATATTCATCTTCAGGCCTGCTCACATTGCCTCTTCTATTAATGTTCTTGTCATCTGAACCAGATCTTGCTCTTTCTCTGCTATTAAAACTACATCATCTGCATAGGCCGGGGTGTTGATCCTTCTTTCCAGCTGTATTCCTGTCTCTAGGCTTGCTATCTTTCTCAGGGCTCTCTCCAGTATCAGGTTAAACAGAAGGGGGGAGAGGCAGTCTCCATGTCACACTCCAGTCCTCACCTTGAACTTCTTTGATTGTTTCCATTTACTTTCACCATACGTGTTGCCTCCTGGGAGCATGTCCATGTCAGTTTTATGAGATTTCTGGGAACTTGAGCCCTTTCGAATTCTTACCATATTACTTGTTTATTCACACTATCATATGCTTTTTGGAAGTCCACAAAAAAACAGTGAACATTTTTGCAGAATTCCCAGCTCTTTGCTAGTACTTGCCATATTGTATGCAAATGGTCTACAGTTGCCTTTCCATTTCTGAAACCTGCTTATTGGAATCCCAGTACTTTCTCAACACGTGGTGTTAGTCGCTTCAGTAGCAACATGCTCAAGATCTTAGAAGCTGTACATAGTAATGTGATTCCTCAATAGTTGCTACATCTCATTAGGTCTCCTTTATTTAATATAGGGCAGATGCCAGACTCCTTCCATTCTTCTGGGATCCTTTCCTTCTTCCAAATTAAGCAGATTAAGTGGTATAGTCTCACTTGTAGAGTAGCTCTTCCCTCCATGAGTATCTTTGCAGGTATGCCATCTATTACTGGTGCCTTCCACCTCTTCAGCAGTTTTATGGTCACTCTTACCTCTTCCATGGTTGGTAGTTCATACTCCCCATGTTTATATCCACATTCAGGAGGTTATCAAAGTAGTTTGTTCATTCCTCCATAGCTTTCATTTCATCTGTGATTATCTGTCCTTCTTGACCTCTGATCATATCAATCCTTAGATTGTATCCTTTCTTGAAGAAACTGACTGTCCTGTAAAAGTCTCTTGTATTTCCTACTGTCCAGTCTTCTTCTGCCAGTTTTATTTTACTGTTTATGAACTCTCACTTTTCTGTTTGAAGGACTTGTCTTGCCTCTCTAGCTGTTTCCATATATCCCAACCTTGTTCTTTCATCCTGTTCATTTGTCAGCCATAACAGTTTTGCTGCTTTTCTCTTGGTGACTGCATCTCTATGCCTAACATTAAACCATCCTCTGCTCTTCCTCTACTTCTCCATTGGCACCTCACTTGTAGCATCTTTTAAACCTGTCTTGATTTGCAATCAAAACTTAAAACTTTTCAATATCATCTTCATCTGCTTCTTCTATGGAAGCAAACCTGTTTCCAATTCCAAGTGCATATCTTTCCTTAATGCGGTCCTCTTTCAGTAGGTCTGCATTTATTTTCTGGTCAGCTTCTCTTCTCCTGCTCTTACGGCTTTCTATCCTCTCCTGTATGGTTGTCACCACAAGATAATGGTCCGATCCTATTTCTGCACCTCTTTAAGATTTTACGTTCTGGATAGCATTTCTGTGTCTGGCATCCATAAGTATGTGGTCTATTTGGTTCTGAGTTTCTTGGTCAGATGACTTCCATGTTATCTTATGGATGTCTTTGCGAGGAAAGTAGGTACTCATAATTATTAATTTTTTTGAAGCTGCCAGATTGACTAATTTCATTCAATTATTGTTAGAGGAATCATGGACTGTGAAGGCCAGCATAAGGTCTCAAAATATCTTCTCTTCCTTCTATAGCATTAGTATCACCAAGGAAAACCTTCACATTGTATGATGGTGCATCTTCATACACTGATTCTAGGTCTTCATAGAAACAGTCTTTTTCACTGTCATCTTTATATTCTGCAGGTGCATGGAATGAAACCAGAGTTAGATTGTAGAATTTTCCTTTTATTCTTATCGAGCATATTCTTTCATTAACAGTCTTGAAGTCCATGATATTTCCCCTTACTCTGTCGGCTACTGCAAAGCCTACTCCAAACTGATGTTTACCTTCTTTATTTCCTCTGTAGAAGTAGCTATACCAATTTTCTTTATGTATTCCTTCTCCAGGCCATCTCATTTCTTGCAGTGCCACTATGACTAGCCTGTACCTATTCAGTTCTTCATCCAGGAACTTCACCTTTCCAGGTGAGAATAGTGTTTTTACATTCCAAGAGCCATACTTCACTCTATGTTTGTCCTGTGATCTCCTGGCATTAACCTTTGACTTTCTGGGGTTGTTTCCATTGTTCCATACCAAATGCGAGGCTATTTCTTGGTGTTTCATAACACTCATCTTTTTTACAGTGTGGGGGTGTTGGCCCCATGTCCAACCCCCAACCTGGAGGATCAGGGTGTCCCATTTAGTCTGGATCATCACGACAAGGTAAGGACACCATGGGGGGATATGTTACACACATCAAACTATTCTTTCATTTCCATTCCTATGACAGTTTCTTCATGGGGTTTGTAATACTATTCAGATTTTCATAATACAATGTTTATGTCTTGGATGTGAATTCTGTGAAACAGTATACCACAAGGATGCACCTGCAATTATTTGCAAACAGATTAACACCAGACTAACTGCCTCTAAAAGGAAAAGCAAGAAGGGGAAGATGAGTAAGAAGATGGTGAGGTGAGCTGTAATCATATGGTGAACATAATGGCAACAATAGCACAAGACACAGAGCAGTGGAACCAGTCAGAAACAATAGCAGTCACTAATTGCTAGTTACAAAAATAAAAAATAAACATAGACAAACATATGAATACACCACTGAATGTCTACTCATGACTTGGATTCAATTCAAACCATTGACCTCTAGTTATGCCTGATCTAAATATGCTCATGGTGCAGATTGTGGATGAATGACAGTAACGGAGGTGTCATCAAAAAGTATGTCAGATGTAGAATATTATATCTGGTGTTGATTTATCTTTTTGTCATGCTGATGATGATGAAGATTTTCAAAGGAATTTTCTTCAACTGCATGGCCTGTCCTCCAGTGTGGGCCTGCAGCTTAATGGGATTCGGCAAACACTTGCAGTATGCAGATAAAGTGACTTGCCATCCACATGTCTCGCATCTCTGGCACATTAATAAGTTTTTAGGTATCTTTTAGCTACACAGCAGCAATAAGCAGCAGTAAAATTTATTGTCAAAGGCTATACAAATTCACTCCAAGGATGACTATGGGAACAGAAGTTGCTCTGTATTGGGAACTGTGGATTAAATATCATTGCATGCAATGGCTGGACCTCGGAATGTCAAGGGTCTACTCCTACACTTGAGCTCTGGACCGAATAAATACACGGTAGTCAGAAAACAGATGCGTAGTAATTGTGAATATTACCAAACTATCAGTTTAATACGTTGCAAAATACTGAAACAAATTATTTACAAAAGAGTGGAAAAACTGATAGGAGCCAACCTCGGGGTAACATCTATTTGGGTTCCGAAGAAATGTTGGAAGAGGTGAGACTGTACTGACTCTACAACTTATCTTATAAGATAGATTGAAGAAAAGCAAACTGAAGTTTATAACATTTTTAAACTTAGTGAAAGTTTTCAATAATTTGACTGGAATACACTCTTTGAAATTCAGAAGGTAGCAGGGGTAAAATACAAGGAGCAAAAGGCTATTTATAATCTGTACAGAAACCAGATGACAGCTACATGAGTCTAGGGGCATGAAAGACAGCAGTGGTTGAGAAGGGAATGAAACAGGCCTGTAATGTATCCATGATGTCATTCAGTCCATAAAGTGGGTGAGCAGTAAAGCAAGACAAAGAAAAATTTGGAGAAGGAATTAAAGTTTATGGAGAAGAAGAAAAAACTTTGAGATTTGTCAATGACATTGCAATTCTGTCACAGACAGCAAACGACTTGGCAGAGTACTTGAACACAATGGACACTGTCTCGAAAGGAGGATGTTGGGTGAAGATAAACTTCTGTGTTCTGGCCAATCAGACCTGGCTGACTGCCATGGCATCTTCTACCAATAGCATCATCGGGTGCAATATGGAGGAGCATGTTGTCAGCAGACTGCTCTCCCAGTCATTGTCACATTTCTTGACCTGGGAACCACTACTAAACGACTGAGTAGCTCCTCAGTTGGCTTCACAGGGCTGAGTGCAGCTTTTGAAATATAATACTACAGATGAATGCTGAAGATTACCAAGGCCATTCAATAAGTAGTGCAACACTTTTCTTTCTCGGCCAATTTCAGAATCTGTTGTGGAACATTGTGGGGTATTCCTGCTTCAGACCCTATAGTTTCATGAAGTTCCAGAAGGTGGTGGCACTATATGCAGCCTTCAAAATGGCATCTGTAACATAGGCGCATTTCAAGTAGAGAGTTCTCATTGAGTTTCTTTTGGTAGAAAACCAGTGAATTGCAAATATTCATAGGTGCTTTTAGAATGATGACAGAGACCTGGCAATGAACAAAAGCATGGTGAGTCATTGGGTGAGGCATCTGCCATCACCGCAACGACGTCACGCAAACCTGTCTGATCTTCCACATGATGGTCAGCCGCACACAGCTGTGATTTCTGCAATGCTGGGATGTGCGGACACTCTCATTCAAGGCGATCAATGGATCACAATCAAACACCTTGCTGCTCAACTGAGTGCCTCTGTTGGTAGTCCTGACAGGCCTGTACATCAGTTTGGGGCACTCAAAGGTGTGTGCCTGCTGGATTCCCCGCTGCCAAACAGAAGAGCACAAAGAGGAACAATGAACCATCTGTGTGGAATTTCTTGCATGTTACAAGGCCGATCATGACAATTTTTTATCAGGCATCATCACAGGCACTGAAATGTGGTTTCATCACTTTGAACCAGAAACAAAATGGCAATCCATGGAGTAATGCCACACCACCTCTCCTGCAAGGAGAAAATTCAAAACCACACCCTCAGCTTGTAAAGCATTGCGTCAGTATTCTGGGACTCAGGAGGTGTTATTCTGTTTGATGTCCTCCCTCATGGTGCAACAATCAACTCTGAAGTGTATTGTGCTACCCCCAGGAAATTGAAGAAATGACTTTAGTGGTTCATTGCCACCAAAATTCTAATGAACTTCTCTTTCTCCATGACAACACAAGGTCTCACACAAGTCCACACACCTGATGGAATCTCACAAGACTTTGTTGGTCTGTTCTTCCTCATCTGCCCTACAGCCTGAATTTTGCACTTTCTGACTTCTATCTGTTTGGCCCAATGAAGGATGTAATCCATGGGAAGCAGTATGTGGATGATGGGGAGGCTGTTGATGGAGCACGATGTTGGCTCTGATGTCGACGGTAGAGTGGTACCATGCAGACAGATAGTCCCTCCCAGTAAGGTGGCATAAGGCCTTTGTATTGAATGGACATTATGTTGAAAAATAGGATTTTGTAGCGAGAACAGTGGGGCTAATATGGTGTATTGGACTGCTGAATAAAAAGAAAAAAGTGTTGCATTACTTACTGAATGCCCCTCATAGGTGGGTAGATTATGTAATTTATGAGGACGTATTGAGTAGAATTGAAAAGAAAAGAAAACTGTAGCATAATTTGACTAAAAGAGGGATTAATTGATACGATACATTATGACTCATTAAGGAATGAAACTTCCTGGCAGATTAAAACTGTGTGCCGGGCTAAGACTCGAACTCGGGACCTTTACCTTTAGTGCTCTCCATCTGAGCTACCCAAGCACAACTCACACCCCATCCTCACAGCTTTACTTCTACCAGTACCTCATCTCCTACCTTCCAAACTTTACAGAAGCTCTCCTGCGAACCTTGCAGAACTAGCACTCCTGAAAGAGAGGATATTGCAGAGACCTGGCTTAGCCACAGCCTGGGGGATGTTTCCAGAATGAGATTTTGACTCTGCAGTGGAGTGTACGCTGATATGAAACTTCCTGGCAGATTAAAACTGTTTGCCGGGCCGAGACTTGAACTCGGGACCTTTCACGGGCAAGTGCTCTCCATCTGAGCTACCCAAGCACAACTCATGCCACATCCTCACAGCTTTACTTCTGCCAGGACCTCATTTCATATCAGCGCACACTCCACTGCAGAGTGAAAATCTCATTCTGGAAACATCCCCCATGCTGTGGCTAAGCCAGGTCTCCGCAATAACCTTTCTTTCAGGAGTGCTAGTTCTGCAAGGTTCACAGGAGAACTTCTGTAAAGTTTGGAAGGTAGGAGACGAGGTACTGGCAGAAGTAAAGCTGTAAGGACGGGGTGTGAGACGTGCTTGGGTAGCTCAGATGGAGAGCACTTGCCCTCAAAAGGCAAACGTCCCGATTTCGAGTCTCGGCCCGACACACAATTTTAATCTCCCAGGAAGTTTCATATCAGTGCTCACTCTGATGCAGAGTGGAAATTCTCGTTCTGGAAACATTAAGGTATCATCAATTTAGTATTGTAGGGAAGTGAGTTGGGTAAAAATTGCACAGGTTGACCAAGAGATGAGTGCAGTAAGGCAGTTCAAAAGGATGTGGGATGCAGTAATTATTCAGGGATGAAGAGGCTTGCACAAGACATAGTAGCATGGAGAGCTGCATCAAACCAGTCTTCAGACTGAAGACCACAACAATAAATTCAGGGTAAACTAATAATAGCCTGATGTACAATACATTTATATCTGCTTTAGCTATATCCAGTACATGACTCTTTTTCCCTTTTGTTTAACAATTAGGCATTAGACATAACATGTTAAAATGTTTCATATTCTTGAAATTGGCATTTGACAAGTAGGTGAAACAGGCATTGTTTTGGCGTATCATTATTAGTCACAAAGTTCACAAAACAACAACAGAAATACTATATGAAAATCACCATGCCTTGGACCAAATCTGAACTGGTGAGTGACATACATATTTTAAAGAAACCAGCCATGGATACATGCCTACTATAGACATCCATCCCTTTGCTAACTACTAGCATTCAGAAACTTTACAGTGCGGTAATCAACTATTTGTTCAAATAAAAGCAAATTTCTTCAGAAATAGTTGACAACATTTTATTCAAGGACAACAAAAATTGCATGGATGGTACCTAACACAAGACATGAGTGTCCTTGTCATGGGCAGGATTTATATCCCATCTCAAAAAAGCATGTTAGTGTCTTGGCCCATTCAGCCAGAGCCACACAGGTGTATGGGATTATTTAAACTGGCAAGAATTTCAGACTTGTATTCCTTCAGACTGTCACCACTACTGCTCCTTTTGACAGAAATATATTTACTTCATCCTTAGGCATCAGTGTACGAATGGCAAGCATAAAGACATAAAAGATAGAAACATAACTATCTACTACAATTAGAGATTAAAACCTAAGGATAGGAAATTTTCTGTTCACGTTCACGTTTTGCCGCAGGAAATCTATAGAATTTCATTTAGTTGTTCTTTGCTCTCTCCAGCAGTTTAACTGTAGTGTACCTCTTCATTATTTAACTAGCATTTCCAGAAAGTAGCGTAAAGTTTACATTGTTATTTCAGAAACTTTGCACTCTTGTTTTTGTTTACACACAGTTGCGTATAGGCCAAATTTGTGGAACCATATTTTCGTGTTGATCTGTAATTTAACTGACTTATTCTTAATAAACTATTACGTTTATCATGAGTAAAAATTGCTTGACTTGCCATAGAATTGTTAGATCGGGGCTTTGGTTTGATGGGTGCTGTAATTTTCTCCATGTGGGCGACTGTAGTGGCATGGGAATAGGGGAAGTAAATGAGACTCATCAGTGGTTTTGTAGGATTTGTAGCAGAGATAGGAAGATACTAGAACAGGAGTGGAAAATTGCCACCCTTCAGGCTGAGTTAGACAAGGCCAGGGGAGATCTTGTCAGGTTAAGGAGGGAGAAGGGTAAAGAGAGGTGGGAAGTGACAACAGGCAACAGGAGGAACAGGCCAAGAACTTTGTCAGACAGTTTAGTGGTGAATGTGGAAAATAGATTTGACCTGTTGCTTCAGTTAGAAGCTGGTGAGCCTCAAGCAGTTGCAGGTGTAGACAGGGCACAACAAACTTTCAGCAGCAAATTGAAAAGTAAGAATGTAGGGAAATCAGTAAAGAGAAAGAAAAAGAAAGTGTTGTTGTTAGGTAGTTTCCATGGAAGAGGTGTTGACCAACTTTTGCAGGATGAACTAGGGTCAGAATACCAGGTCATCAATTTTTTAAATCCTAGTGCTGGTCTGGAGCAGCTGACAGAGGATTTAGGATCACTTTGCAAAGATTTCACTAAGGAAGACACCATAGTTATAGTGGCAGGTAATAGTACTGACAGAGATTCTGGGTACAGTATAGAGTATGACCTGGCAAAGATTGCATCAGTATCGAAGCATACTAGTGTTGAGTTTGTATCTGTTCTTGGGTGCCATGATCGACCTCATTTGAAGTCTTCTGTGAAGAGAGTTAATTTGGAGTTGGAATGGATGCTTATGTCGGGTTCAGGGTCACACATTGGTGTGGTTCCTGTTGATTCTCTCAATAGGTGGGATTATACTAAGCATGGCCTTCACCTCAACAGGAAGGGGAAGGGAAACAGGCTGGGAAAATAGCAGGAAAGTTAAGGGGGGGAGGAACTGTCATGAGTGATAAAATACCAGTGGTTATAGGGGTCAGAAAAGACCCTTTTTTAGGGCAGTGAGGACAGAAAGAAACCAAATTTTAAGAGAAGTTAGGACTGACACAAACCTTCAGTTTGAGAAAGAAACCAAAAAACATAATTCTAGCTTATTACATCAGCATAAACAGCTATTGGTTAATAATTTTCAACAGTCAGCAGATATTTTAACTCTACCCAATTTTAACTCAGTTAATGTGAAATGTCAGCTATCTTTATTGCATCAAAATATTCGAGGACTGAGAAATAAAATTAATGAATTAATTATCTGCACAGATGAATTAGAGTCTTCAAACCCTGCTGACATAATCTGCCTCTCTGAACATCATGTGACCACTGGTATAGAACTTTTAAGTGTTACAGGATTTAGGTTAGCATCTCACTTTTGTAGATCAGAAATGGAGAAAGGAGGAGTCGCCACATTCATGAGGAACTGTCATAAATTTAAGAACATAGGCATTCATAAATTTTGCCTAGAACAGCATAAGGAAGCATGTGCAACAGATGTAGAATTTCACAAAAAATCTTTCTTAATATTAAGTGTATATCGAGCACCTGCAGGTAACTTTAATATGTTTGTAAACCACCTTGAAGCTGTACTGGCCCATTTAACAACCAAAAACAAAGAAATAGTGGTTGCTGGTGATTTCAATGTAGATTTCCTTAAAGACTCTCCCAATAAGAACTTGTTTCAGTTAGTAACACTATCATTCAACTTAATTCCCACTGTAAAGTTCCCTACTAGGGTAGCCAATTGCTGACAAACAGCTACTGATAATATCTTTATAGAAAAGTCCAATGAACAAAATTACATTACAAAACCAATAGTCAATGGCCTCTCAGACAATGACATGCAGTTCCTTCTATTAATTGTTAATAGTGAACAGGATATAAAATCTGTGAAATCTGAGCTCAAGACGGTAATCAATAAGCCAAAAATTTATTTTAGGACACTACTCAGAGACATTCACTGGACTGATGTTTACAGTGCTCATGGCATGAATGAAAAATATAACACTTTTGCTAATAACATGCTTACCTTATTCAAACACTGTTTTCCCCCAAAACTTACCAAGATTAGAGAAAAGTCTACAAAGAAGCCATGGATTACTCAAGGAATAGGGGTATCTTGTAAAATAAAAAGAAAGCAGTATCTGCCAATCAGAAACAGTTCCGATGTTGATGCTATAGCACATTACAAGAAATAATGCAAAATATTAAAGGCTGTAATATGGACATAAAAGCAAATATATTACAAGGAAAAGATTGTCATGTCGGATAACAAAATAAAGACTATATGGGATCTAGTGAAGGAGGAGACTGGTAGAACCAGACATGAAGAGGGACAAGTAGCATTAAGAGTAAATGATACATTTGTGACAGATGTGTATAGTGTTGCAGAACTTTTTAACAAACATTTTACAACTGTTACTGACAAGATGGGGTTGTCAGGTTCTGTAAATGCTGCTATGGAATACCTCAGACCAGACATTTCAAGTAACTTCCATAATATGAATTTGACTGTCACTACCCCAGCAGAAATAATATCCATCATAAAATCTTTAAAATCAAAAACATCAAGTGGGTATGATGAAATATCAACAAAGTTAATTAAAGAATGTGATTCTGAGTTAAGTAACATATTAAGCTATCTGTGTAACCACTCATTTATCAGTGGAATATTTCCTGAATGGTTGAAATATGCTGAAGTTAAGCCACTGTTTAAGATGGGAGATAAAGAAATAGCATCAAATTCCTACCAGTTTCACTTTTGCTGGCATTCTCAAAAATTTTAGAAAAAGTAATGTACAATCGGCTTTATAGCCATCTTATCTCAAATAACATACTGTCAAAGTCACATTTCGGATTTCTAAAGGGTTCTGATATTGAGGAAGCTATCCACATTTACAGTGAAAATGTGCTTAATTCATTAGACAAAAAATTGCAGGCAACTGGTATATTTTGTGATCTGTCAAAGGCATTTGACTGTGTAAATCACAATATCCTTTTAAGTAAATTAGAGTATTACAGTGTAACATGAAATGCTGCAAAATGGTTCAAATCTTATATCTCTGGCAGGAAACAAAGGGTGTTATGAGGAAAGAGACATGTATCAAGCTATCAAGCATCATCCAACTGGGAACTAATTACATGTGGGGTCCCACAAGGTTCCATTTGAAGGCCCTTACTTTTTCTTGTGTATACCAATGAACTTTCATCAGTAACATTACCAGAAGCCAAGTTCATTTAGATTGCCAATGATACAAACATTGCAATAAATAGAAAATCAAGTGTAGCCTTAGAAAGTTCAGCTAATAAAATATTTTTGGACATTAATCACTGGTTCCTAGCCAATTCTTTGTCACTAAACTTTGAAAAAAAAAACCACACTACATGCAGTTCTCTGTAAGGGGGTCCCACGAGTATATGCCTAACATATGATGAGAAGCAGATAGAAGAAGTGGACAGTGTTAAATTCTTGGGATTACAGCTTGATAATAAATTCAACTGGGAGGAGCACACCACAGAACTGCTGAAGCGTCTTAACAACTCTATTTGCAATGCAAATTGTGTCAGACATAGGGGATATAAAAATGAAAAAGCTGGCATACTATGCTTACTTTCATTCCATAATGTCACATGGGATTATTTTTTGGGGCAATTCTTCAAGCAGGGCTAAAGTTTTCTGGGCACAAAAACGTGCAAAAAGAGTTATATGTCGTGGGAACCCAAGAACATCCTGCGGAAGCCTGTTTGGGGAACTAGGGATACTAACTACTGCTTCCCAGTATATTTATTCCTTAACGAAATTTGTCATTAAAAATATATCACTTTTTCAAACCAACAGCTCAATTCATGGAATCAATACTAGAAATAAGAATAATCTTCACAAGGATTTAAAGTCACTTAGTCTTGTACAAAAAGGTGTGCATTATTCAGGAACACACATTTTCAATAACTTGCCAGCAGCCATAAAAAGCTTAGCAACCAATGAAATTCGGTTTAAGCGAAGCCTAAAGGATTTATTGGTGGCCAACTTCTTCAACTCCATTGAAGTATTTCTCAGTAGAACCAACTGATTTTTTATAACTTCTGCACAATTTCAGTGCAGTAATGTGTTCATTGTAAATAAGTGTGTGTGTGTGTGTGTAAGTACAATCTAACTTCTGCAACAGTTCAGTGCAGTCATGTGTTCATTGTAAATAAATTTTTAGTAGTTGTATTACATGTTTATTACCTTATAAATAAATAAAAAACTTTTTTATTTTAAATTCAGTGCATTAGTATTTGTGAAACGATTCTTTCACATAGCGTTCATTAAAAAATGATGACCTTGTCACTTGGGACCTATGAAATAGTACATTAGGTTATTTGTTTGAGTTGTAAATATTTGTCATGTATTGTTGTTTTTCTGACATGCTCTACATCCTGGAGGACCTCCTCACTACGGGTCAATTGGAATGAAAGTAAATCTAATCTAATCTAATCTATGATATAAATGAAATTTACCTCTCATTCTGCTACACTGCAACAAGTCACAACTAATGTAAATATAATATGAGTCAAAACTGCCATGCATGCATTACCTAAAACTTGCATTGCAGATATTGTGGAAATGGAAAGTATTATTGATATATGGTTTTCACAGAATGGATTATTATTAGTCCGGGGCTCATATTATTAACCAGTAAACAGATGGTTATATCACTTAGAAAGTGTATTTTTTGTGCAAATATATACTTTTTTAAATGGAACAATGTCTGTTGACATGAACAAACTAAATGTAAGGTAAATTCAAATTTCAGTGGTGTCTGCTGTAGAATTCTAGTGTGGACCATTTACAATATATCATATTTTGAAAAATTTCCACACCAACACTTGTTTCTCTCATACAACCTGTGTAGTTGCTAGTTATGATGTTGTTATGTTTGCTTATGTTGCGCTTGTGGGTTCCTTGAATGCATTGGAACTTCCTAGTCTAAGCAGTAGGTTGTGAGTGGACAATGTGATTTACCGATGCAGAAAAAAACCAACATGCTCATGGTGTATGGAGAATTTAGGAAAAATGCAGTTCATTCCTGTACATTGTATGTGGAAAGGTATCCCAATAGACATCAACCATCTCAGCAATTTTTTATCAACCTTTTCAACCAGTTACCTGAAAGTGGTAGTGTATCACCTAGACAACATAACAGTAGGAGACAAGTGATGACAGAAGAAGCAGAAATTAATGTTCTTGCTGCTGTTGCAGCTGATCAGCAAGTTAGTTCCCACACACTCCTATGAGGAAGTGACATAAGTCAGGCAAGTGTCCTACACATTCTCCATTGACTTAGATTCCATCCCTATCACATCTCTCTCCATCAAGAGCAACATGGAAATGATTATGAGAACTGTGTTAACTGTTGTATGTGGGCATTAAGACAGTTTACTCCAGATGTGTCATGTATCTTGTTTAGCGATGAAGCCACAGTTACCAATCATGGCCAGGTAAACTGATGAAACATGCACTATTGGTCTGTTGACAATCCCCGTTGGCTTCGTCAGGTGGAACATCAGCATCCGTGGAGTGTAAACATGTGGTGGTGAGTAGTGAACCATCGGCTCATAGGCCCACTTTTCCCAGACAGAACACTGAATGTTTACAAGTACCATAGCCTCCTAACAGACCATTTTCTGTGGATGCTAGAAGATGTTCCTATGTAGATTAGGAGGAACCTGTGGTACCAACATGATGGTTGTCCAGCTCATAGGGCTTGAAGTATTACAGTATGTCTTCATTAATTGTTTCCAAATCGTTGGATTGGATGCAGAGAACCTGTACCTTGGCCAGCCCATTCCCTGAATTTGATGCCTGTAGAATTTTTTCTGTGGGGAAAGGTGAAAGGTGCTGTCTACAGGGACATACCAACTACACCAAAAGATATACAATAATGTAGTACTGCAGCCTGCTCAGACATCTCTGCTGAAATGCTAGCACATGTGCTGCAGTCGTTCCATACCAGAATGGAAGCTTGTGTTGCCACTGTTGGTGGTCATGTTGAACACAACCTGTTATGGCCACTTGTCTTGTTACTGGACAGAATCCACATAACTAGTGTATGCACTTGTGTTATGCTTTAGTGGTGGTGGTGGTGGTGGTGGTTAGTGTTTAACGTCCCGTCGACAACGAGGTCATTAGACACGGAGCGCTAGCTCGGGTTAGGGAAGGATTGGGAAGGAAATCGGCCATGCCCTTTCAAAGGAACCATCTCGGCATTCGCCTGAAACGATATAGGGAAATCACGGAAAACCTAAATCAGGATGGCCAGAGACGGGATTGAACCATCGTCCTCCTGAATGCGAGTCCAGTGTGTAACCACTGCGCCACATCGCTCGGTTTATGCTTTAGTGTGTGCTACCACAGGTATTGTACAAATGTCAGTGTGGGAACTTTTCAAAATATGATATCTAATAAATGACTCGGACTAGAATCCTGCAGCAAACACCAATGACATTTTAATTTACATTACTTTTAGTTTCTTAATGTCAACAAGCATTGTTCCATTTAAAAAATAATATGTTTGCAGAAAAAATACACTTTCTAAGTATTATTAAAATCTGTTTACTGGCTAACAATATGAACCCCTGAGTACCAATCCATTCTGCAAAAATTACACATCAATAGCACGTTCCATTTACTCAGTGTCTGTGGTGCAAGTTTTAGGTGAGTTGCACTGTATATAGAATGCAAAACTATCCTATAGATCATTGGTGCATGCATAACATACAGATAATTATGCAAAGTAATTGAAAGAAGGTTAATTTAAAATCACAATTTGTTAAAGCATTCTCTTATGTTTAAGTAAGCATTTTTTTCTATTTAACTATCCAAAAATTTTGCCCACTGCCCCCAGTAGAAGATACCTCAGTATTTTGGAAGAACTTGAAATTTTTGACAGTAACAACCAACACCCTGAGCATGTTCTTAACATGCAAATTGATTTAAACCAAAAATTTTATTTCAAAATCTTTAAAACACTTGTTAGAGTTCCTAGTGTGGAGTGTCACCATGCACCATTGAAAGTTTGCAGAGGTCAACAGTATCGCCTTCATCTACAGATCTTTATGGTCACACAGCACATGCGGCAGCATACTACTCCATACAGGAATGTCTGCTGCCTTGAATAACACCTGAAGAACTGCAACCAAGATAATCTAAGATGAAACTGTGAGTAGCCTGTGCCATCTAGTGACACTGCTGCATTTCACTACCTTCCCACTACAAATTGTGCTGTTTCTCATTTTTTTATATCAGTGTTATTATATTTGCTTCTTTCTCGCTACTTTGTGTTAATTTTCTTTCCATTTTCGTTTTTATTATTTCTATAACCCTGTACATAATACTTGTGTATGTGCTGTGGCAACAGTCCACTGGCAGCCTACACTTAGAATATTCCACCACTGGTAACTGCACAAGCCGGCCACCAGAGGCTGCCTGCAGTGGGTCACATGACTTGTGCACACAGTATGGCATCTGTTGCACCATCTAGCAGAGCCCTATTCTTTATAAGTCCAGTGCAGCAGCCACTAGCCCATATATTGTGTCCATACTTACTCTCAGCAAGGGCTTGTATGAGCACTTGGGTAGTTTCTATGTTTGTATCTATGTTCTTAACTGTTGTTTGCTTGTATGTTGAAGAAGAGTATACTTTGATTCATTGTGGCCATACTGTTGGTTGTGTTTAACAGCATCATACAACTGGAGACAGGTGTGGTGTTTACTTCCACGTGCTCAGTCTATTTGGTTGTTCCCTCAGTTCTTCTGTCTATGGAGGCAGTGCTCCAATCACTCCTCAAGCAGCAGCAGGCACTTATGGTTGCTACCATGAACTTGTCAGCCACAGTGACTATGCAGGCTTCCACAACATTGGCATACACGCCACTCTTCCCCTCTTACAATGATGCGGCCAAAGACTGGGAGGCTTACGAGAAGCAGCTATGGCAACATTTCCTTGCTTTTGGTGTCACTGATACAAACAGGTGAAAGGCTGTTTTCTTTTCTTGGACTTCTCCTCAGATCTACCACGTGTGGCAGTTAGCCCTGCTTCAGGAAGCTGCCTCACTTTTGTTTTGCAATATGGGTAAGTTGTCCAGTTATCACTGTAAATGCAAGCTTGTCATTGCAGCACATGTAGAGTTGTGTTGATGTTATTACTATTCCCACCAGTCCTACCAGAGTTGGGTGGCTGAACTCCATGGCCCTAGTCACAATGTCAGTTTGTCACCAATGCTCATCAGGATTCCTGTGCTGGTTCTATGATCTGTGATGCCATCCTTCGGATGGCTCCTGAGAGGGAGGTGCATCAATGTGCACTATGGTGTGAGAATCCATCTTTGGCTGAAGCATAAATATTGCTCAATCTTTTGAGATGTATCATATGTATCATACTGCTAGGAATTAGATCAAGGCTCGGTGTGACATCACTGTGAATAACAGGGTTTGATAACACCAAGTAATTTATCATTTTGAGTCTATTGATTTCTCAGTGGATGTGTGGACACTTGTTTCAATAAATTGACAGAAGTTCTAGACAAAATCTCAAGTAAAAAAGTCAACATAATTTAGTATCAATACATAAATATTAACACAAATATCATGAATGAAACTAGTAGCAAGCTCATAAATATCCTTCAGGGTTTTGGCATGTCCCTGTTGGTCAGTAGTGTAATAGGGGTTAGTACAGTGACTGTATCAGTAATTGATGGTGTTGCTACAAATACGAGGGCTATGCCAAAAGTTTTTAGCAGCCCGTAAACAATAAGGTGAGGACAATGGGGTTGTTTTCATTCGAAAGAGCGATGTTTTTCAACCTTGGGATGTGCTCGAGCAGCCCCTGGCTAGTGGCGATCTCCCCACAGTGTGGTAAGAAAGCACAGGCAGTGCTGAGTCAGAGATGGTGCAGGATGGAGCTGTCGCGCCGCGACTTTCGTGCCATGATTTTGTACAATTATAAAAAGGGCTTAAGTGCTGAAGAATGCCATTCTTCTTAGCTGCATGTTTTTGGTGAAGCTTCCCCTTCTAGGGCCACAGTTGGAAATTGGTTTCGCGAGTTTTCGAGGGGTCGGCAGTCAATTGAAGATGAACCTCAACCCGGTCGGCCAGCGACAGCTGTGACTCCTGAAAACATTGATGCTGTGAGGAAAATGATCAAAGAAGATCCACATCTTACTTTTGTGACACTGAAGAGACCCTAAATATTGGATCAACAGCAGCACAGACCATCGTTCATAGTCACTTAGGCCTTACTAAGAGATGTGACCATTGGGTGCCACATTCCGTGACAGAATGCCAAAAGGAGGCGAGAATAGACTGGTGTCATTTCATGCTCGAAAAATTCAATGGAGGGAAGTCCCAAGACACCTATAATATCGTCACAGGTGATGAAACGTGGGTCTACCATTATGACCCTGAAACGAAGAGACAATCTTCTGTGTGGTGCTTTCCAGGGGAGGAACCACCCACAAAAGTTTGACGAAGTCGGGACTCTGGAAAAAAGATGGTGGCAACTTTTTTCACAAAGATCGGGCATCTGACTCTGTGACTTTGGACACACATTTACAGTCCATGCTGAATGGTACGTGAATGATTGTCTTCCAAAAGTCATCACCACATGGAAGTCACAGCATTCAAAGTCCAAGAGTGGGCACCTTCTGCTGCATCACGACAGTGCATCTGCGCACAGGGCTGCCAGAACGATGGACTTTCTGGAGAAGGAAAAAGTGTGAGTGTTACCCCATCCCCACTATTCACCTGACCTGTCTCCCTTTGACTTCTTTCTCCTCCCTAAGGAAAAAATTCGAGGGCAGCGCTTCTCATCAGATGAAGAGGCCATTGTAGTGTACAAGAGTGCACTAAGTGACTTCCCAAAAGAAGCTTGTACTGACACATTTTCTAAGTGGTTTCAGAGAATGGAAAAATGTATACATGCTAATGGAGAGTATTTTGAAAAGTTGTAAACGTTTTTTTGCAAATAAATTTTTTTCCACACATTCTGCTAAAAACTTTCGGCATAGCCCTCATATGTACAGGGAATAGTGTGATGTGGCTGTAAAAGGTCTTGGACTACCAAACCATTTCCACAAAATGATAACAGAAAAAATGGGCATGGAAAAATTCCCTAAACTGTAAGCTTACAAAAGACATTTATCAGAAACCAAAACACAAGATAATTTATTTAAAAAAAAAAAAACTAAGAAACGAAAGCTGGGGATGAATTCTGTACATTATTTAAATTTAATTTTAAAAAGGCATTTCCAAAAGTACCCACATCAGTATCAACGTCTCACAAAAATACACCCCTGAGTGCCTCAGTTCCATGAAAAAGAGTAATAATGAGCCAGAGTTCTTGAATTTCTGTCATAGATGCAAAAGTATTTACAGGAAGGTGCTGCACGAAAGTCATTTAATGACAAAATGATATACAACACAGAGAATAAAAGCAAAGCAGCCTGGGATCTCATAAAAAAGGAAACAGGTAGTGAGGAAGGCAAACCAACATACTGATAAGGGAGGGGGCTGAAGTATTAAATGATCCACATGACCTTACAAACTATGTGAATGAGCATTTTTCGAGTATCAGAGAGAAGTAACAGCAAAAATTTCCCAAAACAAATGCAACACTTGTAAATAATCATGCACTAAGTACAATAATGTTGCTACCAACCAAAGAGCATGAAGTCAGTAAACCAGTACGAAAAATAAAAATTAAAAACTATATTAGGTCCCAATTTATCAACTAAAACAATGCATAGGGAGTATACAAACTGTCTTAACAAACATAATAAATGATCCTTCACATCAGGGTAATTTCTAGAATACTGAAAATAGTCAAGAGTAGTACCTCTGCTAAAGATAGGTAATACAGAAAATTGAAAATTACTCGCCCGTTTCCCTGATGTCACCATTCTCAAAATAATAGAATCAATTATGAAAGAAAGGTTAGTGAGTTTCTTGAATGAATATAACCCTTTAAGTGACTCAGTTTCATTTCTGAAGTGGTGGACAGTACGGAATCAACCATAACAGAATTTGCAAAAGTGGTACCTGATGCTCTTGACAAAGCTGAATGTGTCACAGGCATATTTTTAGATCTTTCCAAGGTTTGTGATACGCTGACAATAAGATTCTACTATATAAGCTAGAAGAATTAGGAATAAGAGGGGAGCTAATAACTGGTTCCAATCTCACCTAGCAGATAGGGCGCAAAGGGGAGAGATAACACATATCTCAAATAAGTCTAAAGTTTTAATAGAACACTTAGCAGAGCCAAAATACACTTAGGATTTCCTCAGAGTAGCATTTTAGGACCAATTCTGTTCCTGATATACATCAATGACTTTCCCACAAGTGTGAGTCATGGGGAAAAATTCCCTTTGCTGATAACAGCAGAATTATAGTCACTGAGAAAATGAGAACTCCTTGCAGAGAAAGCCACTGAAACCCTCAAGGATGTTTACAACTGGTTGATTAGAATAAAGTGACAGTGAACATAAACAAAACAAATGCAATGAATTTCAGATTGAAGAGGGGAAATGACACTATTAAATTAAACATAGATGGCACCTCTATAGTAAGGGAAACAAATGTAAAATTTCTAGGAATGAATACTGATACTCAGTTGACTCAGTTGAAGGGGTGTGAATGCAAAGATACTTGCAAATAGAATGTCATCAGCATGAGTTCTGTCATCAGTGTGTAACAACCAGTGTCTTTTAACTACATGCTATTCATATGTACACTCAGTTCTTAGCTATAGCATTCTTTTATGGAGATCAAATGTACAAAATATTAACACAATTTTTGAACTGCAGTAGAGGACCATAAGAACAATAACTTTAAAAAAACTGGCGATTTCAACTGCACCATATGAGTACATTTACTAAACAGTTGACCACATCAAAAATAACATTGACAATTACTGCAAAAATAGCTCTTTCATGACCATGGAACAAAATCTTGACTGGACTTACATTTACCAAAAAAAAAAAAAAAAAAAAAAAAAAAAAAAAAAAAAAAAAAAAAAAAAAAAAAAAAACATAAAACTCAAAATAGCATTTTCTAACAAGGAAAAAAACTGTACAATAAATTACCAAAGGATACTACTAATAAAATTGTCAAAACAAACTTATTTAAAAAGGCAGTTAAAAAGTACCTGCTACCCCAAACAGTTTATACATTGAAGGATTACTTAGAGTTTCAGTTTTATGAAAAAATTTAACACAAATAATAATAATGATTATAAGACATTTAACATTCCACATAACAATTTCACACTCTGTATTTTCCGTCTTTTTGTCCTTTTCTGGAAAAACTTACTCCCAAAGCTGTGCACTGTATAGTACTAACACATTTTCCTCTTTCTGAGCTCAACCTCTCACTTGTTACAGAGGGATGTTGACTCAGTTTATCAAGCTAGCAAACAGGAAGTTGTGGTTTACAAAATGGTTCTGACATCACCTGATAGTGTGTTTAGTGTTATGAAACAATGTGTGGGGTATAGTGTGTGCAATGATGGGAGTGAGAAATGAATGAACAATGTATCATTAGTCTTTTATCATTACTAAATATCTTATGCTTAAAACAATATTGTGCACTAGGAGTAAACCATATGAGATAGCACTGTTTTAACCAGAGAGGTCTTGTATTTGGGAGCTTGGAGGTTCCAATCTTCATCCAGCCATCCCGATTTAGATTTTCCATAGTTTCCCTAAATTATTTTGGGCAGATACCAGGATGGGCCAATGGCATTGCCACAGTGGTAACAGATCACCAAAGTTAAGTGCAGTAGGGCTGGGCTAGGCTGGCCGGAGTGGCCGAGTGGCTCTAGGCGCTTCAGTCTGGAACTGCGCAACCGCTACGTTCGCAGGTTCGAATCCTGCCTTGGGCGTGGATGTGTGTGATGTCCTTAGGTTAGTTAGGTTTAAGTAGTTCTAAGTTTTAGGGGACTGATGACCTCAGATGTTAAGTCCCATAGTGCTCAGAGCCATTTGAACCATTTTTTGTAGGGCTGGGCTAGCACTTGGATGGGTGATCACCAGGTTTGCCAAGCACTGTCGGCAAGTGAAGTGCACTCAGCCCTTGTGAGGCAAACTGAGTAGCTACTTGATTGAGAAGTAGCAGCTCTGGTCTTGTAAACTGACATACGGCTGAGAGGGTGGTGCGCTGACCACGTGCCCTTTTATATCTGCATCCGGAGATGCCTGTGGGCGGAGGATGATGTGGCAGTTGGTTGGTACAGTTGGGCCTTCATGGCCTGTGTGGGCGGAGTTTAGTTTTTTTAGATACCAGGATGGTTCCCACCATAAGGCCACAGCTGACTACCTGTTTCATCCTTGTCATTCTAGACCTGTAAGTTTGAAAATGTCTCTGTATGTGAATTACTTTGTTTTTATTGTTCTTGATTTTAATATCAAGATACTTCAATAATGTTGTAAAAGCAATCTACACATAAATAAAACTGCTACTGCTACTACTACTACTACTACTACTACTACTGCTACCTATCACACATACACTTATATTTAGCACACCATATAGGTGTCAGGTGGTGATAAATTATCACAAAGGGCACAAACATTATTTAAGCTCTCAAAGTGCAATAGAAAGCATCCAGTGTTTTCAGCACTTGTCAGACCTTTCAGATCCTGTTATTTAAATGAATGAGGATGTAATGATGATTTTGTTGTGTGCTTAATTCATAAAATAGAAAGGCATAATTAGTAATCTGCAATTATTGCTCAATGGAGTATGGCAGACACTCATAATCATGTTCCCCTAATTCTTTTGAGTAGAGTATTATTTTTACACAGTTATGACTTCTTGCAGAGCAGCAGGATGATAGGAATATTGTGTTTATATTATATGTTGCTACTACATGCCACCACATGCTACTACATGCCACAGATAGCTAAATGCTATAGTGACATTATTTTAACTTTTTGAATTATACAATAATTGTAAAAAAATTGAAAAACATTTTTTGTAGTACTAAATGTAAGTAAACTGGAAACATAAGTAAATTGGATTGAAATTAGAATATAAATGAGAATACATTGTAGAACTAAGAAGTAAAAATGTTGAATTTTTATTATCTAAATAGAAATTGTGAATATTATGAATAGCCAGAGACTATCATCCTCTACAATCATCACTTTTCAAAACAGTTACTGCAAACCATTTCTGCATGTGCCAAGCATAACCACATCTTGTAAAATTTGCAAAAGTGTTTAATTTTGTTGTCCTTTCATTTGCAGCATCCTCCACTTTTCCCTGGTTCTGGATCTTCAACTATTCTTTGCTCCTGGGGCTGGAGAGGTTAAAGGCAAGCCTGTGGATTTTGTATGGGAGGTTGGGCTGGGTTGTTCGCATTGTCAGATATAGTATTATGAGAGACATTCTTAGGGTTCTGAGGTATTCACTTCTAGCTGAAACACTCTGGTTTGCTTTGAACACAATGCAGCCATTGAGAGCTGCAGTGTTCCCGAACTGCCTTGTCCCTCTGGCTTGTTTCTTATAAGTCAGTTGGCAAAAATAGTGTCAATCCAAACACTAAAAATTGTTTACTATGGAACAGCTTATCCATTTCTTAACTATGGTATTGAACTGTGGGATTGTGCAGCAGACCTGCACTTGAATGAAATATTTGTGTTACAGAAAAAAGCCATTGGGTTAATGCATGGACTAAAGTCCAGAGAGTCCTGTCATGAAACCTTTGTTCAACAAAAATATCTAACAGTATATTCCTATTATTTGTATAAACTTATTATATATTTTCTGAATAGTAAACACAGACTAAATAAGTGCAGTGATATACATATTTATGTTACTAGAAATAAGGGAACTCCTTCAGGCAATGGACAAAATTAAAAATAACTGACAATACTTCCTATATTAATGGGCAGATATGGTTCAACAAGGTGCCACAAGCTTTGAAAACTTGTGAACCAAAGCTGTTCCAAAGGGAGATAAAAGCCTTTGTGGCATCGATCCATGGATTGATAGGCTAGAACATCATGTGCGTATTATGTCTTCGAGTTGACCTTTGTTTGGGTTACTTCCGGGACCTCAGTTCCCGCCTAGTCTTCAACCGGTGCATTTGTTGTGTAATAAAAGTATTGATGATTAGAAGAGAGAACTGTGATCATTACCTTATCACCTCGTTATCTCCTTCAGTGGTGACCCAGAAGTTCGAATAATCCGTCGAAAGGAGTACAAAGAGACTACCGTGATGGCTTCTGCGTTCCTCGTGGACCTTTGTCCAGTATGCAATGGCCTTCTACAGCACGCTGCAGCCACCCGGTTTTCACCAGCAACAGCAACTAAATTCAAGCATGCCAGCTGTAGTCAGTGCCCAACGGGAATTTCCGCAGTCCTATAGCCTCGAGAAGCCAAGGACCTCATCAGGTGCTGTGGTTTTGAACATGATGCCAGCGGTCTCTGCCTCAGGATTTGTTAAACCCAAAGTGCTTCAGTTTTCACCACACAGCAGTACAAGAAACCGCTACACACTGATACCGAACTTTAATGCAAGTATTGTAAATAGTGGGGAGCATAGTTTTCATAATGTGCTTCAACAGGACTCCTTTTTGAATGTGCAAGTTCCACGTGTGTATCACTCTGCACCGGTTGCACATTACATGAATGACACTCGCCAGCCTGTTACTTCGAATGTTCATCAGTGCAGTAATTTGAGCGTGTCAGGTTCCACCAAGCTCATCAGTGACTCTGTGATGCACATTTTCACTGCAGATGTGGAGGACCAATTGCATAATAATCTATCGAGCAACCACCGTGACCACTTTGAACTTCTGCCGCACCAACCGGTCCTGCTTCTCTCCATGCTGGGCTTCCTGCTAACGGATTTCGCTTCCCCTCCAGCTACTATGAACACAGCCAGCACGTCTGCTTCCTCTGTATCGCTCTCACAACGCAGAGTTAACTTTGACTTGCCTACTCCTGCATCCGCTAGCAGCTGCCCGCATTCTCCCACCGCCAGTTCGTCGAATCTACCGAAACTTCCGTCATTCAAACCTGCTCACCCAGAATTCTGGTTCAACTTGGTCGAGAAAACTATCAGTGTCTGTGCACTTGATGACAACGACTGTTTCACATGCCTCGTGAACCACCTCCACGACCGTGTCGACTTAATTTATCACCTGGTTAAGTCACCTCCTCCGAACGAAAAGTATGCTATGGCTAAACAAGCAATACTGGAACGTGTCTCCAAAACAAGAAGAGAAAACGTTCGACAGCTCGTCTACGAAGAACGCTTCGGTGACAGATCTCTGTCCCAGCTGTGGCAATACCTTCGACTTCTCGTCGATGAATGCGATATGCCAGAAGCCATGCTCACCGATATTTGGACGGAAAAGTTGCCTCTGTCTGCCCAAACGGCAGACCTACAAGGATAGACCACATAGCGAATGCTTGCATGCCGCAGGCCGAGCTTACTCTGCTCTATTACGTGAATGCCGTGCCCAGCAGTCCGGCAGCTACACCAGTTTCCAACCACAACCAGGACCCCAACGTGGACGCCCCACTAAACCTAAGTCCGTCAAGCTCGCAGTACTACCGGCACCTTCACATCTGCACAACAACAGCACATCTGACTCTGCGGAAGATTCTGGGCCGCCGCCGTCTAACCACTCACAGGAGCAGACGTCCTCCCATAAATACAGTTTCTTCCACGCAAAATTCGGGGAACAAGCACTAATTGCAAACTGCCGTGCTCCTACCCAAACTTCAACTGCAGGTAGGCAGTGGCGCCACCTACTGCGACGTAAACAACAGGCGCCATCCCACGCTCCATTCTGTGTCCAACACTAATGCTTCAAATTGACGAGTCTACGTCCATGACTTGAAAACTGGCACAAACTTTCTCATCGACACGGGTGCAGATGTTTCCCTACTTCCATCTCGTCTTGCTACCGAAGAGATCCGACTACACAAAACTGTCATACGTGCTGTAAACTCGTCTAGTTTGTCGTGCTTAGGTTCTACTTCATATGCAGTGTCCCTTTCGCCTGAGTGCAACCTGAAGTGGTCCTTCCTGGTGGGTGACATCGACGATCCCATTTTGGGCATCGACTTTCTACGACACCACAAACTGTGCCCTGATCTCGTCAAGAATACAGTGTTCTACCAGCCTACGCAGGAACACACCCTGTGTGCTTCGTTGAGTGTCAATAGTACTGCTAAACAGGTCCACCTGGCTAGGAAGTGCAATAACCCCACCTCCGAGCTCTTGTCATGGACAAATAAGTGGCTCACGGAGCATGTCGAGTCTACACGCCTGCGCTTGGAACAACTTGAGCGACGCCGTCGCCTCAACAGCTTAAGTAACGAGTTATCTTTGGCACGGCAGCAGCTTGCAGCAGACGACGCCTCGGCAACACACGAGGTTAGTCGGTGCCACTACAGTGTTCTCGCGCCCGAGTGCATTTGTGACTGTGTGCCACATAAATTGTACAGTGTCCGCGCTCCCGCCAGCTCTAACTGTGTTAATTCGAGCGCACATTCATCCCCCTCCTCGTTTGGGCAGCTAGCTTCCCAGGCGCAGATTAATGTTTTTGATTTAGCGCCATCAGCTGTTAATTCGTGCCCACTACCGCCAACAAGCTCGACTGCGGCGCCTTCGATTACTAATAAACAGTGTACCAACCTTGTTTCGCGTAGCTCACTTGTTTGTCACTCCCAGCCACCCAACAGTTGGCACTTACGCAAACTTTCGCCGTCCGCGCCACAACCCAGCCTAGCGGCCGCCGCGCTCAATATACCACAGTCACCTCATGTACCGCGTCGCACGTTTCCGTGTTTACAGACGGCACTGCCCACAAACTTCGCTTGCAAGACGGACCCGCTTGTCTCTTGCCGACCACGCCGTCTCAAGCCAGAACTAATGAATGTGGCTTGCGAACAAATAGACGATCTCTTAACAGCCGGCGCAATAGAACCATCTGCCGGATTCGGGGCCTCGCCTATCCTCTTCGTCGCAAAAACCGACGGTACCTGGCGTGTGGTTGGCGACTATACTAAATTGAACTCTCGTACTATCATAGAAAAGTACCTGGTTCCTAACGTCGCGGATTTTAACCATGTTCTTGCAGGCGCTAAATATTTCTCGGTAGGGGACTGCAGGAGGGCCTGTTATCAAATTCCGATGGCACCAGAGGATATTGAAAAGACAGCTGTTACAATAACTTTCAGCCTTTTCCAGTACCGGTTCATGCCCTTTGGCCTCCGCAACGCTGCACAAACCTGGCGAGATTCATAAACAATGTGTTGTTTACCTGGATTCTTGTTTCGTTTACTTGGACGAAATTCTTATTTTCAGTCCTACTTTGCAAAAGAAGACACTCTTAACGCTGCCAGTGTTGAACTGAATAATAAGAAGCTCCAGTTGCACCAGACTTCGGTAAGATTCTTAGGCTACATCGTGTCAGCTAAGGGCCTCACTCCACCCGAGGATAAAATCAAACCTGTTTTGGATTTCCCACGCCCTCACTCATTTAAGGAGCTGCGCAGGTTCATGGAACAGTTAACTATTATAGGAAGCACTTGCCTGCTGCAGCCAAGATTCAGGCTCCCCTAACAGACGCCCTTGCTGGCAAAAATACGACCGGTATCCGCTCGGTCCCCTGGACTCCTGCCATGGAACAAGCTTTTGACAAACTGAAGCACCTACTAGCAAACACAGTGACTGTTGCCCACACCCGCATCCGGACGCTACATTTTTTATTACCGTGGATGCCGTTGCTACTGCATTAGGTGCTATCCTCAGTCAAACCGCCGGAGATACTACCTCTCCTTTGCAGTTCTTTTCTAAGAAGCTCAACGGCGCTCAAAAAAAGGTTCTCAGCCTTTGATAGGGAGCTCTTGGCAGTTTACGAGGCTGTGAAACACTTTCGTGCTGAGTTTGAGGCTAGGGACTTATACATTTTAACCGACCATAAACCTTTGGTTGCTGCTGTAAAGAAACCCCTGACTGACCCTCCACCTAGAAGCTTCCGTCATTTGTACTTTATATTGCAATTTACCTCTGACGTACGATACATCAAGGTTGCAGATGATGTGGTCGCAGATTTTGTGTCTCGTGTCGACGCTCTCACAACTCTGATAGACCTCTCCACCTTGCCTCAGCTGCAGTCTGCCGACACGGACACTATGGACCTTATTTCTGATCACAGCTCGTCACTCAAACCTGTGCGATCCACCTTTCCCGGTGTCACAGGGGAGGTTTAGTGTGACGAATTAACTGGTACGATGCGTCCCTTCATACCCAAACCTCTACAGAGACAAGTGTTCGACAAATTACACAACCTATCTCATCCAGGTGTGAAAGCCTCTACCAGACTTATTGCAGCACACATCGCCCACACTAGGCAGCTTCACCGCTCTTCCCAGCTGCTTCCAGCACGTTCACATCGACATGGTGGGTCCCCTCACCCCCTCGAGGGTTACAGATACGTGCTATCTAATATAGACAGAACCTGTCGTCGGGTGGAAGCTGCCCCGCTACCCACTATTACATCCGAATCAGTGGTATGATCCTTCATAGAAACTTGGATTTCACGCTTTGGCTGCCCTGTTTACTTGACGACCGACCAAGGCCATCAATTTGAGTCTGCCTTGTTTTCTGAACTATGTATGCTGTGCGGCATCAAGAAAATTCATTCAACAGCATACCACCCCCAGAGCAATGGCCTCGTGGAACGTTGGCATAGGACGCTTAAGATGGCCCTTCGTTGCCACGGCCTCCTTTGGACGGAAGCCCTGCCATTCGTCTTACTCGGTTTGCAGACTACTTTCAAGGAAGACCTTAAAGGCTCAATGGCCGAGTTCGTCTACAGCCAGTCCCTTACACTGCCAGGCGAACTTGTTGCTCCTACTCCATTTGCCAAACCGTCCAAACTGCCGTCCTTGGTAGAATGGGTGAGGTTACACTGTAACAAGCTTCAACCCCCACCCCCTTCCAGCCACACTCCACCGCACACATATGTTAGCAAAGTGCTCAACACTTGCGAATTTGTGTTCCTTCATGACAACACTGTAAAAGACCCGTTACAACTCCCTTACACAGGCCTGTACAGAGTTGTCAAACGAACCAGAAACACATAGAACATCATAATTAAGGGCTCAGTGACTACCGTCTCCCTCAACAGGGTTAAACCTTCTCGCATCGAGTTTTCCCATACTTCACCCACCGTTGAAGAGACCTCGCTCTCTGGCCACCCTCGGCCTTCTTCCTCTGCTCATGATTCGAGTAAACTCACGCCTACACCGGCCCTGTCAACTAGCCTGCACTCATTCCAGGGTTTCTGCCTCCCGGCTCCCATAGCAGAGGCCCCAGCTCCAAGTGCTCTAATATAACAGTTCTATCTTCGTGCGACAGCATGGCGCGCCGCTCCTCTAACCAGTGCAGCCCGCATGTTCCTGCCATGCCCACCCAGACCTCACTGTCTAACACTCACCCCTCTACTCACAGCACACCGCCCTCACCGTGCTATGGTTTCCCCACTCCACCGGCTCAGAATATCTCTCCGTTAGCAGGCGACACTTACGAGCTCTCTACCCATGTTCATCCTAATGAAATTCGTGGTTTATCTGTCGTCGTTAGTGGTGATACTGCATTAGTGCTGCTTGCGTGTGACAAATCGTGTGACTCGTTAGGTGGTGTGTCACAACGTGTAGTGAAGTGTATCAAAATCTCTCGAAGTGCTACGTGTGGCAACCTGGATCCTTATGTTAGGCCAAGTGGAAAGGTGATCATTAGGTTCCCTACTGATGACACCCTTCCGCACCAGTGCTCCCGCACCGGCTCACTGTAACCCACTTAAACTCTGGTCAACCTGCCCTTCCCCCACCTTTGGCTTGGGTACATACTCCATACTGCACGGGGGGGGGGGGGGCTATGTGTCATTGATCCATGGATTGATAGGCCAGAACATCATATGTGTATTATGTCTTCGAGTTGATCTTTGTTTTGTATACTTCCAGGACCTCAGTTCCAGCCTAGTCTTCAACCTGTGCATTTGTCATGTAATAAAAGTATTGATGATTAGAAGAGAGAATCATCGTCATTACCTTACCACCTTGTTATCTCCTTCACATTCTTAGCAAATAAATGTTTATATTCAGTCAGTGAATTCTAATGTACTTGCCCTCTCTGTTAACATGTTATGTAATTAGAATATTAAGACAAATGTATGTACCACCACTGTACCTAAGTGGTATCTATAGAATCTACTAAGCCAATGTATTTGCTTGATGGCGTACACAAAAAAAATTTAAATAAATAACAGTATATTCACCACACATAGCATCCATGACATCTACCCACCCTTAATTCCATTGTAGTACTTTATTATACTTGTTCTTTTCTTTTCGCCGCTGTTGCTGTCGGTTTCATCATCATGATGCACAGACGAAAAAAGCAGTACTGGTCTGTTTTGTTTCGGTATGTATGAAAGTAATGTGACATCTTCCTGAAATCAAAACATGATTGAGTACTCTTTTTCAATTTCTTTGTTAAAAACTCATCTGGAATTTAAGGCTTATTTTTTTAACCTTCCAGCAATAATAATATACTTGTGTGGCGCCGATGAGGTCGACACCAGCATCGATATGCGTTCGTCTTTGGACTCTGAGCATCGTCTTTGGACTCTGAGCATTGTCTTTGGGCGGTTCCGCCATGTTCAGTTTTTTGTGAGCCTTGTATTTGTTTAGGGGAGTAAATGAACTACTGCTAAATGGGTGTTGTCTGGTGTAACCAACCCGAACTTATCCCCTCACTGGTGACCTCGAGTTGTAGTGTCTTCCGTTTTCATCGTTTTACTGTGTCCGCGGCCTCTGCGTCGGTTATTTTCGCGTGTATTACATCGACGCAGCATTTGTTATCTGTGCCTGATCTCCACCTACGTCCCACTACCATGCCTCAGTGTCTTGTGCCATGACATACAGCTTATCTGCACACTGTTTTGAGTAGAGTGACTATGAGCAGTGAACATTCACACATTCCATCCCATGTTCGACATCATTTCCCACACTGTGCTTCTGAACAGCCGACACCTTTGCAGCCTCCCTGCAACACAGGTGGCCCCGGCTCTGATCATACATCGAGCTTTCCATGGACTGACAAGCGTTCTCAAACTTTGAACTTTTTCTCAGCTGTCGCCCCTGCGCCGGCTCCAGTCGAGCTTCCGCTACTGTTCTCGGCACATCTTGGAGCTTCATCCGCATCAGTCTTCCACGACGTGTCAGTCCGAACACACCCGCAATGTGTTGAACAACTGCAATCAACACATTACGGTGTCTCACCCCCATCGGCTTTTCTGCATCGCGACGTATTATGCTCAACCTTAACATGTCACCTACACGCTGCCGCATAAACAGCCATCATTGAGACATCCCCTGGAGGCACACTCTCCTGGAATATTACAGCTCGATTCAGGCAGTGCCCCGATGAACTCAACTCAACTTGTTCTTCCGAACATTCTACAATGCTTACCGACACTGCCACCGTTTAATCCCGATAGAGCAACAACCTGGTTCAAAATTGTGGATGAATTGTTCGACCATTACAAACTCGATGAGTCAACCAGGTTTCTGTGCCTCATCACCCTCCTGCACGACCAGGAGGACTTGATTGCTGACCTGGTCGATGTCCTGGACTCATCTACCCGGTACACTCTAGTCAAAAAGACAGTTCTACGTTGGCTTGCACACTCAACTGAGGCAGCAATACAGCAAGTGCTCCACGCCGAGCAACTAGGCAATGATAAACCTTCCCACTTCTGGAGACGGCTACATGCCCTGCTCAGCGCCGACCTATTTTCTGAGACAGCTCTCCTCCCCATCTGGTCAGATAAACTATCTCCTCACATCCGCTTTGGACTGGCTCAAAGGTATCCTGAACCTGTTGAGCAAAGAATGACAATTGCTGACAAGCTACACAATGAATCACTGCTCTATTTCGACAGTCACTGCTTGCTTGGCAACTCTCAGGTTCAGGCTCATCACCCTGCGGCCGGGGCAATACTGTGCCGACCATTCTGCTCGCTTCTGGAAGCAGTAAACAAGCAACTGGGATGTCACCGGCTCCACCCACAGTCACGCCCCCTCATGCAACCAAACCTGCTGCGGCCACCGAACCTTGGCCGCCACCACTGGCAACGAACTTTCCACAGTAAGTGCAAACACACTACCGGTGCTGTTACTTCCACACATGGTTTGGTGAGGTGGCACGGAACTGCAGACCACGCTGCTTCTTCCCAAAAGTCAATCGCAGGTAGGTCCGGGTGCCCCCTCTTGCGCACATCATGACAGGCACCCCCTAGTGCTCCATTCTGACCGGAAATGACCGGATAATTGCGGACCACTTTACATTAAAGACATTTCGTTGAGATACCTTTTCCTAGTGGACACAGGCGGCGACGTTTCACCGCTGCCTACGTCCTTAGCGTCGTCAAACATCCGCCCTCATCATACTTCACTGCAAGCCGTGAATTCAACTAACCTACAATGCTAGGGTTCAACTTCCTGCGCCATCTCACTCCCCATGAACTGCAAACTCAAGTGGACTTTTTTAGTGTGCGAAATTAGCGAACCTATACTAGGCATTGACTTCTTGCAAAAACTTTCACTGGACCTAGTGCGAAACATCGTGTTTCATCATCCGTCCAAGACTCACTTCCCCTGTGCTCCGGCGAGCTAACCCCCCCTGACACATTGGTGTGGGCTCATCTCATCCATACATGCTCTTCTCTGTCGACGACATTACAGGAAATCATGACAAGTGCCTTGTCAAGCTCGAACACGTCGCTCGCCTGTGCAAGAAAAACCATGAGCACTCCCTCAGGCTCCACAAAACACAGCTCCAGCTCCCTGTTGCAGCAAAGGAATTACAGACACTACAGCAAGGACAAAGCAAGGTCAGTAAGTGCGCCAAATCTGCTTGCAGTCCCAGCAATCAAGCCTCCATGTGTTTACCTTCCGCTACCCCTCGCAACTGTGCTATCAAGACTGCGATAACCTGTACTGACAGTTCGGCAGGGCCACACCCTCCTAACATGGTGCCACGAGTGTCAAGTGTTCCTGAACTGATGGCTCCTACCCCACCCCTCACGGACAACACATCAGTCTATACAACTTCGGCTCCTGCGCGCCGCCGTGCAACCGCCACTGACAACACAAATAGTACTTTCACGCCTAGCGTTTCGCCCACAACCGTGCTGCCACAGACCACGCCCTCAGACTATGGACTCACTAACACCCAACGAGCTCTACCGAGCTCACCTGACCACAGTGCCACTGCTTCGGGCCGGCGGCCATCTTGTCGCGTAGACTCCGGGGGCACTTCACTGCCTTGGCTCCCAACGGATCCCCCGAGTGGCTCCAAACACCACGACCACGCCTCGCCTGCCCCGCCCGCCACACATTGTAAGCAAACTGCTTCCCGTGCTGCCGGAAACATTTCCGTCGTCACCAACGGCACGGTTCACAAGTTTTGCCTCACGCCAGGTCCCCCAATCTTCAGTAAACCACGTCGACTTTGTCCCGAGAGCCTCTCCGAACTTAAAAATCAGATTTCTGAACTACTAAACTATGACGTCATTGAACCCTCTCCCAGTAGCTGGTCTTCACCCAATAATATGACACCCAAGAAAGACGGGTTCTGGCGCATGTGCGGAGACTACTGTCAAGTAAACGCACAAACAATTATGGACACCTACCCCATACCCAACATTGCTGACATTACCAGTTCCCTAGCAGGTGCGACTGCGTTCTCTGTCATTGATTGCAAACGGGCCTACAGGCAGATCCCCATGGCACCTGAAGACATCAAGAAGACAGCAATCACCACCCTGATCAGGTTATTTCAGTTTCGATTCATGCCCTTCGGTCTAGAAAATGCAACCCAAACCTGGCAACGCTTCATCAACGAAGTACTATTCGACCTAAAATTCTGCTTTGATTATCTTGATGACATTCTTGTGTGCAGCTCCTCCGTCGAGGACAACATTCGACACGTGCAAACTGTTGAACACTCTCACGGCAGCAGGCATCGAGACCAACCAGGACAAATTGCAGCTACATCAAACGGCTTCACTTTTCTTGGTTCTCGGGTCTCTGCCGACAGCACTTCACCAACCCCTGAGAAAGTACAAACAATACTAAACCTACCCAGACCTTCGTCATTCAGTGAGCTCCAGCGCTGTCTGGGGACGGTTAATTAATATCGCCGACATCTACCTCGGGCTGCAGAGATTCAGGCTCCACTGACGGACTCCTTGGCAGGTACCAACACTTCTGGATCTCGGCTCGTTCCATGGACCCCTGCTATGACTGACTCTTTCACTGCCCTCAAAAGTCTTCTTGCCAAGGCCTGCATCATCACGCATCCTCATCCCAATGCGCAGCTTTTCATCACCACAGACACGAGCGATACTGCCACTGGCGCTGTCCTCAGCCAGACAATCGATGCCCAAACTTCGCCTCTGCAGTTCTTCTCGTGCAAGGGCATCAAGCATTTTAAGACCAACGTTGAGGGACGCACTTTCTATGTTTTAATGGACCACAAACCCCTGGCTGCGGCCATTAGAAACCCGCCAGATGACCTGCCTCCTCGCCGCTTCAGATACATGGACTTCATATCTCAGTTCACCACAAATGTCAGACACATAAAGGGTGCTGACAATATAGTTGCTGATTTCCATTCACGAGTCGATGCCGTCCATTCGCTGTTAGACCTCTCTGAACTGCCTAACCTCCAACCCGCCAACGAGGAAACAAAACACCTGATTTCAGACTCTACTTCTTCACTACACTTCGACCGCACCCCCTTCCCTGGAATTTCTGGTGAGATCTGGTGCGACGACAGTACGGGCATGTTACGCCCCCTCATCCCAACTACGCTCCATCTAGCTGTCTTCAACGCATTGCATAATTTAGTGCAGCCATGACTCTCCATGGACAGAGGCCGTTCCCCTTGTGGTACTCGGCATTCGTGCGATCTATAAGGAAGACCTCAGAGGCACAATAGCCGAGTTCATATACGACCAGGCTATTGCTCTCCCTGCCAAACTTGTGAGCCCTTCCACTTCTCTCCCTCAATCTGACTTACCTTCGATCGTGGACCGTGTCAGACGCCACTTCATCAACCTCCATATCCCTCCACCCTCCAGCCATTCTCACCCTAAGGTTCACGTCCCGAAATCTCTGGACAATTGCGAGTACGTCATGCTCCGAGATGACACTGTCCGTGCTTCCGTCCAGCTTCCATATACCGGCCCGTATCGAGTTCTCCGGCGCTCAGCCAACACCTATGACATCCAGATGAAAGATTCAACTGTTACAGTCTCTCTCAACAGACTTAGGCACGCTCATGTCGAGCCTTCTTCTAACCCCCTTCAGGCCACAACCACGCCATTCTCTGTCATGGCTCACGACGCTCCGACAACTCCCTCCACGTCGGACTTACACACTCGATCGAGTGACTTCAAGCTTTAATCGTCGAGCTCTCCTCCGACCTCTCCCTCTGCTCCAGTCTCACGCACTCTGTCGAGTGAGCACATACTCCCCACGTCAAGCTTGCCTAAGATCTTGCCCTCGCCGCCGGGCACTTCGCCAGTCCCTTCGACCTCTCCACTGTCGCCTGCCTCTCCCTGTCGAGGTTCCTCATGCCCACCATCTTGAACGTGCCCTTGTTCAATGTGTTTGTGCTTGTCCACCCGGACATAATCGTCGACATCTCATTAATACTGCGCGATTATACATTGTTCATCGTGTGTTTCTCTTCATCCAGTGCTCATGACACAACCTCCGCCATTCCCTGCCACCTGGCGAAATGTGTTTCCCTCCAGCCCGAAGTCGACCTGGAGATGCTTCGTGTGGTCGCCACGCCCACTGGAGACATCATCGTCATCACACCGGTTCACCCGCAAACTGCTGGCCTACCTGTCGCTGCACGACCAGCATTCCCAGTACGACGCCTGGCTTGCTTCAACGACTACCAGGTTCGGTGGTCGAACCTTCCTTCACGACACCTACCCACACAGCTCACTGACGACGCTGTCAAGCTGGCCTTGGTCTGGATCCTGCGGACCACTCCTGCTGACTGCCGACCCCATAGTCACCCCCACCCCCCCTCCGACCTCTAAAGAGTACTCCATACTGCGGGGGGGAGGGGGATGGGTGGGGGGGGGGGTGGAGGGGGGAGGGGGTTGCTATGTGGCGCCGATGAAATCGATACCAACATTGATATGCATCCATCTTTGGACTCTAAGCACTATCTTTGGATCTTCCGCCATGTTCATATCTGTTCTTTGTGATCCTTGTATGTGTTAAGGTTAATAAATGAACTACTGCTAAATGGGTGTCGTTTGGTGTAACCAACCCGAACACTCCCCTCAAGTTCATTTATTAACCTTAACACATACAAGGATCACAAAGAACTGAACTGAACATGGCGGAAGGTGTCGATTTCATCAGCGCCACATACAAACCCCCACAGTACGGAGTACTGTTGAGAGGCCGGGGGGTTGGGGTGACTATGGCGTTGGCAGTCGGCAGGAGTGGTCCGCGGGAGACAGACCAAGGCCAGCTTGACAGCGTCGTCAGGGAGCTGTGTGGGTAGATGTCGTGAAGGAAGGTTCGGCCACCGAACCTGGAAGTCGTTGAAGTGACCTGGGCGTCGTACTCTGTGTGCTGGTCCTGTGGCGACAGGTACGCGGTGGTTTGCGGGTGTAACGGAGCGACGACGACGATGTCTCCTGAGGGTATGGCAAACACACGAAGCAAGTCCAGGTCGACATCAGGCAGGAGGGGAACACATTCCACCAGGTGGCAGGGAATGACGGAGGTTGTGTCATGAGCGCTGGATGAAGAGAAAAACACGACGAACAGCGTATAATCGCGCAGTATAGAGATTTCGTGGATAATGTCTGGGGGGGACAGGCACAAACACCTCGAGTGAGGGCACGTTCGAGATGGGGGGGCCATGAGAAACCTCGACAAGGCGAGGCAGGTGATGGTGGAGCAGTCGAAGGGATCAGCGAAGGGGCTGGTGGCGAGGGCAAGATCATAGGTAAGCTCAATGTGGGGAGCACGTGGTCACTCCACGGAGTGCGTGATACCAGAGTAGAGGGCAAGGTCGGAGGAGAGCTTGATGATTGGAGCTAGAAGTCCCTCGACGGAGTGTGTGAGACCGGTGTGGAGGGCGAGGTCGGAGGAGAGCTTGATGACTGGAGCTGGAGGTCACTCGATCGAGTGTGTAAGTCCGACGTGGAGGGAGTGGTCGGAGTGTCACGAGCCACGACAGTGAGTGGCGTGGTCGTGGACTGAAGGGGGTAGAAGAAGGCTCCACATAAGCAGGCTTAAGTGTGTTGAGAGAGACTCTAACAGATGAATCTTTCATTTGGATGCCATAGGTGTTGGCTGAGCGCTGGAGAACTCGGTGTGGCCGGTATATGGAGGTTGGAGGGGAGCACGGACAGTGTCATCTCATAGCATGACATACTCGCAATTGTCCTGAGATTTCGGGACCTGAACCTTAGGGCGGGAATAGCTGGAGGGCGGAGGGATATGGATGTTGGTGAAGTGGCGTCTGATGCGGTCCACGAAGGAAGGTCAGTCTGATTGAGGGAAAGAATCGGAAGGGCTCACAATTTTGGCAGGGAGAACAATGTTCTGGCCATATACGAACTCGGCTATTGTGCCTTTGAGGTCTTCCTTATAGGTCGCACAAATGTCGAGTAGCACAAGGAGAAGGGCCTCTGTCCATAGAGAGTTGTGACATCGAAGAGCCACCTTGAAAGTGCGGTGCCAACACTCGACTAGCCCGTTACTTTGCGGGTGATATGCTGTGGTATGGATGCGCCAGATGTTGCAAATGCTACAATTCTCATTGAACAGGGCCGACTCAAATTGTCTGCCTTGGTCAGTCGTGATGATAGCTGGACATCCGAAACGCAATACCTATGACTCGACGAAAGCTCGAGCAACAGTTTCTGCCATAATATTGGATAGGGGGACAGCCTCGACCAAGCAAGTTTTTTGGTTGATAGACGAGAGAACATAATGGAAGTCGTTAGAGGGGGAGAGAGGGCCAACAATGTCAATATGAATATGCTGCAATCGGCCAGGAGGGATCGAGAAGGCAACGAAGGGGGGGGGGGGGGGTGAAGTGTGCTTGTGTACTTTGCAGCTTTGGCACGCAACGCAGGAGTGTGCCCATTGCTGGCAGTCCTTGTTGACATTTCTCCACACACAGCACTCCGCTACGAGGCGGGCAGACGCACGAACAATGGGCTGGGCTAAATTATGCAATGCATTGAATACAGCTCGATGGAGCGTGGTTGGGATGAGGGGGTCTAACGTGCCCGAACTGTTGTCGCACCAGATCTCACCAGAAATGCCAGGGAAGGTGGTGCGGATGAAGTGTAGTGAAGAAGTAGAGTCTGAAATCAGGTTTTGTGTTTCCTCGTCAGCGGGTTGGAGGTTAGGCAGTTCAGAGAGGTCTAACAGCGAATGGACGTCGTCGACTCGTGAATGGAAATCAGCAACTATATTGTCAGCACCCTTTATGTGTCTGACATTGGTGGTGAACTGAGATATGAAGTCCATGTATCTGAATCGGCGAGGAGGCAGGTCAGCTGGCGGTTTTGTAATGGCCGCAGCCAGGGGTTTGTGGTCCATTAAAACATAGAAAGTGCGTCCCTCAACGTTGGTCTTAAAATGCTTGATCGCTTCGTAGACCGCGAGCAACTCCCTGTCAAACGCCGAATATTTCCGTTGTGCATTGATGACCTTGCGCGAGAAGAGCTGCAGAGGCGATGTTTGGCCGTCGATTGTCTGGCTAAGGACAGCGCCGATGGCAGTATCACTTGTGTCTGTGGTGATGAAAAGCTGCGCATTGGGATGAGGATGCGCAATGATGCGGGCCTTGGCAAGAAGATTTTTGAGGGCAGTGAAAGACTCAGTCATAGCAGGGGTCCATGGGATGGGCTGAGATCCAGAAGTGTTCGTGCCTGCCAAAGCGTCCGGCTGTGGAGCCTGAATCTCCGCAGTCTGAGGTACATGTCGGCGATAGTAATTAACCTTCCCCAGAAAGCGCCGGAGCTCTTTGAATGACGAAGGTCTGGGTAGGTTTGTACTTTCTCAGGGGGTGGTGAAATGCTGTCAGCAGCTGAACACAAGAATGTCATCAAGATATGCAAAGCAGAATTTTAGGTCGAATAGCACTTTGTCGATGAAGCGTTGCCAGGTCTGGGATGCGTTTTTCAGACCGAAGGGCATGAATCCTAATAGAAATTACGCGATTGGCCCGGTGATTGCTGTCTTCTCGATGTCTTCACGTGCCATGGGTATCTGGTGGTAGGCCTGTTTGCAATCAATGACAGAGTACGTGGTCGCACCTGCGAGGGAATTGGTAAAGTTGGCAGTGTTGGGTATGGGGTAGGTGTCCTTAATTGTTTGTGCGTTTAGTCGACGGTAGTCTCCGCACATGCGCCAGGACCCGTCATATGTCTGGGCATAGACCAGATACTGGCAGAGTGTTCAATGACGCCAGAGCTCAGTAGTTCAGAAATCTGATTTTTAAGGTCGGAGAGGCTCTCGAGACAAAGTCGACTTGGTTTACTGAAGATTGGGGGACATGGCGTGAGGCGAGGCTTGTGAACCGTGCTGTTGGTGACGACAGAAATGTTGCCCTCGGCACGGGAGGCGGTTTGTTTACTAAGTGTGGTGGGCGCAGCAGGTGAGGCGAGGTCGTGGTGTTCGGAGCCACTCGGCGGATCTGACGGGAGCCGAGGCAGCAAAGTGTCACAGGAGTCAAAACGACAAGTTGGCTGACGGCCCAAAGCAGTGGCACCGTGGTCGGGTGAGATCGGTAGAGCTCGTTAGGTGTTAGTGAGTCCATTGTCTGAGGGCGCAGCCTGTGGCAGCACGGTTGTGGGCGAAACGCTAGGCGCGAATGCACTGTTTGTGTTGTTAGTGGTGGTTGCACAGCGGCGCGCAGGAGCCGAAGTTGCATAGTTTGAGGTGTTGTCCGTGAGGGGCAGGGTAGGAGCCGTCAGTTCAGGAACACTTGACGCCCGTCGCACCGTGTTAGGAGGGTGTGGCCCTGCCGAACTGTCAGTACAGGCTATGGCAGTCTTGATAGCACAGTTGTGAGGGGTAGCGGAAGGTAAACACATGGAGGCTCGATTGCTGGGACTGCAAGCAGATTCGGCGCACTTACTGACCTTGCTTTGTCCTTGCTGTAGTGTCTGTAATTCCTTTGCTGCAACAGGGAGCTGGAGCTGTGTTTCGTGGAGCCTGAGGGAGTGCTCGTGGTTTTTCTTGCATAGGCGAGCGACGTGTTTAAGCTTGACAAGGCACTTGTGCATGGTTTCCTGTAATGTCGTTGACAGAGACGAGCATGTATGGATGAGATGAGCCCGGACCAATGTGTCAGGGGGGTTAGCTCGACGGAGCACAGGGGAAGTGAGTCATGGACGGATGATGAAACACGGTGTTTCACACTAGGTCCGGTGAAAGTTTGTGGTGTCGCAGGAAGTCAATGCCTAGTATAAGTTCGTCACTTTCGCACACTATAAAATTCCACTCGAGTTTGCAATTTGCGGAGAGTGAGACGACGTGGGAAGTTGAACCCGAGCATTGTAGTTTAGCTGAATTCATGGCTTGCAGTGAAGTATGATGAGGGCGTATGTTCGACGACGCCTAGGACGTAGGCAGCAGTGAAACATCGGCGCCTGGTTCACTAGGAAAAGGTATCCCGACGAATTGACTTTAATGTAAAGTCGTCCGCAGTTATTCGGTCGTTTCTGGACAGAATGGAGCACTGGGGGGTGCCTGTTGTGTTGTGCGCAGCAGGGGGCACCTGGACCTACCTTTGATTGGCGTTTGGGAAGTAGCAGGGTGGTCTGCAGTTCAGTGCCGCCTCACCAAACCGTATGTGGAAGTAACAGTACAGGTAGTGCGGTTGCATTTCCTGCAGAACGTTCGTTGCCAGTGGCAGTGGCCGAGGTTCAGTGGCCGCAGCAGTCTCGGTTGCAGGAGGGGGCGTGACCGTGGGCTTAGCCGGTGATGTCTCAGTAGCTTGTTTACTGCTTCCCGGAGCGAGAGGAATGCACAGTGCTGCCCCAGGTGTGTCCGGCCACAGGGAAATGAGCCTGAACCTGAGACTTGTCAGGTAGGCAGTGACTGGCGAAATAGAGCAGTGATGCATTGTGTAGCTTTTCAGCAATTGTCATTCTTTGCTCGACAGGTTCTGGAGACCTCTGAGCCAGAGCAAAGCGGATGTGAGGAGTTAGTTTATCAGGCGTTTTTTATTCCGGAGATCGACCAGTGCCCCAGTAATATAGTGCCTGAAATAAAAACCCAAAGCCCCATAATATCTCACAGAAGTAACAGTAGAGATGATAGTTATATGCCCATAGTTACAGCAGTTATTAATATAAAGTGTTTAAGAAACAAGGTGGACCTTCTATCATTCTTTGTAGAAGAAGTCTAACCAGATGTTTTATGAAACTTCCTGGCAGATTAAAACTGTGTGCCCGACCGAGACTTGAACTCGGGACCTTTGCCTTTCGTGGGCAAGTGCTCTACCATCTGAGCTACCGAAGCACGACTCACGCCTGGTACTCACAGCTTTACTTCTGCCAGTATCTCGTCTCCTACCTTCCAAACTTTACGGAAGCTCTCCTGCGAACCTATGTTCTGTAAAGTTTGGAAGGTAGGAGACAAGATACTGGCAGAAGTAAAGCTGTGAGTACCGGGTGTGATTCGTGCTTCGGTAGCTCAGATGGTAGAGCACTTGCCCGCGAAAGGCAATAGGTCCCGAGTTCGAGTCTCGGTCGAGCACACAGTTTTAATCTGCCAGGAAGTTTCATATCAGTGCACACCCCACTGCAGAGTGAAAATCTCATTCCAGATGTTTTATGTATCTGTGAACACTGGTTAGATGAAGCAGAAGGTGACTATTACAGAGCCATTGAATATTTGGACAGGGTAAAGTCATGGTATCGAACTACTACAATTCATGGTGGTGTATCTGTATATGCAAGCATGACTCTTAGTGTAAAAGAAATAGGCTTATGGAAGCACTAAAGAGAGAGTCTTCATGACTTTGATAAATAGCTGTGGGCTGTTTGTTGCAAACCGACTGCCAACAAGATGTGATGCCTGCCGAGACACAGTTATCACAAACCTCAATATCTGGGACTATAATGTCAGTGTAGTTGAACCAATGATTGCTGACCATAGTGCATTAGTAATGGAAATAAGTATGAAATGCTTGAGTCAACTGCAACCAAGATCATGGCACTCCAGTTACACATTTAGTAAAAGTCACATGAGAAACATAACCAGTAGCACTTTTGAAAACTGGAAGGAAGTGCGCCCTAAGGATATTGTAAAAATAGTTAAGTCATACAAGAACTCAGAGAAAGAAGATATCTATTGTATGTCTTGCACAATGCTGAAGAAAATTATTCTGGAGCTTGCTCAACCATCATCTATAGCAATCAAGAAATGCTTACAGTTACAGAATTATTTTGAAGTAAATAAACTCTTCCAGGACACGCAGCATGGTTTTTGCAAGGGAAAGTCAACGTTTATGGCAACACTGGCCTAACCAGAAAAATAGGGCAAGGATTCAAAGACAGAGAAAGTGTGGCACTGACACTCTGTCATCTTAGCAAGGCATTTGACTGCATTTCCCACAAGATACTGTACAATAAATTGAAGTGTTACGGTGTCAGAGGTGTTGTTCTGGCAACTTTTCAGTCTTACCTGGAAAACTGGAGACAAGTGGTATCAATTCATGGAGCAACATCACAAGAACAAAAGCTGGAACAGTATATTATGCCCTATTCCATAGCCACATAAATTACGGCCTACTGTTATGGGGACATTCTGTAGGTTGTAAGGATGTGCTAATTCTATAGAAAAAAGCTGTCAGAATAATCACATCAAGTAAAAGACATGAGCACTGCAGGCCTATATTCAAGCAGTTAGGAATTATGACGGTCTTCAGCCAGTATGTGTTTTTATGTCACATCAGCATGAAAGAAAACCATGGAGTCTTCAGCATGAGGCAAGATATACACAATCACAATACCCGTAACAAGAGGAGGATCGAAATACCCAGGTGTCGACTGACGGGAACGCAAGACAGCTTTCCAGTGGTTGCCCTAAAGATGTTCAACTCACTGACTCAAGGAGTGCCCTACCACTAGGAACATTCAGAAGGAGAGTAGCACAGGACCTGAATGAACGCCCATTGTACTCCATTGGTGAATTCTTTAATAGTGACCAAAGTGAATGGGCCAACAAATATTTTTTCTATTAAGTATAAATGTCTAAATTTTGTGAATATTTTTTTAAATGTAGTTATGTAATTAATCTTGACGCAGTCTGTCCAGTCATGACTGGTAAACGACACAGATCTAGTAATAAAGTAATATCTGACCAGATGGCAAGGAGAGCTGTGTCAGAGAGTAGATCGGTGCTGACCAGGGCACGTAGCCCTCTCCAGTGCTTTGAAGGTTTGTCATTGCCTAGTTGCTTGACGTGGAGCGCTTCCCATATTGTGCCTCAGTTGAGAGTGCAAGCCGACGTAGAACTGTCATTTTGGCTAGAGTGTACTGGTTAGATGAGTCCGGGTCGTCGACCAGGTCAGCAATCAAGTCCTCCTGGTCGTGCAGGTGGGTGATGAGGCACAGAAACCTGGTTGACTCGTCGAGTTTGTAATGGTCAAACACTTTGTCCACAATTTTGAACCAGGTTGTTGCTCTGTCGGGATTACGCGGCGGAGTGTTGGTAAGCGTTGTAGAATGTTCGGAAGAACAAGTTGAGTTGAGTTCGTCGGGGCACTGCCTGAATCGAGCTGTTGTTGCTGTAGTGTTCCAGGAGAGTGTGCCTGCAGGGGATGTGGCAACGATGGCTGTTCAGGTGGCAGCGTGAAGGTGACACATTGTGGTTGACCGCGATCCGTCGCGACGCGCAAGGCCGGCGCAGGTGAGACACCGTAATGTGTCGATTGCGGTTGCGGAAGCTCAACATGTTGGGGGCGTGTTCGGACTGATGCGTCACGGAAGACCAACACGGATGAAGCACCGAGATTTGCCGAGAGCAGTAGTGGAAGCTCGACTGGAGCCGGCGCAGGGGCGACAGGTGAGAAAAAGTTCAAAGTTTGAGAACGCGTGTTCGTCCACGGGAAGCTCGACGTATGATCAGAGCTGGGGCCACCTGTGTTGCAGGGAGGCTGCGGAGGTGTGGGCTGTCCAGAAGCACAGTGTGGGAAATGATGTCGAACGTGGGATGGAATGTGTGAATGTTCACTGTTCATAGTCACTCCACTCAAAACAGTGTGCAGATAAGCTGAATGTCATGGCACAATACACTGAGGCATAGTAGTGGGACGCAGGTGGAGATCAGGCACAGATAACAAGTTATTGTTCCTGTTGCAGGCTGAGGTATCGAAGTAGGAAGGCATGTGCTGATACTGAACCGAGGCAGGCACAGGTGTGGTCGGATGCTGAGCAGGTTGACCTGTGAACGAAGCAGTTCCGGCCACGTGGCAGGTATCCACGTGGTACTGCATGGATTTCGGCATGGCAAACCGTTGTCCTGGCGGTAGTAGGTTGCTCGACAGAGCATTTGCAGAAATCAACACTGGTCCCGCACTGCACGGTGATCCGTAAGAGGTAACTGCACAGTCGATGAGGGAGGGCAAGTGTGGCGGGAACAAAGGCATTTGATAGCTGGAGTCATGTGCAATCCTAACCTCACTTATTGTTTGCAGGCTCGAAAACGTCTGGCAAAATCGGCGGAATCATCGAGTGAGAGGCATTGTGTTGCAGTCCTGGCAGGTGTTCATTCCCCGCAACACGATGCGAGTCGATCACAAAATTTGGCGTTAGGCACTGGGCTGAAGTCATTGTTCAAATACTGTGTCGATGTAATACACATGAAAATATCCGACGCGGAGGTCGTGGACACAGTAAAACAGTGAAAACGGAAGACGTTACAACTGGGGGTCACCAGTGATGGGAGTGTTCAGGTTGAGTACACCAAACTACACCCATTTAGCAGTAGTTCATTTATTAACCTTAAGACATACAAGGATCACAAAGAACTTATCTGAACATGGCGGAAGAGCCAAAGATAATGCTTAGAGTCCAAAGGTGGACGCATATCGATGTTGGTGTCAATTTCATCGCCGCCACAAATTACTGCTAAAAGCGTGTGATTATTGGTGCAATGTCATCGACGCCGCAGCCTAATGGTAAGGCGACCATTCATGATAAGCAGGAACCCATGTTTGAGTCCCAGTCCGGCACAAATTTTCATTGTCCTCACTCTGTTATACAGCTGATGGTTGTCCCTATTATCAACTGCGAATACATTTCATGTAATTCAGAAAAAGTTATTAGACCAAAATCTGTGGTTCATACATCAAATTATTCCCACAAGATCTGTTAAAAGTTGGTAACCATTGCACTGGCTTAAACTCTTATTCTTTGAGCTACATATTTCGAAAACTGACAAATTTTTCAAGATTTCCCCTTGTCTTCCCTCTTCATGAACCAGTCCCCTTGAAGAAATAGCAAAATGAAGACACAGCATACTAGTTCTCCAGCCAGATTGGAACCAGCAACTAATTAAGCCTTTGTTTCAGACAGCAGCCACATGGCCACTGGGATAGTAAGCCATGACTCTGTTCTCTTCTCTGACACTGCCATAGTGATAGCTACATTAGGTAATTAATAGTTAAAGGGCGGGAATAGATGAACTTTATGCATGGAACTACCTTCGTGGGCTCAACACCATTAATTTGATAACTACATGTCATTCATGTTAAGTGGATGTCATTCAGTTTATTTAATGGAATGTAGAAGAACATATCAAGTGAATTTAGCAAGATAACTTTGTGCCATTCTATGGTGTCATCCTAGGACTGCAGAGTTGCCATAAATATTATGTAATGTTGCCATCTGTATTAGTCATAGGAAGGATATATTTCCATTGTCGATGGATTTCTTGAATGGGCCAGGAAGTGAGGAGCGCAGCTCATGTTTCAGAGATGTGGCCATTGAGGTAACCCAGGCCAAAAAACCAAAAGTTAAAGCTGATGACTCTTTCTCTCGTTCCTGTAACTAGGTGTAAGTGTAATCATAGTTACTAATAATACCCAGATGCACTGAATGCTATCTGAGCATCATAAATCAATAGCTGTCACAATTACTACTGATTTTCATTCTTAAGTGTACTGCAAATTAAAAATCTCATTCACCTGATGCATTTAATGTTTTTTAGCTTCTTCAGTGGCTCTAGTGAAAGCACTATACATAACACATCTTTTGATACTTATAGACTTAAGGGGACTTGTACATGAAGAACTGTCAAAAACTCGATTTTTAAATTTTTGTCTTAAAAAGCTCTGGTGTCTGAACGCCTGAAGATGGCAAGAAGTCGGCTTGCCAAAATATCGCACCTTTTAGATGACGCTACCTGGCTGAATACCCAAGAAATTTTCAAGATAGTGTAAGTCTCTCTTTTTTCTGGTATTATAATCATGAATGTCACTGTTGTTTTTAAACTGGTCCATGTTGTCCAGAACAAATTTCATTAGTGAGTAAATGTAGTGTGAGGCTGTTGTAAGAATTCCCAATTTTTTAAAAAGATGCCTACGAGATGTGTGACTATGAACCCCACGCATTATTCTAACCACTTTCTTTTGAGCAGTGAATACTTTTTCTCTAAATGTTGAGTTACCCCAAAATATTATTTCGTATGACATCAGAGAGTGAAAGTTTGTAAAGTATGCTAGCTTACTAATTTCTATATCTTCAAAATTGGCAATTATTCTGATTGCAAAAGTTGCTGAACCTAGTTGCTTTAGAAGATCCAAAATATGAATTTTCAAATTAAGATTCTCGTCTATGTGTACACCCAAAAACTTAGTCTTTTCCAAAGACCTTATTTGTATTATTTTCAATTGGAGTTTCTTTTACCAGATTAATAATGATGCTTGTATCATCAGCAATCAGTGTCAGTTCAGCTTCCTGTTTGAGATAGGAACGGAATTCGTTCACATATATCAAGAACAGAAGGGGACCCATGATTGAACCCTGTGGAACACCTAAGGTAATTCCACCCCAGTTAGATGTAGTGGCAAACCTTTTTAAATCACTTGACCCATAAGGAAACTTTTTGCTTCCTGTTCTGTAGGTATGACTTAAACCACTCATATGCTATTCCATTTATACCATAGAACTGTAATTTCTGTAACATAATGTCATGGTTCACACAGTCAAATGCTTTGGACAAATCACAGAAAATTCCAATTGGTGACATTTACTATTTAAAGATTCTATTATGTGGACAGTGAAATTGTATATGCTGTCTCAGTGGAACAGCATTTTTGAAATCTGAACTGTGATTTACTAAGTATCCCATTACTGTTGAAATGGCTTCCCACTCTTGAGTACATTACTTTCTCGAAGATTTTTGAAAATGCTGTAAGTAAGGATATTGGCTGATAATTATTAGCAGCATTAGCCGATTTAGGAAAAAAAAAAAAACTTTTTTCCAAGTAATAATGATTAATTTTGCACTCTATTTCAAAATGTATTCATAGAACTATAATTTTTATCACAGATTTATTTTTTCATTTTTGTAAACATAAATGCAGGACATCATAAACTTTAATCTTGAAAAACTGTAAATAATGAGCCAAAGTTGGCCCAGTTTATGGTTCTACCTGAATTAATTACCATGTCCTGCATCCATGTGGCTACTAGGACCTCTCTTCTATCTTTGACAAGAGAAAGCAACTGACTCGTCATTTCCACTAGTTGTCAGTGGTCACTGAACTATTTTAAGATCTATGCATTTTAATTATTTGGCTCTGAACCTACAGTTTGTCTGGAATCTTACTGCACCCACTGGCCTTTGTGATATTCTAGCCTCCTATGCCATCAAAAGGACTATTCTATAATGGTTGTATGTATGTATTGAACCGAGTACATAGAAACGAAGAAGAGTCTTCATCCTGCTGTAGCCTCCAGTGGTTCACAACCCCACAATAGGCCACAGCAGTCCACCCACCCACCTCACCACTGCCCCACACAAAACCCAGGGTTATTGTGTGGTTCGGCCCCCAGTGGACCTCCCTGGGAATGTCTCATACCAGACGCGTGTAACCCCAAATTTTGCATGGTAGAGTAATTGTTGTGTACGCATACATGGAGACAGTGGTTGCACAGCAATTGCCGACACAATGTAACTGAGGTGGAATAAGGGGAATTAGCCTGCATTTGCCAAGGTAGATAGAAAACCGCCTTAAAAACCATCCACAGGCTGGCCGGCTCACTGGACCTCGACACTAATCTGCCGGGTGGATTCATGCTGTGGACCGGCACAACTTCCCACTTGGGAAGCAGTATGTTATGTCAGACCACATGACTAGCAGTGTGGGTTTCTATAATGTACTGCATTCTGATTTAAACTCAACTAACTTTTTCACCATATACATCAGAAAAGTTCTCATGATGCCATAGACACCTTCACATCAAGTCCAGAACAGCTGATAAAAGTGGGGTTCCATCATTAATGGCTGTATACAAATGGAGACATCCAGCTTCAATACCATCCTCAGGCCCACAGATCGTTCCATTGTTAAAATCAGAAACTGATTGCGACAAATTACTCTTCTACCTATTCATTCCTATAGGCCAGTAAATTACATTTTGCAAAATAAGTCTGTAGCATGCAACTATGCCTACTTCCAGAAGATAAAGAATCAAGGTCGTCAGGGTACTTATGAGTAGTCATATATGCCACAAGAGAAAAACAGTCTGTAGCTCTGGGAGTGTGACCCAAAAGGAAGAAATGACCTGTATTTTGAACTTTTCATACTGGTACCTTATAAGTTAAGCACCAGATTCACAATGTCATGAAATATTATCTACCATATTCAGTTAATTCAGTGGAGCCAGCAGTTGAAATAACAGTAAACCATTCTAGTCTGTTTAAGACAACACATTCATGGCTTTCTGGTAATGTGTATTACTCATTCAATAGTAGGGTAACATACTCTAAGGTGAATTCCTGTGTCATCATTGTGATAAATAATCTGAAATGGTTGCATATTTGTATGTATGTAAACAACATCCTGTATCAGCTAATCTGATTGGGTGTTCTCTATTTTCTCTGACGATTAAATGAACAGCTAAGGTAAATGCGTATACTGGGTGTGGAAAACATGCTTCCTTTCTTCCAGACCCAGGATTTTAAAAAAATTCTGTGTGTGCAGTTTGAGTCTGCATGATAAATTTTTCACAAAAATGTCATGATAAAATCATAACAAGTGTTTTGTATTAATATATAATTTAATTATCAATCCCTTGAATATAATGGTTATATAGTGTAGTATAATGGTTACAGAATAGATAAACCACAAGTGGGGACTGTTGCTGACCACCTTATGCCTGATGGACTGACTACATGATCGATTTGCGATGTTTTTCCATTTCCTTTTCAGTGCTGCCATAGCTCTTGCATTTGCTTGTGAGTGTACTTGTTAGGCTTTTTTGATTTTTTTGACACAAGCTTTCCTCTGATGTGTGTTTGCTATAATTCTGAACATATTTACAAATCATATGAGATGACATATTTGATTTTTTATAATTTTTGGTTTAATACCAATTTTCACCCATATTTTGGCGAATATTTTTATAGCCCCACTTTGGGTGCTTGTAGTATTCTGAAAGCTCTTCATAGTGACACCTGAATCAATGTCTCAGTTAAATGTTTTTCCATGTTACATCAATTTATAGTTTTATGTAAAACTAGTAATTTGTGATTCCAAACTATCATTGTTTTTAACAATGGTGCATACTGATAGATATGAGCTGCAGTTTTGCTTGGAATCAATAATCACTGTAAACTATACTACTCAGTTATTTGTTCACAGTAGATTTTCTGTCACTTATTTTCACTACTTTTGACATGAAAATGTCTTTTCACACATCAGCTGAACATTCTTGAGTGACAAAAGACCATCGCTAATAACTATGAGACTGGAATGAGATTTTCACTCTGCAGTGGAGTGTGCACTGATATGAAACTTCCTAGCAGATTAAAACTGTATGCCGGGCCGAGACTCGAACTCAGGACCTTTGCCTTTTGTGGGCAAGTGCTCTACCAACTGAGCTACCCAAGCATGACTCACGCCCCATCCCTCCTACTTTACAAACTTTACAGAAGCTCTCCTGCGAGGTACTGGCAGAAGTAAAGCTGTGGGGACGGGTCATGAGTCGTGCTTGGGTAGCTCAGTTGGTAGAGCACTTGCCCATGAAAGACAAAGGTCCCAAGTTTGGTAGTTAGGTTTAATTAGTTCTAAGTTCTAGGGGACTGATGACCTCAGAAGTTAAGTCCCATAGTGCGCAGAGCCATTTGAACCAATTTTATTATTACCATAATCAATTGGATGTATTCATTAATTGAACTTTCCTAGTTTAACACACACCATTTCTTTGCCTGCCTCTTGTGAGTGGTGTCTGGAGCATTTCTCTGTAGCATCTAGCAGAAATGATCCAACATAGCAGTCATGCACCATCCTGTGTACCGCTGTTTCATGAGAGAAATGTTCTGGCGGAACCATTCACCATGCTCATCACAATTTGAACCAAATGCACACATCGAGGAAGTGCATTTTCAGGGTCATGTTGCAGCCAGTGACATTATAAGCATGAATGAGTTCATCCACAAGGTCCCTGTAATTTTTGCCTCTCCTGTTTCCGAAGAGCAATGTTGTCACATTATGAAAATAATGTCATACGTGCTGCTAACCAGAAGTTACAGTGGGCTCAAAGTATATATCCTCCAACAGTTGACATATTTGTGGACTAATGAATATCCCATACATGATCTTCTCTATGCTGAGTCATGGAAACGTCTGACACAAATACTGAAATGCTGTTTCATCTCTGTGCATAGCCTTAACAAAACCTGTAATGAGTCCCAACTTAATGTGCACAAATGGCAGAACAATTTAACTACAGGTTCTTTGGCTCTATTTCTACACCCAGAGCTGTTTTTGGAGGCCATTTTCTCTGTGGGTAGCATTTTTCTCTTATGTGACTGTCCCACTCACACAGGTAGCAACAATAATGAATGTAATCCTCTTACAAATCCAACTGCATTTTATGAGTTTGAAATCTCCATGTACCAGCCACTCATGCTTACTGTAATTAACAAAGTTTTAATAGATTTCAACATGGTATAATTTTTTTTAACTAAGGCAACATATATGACAGGGATGAATGGCATTTCATTACTACAATGCAGCAGTACTATGTTCAGGCTTGTTTTTGAACCATCTATAAAGAGACTTCACCTGTCCGATTTGTATGTAATGTTCAGGTCATCCAACAAACCATCAAAGTAATGGCACCTTCCATACTGAAATGACACTCAATTTTTTTTGGCTCTTCCAAAACACAAATACACATATTGTGTCATCAAGGAGATTCCACTGCTGCAGCCATGGGGCCAAAAGTATAGCTTTACACTTCGGTAGAACTAAATTCTTAATCACGTAGCTGAGTTCACACTGTGTGATTGTGCCTGTCTCTCTAGATGACAAAGTTGGTGTAAATGTAGCGCCAGTGTCACTGGTGGACAACTACACTTTATTGGTTGTATGTGTTGGTTCAGTGTCATTGCTATCAATACTTGAGGGTGTTACATCTGGTGGAACAGGAACTAACAATTCTTTGCCATGAGCCACAGGAAAATAGCAGATATGATATCAGGGAATGGAAAATTCCTTTTCCTCTTGATATTAACTCTTTTCCTCAAGGGACATACATACAAAAATAGCAATCCAATGCATTGTTAATGGGTTCACACCTAATAGCAGGCACACCAAACTTCATGGAAGTGTTTTTACCATGCATCCAAGCATTCAGTGCAGATGAACATAAGGTATATACATGCATGGAGCCTAAAATTTATCTTGACCTCTAACTCATTACTGAATCACAAGGCATATGGTTGTTTCACTGCTTCAGTCAATTTTCACCTTCTTGAACCACAAATAACATCTGCAGTTATGTAACAAAAGTTACCTGGTTTGTTACTGCAAGTATGGGGTATTTTTGTGCAAGCATAAATGTGCACAATGACACAATTCTTCAACTGCAACACTTCACATCACATACATTCACTGCTAACTGCCATGGCACTTGTTCCGGTAACAGCAAAAGACAAGCGACAATAACAATCACATCTGTTTCCTATATTTGATAATTCTCATGCAACTTTATGGTACACACATGAGTCATGATGTAAAGCAGTGTTGCCATATGGTACTGAAGCACTCATCTCACTCGCTTATGGCAGGGTGTCCCTTGACACAATGCCTTTGCGTGTAGCTCTCATAATGTCCCATAAGTGTGACTGTGAAGCGTAAACATCTTATTTAATATAATCCTAGGAGATAATTTTAACCTTGATATTCTTGTTTATCACATCTAAATCTATAAATTACAGCTACTTTCATTTCTGTAAAAGGAAAAAGTGATAATTTTTGGACCAGTGTTAGCAGCAGCTGGTTAGCCTCCCCACATTGCAACACCAACAGCCCATTGGCACCTTTACCCATCTGTGCATAATCTAACGAGGCCTAAAGCTGTATTTCACTGAGACCTCTACACATTACAGTCGGTCTCAAAGAGGATGCGAGTGACATGTATTAGGAGTAATTTCATCATCCAGGATCAAATCAAAGTGGAAAACTTAATGAAGCAATACATTTTGTTTACATACTGAAATATTTATTTTGTTCCTTCCCCATATCATCAAAATCTGTAGCTTTACCATTTTTCAATTTCTTAATGAATTTTTAAGTTTTCAGAGTGATATCAGTAGGATATCAGGACCAGTTAAAATCCTGACAATGGTCTTTCCCGAAGTCACTCATGTGCAATTGTGTATGATACATTCAAGGTCAAGATATAACCTGATACCTGTCACATGTTCTTCAAACATCACCCATGCCTGTAGGACAATGTTGTGACATAAAAATAATAGGACAATTAAGGTCACATATTCACTGTACCAATTCTGGCTCTGAAAATGATCTAAAACAAGGTCACTCTCCCTCAATTGATCTAGGCCAATAGGAATACTTAAGAAAGGTGGGAAATCAAGTCCTCCTCCCCTTTTATTTCTGTAGATCAGCTGTGTGAGCCTTGTGATTCTTGGTCAGCTAACCACAGTGAAAGGAATGGCTACCAGGTTTCTTAAAAATAACTTTTCTTTGCCAACAACTTTTTGCAATGCATATAATTTTTATTAACAGTTTTTCAGTACAGAGAGATGCTTTAATATAAAACTTAAATTTATATATACACACAAATTATTGTTGTGGGGTTTCAATGTAAATTTTCTGAAAGAGTCTGGTAGATAGAATGACCTTGAAGTATTAATTGCTTCTTTCAATTTGACATCAGTTATTGATTTTGTTTTTACTACTTGGGTAGAAGAGGAAAGCAGCACACTGATAGATAATGTTTTTATATAACAAGGTAATTTTAACCAAATAAAATATTTTCCTGTTAAGAATAGTCTTTCTGATCATGATGCACAGCTAGTTACAGTATCTGATGTAGCTCCATACTGTAATGCAAAACAGTTCTAGAAAATAATGCATTCAATTAATGATTTAACAGATGCAAATTTTAGGGAAAGCATGCAACAGTTAGACTGGGATGAGGTTACAGAAACCTGATGCTAATTTAAAATTTAACCTGTTTCATGATATGGTTGTGAGTATATTTGAAAACAGTTTCCCTCAGATAAGCCATGGCTTACTAAAGGGGTAAAAAAAATTGTAAACAGGAAAGGGAACTTTATCTTATAGCTAGAAGGAATAATTATTCAGAAAGACTCAAACATTTTAAAAACTACTGCACTGTATTAAGAAAAGTTATTAAAAAGACCAGAAGTATGTGCATTATGTCTGAGATTAGCTTGTTTGATAGTAAAATTAAAACAGTTTGAAATATTCTTAAAAGGAGAACAGGGCAACAAGAGCATTGGAAGACTGTATTTCGATCAAACTCAATGAAAAGTTTGTTAATAAATGTCGGAAGCAGAAAATATTTTAATTATCTTTTTTAAGTGCTGTAGAGAAAATAGAATCCAGCTGTTCATAAGAAATGGCTAGGCTGTATTGGAAGAGGCAATACCTATACAATTTGATAAAACTGAAATTCAACCTACCTATCCTAGCGAAATTACAACAGTAATAGAGTCACTCAAAAGTAAATGCTCACATGGAGTTAGTGGCATTTCTAATAGAGTACTTAAAGCTTGTTCCCAACAGATAATTAGGATTCTCAGCTTCAGTAGCTAACTGAAACAGGGCACTTTTCTGGATAGACTGAAATATGCCACTGTTAAACCATTGCATAAAAAGGACAGGTCTCATGCTAACAGTTACCACCCAATCTCACTTCTCACAGCTTTATCGAAAATTCTTTAAAATAATGTATTCAAGACTAGCTTCACATATTTGTGAAAATGAAGTACTAACAAATAATGTCAGTTTAGTCTCACAAAGGCTCTTTACAGAAAATGCTATATATGCTTTCACTGATCAAATATTAAATGCTCTGAATCCAAACGGGATATTTTGTGGTTTCTCAAAGGTTTTTCACTGTGTGTGTCATGAGATTCTTCTAGATAAGTTCAAGTACTGTGGTATGAGTGGGACAGTGCACAAATGGTTAAATTCATATTTAACTGGAAGAATCTAGAAGGTTGAAATTAACAGTACAGTTACTCTACAAAAATCAGCAGCATTCTCTAACTAGGGAGGTATGAACAATTGTTCTTAATATACAGTGAAGAGGCAAAGAAACTGGTACGTCTGCCTAATATCGTGTAGGGCCCCCATGAGCATGCAGAAGCGCCCCACCATGATGTGGTATGGACTCGACTAATGTCTGAAGTAGTGCTGGAGAAAATTGACACCATGAATACTGCAGGGCTGTCCATAAATTCCTAAGTGTACGAGGGGGTGGAGATCTCTTCTGAGCAGCATGTTGCAAGGCATCTCAGATATGCTCAAAATTGTTGATGTTGGGCGAGTCTGGTGGCCAGCAGAAGTGTTTAAACTCAGAAGAGTGTTCCTGGACATGTGGGGTGTAGCATTGTCCTCCTGGAATTGCCCAAGTCTGCCGGAATGCACAATAGACATAAATGGATGCAGGTGATCAGAGAGGATGCCTTGTACATGTCACCTGCCAGAGCTGTATCTAGAAGTATCAGGGGTCCCATATCACTCCAACTACATATGCCCCACACCATTACAGATCCTCCACCAGCTTTAACAGTCCCCTGCCAATATGTAGGGTCCATGGATTCATGAGGTTGTGTACATGCCCGTACACATCCATCCCCTCAATACAATTTGAAATAAGACTCGCCTGATCAGGCAACATGTTTCCAGTCATCAACAGCCCAGTGTCGGTGTTGATGGGCCTAGGTGAGGTGTAAAGCTTTGGGTTGTGCAGTCATCAATGGTACACAAATGGGCCTTTGGCTCCGAAAGCTCATATCGATGATGTTCCATTTAATGGTTCACATGCAGATATTTATTGATCACCCAGCATTGAAATCTGCTGCAATTGATGGAAGGGTAGCACACCTGTGATGTCAAATGATTCTCTTCAGTCATCATTGTTACTGTTCTTCCAGGATTTTTTTTCCAGCCACAATGATGATTATAGAGCAGGGTGAAGGTCTGTTGTGTTTTCTGATGAAACCTGGTTCTGTCTCGGTGTCAGTGATATCCTTGTGTTGTTTGGAAGGAGGCCAGCTAAGGGCCTGCAACCAACCTGTCTGCATGTGAGACACACTGAATCTACACCTGAAGCTATGGTCTGGGCTATGATTTTGCATGGCAACAGGTGCACTCTATTAGTTATCCTATGCTTCCTGACTACAAATTTGTACGTCAGTCTGGTGGTTCAACCAGTTATGCTGCCATTCATGAATAGCATACTAAGCTGTGTTTTACAACAGGATAATGCTCGTCCACATACCATTGTTGTAACCCAATATGATCCACAGTGTACTGACATGTTGCCTTGTTATGCTAAATCACTAGATCTGTCTCTAATTGAGCACACATGGGACATCATTGAACAACAAATCCACCATAATCCGCGACTGGCACTAAGTGACCCTGTATTGACCAAACAAGTGCCACAGGCATGGAACTCCATCCCACAAGCTGACATGTGGCATCTGTGCAACACAATGCATGTACACTTGAATTCTTGCATTTAACCTTCTGGTGGTTACACTGGTTTTAATGTATCAGTATGTCACATTTTCAGTGACTTATCTCGCACTTACATTAACCTGTGATCTTGTAATGTTAATCACTTCAATATGTTAGCTAGACAAATATATTCCAGAAATATCATTACTTACATTAATTATTTCTTGATGTCGCAATTTCTTTTTTGTCACAGTATATACAGTTCACTTCTGTACATACACGTACATCCACAAAGCTATGACAGACATTATCATGACACAACAGACTGACTTGCTGTTGCAATGCAGTATGCAACTCATGGCCCTCTGACCAAAAGATTAATTGCTGCACCATATGAGGATGTTCATCATCAGGACACAAACACTACTTACTATCCGTGATCGTTAGCCACCATGAGGCTGCACGATGAACACCCTCAGCCCTTCTCTGGGTGGCATCAGCATCTACACAGTATGAGTGCATCCTCAATCTGAGCCCTACAAACTCCACACTCTGCGAGTCATTTGCCTCATGTTTCAGCATTCTGATAACTCTCTTCTTCTTAGGTATTATTCTGTAAGGATTATCAGTCGCAAATCCAGATGTGTCGAACTCCTCAGCATTGCACCTAAATTCTTCATATGGACCATAGTCTGTTAGCCAGTAGATCAAACTGTCTGTAAGTTGACACTAGCGAAGACTACAAAGAAGCCAAGGAAATAGGGTATCTTGTAAAACTAAAAGAAAACTGTATCTGTCAATCCGAAACAGTTCCGATGTTGATGCTATAGCACATTACAAGAAATACTGCAAAATATTGAAGACTGTAATACGGACATCAAAGCAAATATATTATAAGGAAAAGATATCAGATAACAAAATAAAGACAATATGGGATATAGTGAAGGAGGAGACTGGTAGAACCAGACATGAAGAGGGACAAATAGCATTAAGAGTAAATGATACATTGATGACAGACATTTATAGTGTTGCAGAACTTTCAAAAAACTTATAACTGTTACTGACAATATGGGGTTATCAGGGTGTGTAGATACTGCTATGGAATACCTCAGACCAGACATTTCAAGTAACTTCCATAATATGAATTTGACCCTCACTACCCCAGCAGAAATTATATCTGTCATAAAATCTTTAAAATCAAAAAAATCTAGTGGGTATGATGAAACATCAACAAAGTTAATTAAAGAAAGTGATTCTGATTTAAGTAACATATTAAGCTATCTGTGTAACCAGTCATTTATCAGTGGAATAGTTCCTGAATGGTGGAAATACGCTGAAGTTCAGCCACTTTTTAAGAAGGGAGATAAAGAAATAGCATCAAATTTCCATCCAATTTCACTTTTGCCAGAATTCTCAAAAATTTTAGGAAAAGTAATGTACAATCGGCTTTATAACCATCTTATCTCAAATAACATACTGTCAAAGTCACAGTTCAGATTTCTAAAGGGTTCTGATATTGAGAAGGCTATCTACACTTACAGTGAAAATGTGCTTAATTCATTAGAAAAAAATTGCAGGCAGCTGGTATTTTCGTGATCTGTCAAAGGCATTTGAGTGTTTAAATCACAATATCCTTGTAAGTGAATTAGAATATTACAGTGTAACAGGAAATGCTGCAAAATGGTTCAAATCTTATATCTCTGGCAGGAAACAAAGGGTGTTATTAGGAAAGAGACATGTATCAAGCTATCAAGCATCATACAACTGGGATCTAATTACATGTGGGGTCCCACAAGGTTCCATTTTAGGGCCCTTACTTTTTCTTTTGTATACCAATGACCTTTTATCAGTAACATTACCAGAAGCCAAGTTCATTTAGTTTGCCGATGCTAGAAACATTGCAATAAATAGCAAATCGAGTGTAGTCTTAGAAAGGTTAGGTACTAAAATGTTTATCGACATTAATCACTGGTTTCTAGTTAATTATTTGTCACTAAACTTTGAAAAACCACACTACATGCAGTTCAGAACTTGTAAGGGGTGTCCTGCGAGTATATGCCTAACATACGACGACAAGCAGATAGAAGAAGTTGGACAGTGTTAAATTCTTGGGATTATAGTTTGATAATAAATTCAACTGGGAGGAGCACACCACAGAACTGCTGAAGCGTCTTAACAAATTTCTATTTGCAATGCGAATTGTGTCAGACATAGGGGATATAAAAATGAAAAAGCTGGCATACTATGCTTACTTTCATTCCATAATGTCATATGGGACTATTTTTTGGGGCAGTTCATCAAGCAGGGCTAAAGTTTTCTGGGCACAAAAACGTGCAGTAAGAGTTATATGTGGTGTGAATTCAAGAATGTCCTGCAGAAGCCTGTTTAGGGAACTAGGGATACTAACTACTGCTTCCCAATATATTTATTCCTTACTGAAATTTGTCATTAAAAATATATCACTTTTTCAAATCAACAGCTCAATACATGGAATCAGTACTAGAAATAAGAATAATCTTCTCAAGGATTTAAAGTCACTTAGTCTTGTACAAAAAGGTGTGCATTATTCAGGAACACACATTTTCAATAACTGGCCAGCAGCCATAAAAAGCTTAACAACCAATGAAATTCAGTTTAAAAGAAGCCTGAAGGATTTATTGGTGGCCAACTCCTTCTACTCCATTGATGAATTTCTCAGTAGAACCAACTGATATATATATGTTCAGTATAACTTCTACATAATTTCAGTGCAGTAATGTGTTCATTGTAAATAAGTGTGTGTGTGTGTGTGTGTGTGTGTGTGTGTGGGTGTGTATGTGTGTGTGTGTGTGTGTGTGTGTGTGTGTGTGTGTGTGTGTGTTAATGTGTTCATTGTAAATAAGTATTCAGTAGTTGTATTACAAGTGTATTACCTTATAAATAAATAAAAAACTTTTTTTTTTATTTTAAATTCAGTGCGTTAGTATTTGTAAAATGATTCTTTCATACTGCGTTCATTAAAAAATGACGACCATGCCACTTGGGACCTGTAGAATGGTACATTAGCTTATTTGTTTGAGTTGTAAATATTGTCATGTATTGTAGTTTTTCTGACGTGTTCTACATCCTGGAGGACCTCCTCACTGTGAATCAATTGGAATGAAAGTAAATCTAACTTAATCTAATCTAATCTGGTTTCACAGACATGTAATAGAATCGGAACAGGTGACGTTTGGAGAGGTCAAGAACACACACAGTGGTACAGACAGTCTTCATGAACTCTACCGAAACCTTAGCCATCTCCACAGTGATTAGACCTTCACTGAAGATTGCGACCCACTTAAAATTTTGCCTGGGAAAGTAATCTCGTGCACCATAATGCCCATACCACCGGTAAACTAAATCAATATCGCGACAGTTTCTAACATTCTCTATGCTTTTGCCGAAAGCTGAATTATATATTTCTAAAGCCTTTTTCGAAATAACATGTCATGAGAGTCCCCTGATCAGTGTTTAAATCAATATATTCCTTCAACCAGGGACGCTGTTAGAAGGAAATGCTGTGGGTGATTCTAAGAAGTTGCATTCCTAATATGAGACACTGGTGAAATCTTAGGTAGTGCAGAATGTATCGGTCGTTCTGAAAGTAATGCCTCCTATTTTTATTCACGGAAACCACAGGAGATACATAAATCACAACAGCACAGCTAAACAGAGTAATATTTCAGCTGCAGACTGTCACTTTTGCACACAGTCACCAACTTTCGTTATGCACTTTTGGCAACAATGAACCAACGTCTGCATGCCGCATTTGTAAAAATTGGAACCAGCTGAGGCTAACCATTTCCTTACAGCTCTGAGAAGAGCATCTGAGCCTTGAAAATGTTGTTCAGGTAGTCCATCTTTCAGAAGTCCAAAGGGATGGAAGTCTCAATGTGCTAAATCAGGACTGTACAGTGGATGTGGTAAGACAGTCCAGTCGAATTTTGCAATGAGTTGCATGGTCGCAAAACAGGTGTGAGGCTTGGCGTTATCATGTTGCAGGTGAAAGTTGGCCTTCTTCTCTGGTTTTACCCTGGAAATTCGGGCTTTCAGCTTAGTCAGTGTTGTCTTGTAGCGTGCTGAATTGACAGTTGCTCCAGTCTCCAGGACATTCAAAAGAACCATATCCTGGATATTCCAGAAGACTGTGCACATCACTTTGCCTGTGGACAGCTGTGTCTTAAGTTTCTCCTTTGACAGAGAATTCGCATGTCGCCATTCCTTGGACTGTCTTTTGGATTCCGGCTCGTAGTGGTGACACTATGTCTCATCTCCGGTGATGGTGCCATTCAGAAAATTGTCACCTTCAGCTTCATATTGGTCCAGAATGGCCCGACAAATTTCCATTTGATGCGTTTTTTGTTCTTCTATAACCATCTGCAGGACCCAACTCCCACAGACTTTGCGAGAACCAAGATGTTACAACATTGTTTCCAAGGCATTACAGCCGACATTCAGCTTTGCACACAAGTCTGTGGGCGTTATCCTCCGATCAGCAAGGATGAGTTGATCAAGACGCTCTTCATTGCGAGGGATGACAGCGGTGCAGGGACGACGGGGCTGTGGCTTGTCATACACACTCTTTTTACTACCTTGAAAGTGCCGTATCCAACGCCTCACACTGCTCGACCTGTAGTATCGTCTCCATCCACCTTTAGCAAGCGTCGATGGATTTCAATCGGAGCAGTTTCTTCAGCAGTGAGGAATTCAGTCACACATCGCTCTTTTACACGCGCGTCCATATCAGACTCCAGTTTGGAACACTCATCTGCTAGCGTCAACCATCGCAGAACAACGGAACTACCTGCAAATGAAAGAGGAAGGTTCAACCATTAGCACTACACCAACGACATCGGGCGCGGACATCCAAAGTCATCACAAAAAATAGGAGGCATTACTTTCGGAATGACCCTTGTATGATCCATGTGGTGGAGTGTATAGATAGCTTAACTGCACAGGTATAGGAGACTGTCTGGTATACTTTGGTGCATATGTCCAACAATTAATCCGAATGGACGTGCTACACAGTCATCTATCTATCAGTCTACGCTTGCATATAGCAGTGACGTCTTAGTCGAGAAATTCGTATAATCTGCGAAAGTTGTGCGAGTAAATATACGTTGGAAACGTGTAGCATAAGGATTGAATGTACTAACACAAATTCAACTGACAAGCTCAAAATTGGCCATCCGGAAAAGAACACTGTGGAAGTATGAAAGAGACGAAGAAACGGTCGGCCCCGCCCAGTCGTTAAGCGTGACAGGTTTGTTAAATAGAAGTCCGTCCTCGATACTGATTGACTGGAAGACTTATATGTTAAATCATTTCATGGAAGTGGCGAAGTCGAGAAACCTCGGGGAGGGGGGGGGGGGGGGGGGGGGGGAGAGGGTAAGATATCTGAGGGTGAGGTGATGTTTTCATAGAAGTTAGCTAGACCCTCCAAGATACTGCTTCTACAAAAAGCGTGTTAGTTCCTCCTGATCTGGCATACGCCGATTATCGTGCAGAAATGTGCGTAACATAAATAAAAGACATGAGGGGTTTTTAATTGTAATTAAACCCTTTATTCCTCGATAAATATGTGATAACATCGATGGGGCGGGAGAGTTTTGCTACTGGGCCGTGTGAAACGATAGTCAGCTGTTGTGAGTATGGACGTACCATAATTTTTCTGATACTATACACCTGTTGTTGTTGTTGTTGTGGTCTTCAGTCCTGAGACTGGTTTGATGCAGCTCTCCATGCTACTCTATCCTGTGCAAGCTTCTTCATCTCAAAGTACCTACTGCAACCTACATCCTGCTCAATCTTTTTAGTGTATTCATCTCTTGGTCTCCCTCTACGATTTTTACCCTCCACACTGCCCTCCAAAACCAAATTGGTGATCCCTTGATGCCTCAACACATGTCCTACCAATCGATCCCTACTTCTAGTTAACTTGTGCCACAGACTTCTCTTCTCCCCAATCCTATTCAATACTTCCTCATTAGTTATGTGATCTACCCATCTAATCTTCAGCATTCTTCTGTTGCACCACATTTCAAAAGCTTCTATTCTCTTCTTGTCCAAACTATTTATCGTCCATGTTTCACTTCCATACATGGCTACACTCCATACAAATACTTTCAGAAACGACTTCCTGACACTTAAATCTATACTCGATGTTAACAAATTTCTCTTCTTCAGAAACGCTTTCCTTGCCATTGCCAGGCTACATTTTATATCCTCTCTACTTCGACCATCTTCAGTTATTTTGCTCCCCAATTAGCAAGATTCCTTTACTACTTTAAGTGTCTCATTTCCTAATCTAATTCCCTCAGCATCACCCGATTTAATTCGACTACATTCCATTATCCTCGTTAAATGGTAATTGGAAATCTTATGCTGTTGGAGTGTAACGTTACTGTGGTTAGTGTTCCGCCAGCCGGAGTGGCCGTGCGGTTCTAGGCGCTACAGTCTGGAACCGAGTGACCGCTACGGTCACAGGTTCGAATCCTGCCTCGGGCATGGATGTGTGTGATTTCCTTAGGTTAGTTAGGTTTAATTAGTTCTAAGTTATAGGCGGACATGGGTGGAACTATGTCTGGTCGTAAGGGACACAGTTGTGTTTTTTAATAGGTCACTTATAAAGGGAAGCTGACATTAAATACAACTGCTTCAATGAATTTTCTATCGCAGAACAGCGAACCCAAGTGGAGGCTTCCATAGTGGGTAGCAGGAGACGCAGGACTTGCAGGAGCCCATTTTAGAAAAAAGGAAATAAAACTCCATGTGTGTCTCTTCTTTGTTCTGTTGAGTGAGCCGCTGCAGCATCTTAATCGAGGTTCTTGGGCACCTGGGTGTTTGAAAAGTGTTTGCATTGCTGCATTTCCTTCTGACATTGTTGCTGGGTTGAGAAATTCAGTGGTAGTGTGGTCGATTTTGGTGTATTTGCTGCTGCTTTTATATCTACATTTACTGCATGTAGCAGCGGTCTGTTTGGATTCATTGATTGCCGAAGTGCGGTTTTTTTAATTAATATATATAGATGGAGCAGTCGGAGTATATTTGATAGATAGAGTGGGATAGTTAGAGATATGCATACATTTATATATAGTTATATTAGGTGTGAGCTATTGGGATGAAACTTAAGAGCTAGTGATGATGATGACGCTTTTCCTAACGACAATTTTGCGCTGTGGAAGGCTGGTGGACACGGACAGCCTGGTGTTGATGGGGATGAGTTATCGATATGTTGATGGTGCATCATGACTTACATACCATGGTGCTGTGGGAGTGTTCTTAATTCTAGTGATGATGGGGATGAGTGATGCCCTTTACAATTTTGCTTCTGAGACAGACGTGTGGGCGTTCGACCGTCCGGTTTGTGGGGCCTGGATTTTATTATTTGCATGTGCGTTCTTATTTACTAAGTTGGTATGGGTGCGTCCTTAAATCTAGGGATGTGATTTTTTTTTGGGGGGGGGGGGGGGTGAGGTTGCTTAGATGCTAGTCTGTGGGGCCTGGGTCTTATCGCTAGTGGAGGGAACTGGGTTGGTGGCTTGTTACACTGGGGGTGAGCAGCTATGTTGATCGGCAGCATGGTAGCTAATCCTAAGGGAGGGGTGTTGGTGGTATCTGACGTGATTCTGGGGCTTATGAGTTAGTGGAGGAATTTGTGGTGTGATCAGATGCCTTTGTGGGTGGGCAGCCGGTTGGCTGGCTGCTTAGTATTTAATTCTAAGGGGGGTTGGTTGTTTGGACAGGGTTGAGCTAATTAAGTCTGGGTTATCTGTATTACCACATTCATACACTCATTCATACGGTGACTTGATGTCTCGTTTTTCATTCACGCAGGAGGTCCGGCCATCTGGTCGTGGCCAGTCGGTGGACCCGCTGTCCTAGTTGCTGGATGAGCGGGTTTGGCGAGTCCCTCGTTTTCTCGTAGAATATGGTTGCGGTCTGCCGAATCCTGGTGGTGAGTAGCTGCACGTCTGCCATCCGGTGTACCTCTGCTGTGGAAAATCGGTTTGGGAGGTGCAGCACTCTCTTCAGGGTGCGGCTCTGCACAGTCTGTAGTTTCTTGAGGTGTGTGGGAGCAGCGTTACCCCACACAACCGCGGCATACTCCAGTATAGGCCGCACCTGTGCGAGGTAGATGATGACTCCCAGTCGTGGCGGTAGCGTCGAGGTCTCGTTCAATATTGGGTAGAGGGCTTGTAGTCGTCCATAGGCTTTTTTCCGAGTGTCCACTATGTGCGGTTTCCAAGTGAGGTACCGATCCAACGTTACCCCCAGATATTTCGCCGTCCTGGACCATGGTACTGGTGTGCCCCTTACTTCTACTTGTTGGTAATTTCTGGGGATATGCCTGCGGCATATTGTGATGGCCTGTGTTTTTGCCGCATTGAACGAGAGGCGCCATTTTGTGGCCCATGACGTCAGTTCGTCACAGGCATTCTGTAGCCTTCTTTGTAGGTGTCCTGCGTTGGTGCTGCGTGAGTACAGGGTAGTGTCGTCTGCATACAAGGCTATGTGGACTCGGTCTATCGTTGGGGTGTCGGCTGTGTATACTTTGTATAGCAGAGGCCCCAGGACGCTGCCCTTCGGTACTCCAGCGTTGATGGGTCGTACGGTGGAGGTCCCCTCCTGCGCCCTTACGTGGAAGGTTCTTCCCTCGATGTAGCTCTTCAGCAGTGTGACGTGTGACACGGGTACCCCCTGCGTGAGCAGCTTGTACAAGAGGCCCTCGTGCCACACTGTGTCGAAGGCTGCCGCGACATCGAGGAATATCGCTGCGAAGTATTCACGTCTCTCCCTGGCATCGAGGGCTTCCTTGACAAGTCGTAATAATTGTTGGGTGGTGGAGTGACCGCTTCTAAACCCGAACTGGACGTCTGGCAGGATTCTCTCATCCGTTACATGTTTTAGCAGTTTTTAGCATATATTCTTTCGAATATTTTGGACACTGCGGGCAACAGGCTGATTGGCCTGTAGCTTTCTGGCTGCTTGTGGTCTTTCCCTGGTTTTGGGATCACTATGATCTCAGCATGCTTCCAGGCCTTCGGGTAGCTGCCTGTGTTTATTATGTTGTTGAAGGCTGCTGTCAGTAGTGGAATGGCTGTCGGTGGCATTTGCTTGATTAGCATATTTGTGAGTAGGTCGGGTCCACTTGCTTTCTTTGTGTTGATCCAGCGTATTTGTGCTGCGACTTCCTCTGCCGATATGCCCTATATGTGGTCTAGTTCATCTCGGTGGGCTAGGAAGGCCGGCAGTCGTTGGGCTACTGTATCTATGTGTGCCTGGTCGACTGGTTGGTCGATGAGCCGGAATTTGCTTGTGAACACGTCCGCTAGTGCGTTCGCCTTAGCGTCCGGTTCGCAGATTGTATCGTTCCTGACTGTGAGGGGTGGTATGCGGCTCGTGTGGTTTAGGATGTGTTTCACTGTCTTCCAGGCTGACTGGTCCTGGAGGTTTAGCGTTGCTACTTTGTCTGTCCACTCTTTGTTTCTGTGGTGTTATACTGCTGCCTTGATTTCTCTTTGGAGTCTATTCACTTCCCGCTTGGTGGCGGGGAGTCTTGTTGCATGCCATTCCCTGTTCAGCCTGTTTTTCCTTGTGATTAGTAGAAGCACTTCCTGTGGTAACTGCCTGTGGTTGTCTCTTGGTCGCTGCTGTCTTTGTGGGACTGCTGCTGCTGCTGCTTCTAGTGCGTGCGTCGTGATGTGCATTAGTGTGGCCTCCGTTCCTGTCGTTTCTGGGTCTGGGACCGTACTTAGAGTCTCTTCCAGGGTCTCTCGGTATGTTTGCCAGTTAATCCCGCTGATGTTTACACCCCTGTGCTGCTTTTCTGTTCCGTGCAGGTCAATGTCAAACACGACGGGAACATGGTCGGAGGACAGTGCGCAGAGTGGAGTGGCTGATGCGTCTAACTGTAGACCCTTCACTACAGCGAAGTCTATGACATCTGGTTGCCCTCTGCTTCTTGGGTAGATAGTGGGCTCAAAGGGGGCGATCACGTTGGCGTTGTTTCGGATCACAGTTCTGTGCAGTCTTCTTCCACTCACGTTTGTTAGGCGACTGTTCCAGCTGACGTGCTTTGCGTTAAAATCTCCTGCGAGGAACACATTCCCCGGGATCGTGAGGAGCTCGTCGAAGTCCTGCGGGTCAAGGTTTCCTGCGGGTGGTCTGTATAGTGATATAAAGTTTATTGTCCCTCGAGTTGTCTTGACAGCTACTCCGGTGGCTTCTGTTGTTGTCAGTTGCGGAAGATTAATTGGGTGTTGTTGTAGTGATGTTCTCACGTACACTGCGGTTCCCCCTCCAGCAGTCTGCCTGTCGGTGCGATAGCAATTGAAGTTTGCCGCCCTAACGTTGATTCCAGGTTTCAGGCTGGATTCCTGCACTAGGCAGATGTCCACTCTCTCCTCGTGCAGGAATTGCCTGAGTTCCCCCTGCTGGTCAAACAGCTTGCGCCCAGCATTCCAGGCGACGACGGTTAGTCCTTGGCGTTGTGCAGCCATTATATTCTGTTGGGAGCATTGGTCATTGCCCCTAGGGCGGCTTGAACTGCGGTGTTCACCTGGCTGGCTATGTTCCTGGTCATAACCTCCATGGCAGATGCAACTGCGGCTGCGACTGCTTCTTTGAGCATGCGCATGGTGACTGGGCTGTTGTCTTCTGGCGGTGTCGGTTGAACTGTTGTCTGCATGTGGGTTGCCTTGGTTGTCGTCGGGGGAGGTGGCGCAGGTCGGTGCGGGATGTTTCGTTGCCGAGTGTCTCTCGTTGCTGCGTTGGCGTATGTGACTCCTGGTCTCCAGTTTGCTGGTGGGCGCCGTTGGCTGACAATGTGAGCCTTTACGACTTCACACCCCATGTAGCTTGCGGGGTGTTGCTTGTGACAGCGGCCACATGTGGGCGGCGTGTCTTTTTCCTTTTGGCATTCTGTGGCTGGGTGGTTTCATCTGTGGCTGGGTTTAGAGTGAGCACCAGGTACCTCGCTTTGTTCTATGATCTACGTGCTCTTGGCGAGGGATCAGGGCTTTCGGCTGCTTGCGACTGCTACGGTCGCAGGTTCGAATCCTGCCTCGGGCATGGATGTGTATGATGTCCTTAGGTTAGTTAGGTTTAAGTAGTTCTAAGTTCTAGGAGACTGATGACCACGGCAGTTGAGTCCCATAGTGCTCAGAGCCATTTGGTTTCGGCTGCTGTGTGGCTGGCACGTCTGCTTGCATCGGGCTACGCCAGTGGCCGGTTCTTCCAGCCATTTTTTTTTGCGTTTCGTAAACGCCACATTGATATACAATTGCTTTGGTAAAGTGGAATCTGCCATAGTGTACAGACAATGTCCTCTTGAATTATAGATTGTTGTGCAACCGAAAAATGATAGAGTTTTTTCCGACATGTGAATAGATTGCGTGAAACAGGCTGTTCTGTGATGACTAAACTGCTTACAAAACTACCACGTAGTAATCTGCTGCTATTGCAAATTATGGTCTGCTGGGTATGGTCTTATTCTTCAAGTACAGATGACAAAAACTTTATGCACAAGTCGGTAGAGGCGAGTTATGGAGCAAATGTGTCCGAAGTCAGAACACAGACGGTATTTGTTTTCCATGTGTCGGTGAAATCTTGTAGGTCTCTGCTAGGAGATGTTAGGAAGTTCTATTATAAAGCATGCTCAGACGACTTGTTTTTCGCGTGTGGTAAACGCCACCATGATATACCACTGTATTTGTAAAACAGGATCTGCCAGAGTGTTAAAACAAATCCTTTTGAATTATAGCTTGTTGTTGCCAAACGTAAAATGATAGTGTCTTTTCCGACATGTGGACAGATAGTGTGAAAGGCTGTATTCTGTAACGTTACTTCATGCGTCTCAAATTTTTGTAATAACCACGTGTACGACAATTTATTTACATATACTGACCTGAATGTCAGAGACGCTCTAAAACCATGCTGTAATTTTGTCTATCAACCTGAAAGAAATCGGTTAACACGGATGTTTCATTAGACAGTACTATTTTTCTTAGGTGTTTAATGTTCTCACTTTTTCTGTACTCTGATGAAAATTTCGAAATAAAGAGTAGATTCTGCAGTGATTGATAGTTTTCAGAGCAACACAGTGGAAGTTTTTTATATGGAAGATGTGAGATAAGTTAATACATCTGTCAGATGTATAACTATAGAGTTCCAGCCTCTGCAGTTTGCTCATCTGTATTCGACAGCAATGCTGTAGTTTATTCACTTTGTTGGACGTCAAAAAATAACAGGAGGTGGGGAGAGGAAGAGAGATGTGAATTTTATTCTGGAGTCGAACGTAAAGACGACTGTATAGATCCTGTTCTATACTGATAATTCAGTTGTCTGAAATGAGTGTAATACCCTCGTGCATGAGGAATGCTAGTAATATATCTACGAGGCTTATGCAAAAAAAAACACATTTTTTAAAAACTCTCTAATATGAAACAAAAATTTTAGTTATATTTTTTCCTCCATCTAAAAATTTATCTATATCGCCGAACGAAATTTTCATTTAATAAAAAAAATGAATTTATTTAAAACACTAAATTTAAAAATACAAATTTTCCAAAATTTATTCAAACGCTACAACATGAACTGATTTATACTTCTTTTCGTTTTTACCTCAATAAATAAAATGTGATCCAATAATTTTCTGTGATTTATCATTGTCTTCTGAAAATATGTTAGTATAATGATACGGATGATTATATATATATATATATATATATATATATATATATATATATATATATATATATATATATATATATATATATATATATATAAAACTCCGCTGTACCGGTCCCAAGGCTAAGAGCAAATAGTGAAATTCAACAATACACCAGCATATATTCGGATATGAAAAAACGCAGATTAAAATTTTATGGGCATATTAAAAGAATGGATGCTACCAGACTAACTAAACAAGTAATGGAATTCTACGAAAATCGAAGTAAAGCTAAATTTGAGACAATAAAATGGATTGCTGCTATAAAAGAAGACATGAAAGAGGCAGATATAAAACAAGATGAAATTCAAGACAGAAAATTATTTAGGCAAAAAATTCATGACTGGGTAGTTGGTCAAGCTGAAAAACCAAAGAAAACTGGAACCACATGGTCTGATGAAAGGAAAAGAGCTCATTCCGAGAGAATGAAAACAATTTGGGCAGAGAGAAAGTCTAAAAGAAAATAACTGAATGCCCCGTGATTGTACTTCGCGTGGTCCAGTAGGGCCCAAACGTGAATATATATATATATATATATATATATATATATATATATATATATATATATATAGTTATAATAGAGGTAAACATTCCACGTAGGAAATATATATCTAAAAACAAAGATGATGTGACTTACCAAATGAAAGTGCTGGCAGGTCAACAGACACACAAACAAATACAAACATACACACAAAATTCCAGACAAGCCTGAGAAAATAAAATATGTGAGCGTAATCTGGCTAGGGTGAAGGCATGTTTGCGGAGGGAATGTAAATAAATCTTAATGGGGTCGTAGTGGGGGTGTTGTGAGGGTGACATGGTATTAGAAGGTGTAGACAAGCCTGAGAAAATAAAATATGTGAGCGTAATCTGGCTAGGGTGAAGGCATGTTTGCGGAGGGAATGTAAATTTTGTGTGTATGTTTGTATTTGTTTGTGTGTCTGTCGACCTGCCAGCACTTTCATTTGGTAAGTCACATCATCTTTGTTTTTATATATATATATATATATATTTAAAGACAGACAGTCTTTAAATATGTCTGCTTGTGTCTGTATATGTGTGGATGGATATGTGTGTTTGTGCGAGTGTATACCCGTCCTTTTTTCCCCCTAAGGTAAGTCTTTCCGCTCCCGGGATTGGAATGACTCCTTACCCTCTCCCTTAAAACCCACATCCTTTCGTCTTTCCCTCTCCTTCCCTCTTTCCTGATGAGGCAACAGTTTGTTGCGAAAGCTTGAATTTTGTGTGTATGTTTGTGTTTGTTTGTGTGTCTGTCGACCTGCCAGCACTTTCATTTGGTAAGTCACATCATCTTTGTTTTTAGATATATATTTCCTACGTGGAATGTTTCCCTCTATTATAACTATATATATATATATATATATATATATATATATATATATATATATATATATATATATATATATATATATATATATATATATATATATATATATATATATATATATACACGGAAGAGTATATATATATTGAGACAAAATCTCACTAGGCGTACTCATAGTTGCACACACCAACAGAATTAATGTAAGAGACTGTTGTTGTTGTTGTTGTTGTGGTCTTCAGTCCAGAGACTGGTTTGATGCAGCTCTCCATGCTACTCTATCCTATGCTAGCTTTATCATCTCCCAGTACCTCCTGCCACCTACATCCTTCTGAATTTGTTTAGTGTATTCATCTCTTGGTCTTCCTCTACGATTTTTACCCTCCGCGCTGCCCTCCAATACTATATTGGTGATCCCTTGATGCCTCAGAATGTGGCCCACCAACCGATCCCTTCTTCTACTCAAGTTGTGCCACAAATTTCTCTTCTCCCCAATTTTAGTCAATACCTCCTCGTTAGTTATGTCATCTACCCATCTAATCTTCAGCATTCTTCTGTAGCACCACATTTTGAAAGCTTCTATTCTCTTTTTGTCTAAACTATTTATCGTCGACGTTTCACTTCCATACATGGCTACACTCCATACAAATACTTTCACAAAAGACTTCAAAAAAATGGCTCTGAGCACTATGGGACTTAACATCTGAGGTCATCAGTCCCCTATAACTTAGAATTACTTAAATCGAACTAACCTAAGGACATCACACACATCCATGCCCAAGGCAGGATTCGAACCTGCGACTGTAGCAGTCATGTGGTTCTGGACTGAGGCACCTAGAATCGCTTGGCCACCGCGGCAGGCAGGGCAGAAAAGACTTCCTGACACTTAAATCTATACTCAATGTTAACAAATTTCTCTTCCTGATAAACGCTTTCCTTGCCATTGGCAGTCTACATGTTATATCCTCTCTACTTCAACCATCATCAGTAATTTTGCTCCCCAAATAGCAAAACTCATTTACTACTTTAAGTGTTCATTTCCTAATCTAATTCCCGCAGCATCACCCGATTTAATTCGACTACATTCCATTATCCTTGTTTTGCTTTTGTTGGTGTTCATCTTTTGTCCTCCTTTCAAGACACTATCCATTCCGTTCAACTGATCTTCCAAGTCCTTTGCTGTCTCTGACAGAATTACGATGACATCAGCAAACCAGAAAGTTTTTATTTCTTCTCCATGGATTTTAATTCCTACTTCGAATTTTTGTTTTGTTTCCTTTACTGCTTGCTCAGTATTCAGATTGAATAACATCGCGATAGGCTACAACCATGTCTCACTCCCTTCCCAACCACTGATTCCCTTTCATGCCCCTCGACTCTTATAACTGCCATCTGGTTTCTGAAAAAAATGTAAATAGCCTTTCGCTCCCTTTATTTTACCCCTACCACCTTCAGAATTTGAAAGAGAGTATTCCAGTCAACATTGTCAAAAGCTTTCTCTAAGTCTACAAATGCTAGAAATGTAGGTTTGACTTTCCTTAATTTATTTTCTAAGAGAAGTCGTTGTACTGCCTCACGTGTTCCATTATTTCTACGGGATCCAAACTGATCTTCCCCAAGGTCAGCTTCTACCAGTTTTTCTATTCGTCTGTAAAGAATTCGTGTTAGTATTTTGCAGCTGTGCTTATTAAACTGATAGTTCGGTAATTTTCACATCTGTCAACACCTGCTTTCTTTGGGATTGGAATTATTGTATTCTTCTTGAAGCCTGAGGGTATTTCGCCTGTGTCATACATCTTGCTCACCAGATGGTAGAGTTTTGTCAGTGCTGACTCTCCCAAGGCTGTCAGTAGTTCTAATGGCATGTTGTTTACTCCTGGGGCCTTGTTTCGACTTAGGTCTTCCAGTGCTCTGTCAAACTCTTCACGCAGTATCATATCTCCCATTTCATCTTCATCTACATCCTCTTCTATTTCCATAATATTGCCCACAAAAATATCGTATTTGTATAGACTCTCTATATACTCTTTCCATCTTTCTACTTACCCCTCTTTGCTTAGAACTGGTTTTCCATCTGAGCTTTTGATATTCATGCAAATGGTTCTCTTTTCTCCAAAGGCCTCTTTAATTTTCCTGTAGGAAGTAACTATCTTACCCCCTAGTGATATACGCCTCTACATCCTTACATTTGTCCTCTAGCCATCCCTGCTTAGCCATTCTGCACTTCTTGTCGATGTCATTTTTGAGACGTTTGTATTCCTTTTTGCCTGCTTCATTTACTGCATTTTTGTGTTTTCTCCATTCATCAATTAAATTCAGTCTCTTTTCTGTTACTCAAGGATTTTTACTAGCCCTCGGCTTTTTACCTACTAGATCCTCTGCTGCCTTCACTATTTCATCTCTCAAAGCTATCCATTCTTTTTTTACTGTATTTCTTTCCCCCATTCTTGTCAATCGTTCCCTAATGCTTTCCCTGAAACTCTGTACAACCCCTGGTTCTGTCAGTTTGTCCAGGTCCAATCTCCTTAAATTCCCACCTTTTTGCAGTTTCTTCAGCGCCAGAGTCCACATCTGCCCCTCGAAATGTCTTACAATCTAAAACTTGGTTCCTGAATCTCTGTCTTACCATTATATAACCTATCTGAAACCTGTCAGTATTTCCAGACTTCTTCCATGTATACAACCTTCTTTTATGATTCTTGAACTTCCATGTATACAACCTTCTTTCATGAATATTGAACCAAGTGTTAGCTATGATTAAGTTCTGCTGTGTGCAAAATTCTACCAGGCGACTTCCTCTTTCATTCCTTACCCCCATTCCATATTCACCTAGTACGTTTCCTTCTCTTCCTTTTCATACTATCGAATTCCAGCCACCCATGACTATTAAATTTTCGTCTTCCTTCACTATCTGAATAATTTCTTTTATCTCATCGCACATTTCATCAATCTCTTCGTCATCTGCGAAGCTAGTTGGCGTATAAACTTGTGTTCCTTTGGTAGGCGTGGGCTTCGTGTCTCTTGACCACAATAATGCGCTCATTATGCTGTTTGTAGTAGCTTACCTGCATTCCTATTTTTTAAATTCATTATTAAACCCACTCCTGCATTATCCCTATTTGATTTTGTATTTATAACCTTGTATTCACCTGACCAGAAGTCTTGTTCCTCCTGCCACCAAACTTCACTAATTCCCACTATATCTAACTTTAACCTATCCATTTCCCTTTTCAAATTTTCTAACCTACCTGCCCAATTACGGGATCTGACATTCCACGCTCCCACCCATAGGACGCCAGTTTTCTTTCTTCTGATAGCAACGTCCTCCTGAGTAGTCCCCGCCGGAGATCCGAATGGGGGACTATTTTACCTCCGGAATATTTTACCCAAGAGGACGCCATCATCATTTAACCATACAGTAAAGCTGCATGCCCTCAGGAAAAATTACTGCTGTAGTTTCCCCTTGGAGCACAGTAAGGCTGTTTTGGTTAGTGTTACTAGGCCAGATCAGTCAATCATCCAGACTGTTGCCCCTGCAACTACTGAATAGGCTGCTGCTCCTCTTCAGGAACCACACGTTTGTCTGGCCTCTCAACAGATACCCCTCCATTGTGGTTGCACCTACGGTACGTCTATGTGTGTCGTTGAGGCACGCAAGCCTCCCCACCAACGGCAAGGCCCATGGTTCATGGGGTGGGGGTGGGGGGGGGGGGTACGTCTGCATGGTTTAATTTAGTATAAAATTTTGTGAATGCAGTGTTATTATTTAATCTTGTGTTTCATTCATGTTGCAAGCTATTGTTCCAATTAAACAGCGTCTTGGCAAGGCTGAAGTTCCGTGTTACAAATTATATTAAGATCCAGTACTAACCAAAGCTCTGGAATTATTCAAACTACGAATTCCGATATTTTCAGAAAAGTCATGGTCAATTAACAATGAATGGACCTTACGCAAAAAGCCTTTGTCAAGCGCGAAAAACTTGTAGAAACTGACCACATACAATTATTATTAATTATTATTATTTGCTTGTTCTTCAATATACTTAAACCAGATAGGAAAAGCTGCCATAAATCAAACTGGTATCTTCGTGTCTGGACCTTTTACTGTATTTGCTACATTGTTTTTCTTTGTTGCGTGGATAATGGGATCATATCTGACGAGCCATTGCCATTGAATATTTGTAAAAACCAAACAAAAAGACGAACCAGTGAAATTGTTGATGAAATCTGGAATCCACACTGCATATTTGGATCCTAGGTAAGACATAACATTTTTACATCAGTACACTAGTCCAAGAGCTTTCAGTAATTGTAGCTTATTAGTAGTTTTGACAAAATTTTCCATAACCGTAGCAGTCATTTTTGCACAAGGCTCCGTATTTCAAATTATTTTTGTCGTATAGTTTCTTACAACAACACAGTCATACCATTCCACAAAATGGCCAACTTGTGTCATGTGCGACGCAAAATGGCATGCAGCAATGAATGTTAATTTGTTCACCATTAATTGTAATTCTTGCTCAGTTAAGCCAACATTGTTGCCATACTAAATTAATTTCATGAATTAATTCTCAAACGTGTTTAAGGATTTTTCTTGCAATATACATTACGTGTAGCATGGTGGTAATGCGTGAACAGTTATCAGAAATGGAAAATGTCAGAAAACAGATGCAAACCGAATCCAACTCGGAGATTGGACAAAACATTGACAATGACTCAGCAGGTAACATGCCTAGGGACGGAAATTTCGTAAATAGACCGACCACCAGTCAAATAGCTAAATTCAGTTCAGAGCCCATTTTTGTACGTGACGTCATGCCAAACAACGTAGCGGGGGCAGAGCAGTCTCAGTTTACAAATATGGCCAGCATGTCTAACACTGTTATCAAGCAAATGACTGAAAACAAAAATCAAATGACTCAAAACAAAAAAGACATTGACGAACACATGACAGTTTTAAAAACGTGACATAACGAGATTAAGCTGAATTAAGAGCACTAAAAAGTTGTGGTGACGCTTTGTGTGAAAGAGTAGACAAGATTAACATAAGACTAAGCGGCCAAGTGTCCAAACTTGACTCAAAATTTTCCGAATTGAACTTACAGCAGGAAAAAACCAGAAAATAGGTAAAAGATATTAATATTGTTGTCAAACATTTAAACGCTACATGCGAAGCTGTTCCCACTCAAGTGAAATCTTATCCATCAGTTCATGACTCAATAAAAACACGCATTACTGTAATTGAAGGCAAAGTTAACACTATGAATAAACACGTTACAGACAAACTGCAATTGCACACTGACAATCAGTTCGCCAACACTAATAAAGAATTTTATGACTGGGTTGATCAGAAACATAAATATTTTGACCAATGTGTAGAGGAAAAATTACCATCAGTTGTGCACGACACCGTAGCCTAATTTGTTAAAAATTATAAAGATGTCATAGCTGAGGCAGCTCAATTCAACGCAGCACGACATAAACAACTAAGCGATGACATACGATCGGAGTGTAGTAATACTAATAAACACAGTGCTCGCTTTGGTACTGAAAACATATGTATGACACCTATTCCCCGTACAAAACACACACCTCACAGCAACAACTGTACACACCCGTACACATGGCACCTAATTACGATAGCGACATTTATCGGCAGTACATTCCTTCCCATTAACCAGCCGATCACTACAATAATTAGAGTGAAAGCAATCGACATTACAGTGTGAAAGAAGAAGAAAGTCTGATTAAACATCGGTAATTTCAACCTTCCATCCCAGAAAAACGTAGTGTACATCCTGCAATTTTATGAAAGCATTTAGAAATGCGTTCCCAAGAGCATGGAGTGACCGAAAGTGAATGTCTTACGTTGTAGGTTACGTCCAGGGTGACGCAGCTGTCTAGGCATATAACGTAGCTGAGAGATGCGTGACATATCAAAAATTTGAAATATCTCTCTTGGCCAAATTTTGGCCGCAGTCGGTACAAGAACATCTACGGAAACACATTGGGGAACCAGAGCCCTACAATGCTAAACATGGCAATTTTGGGCGGTATTTTGAGAAATATTTGAATATGGACCACTTTCTCGATATATATATATATATATATATATATATATATATATATATATATATATATATATATATATATATATATATATATATCCAGTCTTACAAATTTCCTTTTTCTGATGGACACACGACCAGATCATCCGCTCTCAGAACTCTGCCATCTCTCTCCCCACATCCACTATGCTGGCGACCCACCTCCAACTGCACAATGCTACACGCTGTTCACATCCAACTGCCCATCACTACAATAGCGAATATTCTAACAATGCCAACCATCCACAGACTGCACACAGCACAATCAGCGAGTTTCATACAGAGCGCTATGTGGTGTTACCAACATAAAAATCTAAACAGCCTACTTACATAGCTCCCATGCTCCCCACCAAAAATTTTACAAATTGTTTTGGGCAGTGCCCAATACTTATTTGCTAAAAATTTTTATATCAACGCTAACAAGTATATCAAATGCACACACTTATCGATACAATGTTGGTCAAAAGCAAAAACGTTCTCACAGTCCATAAAGACAGTCCTGATCATTCATCACAGTAGTAATTGCAGTTTTTTTCTCAAATTCTGAGCAGTAAAAGAAATTGCACACGGAAGTAGTGGATTTCCATGCAGTCTTTAAGAAGTAGTGTTGTCCTTCCAATGGAAGGACAGTGCTGACTCTTGACATGCAGACAGGTAATGGGTCACAACACAGCAAACCCACAGCAGAATCAGTCGAAGTTTTGAAGAATATTGGTAAGTAGATTATCACAGAGCAGACCCACTGTACTCCTGGTAGAGATTATGGTATTGGTGGGCCACCAGAGGGGCAGACCCACTGCAGTCCTTGTAGAGGTAATGGTATTGGTGGGCCATTAAAGGTGCAGACCCGATGTAGTCCTTGTAGAGATAATGGTATTGGTGGGCCATTGAAAGTACAGACCCAGCAGCCATCTGTTGCGACTGTGTGGGTGCACAATCACCATTGAAGAGTCTTGCAGACAATATAGCAAGTCCATGAACCACCAATTGTGCAATCACAAAAAAATTTTTTGAAATTTTCTTAAAACCAGCAATGCTGGTAAGCAGTTCCTTGTTGAATTATCAACACATGTGCAATCACCAAGAGTCCCTTTTTTCACATATTATGCATATACTATGACCAACAGAAATGTGTTCAGTGAAATGAAACTTAATTTGAGGAACTGGTGTCTATACAATTACAAATTTACGACATGAAAATACAATTACAAAGGTACAAAATACATCATTAAAGAACATAGTAATACAGATAACATTTGTAGTAATGTGGGCTTTATAAAAGAATAAAAGAATAGAATTAAACATATACATCAGTGTTGTAGGAATTATGACATAAGTAAATAAAAAAAAAAAATGAGAAGAGCTTTCGAATGATTAACTTCACACATGACCATTAAAACAGAACAGAATAAATAATGTTTAAACATCTTTACAAAGTAATTAACATAGAATTAGAAAAATTCTCCAATGTAACTCTTATCAGATAAACACATAAAGACAGGAAGAACACAAATGCACAAGGGCACACAAACACATAGCGGGATAACACAAAAGGAAAGGACAGGGCTTGTTTTCAGTATGACATTTGGTACTGCAGTATTTATCATATATGATTTGCAAACAAAATTTCTTTACTTCTTGGAGATCTCCCTCAGTTCATCATTATTCCCAAAAAGTTCTCTCTATACCTGCTTTCTGTATTCTATTCATATCCTCTTTCAAAATAATTATTCTTCATTGTGCACTAATTTTTTCTCCCAAACTCTTTTTTTATATAACTTCTCAAGGAATTTCTTCTAATTCATCGCAACTCATTCTCTTATATAGCCTACCCCCTCTTAAGCTAACTACTGAGCTTTATATATATATATATATATATATATATATATATATATATATATATATATATATATATAGTTATAATAGAGGGAAACATTCCACGTAGGAAATATATATCTAAAAACAAAGATGATGTGACTTACCAAATGAAAGTGCTGGCAGGTCGACAGACACACAAACAAACACAAACATACACACAAAATTCAAGCTTTCGCAACAAACTGTTGCCTCATCAGGAAAGAGGGAAGGAGAGGGAAAGACGAAAGGGTCTTTCCCTCTCCTTCCCTCTTTCCTGATGAGGCAACAGTTTGTTGCGAAAGCTTGAATTTTGTGTGTATGTTTGTGTTTGTTTGTGTGTCTGTCGACCTGCCAGCACTTTCATTTGGTAAGTCACATCATCTTTGTTTTTAGATATATATATATATATATACTAAGGGACGAGGGAATGTAGCAGCACAAAACAATTAACACAAACAGCAATGACAAAAAATGCAAATTGGCAAAGCAAGCAGCAGTCTATCTAGATTAGTAAAGGAAATGCAACATTACAACTAATTTAGGCCAATGTGCAGCAACAAGCAAAAATAAATCTGTAGTAAAATTGGGGTAATACAATGTAAAATTCAGTGGAACTATGCCTGGCAAACAGCAGCAGCAAATGCAATAACTTATACCTAAACATGATAAAGCTCAACCAGAAAGAATATTACAGTAAAGATAGGAAATGTCTAATACCTATGTCAGATCTTAACACTACAGTGATGCATCACCTTAACTTACTCTACCAAAAAGTTACCAAATCGAAAAAATTATGTATGCAATTCCTGTGACAGGAAATGTCTATTTGTCCTTCCTTTTTTTAAGAAAGTAGATCATAAAATTATTATTTAATGGATCTGTAGGCATAAAATAGTGATATTAGTACACCTATTAAATTTTATTTTAATCAGTGCTGCAGTGCAACTAGAAACTAGATATTAAACAAAATGAGCAAATTTATACATAAAGTAAGGCGTGAAACGCCATTCACTAGCCATTTGGCATTTCATAAGGCAGTAAAAAATCTCTCAACTAGCAAGAAAACAGACATAAAATTTTTTTCATCATTTTATTAGGCATTTCAGTAAAAATCAGAAATTACGAGCTCCAAAGTGTAATGATGTGTTTCCAAGTATGAGCGTGTCGTATTTGCGATGCTTTCAACAAAGGAATGTCAATATCGAGGTTAATGGCCTCTTTTTTCTCCACCTAATGGCTTTTTCCCTGGGTGACTGTTGAGCAGCTGGGCGCCTACAGTGGATTGCGACAAGGTCACTTACCTTCCTTACCGAAATATTTACGCCAGCAGTCTCTGCTACAGTGACAGTCTGATATATAATTTCACACGTTGAGAATTTACGTTACAAATGTGTAGAAACGAAATCTCATGAATGGCATCGTTGTGATACTCACATTCATGCATATCTGACAGTACAATTCTTGGTTTCCAACATCTTTTTTACAAATCAGAGTCCCTAACCACTACTCATCATTCATATACATATAAATATGTAATCACATTTCTCATATAGTATCATCTTATTGATCATAAACATATCTCAACAGCATAATACACATAGTTGTTGCAATAACAACATCATAACACCTCATTCAAATCTCAAAAATGTCGTAGCTTTCTTCAATACTCTCACAACCTTTAAAAAATGGTCTCTGCTCGTTTCAATAAAGTCATCTACCTCAAAAGTACTTCAAAAATCATTATCCCATACCAAATACATCATTCAAAACTCTCATAGTATCACAATGGTTCAAAAAAAATGAAGAGTTCACAAAGTACAGGCAAAATACAGTTTCATAAGTGTGAAGTTATCCAACTGTATAATTGCATAAACATGTGTCACTGATGTAGTAAAAAAATGATTAACTCTCTGAGTTAAATGATCAGATAGCTGTGTAATTCTGTGTTAGAGAAATATGGTACTGATGTGTAAAGTTGTATAAGCAAATACCATATTAGCTAGGGCTCCTAGTGCTTGCCACACGCTTAGTACACAAAGTAGGCGTTTACCCCCTGAGGATTAATGTAATTATACCCTCAGGTGTTACAGATTACAGCAATGGAATGAGATGCATCATGGAAAACCTTTGTATCTTTGTAATTCAAAAATCTTTAAAAATAAATGTTTTAAGTACAAAATTAATCACTCAAATACATGAACTGTAGCGCTAAACTGTGTGTCTTGTTGTAAGATAATCTCTGTCATTAATTAATGGTAAAATGTTGCCAAGTGCCATAATTATCGTCGTACTTAAGCAAAGTTCTGTAGAAGTCAATGTACTTACCTCATAATGAACAAAAGTGAAGTGCTATGCATATAGATATCGTAGTTATCACGTACATTACCATGATCAAGAAAGTACTATACTATAACGTATTGTTGTGCTACCAGAAAGACTGCATCATTGTAGCTATACGATAAAAGTTACTACTAAAACATGTTTTACTTTCCAGAAGAATTCAAAAAATCTGTGTAGATATAAAACAGATCTAGTGCAAAAGCAATAATATAAATTCTGTCACTTATCAGTAGCGTCGCGATATAATGATGTAGCTGTCAAAGAAACCAAATACTAAGTCATCTGTAATCTCTCAGAAACTACTTTAAATCCAGAATGTTTTTTCAAGTAAACCAAAATGTTGCATCAAAATCTCATTAGCAGTACTAGTATATGTTTTAATTATGTAGGCCTTATAGTCATAATGTAATCTTGCAACTAACAAGCAAGAATGTACACACACTATAACACTGTGTCGCTTGTTCACTATAACAATGCATTCGTAATTACTGTCTAAATATGTTCCCTAGGTTCTAGACTGGATAGTTAACTTCAAAACATTGTTGTATATTAGCGATTTCTAAGTGTGACAAAGCGTACTAGCAATGTGAAGTAAAAAATTTTATGGCAAAGACTAAGTTAAAAAGCAGATTATCTCTCAATAAACGGTTTTACATGTGAAATGTGGTGCAATCCTTAACTCTTCCTAGTACGCAGAGTTTCATCTTCAACGTAATTATCATGTGGTATACATCGGTAAAGAATGCTCAGATCTTTCTCAAGGATAGCATCTATGTTATTTTTTTCTGAGCCAGTCGGCGCACGTGGCTATCTGCGGTGCGAGTCATTGTCTGTTACCTTTGCTGTCGTGCGTCATTACTGGTGTTTGGAATCTAACTTCTACAAAGTCACCTTGTCGAGAGGGCCCTACCCTGTTTGAATCCCGCCAGTTCTGATGACATTCAGGCTGTCGTTATGATTATATCATCTGTCGTCATGTCGGTAGTTTCTGTAGTATCTTTTTGTCGGTCATGTGTGTAGGATTTCTCCCAGAATCGTAACTGCGCGGTGGACCGTTACGTCTGAAGTTATTCTGTCTCCCTTGGTAATAATTATGTTGGTGCCCATATTGTCTGTTTCTCTGATTGTATCTGTCATAGTCATTACCGCTGACAGGTGAACTTTCCCTCTAATTATTATTAATCTGCCAACAGTTGTCATACGAGTGGTGTCTGTTTTGGTCACAATTTGTGTTGTAAGATTAGCCTTGTCGTGTCCAGTTGTTATTTCTGTCATTGCAGAATTGTGATGGATGTGACCTGTAATTGTTGTGTTCCTGTTTTCGCATCCCGCGATTGTCAGTGTAAATTCCCAATTCTTGTAACAGTCCCTGAAAAGCTTCGATGTCGTTTTTGCAACGTCCTGCCAAAATAATATGTCTTAAATGTTCAGGCAGTTTGATTCAGCAAATGTGAATAAGTTCTGAGGGGCTGTATGGGTTTGACAGATACTGATTCCTGTGCAACATGTCTTCAAAATATTTGACGAGACTGAAAAATTCAGATTGTTCGAAATGTTTCATGATTCTGATGCTATGTTTCACGCGATCTTGAATAGCTTGAGATCAATATGCTGAGAGGAAGGCATGATAAAATTCTCCTTCACTGTGACAATCATGAAATACCGATCGCATTCTTACAGCTGGTATTCAAATCTGTGCTCTAATCTGTACCCCAATGACTAGTTGGGATGAAAACAATGAGAGAATTGATGAAGCCACGCTTGTGGATGAATGTCGTTGCCAGAATTCTTAAATGTTTTGAATTTACGTGTAGTAATGAATAGCTTATATTCAAAGTCATCATGTCGGCGAGTCGCATATCGGTCATTGTTACGTCGTATCGGTGGTTCCATCTCAAAATTTGGCGTACCTTGCCAATCATGAAAGAAGGTTGTATACATGGAAGAACACTGGAGATACTAGAAGATATCAGATAGATTACATAATGGTAAGACTGAGATTTAGGAACCAGCTTTTAAATTGTGAGACATTTCCAGGGGCAGATGTGGACTCTGACCACAATCAATTGGTTATGAACTGTAGATTAAAACTGAAGAAACTGCAAAAAGGTGGGAATTTAAGGATATGGGACCTGGATAAACTGACTGAACCAGAGGTTGTACAGAGTTTCAGGGAGAGCATAAGGGAACAATTGACAGGAATGGGGGAAAGAAATACAGTAGAAGAAGAATGGGTAGCTCTGAGGGATGAAGCAGTGAAGGCAGCAGAGGATCACGTAGGTAAAAAGACGAGGGCTAGTAGAAACCCATGGGTAACAGAAGAAATACTGAATTTAATTGACGAAAGGAGAAAATTTAAAAATGCAGTAAATGATGCAGGCAAAAAAGAATACAAATTTCTCAAAAATAAGATAGACAGGAAGTGCAATATGGCTAAGTAGGGATGGCTAGAGGACAAATGTAAGGATGTAGAGGCTTATCTCACTAGGGGTAAGATAGCTACTTCCTACAGGAAAATGAAAGATACCTTTGGAGAAAGGAGAACCACTTGCATGAATATCAAGAGCTTTGATGAAAACCCAGTTCTAAGTAAAGAAGGGAAAGCAGAAAGGTGGAAGGAGTATATAGAGGGTCTATACAAGGGCGATGTACTTAAAGATAATATTATGGAAATGGAAGTGGATGTAGATGAAGATGAAATGAGAGATATGATAGTGCGTGAAGAGTTTGACAGAGAACTGAAAGACCTGAGTCGAAACAAGGCCCCCGGAGTAGACAACATTCCATTAGAACTACTGACAGCCTTGGGAGAGCCAGTCCTGACAAAACTCTACCATCTGGTGAGCAAGATGTATGAAACAGTCGAAATAGCCTCAGACTTCAAGTAAAATAAAATATTTCCAATCCCAAAGAAAGCAGGTGTTGACAGGTGTGAAAATTACCGAACTGTTGTTGTTGTTGTTGTTGTGGTCTTCAGTCCTGAGACTGGTTTGATGCAGCTCTCCATGCTACTCTATCCTGTGCAAGCTTTTTCATCTCCCAGTACCTACTGCAACCTACATCCTTCTGAATCTACTTAGTGTTTTCATCTCTTGGTCTCCCTCTACGATTTTTACCCTCCACGCTGCCCTCCAATACTAAATTGTTGATCCCTTGATGCCTCAGAACATGTCCTACCAACCGATCCCTTCTTCTGGTCAAGTTGTGCCACAAACTTCTCTTCTCCCCAATCCTATTCAATACTTCCTCATTAGTTATGTGATCTACCCATCTAATCTTCAGCATTCTTCTGTAGCACCACATTTCGAAAGCTTCTATTCTCTTCTTGTCCAAACTATTTATCGTCCATGTTTCACTTCCATACATGGCTACACTCCATACGAATACTTTCAGAAATGACTTCCTGACACTTAAATCAATACTGGATGTTAACAAATTTCTCTTCTTCAGAAATGCTTTCCTTGCCATTGCCAGCCTACATTTTATATCCTCTCTACTTCGACAATCATCAGTTATTTTGCTCCCCAAATAGCAAAACTCCTTTACTACTTTAAGTGCCTCATTTCCTAATCTAATTCCCTCAGCATCACCCGACTTAATTAGACTACATTCCATTATCCTTGTTTTGCTTTTGTTGATGTTCATCTTATATCCTCCTTTCAAGACACTGTCCATTCCATTCAACTGCTCTTCCAAGTCCTTTGCTGTCTCTGACAGAATTACAATGATATCAGCGAACCTCAAAGTTTTTATTTCTTCTCCATGAATTTTAATACCTACTCCGAATTTTTCTTTTGTTTCCTTTACTGCTTGCTCAATATACAGATTGAACAACATCGGGGAGAGGCTACAACCCTGTCTTACTCCCTTCCCAACCACTCCTTCCCTTTCATGCCCCTCGACTCTTATAACTGCCATCTGGTTTCTGTACAAATTGTAAATAGCCTTTCGCTCCCTGTATTTTACCCCTGCCACCTTTAGAATTATCAGTTTAATAAGTCACAGCTGCAAAATGCTAACGCGAATTCTTTACAGACGAATGGAAAAACTGATAGAAGCCGACCTCAAGGAAGATCAGTTTGGATTCCTTAGAAATGTGGGAACATGTGAGGCAATACTGAGCCTACGACTTATCTTAGAAGAAAGATCAAGGAAAGGCAAACCCACGTTTCTAGCATTTGTAGACTTAGAGAAAGCTTTTGACAATGTTGATTGGAATGCTCTCTTTCAAATTCTGAAGGTGGCAGGGGTAAAATACAGGGAAGCGAAAGGCTATTTACAATTTGTACAGAAACCACATGGCAGGTATAAGAGTCGAGGGGTATAAAAGAGAAGCAGTGGTTGGGAAGGCAGTGAGACAGTGTTGTAGCCATTCCCCAATGTTATTCGATCTGTATATTGAGCATGCAGTAAAGGAAACAAAAGAAAAGTTCGGAGTAGTTATTAAAATCCATGGAAAAGAAATAAAAACTTTGAGGTTCGCCGATGACATTGTAATTCTGTCAGAGAAAGCAAAGAACTTGGAAGAGCGGTTGAACGGAATGGACAGTGTCTTGAGAGGAGGGTATAAGATGAACATCAACAAAAGGAAAAAGAGGATAATGGAATGTAGTCGAATTAAGTCGGGTGATGCTGAGGGAATAAGATTAGAAAATGAGACACTTAAAATAGTAACGAAGTTTTGCTATTTGGGGAGCAAAATAACTGATGATGCTCGAAGTAGAGAGGATATAAAATGTAAACTGTCAATGGCAAGGAAAGTACTTCTGAAGAAGAAAAATTTGTTAACATCGAGTATAACTTAAATGTCAGGAAGTCGTTTCTGAAAGTATTTGTATGGAGTGTAGCCATGTGTGGAAGGGAAACGTGGATGATAAATAGTTTAGATAAGAAGAGAATAGAAGCTTTCGAAATGTGGTGCTACAGAAGAATGCTGAAGAATAGATGGGTAGATCACATAACTAATGAGAAGGTATTGAATATAACTGGGGAGAAGAGGAGCTTGTGGCTCAACTTGACTAGAAGAAGGGATCGGTTGGTAGTACATGTTCTGAGACGTCGAGGGATCACCAATTTAGTATTGGAGGGCAGCGTGGAGGGTAAAAATCGTAGAGGGAGACCATGAGATGAATACACTAAGCAGATTCAGAGGGATGTAGGCTGCAGTAGGTCCTGGGAGATGAAGAAGCTTGCACAGGATAGAGTAGTATGGAGAGTTGCATCAAACCAGTCTGTGGTCTGAAGACCACAACAACAACAGCTCTAATCTGTGCCCCAGTGACCAGTTGGGAGGAAAACAATGAGAGAATTGATAAGCCTCGCTTGTGGATGAATGTCGTTGCCAGAATTCTTAAATGTTATGAATTTACGTGTAGTAATGAATAGCTTATAGTCATAGTCATCGTGTCGGCGAGTCGCATATAGATCATTGTTACGTCGTGTCGGCGGTTCCATCTCAAAATTTTGCAGCACCTTGCCAATTTCTTTCATAATTTCCGAAATGCCCTTTGTTATTATTTTGTGGCTTTTCCGTATTTCTAAGTCCCTCTTCCTGTGTCGGAGCGCGAGTCTCCTCTGAAATATTTAATTCTTGTATTACTTGTGCCAACTGATCTTGTACTTCCCGGATTTCTGTTTTGTGTTGCATATTAATTTGATTTTGATTTTGTTTGAATTTCCTAATTTGTTCGTACACAGCTGTGTCATTAAAGACGACCGGTATTCACATTATAATCTGCCTTCGTAGATAAATTAGTTTGCTGATCCTAAAGTTCGACTACTTTCTCTGATAATGAACTAATTTCCTCCATGTGTCTTTCTGAACCAATTTTCAGAGTATCTACTGTGTCCTTTAAGTTTTCCTGAGTTTTTGCAAGTTGCGTAACGGAATCAGTAGATGCAAATGAGTAATTTTAGCCCGCAAGGTTTCTTGATTTTCGTGAACAATAGTTTGCAGTTCTTTTATGGCTGCCTCGTGTTTCTGTAACGCATTTTCATGCCGCGAAAAAACAGGTTGAAAATGCTCACAAATTTGTGTTTTTACGTCATTACAGACTTTTTGGCATTTCGATTCGATGTTATGTAACTCAGTAGATAAATCTTCACGTGTTTGTTGAAGTGTTTCTTTAATGTGTTTCTGATTTTGTTCCATTTGTTGCTGTGACTGTTTCTGATATTGTTCCATTGCGTCTAACTGTTGCTGTGTTTGTCTCTGGTGTTGTTCCATTGTGTCTAACTTTCTACACCATTATTTGCCACCTGGTCCATTTCCCTATGCGCAATTACCAAATTACTATGTTGAACATTAATTAAGTCATTACATGGTGGCGCTAACACACTACTCTCGTCTTCACTGTCCTTTCTCATTTTACTTTGGAGCCTAGTATTACGTTTTTCACACGTCATAATTGTCACAATATTTCACACGATAACACAGAAAAGCACAATTTGAAGAGTAAAATAAGATAACACATTAAAAGAGCACTGAAAATAATATCTAATTAATTGCAAGCACAGCTGCGAAGTATTTGGTGCAAATCTACATGCATGCCACAACTGTTTTACTGTACAACAATGAAAAACTACAACTACAAAGAAGAATCTCTCTACAATTTCGCGCTAGCAATAAACAATAGCTACAGTAATTACACAAACTACAAGAAAAAATCAGAAGATTGCAGTGACGGATCCTCGACTAAGGGTCGACATATGAAAAATTCCATTAGAAAAATGAAAAATGACAATGCTGGTAAACCTCTTACGTAATTTGATTTTCAAACAGCTGAGAAAAACTGAATGTACTCAGACATTTCTCTCTTTACTTATTCTGATCAACAGTAATGCAGTCTGACTTTCAATAATCCCTACAAAAGAATGGCCCTGACTAACAATAACCTATATCTTTCATGAATCACTTACCTCTCAAAAATCTTCGTTACTCAAACTACTGCAATATAGCGTGCGCCAATACTGCCAGCTAAATAAAAGATTCTAACTACAGAAGGCACTAACTACTGATAGGCATAGCTAGCAAATGAAAGATTTTGATGGAGAGCAAACAATGTATTTACCTTAATAGTGTTCAAAAGTTATTTTTTATATATATATATATATATATATATATATATATATATATATATATATATATATATATATATATATATATATATAATGGAAGGAAACATTCCACGTGGGAAAAATTATATATAAAAACAAAGATGAGGTGACTTACCGAACAAAAGCGCTGGCAGGTCGATAGACACACAAACAAACACAAACATACACACAAAATTCAAGCTTTCGCAGCAGCTTGTTGCGAAAGCTTGAATTTTGTGTGTATGTTTGTGTTTGTTTGTGTGTCTATCGACCTGCCAGCGCTTATATATATATATATATATATATATATATATATATATAATGGAAGGAAACATTCCACGTGGGAAAAATTTATATATAAAAAGAAAGATGAGGTGACTTACCGAACAAAAGCGCTGGCAGGTCGATAGACACACAAACAAACACAAACATACACACAAAATTCAAGCTTTCGCAACAAACTGTTGCCTCATCAGGAAAGAGGGAAGGAGAGGGGAAGACGAAAGGAAGTGGGTTTTAAGGGAGAGGGTAAGGAGTCATTCCAATCCCGGGAGCGGAAAGACTTACCTTAGGGGGAAAAAAGGACAGGTATACACTCGTACACACGCACATATCCATCCACACATACAGACACAAGCAGACATATTTAAAGACATATTTAAAGACAAAGAGTTTGGGCAGAGATGTCAGTCGAGGTAGAAGTGTAGAGGCAAAGAAGTTGTTGAACGACAGGTGAGATATGAGTGGCGGCAACTTGAAATTAGCGGAGATTGAGGCCTGGCGGATGACGAGAAGAGAGGATATACTGAAGGGCAAGTTCCCATCTCCGGAGTTCGGATAGGTTGGTGTTGGTGGGAAGTATCCAGATAACCCGGACGGTGTAACACTGTGCCAAGATGTGCTGGCTGTGCACCAAGGCATGTTTAGCCACAGGGTGATCCTCATTACCAACAAACACTGTCTGCCTGTGTCCATTCATGCGAATGGACAGTTTGTTGCTGGTCATTCCCACATAGAATGCATCACAGTGTAGGCAGGTCAGTTGGTAAATCACGTGGGTGCTTTCACACGTGGCTCTGCCTCTGATCGTGTACACCTTCCGGGTTACAGGACTGGAGTAGGTGGTGGTGGGAGGGTGCATGGGACAGGTTTTGCATCGGGGGCGGTTACAAGGATAGGAGCCAGAGGGTAGGGAAGGTGGTTTGGGGATTTCATAGGGATGAACTAACAGGTTACGAAGGTTAGGTGGACGGCGGAAAGACACTCTTGGCGGAGTGGGGAGGATTTCATGAAGGATGGATCTCATTTCAGGGCAGGATTTGAGGAAGTCGTATCCCTGCTGGAGAGCCACATTCAGAGTCTGGTCCAGTCCCGGAAAGTATCCTGTCACAAGTGGGGCACTTTTGTGGTTCTTCTGTGGGGGATTCTGGGTTTGAGGGGACGAGGAAGTGGCTCTGGTTATTTGCTTCTGTACCAGGTCGGGAGGGTAGTTGCGGGATGCGAAAGCTGTTTTCAGGTTGTTGGTGTAATGATTCAGGGATTCCGGACTGGAGCAGATTCGTTTGCCACGAAGACCTAGGCTGTAGGGAAGGGACCGTTTGATGTGGAATGGGTGGCAGCTGTCATAATGGAGGTACTGTTGCTTGTTGGTGGGTTTGATGTGGACGGACGTGTGAAGTTGGCCATTGGACAGGTGGAGGTCAACGTCAAGGAAAGTGGCATGGTATTTGGAGTAGGACCAGGTGAAACTGATGGAACCAAAGGAGTTGAGGTTGGAGAGGAAATTCAAGAGTTCTTCTTCACTGTGAGTCCAGATCATGAAGATGTCATCAATAAATCTGTACCAAACTTTGGGTTGGCAGACTTGGGTAACCAAGAAGGCTTCCTCTAAGCGACCCATGAATAGGTTGGCGTACGAGGGGGCCATCCTGGTGCCCATGGCTGTTCCCTTTAATTGTTGGTATGTCTGGCCCTCAAAAGTGAAGAAGTTGTGGGTCAGGATGAAACTGGCTAAGGTGATGAGGAAAGAGGTTTTAGGTAGGGTGGCAGGTGATCGGCGTGAAAGGAAATGCTCCATCGCAGCGAGGCCCTGGACGTGCGGAATATTTGTGTATAAGGACGTGGCATCAATGGTTACAAGGATGGTTTCCGGGGGTAACAGATTGGGTAAGGATTCCAGGCGTTCAAGGAAGTGGTTGGTGTCCTTGATGAAGGATGGGAGACTGCATGTAATGGGTTGAAGGTGTTGATCTACATAGGCAGAGATACGTTCTGTGGGGGCTTGGTAACCAGCTACAATGGGGCGGCCGGGATGATTGGGTTTGTGGATTTTAGGAAGAAGGTAGAAGGTAGGGGTGCGGGGTGTCGGTGGGGTCAGGAGCTTGATGGAGTCAGGTAAAAGGTTTTGCAGGGGGCCTAAGGTTCTGAGGATTCCTTGAAGCTCCGCCTGGACATCGGGAATGGGGTTACCTTGGCAAACTTTGTATGTGGTGTTGTCTGAAAGCTGACGCAGTCCCTCAGCCACATACTCCCGACGATCAAGTACCACGGTCGTGGAACCCTTGTCCGCCGGAAGAATGACGATGGATCGGTCAGCCTTCAGATCACGGATAGCCTGGGCTTCAGCAGTGGTGATGTTGGGTGTAGGATTAAGGTTTTTTAAGAAGGATTGAGATGCAAGGCTGGAAGTCAGAAATTCCTGGAAGGTTTGGAGAGGGTGATTTTGAGGAAGAGGAGGTGGGTCCCGCTGTGACGGAGGTCGGAACTGTTCCAGGCAGGGTTCAATTTGGATGGTGTCTTGAGGAGTCGGATCATTAGGAGTAGGATTAGGATCATTTTTCTTCGTGGCAAAGTGATACTTCCAGCAGAGAGTACGAGTGTAGGACAGTAAATCTTTGACGAGGGCTGTTTGATTGAATCTGGGAGTGGGGCTGAAGGTGAGGCCTTTGGATAGGACAGAGGTTTCGGATTGGGAGAGAGGTCTGGAGGAAAGGTTAACTACTGAATTAGGGTGTTGTGGTTCCAGATTGTGTTGATCGGAATTTTGAGGTTTTGGAGGGAGTGGAGCTGGAAGTGGGAGAGTGAGTAGATGGGAGAGACTGGGTTTGTGTGCAATGAGAGGAGGTTGAGGTTTGCTGGAAAGGTTGTGAAGGGTGAGTGAGTTGCCTTTCCGGAGGTGGGAAACCAGGAGATTGGATAGTTTTTTGAGGTGGAGGGTGGCATGCTGTTCTAATTTACGGTTGGCCTGTAGGAGGATGCTCTGAACAGCCGGTGTGGATGTGGGAGAGGAAAGATTAAGGACTTTTATTAAGGATAGGAGTTGACGGGTGTGTTCATTGGCTGAGTTGATGTGTAGGTGAAGGATTAGGTGGGTGAGGGCAATGGATTGTTCAGTTTGGAACTGGTATAGGGACTGATGGAAGGAAGGGTTGCAGCCAGAGATGGGAACTTTGAGTGTGAGGCCTTTGGGGGTAATGCCAAATGTCAGACAAGCCTGAGAAAATAAAATATGCGAGCGTAATCTGGCTAGGGCGAAGGCATGTTTGCGGATGGAATGTAAATAAAACTTAATGGGGTCATTGTGGGGGTGTTGTGAGGGTGACATGGTATTAGAAGGTGGAAAGTAACATGAGGTGAGGTGAAATGAAAATGAAAATAAAAATATATGGGGAGAGATAAAGGTGAACCGGAAAGAAACTGTAGATCTGGAATGAAAAAAAAAGGCGAAAAGGTGTTGGTTACTGCTGGGCTATGTTGGACTTGGGTTGGTAGACAACGATGTGCATAAAGGTTAGGTGGTTGTGTTGCCGCCAAAACACGTTAAAGGACGGAGAAATTCGGGAAAATTTCGAAAAAACTGCGTGTAGTATATTAAAAGGAGTGGTACTGTGGTGGCAGATTATGAAAATGAGGCTAATAATTGTCTGACGAAGAAATAATGGCGTTAAAACCTGTGGGAAGCGGCTAAAAATGATCAGTGATGTGGGAAAAACGGAAATGGAAATAAAGCGAAAGTTATTAGAACTGGCCGAAATGGTTGTTTAAAAGGTGAAAGGAGCTGTTTGTGAACTAGAAACGGTGGATATTATAGCGGCGGTAGTGCTGAAAGCGGGAAAAAATATTTTTTTGGTTATGGTTTGGAAGTGGGTTACGTATTATTGAGTATATATATAGGCGGGATAAAATAGTATAGCAGATTGCGGTAAAAAGGAGAAGGTGAATACAAAGTGAAACTACTGGCAAAAACAGAAAGAGGAAAATAAGACGACAGAAAAGATTTCGAAATGTAACAGTGACAATAACAAACGTAATTGTTGGATTCAAATTAATGATATCAATATAATGGAAGGAAACATTCCACATGGGAAAAATTTATATATAAAAACAAAGATGAGGTGACTTACCAAACAAAAGCGCTGGCAGGTCGATAGACACACAAACAAACACAAACATACACACAAAATTCAAGCTTTCGCAACAAACTGTTGCCTCATCAGGAAAGAGGGAAGGAGAGGGGAAGACGAAAGGAAGTGGGTTTTAAGGGAGAGGGTAAGGAGTCATTCCAATCCCGGGAGCGGAAAGACTTACCTTAGGGGGAAAAAAGGACAGGTATACACTCGTACACACGCACATATCCATCCACACATACAGACACAAGCAGACATATTTAAAGACATATTTAAAGACAAAGAGTTTGGGCAGAGATGTCAGTCGAGGTAGAAGTGTAGAGGCAAAGAAGTTGTTGAACGACAGGTGAGATATGAGTGGCGGCAACTTGAAATTAGCGGAGATTGAGGCCTGGCGGATGACGAGAAGAGAGGATATACTGAAGGGCAAGTTCCCATCTCCGGAGTTCGGATAGGTTGGTGTTGGTGGGAAGTATCCAGATAACCCGGACGGTGTAACACTGTGCCAAGATGTGCTGGCTGTGCACCAAGGCATGTTTAGCCACAGGGTGATCCTCATTACCAACAAACACTGTCTGCCTGTGTCCATTCATGCGAATGGACAGTTTGTTGCTGGTCATTCCCACATAGAATGCATCACAGTGTAGGCAGGTCAGTTGGTAAATCACGTGGGTGCTTTCACACGTGGCTCTGCCTCTGATCGTGTACACCTTCCGGGTTACAGGACTGGAGTAGGTGGTGGTGGGAGGGTGCATGGGACAGGTTTTGCATCGGGGGCGGTTACAAGGATAGGAGCCAGAGGGTAGGGAAGGTGGTTTGGGGATTTCATAGGGATGAACTAACAGGTTACGAAGGTTAGGTGGACGGCGGAAAGACACTCTTGGCGGAGTGGGGAGGATTTCATGAAGGATGGATCTCATTTCAGGGCAGGATTTGAGGAAGTCGTATCCCTGCTGGAGAGCCACATTCAGAGTCTGGTCCAGTCCCGGAAAGTATCCTGTCACAAGTGGGGCACTTTTGTGGTTCTTCTGTGGGGGATTCTGGGTTTGAGGGGACGAGGAAGTGGCTCTGGTTATTTGCTTCTGTACCAGGTCGGGAGGGTAGTTGCGGGATGCGAAAGCTGTTTTCAGGTTGTTGGTGTAATGATTCAGGGATTCCGGACTGGAGCAGATTCGTTTGCCACGAAGACCTAGGCTGTAGGGAAGGGACCGTTTGATGTGGAATGGGTGGCAGCTGTCATAATGGAGGTACTGTTGCTTGTTGGTGGGTTTGATGTGGACGGACGTGTGAAGTTGGCCATTGGACAGGTGGAGGTCAACGTCAAGGAAAGTGGCATGGTATTTGGAGTAGGACTAGGTGAAACTGATGGAACCAAAGGAGTTGAGGTTGGAGAGGAAATTCAAGAGTTCTTCTTCACTGTGAGTCCAGATCATGAAGATGTCATCAATAAATCTGTACCAAACTTTGGGTTGGCAGACTTGGGTAACCAAGAAGGCTTCCTCTAAGCGACCCATGAATAGGTTGGCGTACGAGGGGGCCATCCTGGTGCCCATGGCTGTTCCCTTTAATTGTTGGTATGTCTGGCCCTCAAAAGTGAAGAAGTTGTGGGTCAGGATGAAGCTGGCTAAGGTGATGAGGAAAGAGGTTTTAGGTAGGGTGGCAGGTGATCGGCGTGAAAGGAAATGCTCCATCGCAGCGAGGCCCTGGACGTGCGGAATATTTGTGTATAAGGACGTGGCATCAATGGTTACAAGGATGGTTTCCGGGGGTAACAGATTGGGTAAGGATTCCAGGCGTTCAAGGAAGTGGTTGGTGTCCTTGATGAAGGATGGGAGACTGCATGTAATGGGTTGAAGGTGTTGATCTACGTAGGCAGAGATACGTTCTGTGGGGGCTTGGTAACCAGCTACAATGGGGCGGCCGGGATGATTGGGTTTGTGGATTTTAGGAAGAAGGTAGAAGGTAGGGGTGCGGGGTGTCGGTGGGGTCAGGAGGTTGATGGAGTCAGGTGAAAGGTTTTGCAGGGGGCCTAAGGTTCTGAGGATTCCTTGAAGCTCCGCCTGGACATCGGGAATGGGGTTACCTTGGCAAACTTTGTATGTGGTGTTGTCTGAAAGCTGACGCAGTCCCTCAGCCACAAACTCCCGACGATCACCTTCTCCTTTTTACCGCAATCTGCTATACTATTTTATCCCGCCTATATATATACTCAATAATACGTAACCCACTTCCAAACCATAACCAAAAAAATATTTTTTCCCGCTTTCAGCACTACCGCCGCTATAATATCCACCGTTTCTAGTTCACAAACAGCTCCTTTCACCTTTTAAACAACCATTTCGGCCAGTTCTAATAACTTTCGCTTTATTTCCATTTCCGTTTTTCCCACATCACTGATCATTTTTAGCCGCTTCCCACAGGTTTTAACGCCATTATTTCTTCGTCAGACAATTATTAGCCTCATTTTCATAATCTGCCACCACAGTACCACTCCTTTTAATATACTACACGCAGTTTTTTCGAAATTTTCCCGAATTTCTCCGTCCTTTAACGTGTTTTGGCGGCAACACAACCACCTAACCTTTATGCACATCGTTGTCTACCAACCCAAGTCCAACATAGCCCAGCAGTAACCAACACCTTTTCGCCTTTTTTTTTCATTCCAGATCTACAGTTTCTTTCCGGTTCACCTTTAACTCTCCCCATATATTTTTATTTTCATTTTCATTTCACCTCACCTCATGTTACTTTCCACCTTCTAATACCATGTCACCCTCACAACACCCCCACAATGACCCCATTAAGTTTTATTTACATTCCATCCGCAAACATGCCTTCGCCCTAGCCAGATTACGCTCGCATATTTTATTTTCTCAGGCTTGTCTGACATTTGGCATTACCCCCAAAGGCCTCACACTCAAAGTTCCCATCTCTGGCTGCAACCCTTCCTTCCATCAGTCCCTATACCAGTTCCAAACTGAACAATCCATTGCCCTCACCCACCTAATCCTTCACCTACACATCAACTCAGCCAATGAACACACCCGTCAACTCCCATCCTTAATAAAAGTCCTTAATCTTTCCTCTCCCACATCCACACCGGCTGTTCAGAGCATCCTCCTACAGGCCAACCGTAAATTAGAACAGCATGCCACCCTCCACCTCAAAAAACTATCCAATCTCCTGGTTTCCCACCTCCGGAAAGGCAACTCACTCACCCTTCACAACCTTTCCAGCAAACCTCAACCTCCTCTCATTGCACACAAACCCAGTCTCTCCCATCTACTCACTCTCCCACTTCCAGCTCCACTCCCTCCAAAACCTCAAAATTCCGATCAACACAATCTGGAACCACAACACCCTAATTCAGTAGTTAACCTTTCCTCCAGACCTCTCTCCCAATCCGAAACCTCTGTCCTATCCAAAGGCCTCACCTTCAGCCCCACTCCCAGATTCAATCAAACAGCCCTCGTCAAAGATTTACTGTCCTACACTCGTACTCTCTGCTGGAAGTATCACTTTGCCACGAAGAAAAATGATCCTAATCCTACTCCTAATGATCCGACTCCTCAAGACACCATCCAAATTGAACCCTGCCTGGAACAGTTCCGACCTCCGTCACAGCGGGACCCACCTCCTCTTCCTCAAAATCACCCTCTCCAAACCTTCCAGGAATTTCTGACTTCCAGCCTTGCATCTCAATCCTTCTTAAAAAACCTTAATCCTACACCCAACATCACCACTGCTGAAGCCCAGGCTATCCGTGATCTGAAGGCTGACCGATCCATAGTCATTCTTTCGGCGGACAAGGGTTCCACGACCGTGGTACTTGATCGTCGGGAGTATGTGGCTGAGGGACTGCGTCAGCTTTCAGACAACACCACATACAAAGTTTGCCAAGGTAACCCCATTCCCGATGTCCAGGCGGAGCTTCAAGGAATCCTCAGAACCTTAGGCCCCCTGCAAAACCTTTCACCTGACTCCATCAACCTCCTGACCCCACCGACACCCCGCACCCCTACCTTCTACCTTCTTCCTAAAATCCACAAACCCAATCATCCCGGCCGCCCCATTGTAGCTGGTTACCAAGCCCCCACAGAACGTATCTCTGCCTACGTAGATCAACACCTTCAACCCATTACATGCAGTCTCCCATCCTTCATCAAGGACACCAACCACTTCCTTGAACGCCTGGAATCCTTACCCAATCTGTTACCCCCGGAAACCATCCTTGTAACCATTGATGCCACGTCCTTATACACAAATATTCCGCACGTCCAGGGCCTCGCTGCGATGGAGCATTTCCTTTCACGCCGATCACCTGCCACCCTACCTAAAACCTCTTTCCTCATCACCTTAGCCAGTTTCATCCTGACCCACAACTTCTTCACTTTTGAGGGCCAGACATACCAACAATTAAAGGGAACAGCCATGGGCACCAGGATGGCCCCCTCGTACGCCAACCTATTCATGGGTCGCTTAGAGGAAGCCTTCTTGGTTACCCAAGTCTGCCAACCCAAAGTTTGGTACAGATTTATTGATGACATCTTCATGATCTGGACTCACAGTGAAGAAGAACTCTTGAATTTCCTCTCCAACCTCAACTCCTTTGGTTCCATCAGTTTCACCTGGTCCTACTCCAAATACCATGCCACTTTCCTTGACGTTGACCTCCACCTGTCCAATGGCCAACTTCACACGTCCGTCCACATCAAACCCACCAACAAGCAACAGTACCTCCATTATGACAGCTGCCACCCATTCCACATCAAACAGTCCCTTCCCTACAGCCTAGGTCTTCGTGGCAAACGAATCTGCTCCAGTCCGGAATCCCTGAATCATTACACCAACAACCTGAAAACAGCTTTCGCATCCCGCAACTACCCTCCCGACCTGGTACAGAAGCAAATAACCAGAGCCACTTCCTCGTCCCCTCAAACCCAGAATCCCCCACAGAAGAACCACAAAAGTGCCCCACTTGTGACAGGATACTTTCCGGGACTGGACCAGACTCTGAATGTGGCTCTCCAGCAGGGATACGACTTCCTCAAATCCTGCCCTGAAATGAGATCCATCCTTCATGAAATCCTCCCCACTCCGCCAAGAGTGTCTTTCCGCCGTCCACCTAACCTTCGTAACCTGTTAGTTCATCCCTATGAAATCCCCAAACCACCTTTCCTACCCTCTGGCTCCTATCCTTGTAACCGCCCCCGATGCAAAACCTGTCCCATGCACCCTCCCACCACCACCTACTCCAGTCCTGTAACCCGGAAGGTGTACACGATCAGAGGCAGAGCCACGTGTGAAAGCACCCACGTGATTTACCAACTGACCTGCCTACACTGTGATGCATTCTATGTGGGAATGACCAGCAACAAACTGTCCATTCGCATGAATGGACACAGGCAGACAGTGTTTGTTGGTAATGAGGATCACCCTGTGGCTAAACATGCCTTGGTGCACAGCCAGCACATCTTGGCACAGTGTTACACCGTCCGGGTTATCTGGATACTTCCCACCAACACCAACCTATCCGAACTCCGGAGATGGGAACTTGCCCTTCAGTATATCCTCTCTTCTCGTCATCCGCCAGGCCTCAATCTCCGCTAATTTCAAGTTGCCGCCACTCATATCTCACCTGTCGTTCAACAACTTCTTTGCCTCTACACTTCTACCTCGACTGACATCTCTGCCCAAACTCTTTGTCTTTAAATATGTCTTTAAATATGTCTGCTTGTGTCTGTATGTGTGGATGGATATGTGCGTGTGTACGAGTGTATACCTGTCCTTTTTTCCCCCTAAGGTAAGTCTTTCCGCTCCCGGGATTGGAATGACTCCTTACCCTCTCCCTTAAAACCCACTTCCTTTCGTCTTCCCCTCTCCTTCCCTCTTTCCTGATGAGGCAACAGTTTGTTGCGAAAGCTTGAATTTTGTGTGTATGTTTGTGTTTGTTTGTGTGTCTATCGACCTGCCAGCGCTTTTGTTCGGTAAGTCACCTCATCTTTGTTTTTATATATATATATATATATATATATATATATATATATATATATATATATATATATATATATATATATCAGTTCATGACATCCAGTCTTACAAATTTCCTTTTTCTGACGGACACACGTCCAGATCGTCCGCTCTCAAAACTCTGCCATCTCTCTCCCCACATCCACAACTGCTGGCGGCTCACCTCCAACTGCACAACACTACGCGCTGTTCACACCCAACTGTTCAACACTACAATAGCGAATATTGCAACAATGCCAACCAGCCACAGACTGCACACACCACAGTCAGTGATTTTCATACAGAGCGCTACGTGGTGTTACCAACATAAAAACCGCAACAGCCTACTTACGACCTTTTAACATTAAAGAGAAGTTACTGCACATTCCAGAAAATGATGTAGAATATTTTGTGACTGTGCTTGATTCTGTGCATATGTTATATGAGGATCAACGTTCCGCACGGCAAAACAGTTGCCACAATGTTTACAACAGTGGCACTCTAATGCGCGGTCTAGGCAACTTATTCCTGGCATGCCAGGCACTGTTAGTTACGTAGTGCAGCAGAATCAACAGCCTCCTTTCGTAAACCAATACACGTACCATAATTAGCAGCCACACACCATTATGAATAATAATCATAACATCTGATACATAACAACCGGCAACCCGTACAAGAGGCCCTGCAACAATTGTAATGGAAATAACAGAAACGGAAACAACAAAATCGGGAACAAAAGCAGAAACAACTATCAGCCTGTACAAAATCAGCTGCAAAACTGGAACAGTAACTACGGTAAAGCATACAAAAATACTGGTCCACCACCTGAATACCACATCAGCACAGGTCCATGGGAAATACCACCACAGCCTGTACAAAATCAGAATTGGGCTTTACCTACCAATCAGCAGGTAAGTCAAGGTGCTCCACCACAAAAGCCACAACAGATTGGATAGCGGAATTCAAATAACCTAATGTAAACGAAATACAAGTGTCAAATGAAGCTTTACCTCCGCCTGTGTCATCACCAGCAGCAATTACGACGACGTCAAACTAAAGAAAGTCACTACTGGTCCCCAGGTCGTGATTGAAGAGTGCTGGGTGGGGGGGGGGGGGGGGGGGGGGGGAGACTTCAATATCAAATCATTGTCGAATACACCCACTGATGAACAACACAATGATCATGTACCAAATAGTTTCAAGCAGCAACCACTGTTATTTATACACTACAATCATGATGAGTGCGTATCTGATGAACTATTGCAGGAAAATACACAATATCGTTCATCTAGCAATGACATAGTTTTAGCTACAACTAATGATATAGTAGGAGGTATTCCAACCAGTACTGTTTTGGACACAGGAGAGGCTGTGAGTATTTTGTCGTATAATATGTATAAGAAAATGACTGTATTTGAACCTTTTCCAGAGTTGCCTGTTCAAAAGTGTAAGATTTAACTGCTGTAGGTAATAAGTCTAGTAGAGTTACGAAACAGGTTTTTGTGACCATTAAGACAGGTAATGGAACCGTACAACGGCCATTCCTCGCGGTCCAGAATCTAGTTACTAATTGTATTATAGGTTTAGATATGTTATGTGAGAAGGACAGTGTTATTGACTTCTAGAAACGTAAATGTTTCCTTAGACATAAGGGCAGTGAAATCACGATTGGCTTGGATACCAGGACTTTCAAACAAGACAAGTACTGTATAGGGTAGAAAATCCCATTTCTGCAAGAGAGCGACGAAACAAACTACAGACACTCGCACCTGAAAAGAATATTATGACTTGAAAACACTGATTAGCCATAAGCTAAGTGAAACCTCTACTATTACTGGTGATGAATGCAGTGAGACATATCAAGTACTATCTAAGTATATACAGGTCTGTAGCAAACTTCCATGTGCCATTAAGAACTTAAACAGATGTTAAGAGTGGAAGATAATCGAGCCTTCCACATCTCCCTACGATAGGCCATTAGTTGTCAAGAAACCCAACTGAAATGTTACAGCGGTGTTGGACACACGTGCCATAAATGAAATTATATTACCAGTACGTACTAAACCAGGAAATTTAGAGGAACAATTACAGAAATATTTAGACGCTAAGTACTTTTCCACCGTCGAGTCGACAAATTAGTTTTGGCAAGTCGCAATCACTCCTGATTCTAGAAAATATACTGATTTCATATTCGGGGGCAAACATATCAATTCTGTGTTCTTCTTTCGGATTGAGCGTCAATGAGGCGTATTCATTACTGTTTTCGATACTGTGCGTGCTTGGTGACGAGTTAGTTGAGAATGTTACACATTATGTCGATGATCTTTCTATAGCTACTAATACTTGGAATGAACATTGTGATGCCCTTGAAAAGATTCTGGATAAATTTGCACAAGGTGGTATAATAGCTAACCTAAAGAAGTCAAAATCTGCTTGTAGTGAGATTAGGTATCTTGGACAACAATTAATGCACAAGGTATACGCCCTTATCCAGTTGGACACTATTAGGAATTTTCCTAGTCCTCGTACTAAAAAGCAACTGAAGTCATTTCTAGGACTCTGTTCTTTCTTTCGCCATTTCCTGTCACAACAACTATTGAACAGTAAGCATCTCCTAGATTTACTTAAGAAGAATCAGGTATGGATCTGATCTGAGTAGTGCCAGCAAAATTTTGATAGCATTTGTAAGTAGGCTGTTTATGTTTTCTTATTGGCAACGTTACATAGCGCTCTGTGTGAGAATCACTGGCTGTGCTGTGTGCAGTCTGTGGCTGGTTTGCATTGTTGTCTGCCATTGTAGTGTTGGGCAGCGGCAGCTGGATGTGAACAGCACGTAGCGTTGCGCAGTTGGAGGTGAGCCGCCAGCAGTGGTGGATGTGGGGAGAGAGATGGCGGAGTTTTGTAATTTGTCATGAACTGCTATATATATTATGACTATTAAGGTAAATACATTGTTTGTTCTCTATTAAAATCTTTCATTTGCTAACTATGCCTATTAGTAGTTAGTGCCTTCCGTAGTTTGAATCTTTTATTTAGCTGGTAGTAATGGTGCCAGCTCTATTGCAGTAGTTCGAGTAACCTAGATTTTTGTGAGGTAAGTGATTTCTGAAAGGTATAGTTTAATGTTACTCAGGGCCATTCTTTTGCAGGGATCTTTGATAGTCAGATTGCGTTGCGCTAAAAATATTGTGTGTCAGTTTAAGCACAGTCTTGTATAATTTTTCTAAGGGGACGTTTCATATGTCGACCCTTAGCCGAGGATACCTCACTGGAATCTTCTGATTTTTTCTTGTAGTTTGCGTAATTAGTGTAGCTTTTGTTTATTGCTAGCGCGTAATTATAGAGAGAATTTCCTTTGTAGTTGTAGTTTTAATTGTTGTAGACAGTTGTGGCATGCATTTAGATTTGCACCAAGTATTTCGCAGCTGCGCTTGCAATTAACTACGTATTATTTTCAGTGTTATGTTAATGTGTTCTCTTAGTTTTGCTCTTCAAATTGTGCTTTTCTGTGTTATTGTGTGAAAAATTGTGACAATAATGGCGTGTGAAAAACGTAACACTAGGCTCCAAAGTAAACTGAGAAATAATAGTGACGACGAGTGTAGCTTACCAGCATCGCTGTGTAATGAATTAACAGACATTCAAAGTAGTAATTTGGTAACTGTGCATAGGGAAATGGAGCGGGCGTCAAATAATGGTGTAGACAGTGAAACAGGTAGTGAACAGGGAAGCATTATCGATCGATCGGTCGGCAACAGCTCGCCTCAGGAATCGGGAATGACAGAACACAATATTGCAAATACTGTAGACTCAGGTTTTGGGTTCTCACCGTTTACTCAAATGAGTCAAGAAACATTTTCTGCTTGTCAAAATGTGAATGTTGCCGGTGCCACTTCACTGCCGAAAAGCACTGAGGAACATGTTTCAGACACCAGTGCATTGTTATTACAGTTAATGCAACAAATGGGACAAAGGCTACAAAAATTAGACACAATGGAACAAAATCTTCAAAAGTTAGACACAATGGAACAAAATGTTCAAAAGTTAGACACAATGGAACAAAATCAGAGACAAACACAGCAACAGTTAGACACAATGGAACAAAATCAGAGACAAACACAGCAACAGCTTCAAAAGTTAGACTCATTGGAACAAACTCTTGAACAAACACGTGAAGATTTAACTACTGAGTTACATAACATTGAATCGAAATGTCAAAAAGTCTGTAATGACGTAAAAACTCAAATTTGTGAACATTTTCAACCTATTTTTTCGCGGCATGAAACTGCATTACAGAATCACGAAGCAGCCATAAAAGAACTGCAAACTATTGTTCATGAAAATCATGAGACCTTGCAAGCTAAATTTGACTCAGTTGCATCTACCGATTCGGTTACGCAACTTGCAAAACTCAGGAAAACTTAAAGGACACAGTAGATACTCTGAAACTTGGTTCAGAAAAACACACTGAGGAAATAAGTACACTATCGGAGAAAGTAGCCCAACTTACGGATCAATTCACTAATTTATCTACGAAGGTAGATGATAATCTGAATGACACAAAACCGGTCGTCTTTAATGACACAGAAGTTTACGAACAAATTAGGAAATTCAAACAAAATCAAAATCAAATTAATACGCAACACAAAACAGAAATAAGGGAAGTGCAAGATCAGTTGGCACAAGTAATACAAGAATTACATATTTCAGAGGACACTCGCACTCCAACACGGGAAGAGGGACTTAAAAATACGGAACAGCTACAAAATAATAACACAGCGCATTTCGGAAATTATGAAAGAAATTGGCAAGGTGCACCGAATTTTGAAATGGAACCGCCGAAACGACGTAACAATGACCGATATGCAACTCGCCGACATGATGATTTTGACTATAAGCTGTTTATTACTACACGTAAATTCAAAACATTTAAGAATTCTGCCAACGACATTCATCCACAAGCATGGCTCCATCAATTCTCTCATTGTTTTCCTCCCAACTGGTCATTGCAGCACAGATTAGAATTTATGTGTGGCTATTTAGAGAATGAACCAGCTGTAAGAATGGGATCGGTCATTCACGACTGCCACAGTGAAGGAGAATTTTATCATGCCTTCCTCTCAGCATATTGGTCTCAAGCTACACAAGACCGCGTAAAACATAGCATCATAATGATGAAACGTTTCGAACAATCTGAATTTTCCAGTCTTATGAAATATTTTGAAGACATGTTGCATAAGAATCAGTATCTTTCAAACCCATACAGCCTCTCAGAACTCATCCGCATTTGCTTAATCAAATTACCTGAACATTTGCGACATATTATTTTGGCAGGACGTTGCAAAGACGACATTGAAGCTTTTCAGGGACTCTTACAAAAATTAGAAATTGACACAGACAGTCGCGGGATGCAAAAACAGGAAAACAATCACTACAGGTCACATCCATCACAATTCCATGACGACAGAAACAATAACTGGGCACGACAAGTCTATTCTTACAACGCAAATCGTGACCAAAACAGACACCACCCATATGACAACCACTGGCAGAGTAATACTAGTTACAGAGAAAGATCGCATTTCCGTAGTAATGAATATGACAGAGATTACTATAGAAACAGACAATATGGGAACAAAAACGATTATTATCAAGGGAGACAGAATAACTTCAGACGCAACGGTCCAGCGTGCAGTTTCGATTCAGGGAGAAATTCTCCACCACTTAACCGACAAAAAGAAACTACAGGAACTACCGACATGACGACAGACAATGTGATCGTAACGACAGACCTGAATTGCATCAGAACTGGCTGGATTTAAACAGGGCTGGGCCCTCTGGGCAAGGTGAATTTGTAGAAGTTAGACCTCCAAATCCCAATAACGACGCGCGCCAACAAAGGAACAGACAATGACTCGCACCGCAGGCAGCCGCTTGCGCCGGCTGGCTCAGAGAAAAATGACATAGACGCTAACCTTGGGAAAAATTCCAGTATTGTTTAACGATGTATACCGCATAATAATTGCGTTGAAGTTGAAACTCTGCATACTAGGAAGAGTAAAGGTTTACACCACATTTCACATGTAAAACCGTTTATTGAAAGATAATCTGCTTTTTAACTTTGTCTTTGCCATAAAACCTTCCACTTCACATTTCTAGTATGCTTTGTCAGACTTAAGAAACTGTTACCATGCAACAATGTTTGAAGTTAAATATCCAGTCAAGAACCAAGAGAACTTATTTAAACAGATATTACGAATGCATTGTTATTGTGAACAGACGACACAGTGTTATTGTATGTGTGCATTCTTGCTTGTTAGTTGCACGATTACGTAACGACTATAAGGCTCACATACTTAGGACACATACTGATACTGCTAATGAGATTCTAATGCAACATTATGGTTTACTTGAAAATACATTCTGGATTTAAGGTACTTTCTGTGAGATACCAGATGAGACAGTGGTTAGTTTACGTGACAGCTACACGATTTTATCACGACGCTACTAATGAGTGACAATTTACAATGTTGCTTTTGCAGTGTTTCTGTTTTATATCTGCACAGTTTTCTGTTTTATTCTGGAAAGTAAAACATGTTTTAGTAGTAACTTCTGTGGTATAGCTACAATGAGACAGCCTTTTCCGTAGCACAACAATACGTTACAGCACAGTAATTTCTTCATCACAACAATAAGCGTAATAACTAAGATATCTATACGCAAAGCATTTCACTTTTGTTTATCATGAGGTAAGTACATTGGCTTCTGGAGAACTTAGCTTTCGGAGGACAATAACTACGACACATCCACAGAGATTATCTTACAGCAAGACGCACATTTAGCATCACAGGACATGTATTTGAGTGATTAATTTTGCACTTAAATCATTTATTTTTAAAGATTTTTGAAGCGCAATGATACAAAGGTTTTGTGACACATTTCATTCCATTGCTGTAATCTGTAACACCTGAGGGTATTATTCATTAATCCTCAGGGGGGTACACGCCTACTTTGTGTACCATGTGTTTGGCAAGCACAAGGAGCGCTAGCTAATATGGTATTTGCTTATACAACTTTACACATCGGTACCATATTTCTCTAACACAGGATTTCAAAACTATCTGATTATTTGACAAGGAAACAAACATTCTTTTTACTACGTTAGCGACAGATGTTTACGTAATTACACAGTTGGATAATTTCATAATTATGAAATTGTATTTTGTCTGTACTTTGTAAACTGTTCATATTTTTTCGGAACCATTGTGATACTATGAGAGCTTTGAATGATGTATTTGGTAAGGGAGCATGATTTTAAAGTACGTTTGAGGTAGATGACACTCTTGAAATGAGCAGAGAATTTTTTTTAGGTTTTGACATTATTGCAAAAAGCTACGTTTTTGAGATTTGACTGTGGTGTTATGATGATATTATTACAACAACGATGTGTATTATGTTGTTGAGGAATGTTTATTATGCTACGTATTTCTCATGATGAAATATTGAAGAAGTGTCGATGAATTTGTATATGTATAATGAGGTAAGGAATAATGAGTAATGGTTAGGGACTCTGATTTGTGGAACAGGATGTTGGAAACCAAGAATCGTACTTTAAGAGTTATGAAATGTGTGTAAATGCTTGAATGTACCACAATGCCGATGAAAATTTTTTGGACACTGTTATATTTACAGGATTTTGTTTCTACACATTTGTAACGTAAATTTTCGACCTGTGAAATTTTCATATGAGACTGTCACTGTAGCGGAAACTGGTGTCGTAAATATTTCGGTAAGAAAGTTAAGTGACTACCAGCACCTAATGCGTCGTGGGCACCCAGCTGGCCGACAGGCGCCTTGAAAAAAAGGCCATTAGCGTGTGCCTTCCAGAGGCACAGGTGGAAAAAAAAGGGAGGCCATTATCCTTGCTATTGACGTTCCTTTTGTAGAAAGCATCGTAAATACGGCACCCTCAAACTTGAAAACATGATTACACTGTAGAGTTCTTAATTTATGACATTTACTGAAATGAAATGATGAGAAACATTTTATGTCTATTGTCTTGCTAGTTGAAAGATTGCTTACTTCATTATGAAATGCCATATAGCTAGTGAATGACGTTTGACGCCTTGCTTTGCCTATTTTGTTTAATATTTAGTTCCTAGCTGCACTGCAGCATTGGTTATTATAAAATTTAATATATGTTCTAATATCACTATTTTCTGTCTACAGATCCAGTAAAGAATACGTTTATGATATACTTTCTTAGAAAAGAGAGCACATATAGACATTTCCTTTCACAGGAATTGCATAAATAATTTTTTTATTGACTTGGTAACTTTCTTGCAGAGTAAGTTTTTGTGATGCATCACTCTAGTGTTAAGATGTGACATAGGTATTAGACATGGCCATTTTTAGTGTAATATTTTTCTGCTTGAGCTATGTCATGTTTAGATATAAGTTATTTCATTTTCGTGCTACTGAATTTTAATTTGTGTTACTCTGCTAAGCCAGATTTATTTTTCTTGTTTGCTGCGCATTGCCTCATATTAGTTGTAATGTTGAATTGCTTGGTAATTTAGATTTACTGTAGCTTGCTTTGCAAATTTCCTTTTTTTTTTATTGCTGTTTGTATTAATTGTTTTATGCTGCTGCATTGCCTCGTCCCTTAGTTTAGCATCTGAGCTCAGTAGATTTAAGTTAGTTTAAGAGGGGGTAGCCTATAAGAGAATGAATTGCGATGAATTTGAAGAAATGCACTGAGAGGGTATATGAGAAAAGTACAGAAAGCAGGTATAGATAGGACTTTTGGAAATAATGAAGAATGAAGGGAGATCTCTGAGAAGTAAAGAAAGTTTTGTTTCCAAAATACTGCAGTAAAACAAACCCTGTCCTTTCCTTGTATTATTCGGCTATATGTTTGTGTACCCTTGGGTATTTATGTTTTTCCTGTATTTATATGTTTATCTGATAAGACTTATGTTGTAGAATTTTTCTAATACTAAGCTACATTCACTATGATGAGGAATACTGTTATCCTCAAATATAATTGGCATTAATAATATGTTATTTACCTTGTAAATATGCTTAGACATTATTTATTCTGTTTTGTTTTAATGCTCATGTGTGAAGTTGATGTTTCAAAATTTATTCTGATCTTTTATGTATCTACTTATCTCATAATTCCTGTAACATTGATGTATATGTTTATTTCTGTTCTTTTGTAAAGCCTGTATTACTACAAATGTTATCTGTATTATTATGTTTTTAATGATGTTTTCTGTATCTTTGTAATTGTATTCTTGTGTTATAAAATTGTAATTGTCACCATTCATCGTATTATTAACTATTAAGTAACATTTCACTGCACACATTTCTGTTGGTCATAGTATATGGACAATATGTGAGAAGTAGGGACTGATAGTGTTAGTACGTGTGTTAATAATTCAGCAAGGCACTGGATAACAGCATTGCTGGTTCTAAGGACATTTCAAAAAAAATTTTCTGCGCGTTGGTGGTTTATGGACTTGCTATATTCTCCACAAGAATCTTCGATGGTGATTGTGCACCTGCACAGTTGCAACGGATGGCTGTTAGCCATCTCTACAAGGACTACAGTGGGTCTGCATCTTTGATGACCCACCAATACCATTATTTCTACAAGGACTACAGTGGGTCTGCTCCTCTGGTGGCCCACCAATACCATACTCTCTACCTGGACTACAGTGGCTCTACTCTGTGATGACCTACCTACCAATATTTTTCAAAACGTCGAATGACTCTGCTGTGGGTTTGCTCTGTTGTGGCCCATTATCTGTCAGCATGTCAAGAGTCAGCACTGTCTTTCCGTTGGAAGGACAACGCTACTTCTTCAAGACTGCATGGAAATCCACTACTTCCATGTGCATTTTGTTTTACTGCTCAGACTTTGAGAAAAACACTGCTATTCTACTGTTATGTACGATTAGGACTGTCTTTATGGACTGTGATAAAATTTTAGCTTTTGTCCAACATTGTATGAATAAGTGTGTGCATTTGATATCTTTGTTATTGTAATTATGAAAAATTTTATCAAATCATTGTTGGCCACTGCCCAAAACAATTTGTAAAATTTTTTGTGGGGAGCTTGGGGGCTATGTAAGTAGGCTGTTTATGTTTTCTTATTGGCAACATTACATAGCGCTCTGTGTGAGAATCACCGGCTGTGCTGTGTGCAGTCTGTGGCTGGTTTGCATTGTTGTCTGCCATTGTAGTGTTGGGCAGCGGCAGCTGGATGTGAACAGCACGTAGCGTTGCGCAGTTGGAGGTGAGCCGCCAGCAGTGGTGGATGTGGGGAGAGAGATGGCGGAGTTTTGTAATTTGTCATGAACTGCTATATATATTATGACTATTAAGGTAAATACATTGTTTGTTCTCTATTAAAATCTTTCATTTGCTAACTATGCCTATCAGTAGTTAGTGCCTTCCGTAGTTTGAATCTTTTATTTAGCTGGCAGCAGTGGCGCCGCTGTATTGCAGTAGTTCGAGTAACCAAGATTTTTGTGAGGTAAGTGATTTCTGAAAGGTATAGTTTAATGTTACTCAGGGCCATTCTTTTGCAGGGATCTTTGATAGTCAGATTGCGTTGCGCTAAAAATATTGTGTGTTAGTTTAAACAGAGTCATGTATAAATTGTTAAAAGGGGACGTTTCACATTAAGCACACATTGGTGAATGCAAACATTTTAGACCATCCAGATTTTAGTTTAGATTTTCGTATGATGTGTGACGCGTCATGCAGTGGCTTGGGTTTTTGCCTATTTCAAGTATTAACAATGGAGAAGATAGACAGGTTAAAATCATTTGATCTGCAGGCCATACTTGAAGTGAATGTGAACTTACTTATTCAACCACTGAACGTGCCATATACACTCGCTACACACACTCGTAATGTGAGAATTCTATAGGTTTAATTCTAGTGTGTTGCTTTAGACGTTTGTCCAACAGTATAAGTGCGCTTGGGCTTGTTCACTGCTGTATTCAGATGTTGTGTCTAATCTTTTCACTTTCAGGTGACATCATTGCGTGAATGCAAAATTTGGTTCAAAAATCTGTAATGTCTGTAAAATTATGTAAATATTTGTATTCCGTATAAAGCCAAAATGTAATATATGTATTTATGTGTAATTATAAATATTGATGTAAAGCAAAAACATAATATGTTGGTATGTAAATGTGATCAGAATTTCTAATATGTAGAAAATGTGTAGAACCTCGAGATCCATGTGAAAGAGACTGCTTTAAAGACATTCTACATACTTCGCAATGCATGTAATCGCGATGAAGTTTGTGTGGAAAATTGTTAAAACTATTCTTCATCTATCGCTATGAGAATGATCGCATTGAAATATTAATGTAAAAAATTTGTTAACAAACATTCTTTGTACGTCGCTAGATAAACTGTGAGCGCGATAGAACTGTCCATGTAAAGTGCAATAACATTTGTAGTGCATCACCCAATGACATTTACCATGATGTAATTGTGCGAAATAAGGAACTGGTAAACCACTAGGCCTATGGTCGCGATGCACAAAACCATTGAAGACTACTTCACTGGTGGAGGAATTTTGGATGGGACTCCAGGGAATGCAATATTCTTGGAGTATGACAGCCACTCTTTCCTGAACAAATCGAGGATCGATGCCAACAGTTTGTCAGCGGAAGTCTTGGATCCATGTATTCATGAAACTTATGTTGTGGAATGGAAATCCACTGGTCTTCAATCACGCAATGCATGACCTAGGAAAAACAGTGTTGTCAGTGAAAATAAACAGTGCGACGAGTGAACATGCACACATATCGATTGTCAAATCTGTGAACAGTGACGTCCATATGCAATAACTTTGTGTTAGCCAAACTACCAAAAAAATGCTCACCTTTGCGTTATTATTGTCTGTATTGCGTATATGAACTGCAAAGTACGGCACATCGTAAAAGGACTGCTAATCTAAAACAGAAAGACATTTTAAATCCTAAACTTTCCATGAGAGACAATGACCAACAATGAAATGTATTTCGCTTTAACATATGTAGTAGTTTTAAGACTATTTTACCTGTTTTTGATGTTAGTACATGTTTTTGTAAAAACTTCTTGGGATGACCTGTCGCAGTGATGCGAAATGCATATAAACTGCGATTACTGTGTCACAAGCTCAATTTAATGGCCACTCCCACACTGAAATACATGTGATGGGGTATGCACGGCATCTGCAATATCAACATTGAATTTTTCAGGGAGCACGCACCTCACTCAGATTTTGTATACTATCAATTGTATTTGAATATGTATGTAAATGTTGCACTGAATGTGCTTTAGGGTAAACTGCTTGCCTGCAGATGCGCCCTTTCGCCTCGCAATTCAGGCAGCAATTGCAAGGCACATCTGCTGGATGGGTGTGGATATATAGCAAAAACGTAGAAATAAGTTCAGAATATTCTCTTCATGACACATGTTAACAACAAGATGCAAAATTAAGAAAATGTCTGTGATATGTATTAGGCGTATGTTCGTCACTTAAGGATAAATAAGTACATGATAACTAACAGAGGAATTGAACTTCTTTTGTTGCCTAAATGTTTACTCTTTTCCATGCTTACATCATCTAAAACCGTTGCTTTAGCGTTTTTCTATTTATTAAGTTCTAACATCATCATTCCCACTGTGGTGTTGCTAGTCTCGATATATGTTTGTCGTCCCCTTATGTTATATTTATGCAGTCAACAGTTTTCAGTTAAGCAAGAGCCGATGAACAGCAGTATCAGAAGACAAGCTGATGTTCCCAGGACCTATCTTGAAGGCATTAGTTTATGCTTAGGTACATAATTTACACATCCACATGCTCGAGTGTTTAAGGTGAGGTGATGCTTTGAATCTATTGTTTATCTCCTCCATGATGAGGTCTTAGTCTGTCACAGAATAAACTTAAGTTGTCAATCTATTTAACAAATTTTCAATGCCACTCAGCAATTAACCAAATTATGTATTTACAAGAAAATTTAAAATTTTATTGGCTGAAACATAAAAATACTGGTATTAACAAATATGTAATTTAGGAATTTCATAAGTTTTTCACCTTTAGATCCACAGAATACTGAAACAAGGTTGCGAGAACACTACAGGTGCTGAGGTTTATTAACATTTGCTTGCCAATTTTCGATCTGGCGTTTTGCATTTCGTTTAAAGAAAAGTAAAAACGTAGATACACTATAATAGTTCTCCAGTCATATTGGAACCAGCAGCTAATGCAGTCTTAGACTGAGATTGTGGTCACATAATCACATAGCTATCGTGTCACTATTGTGTTCTCTGCTCTGGGATTGCCATAGTGATGGCTACGTTAGACAAGATTAGTTGTGTTTTTTGTATGGAACAAATTTTCTTGACTCGAACCATATATTTGGTTACCCTATGTTACAATTAAAGTGAAAAATCATCCAGATTATTTAATGGAAATGTCCAGAATAAATCAAGCGAAATTTGCAGGATAATTCTGTGCCACTCCAGGAAGAATCTCGAGGATTACAGTGTTGCCAAATGTAGGCCTATTCTGCAATATTGAGAATTATACTAGCCTCAGTAAGCATATGTGTGGTGTCACCGCCAGACACCACACCACACTAGGTGGTAGCCTTTAAATCGGCCGCGGTCTGTTAGTATACGTCGGACCTGCGTGTCGCCACTGTCAGTGATTGCAGACCGAGCGCCGCCACACGGCAGGTCTAGAGAGACTTCCTAGCACTCGCCCCAGTTGTAAAGCCGACTTTGCTAGCGATGGTTCACTGACAAATTATGCTCTCAATTGCCGAGACGATAGTTAGCATAGCCTTCAGCTATGTCATTTGCTACGACCTAGCAAGGCGCCATTACCCGTGACTATTGATTGTAATACATGTACCGTCAAGAGCGATGTTCACCAATTATGGATTAAAGTTAAGTATTCCAGAAGCTACGTACTTTTCTTTATAGTATCGTTACTTTACCTGTTCCAGACCCCACGCCAGCCTGCGTGAGTTTAAACGCGTGCTTTTCGGCTTCACCTCATAGTGGCTTGGCTGTCTTGCCAAGTCACAACACATGGCGACGAGTCTAAAAACGGTCTTCGTCTCTCTACTGCCTGATTTCATTGTGTAATGGCTCCGCCACAATCTCCAGATGTACTGTCCGAATTTTATCGCTTACAGAATCAGCAGACGCAGGCTTTCCTGGATGCCCTTGGACAGCTCATCCAGGGTCAACGTGCAATGCAAATCGATGCGGCGACCGCTGCTCCACCGCTACCGCAGCCACAACATGCAGTTGCACCACCTTTTCGTCCTTTGGATGCTGCACTGGAAAGCTGGACGGAGTGGTCACGCCAATTTGGATTCCATCTCGCCGCCTACAGAATTCAAGGTAATGAGCGTCAGCCCTATCTCCTTTCGTCTATCGGCGTCCAGACATACCGTGTGATAGTGAAATTATTTCCCCGACGCGACGTAGCAACTCTGTCCTACGACGAAATTTTGTCTGCATTGGATGCATATTTCAAAGAATCAGTCAATGTAGTTGCAAAAAGGTATACCTTCTTTCATACAAAACGTACGGCCAGTCAAACTAATCGGGAGTGGGTTGCAACCTTGCAAGGCCTTACTAGGGATTGTGCTTTTGAGTGTGACTGTGGACTCCCTTATTCAGATACTATGGTACGTGATGCAATTGCACAGAACGATTCTGATGTTCGTATCAGGGAACAGATTTTGCAACTAGTCAATCCCTCCCTTCAACAAGTGATAGACATATTGGATCGGCAGGACACACTTGACTTTGCTCAGAAATCATATGAAACTTCACCGGCCGTGTGTCACGTTAACCGGCCCGCCGGGCGCGCTGCACGGAACAGTCAACAGCCCTCGTGCCCGTCCGCGCAGCTGCCGCCAAGCTCTCAGCCAAGTGTGCCGCGCAAGCGTGCAAATGCAGTGCTAAAATCATGCCAGTGGTGTGCTACAAGACATTCGCGTGAGAATTGCCCGTCACGCCAAGCTATTTGCTTTTTCTGTAATAAAAAAGGACATGGTCAAAGTGTTTGCCAGAAAAAGCTCCGATTGGACACTCACAACCATTCCAGGTCCTTTGCTTCGCCCCGGAATCGGAATCGAACCAAGCATACTCAGGCTCGTGAACCTTTGCCCATGGAAATTCATGCAGTTCATTCCACTCCGCCCAGTGCCACTTTCTCTATCAGTGACTGTGTTCGTACCACAAATAGTGTGCATCGACATCGACGGAAATCCCGTCAGGTCGCAAGTGATATTGTACCAGTGTCAGTTTATGTTGCACGTGACAGTCGCTCTTGTCATCAACAGGACAATAAACTTTTTGTAGACTTGGACCTTAACGGCAAAGTGATACCATTCCAGCTCGATATCGGAGCTGTGGTTTCACTGATCAATCACGACATGTACAAACAGCTGGGTACACCTCCGTTGCGTGCCGCAAATGTTAACTTAAGTAGTTATTCAGGACAAGCAATCCCTGTGTTAGGACAGTGCAGCCTTCTTGCAACATACAAAGGACAAACAAAACTTGTGTCATTTTACGTACTTCATTCTTCTTCTGCAGTGAACTTGTTTGGTTTAGATTTATTTCAGTTGGTTAACTTGTCTATAGTCAATCAGGTCCTCTCAGTGAACCAGACTGTGCCTCCCGACAGTTTTTCTCGTCTATGTGAAGAGTTTGCAGACATTTTTGCACTGGGCCTTGGTTGCGCTAAGAACTATAAAGCACATTTGGAACTGAAAGTCAACACGGATCTGAAATTTTTCAGAGCGCGCAATGTTCCCCACGCATTGCATGATGAGGTCGCAAGAACATTACGCGATTTGGAATCACAAGGTGTAATTGAACGTCTGCAGGCTTCTCTCTGGGCGTCACCCTTAGTAATTTTGCCAAAACCTTCCGGAAAATTGAGACTTTGTGTATACTTCAAGGCAACAGTGATTGCAACTTTTCCTTTACCCCACCCGGGAGATCTTTTTGACAAACTGTGCCCGGGTAAATATTTTTTGAAGTTGGACCTAGCAGATGCGTACTTGCAAATACCGGTGGACGGAGACTCCCAGTGCGTTTTGGTGGTTAATACGCATCTTGGTTTGTCCCGATTCAAAAGACTGCCATTCGGGTGTGCATCTGCTCCTGCATCGTTTCAGCAATATCTGCAAACTGTTTGTGCGTCGGTCCCTACAGCAGCAAACTATCTGGACGATATTGTGATCTCTGGAAAGACGGAAGAAGAACATTTAGCCAATCTCCGAACTTTATTTCAGGTCTTGCGCCAAAATGGTCTTCGCTTGCGGAAGGACAAATGTGTGTTTTTTGCTCGTGACTTACCCTATCTGGGACATGTAATCAATGCCCAAGGCATACATCCCAGTCCCGAGCACCTCCCTGCCATACAAGACTTGCCTTCGCTGCAGAATTTGAAGCAGCTACAGAGTGTGCTGGGAAAAATCAATTATTATCATCGCTATGTGCGCCACGCCTCTTCCATTTCAGCTCCGCTTCATCGCTTACGCCGTAAAGGTGTTCCGTTCGTCTGGACGACGGAATGCGAACGCGCCTTTCGCCAGTTGAAATCGGCGTTGCTTTCCCATACTTGCCTTACGCCATTCGATCCCCAGAAACCCCTTTTGTTGATGGTAGATGCATCAGATTTCGGGATCGGTGCTGTGCTTGCGCACAAAGATGGATCATATGATCGCCCTATTGCCTTTGCGTCCAAATTGCTCTCGTCTGCGCAAAGAAATTATTCACAGATCGAGAAAGAAGCTTTGGCTCTCGTGTTTGGTGTTACTAAGTTTCATGATTTCTTGTATGGTCGTCACTTTACCATCATCACAGACCACAAACCTTTGACGTCGCGTTTTCATCCGAAAAAGCCTGTACCTCCACGTACAGTGCAGAAATTCATTCGCTGGTCAATTTTCCTCTCGCAGTACCGCTACGATATCTTGTATCGGTCCACTGCTAAGCACGGAAACGCCGATGCGTTGTCCCGTTTGCCTGTTGCTGAGGATAGAGCATTCGATTCTTCCGAACTTGCTTGCATGTTCATTGATGCGGAAACCGATGACGTGGTCGACTCGTTTCCGATTGATTTTCGTCGTGTAGCTACAGCCACAGTTGCTGACCCTGTCCTTGCTACCGTTCTGCGTTTTGTTGTTACGCAATGGCCCTTGTCAAAGTCATGGATCGACGCGGTGTTTTGCTGTTGCGTTCTGATAATGATAAGTCCAGGGTCGTGGTCCCACGTTCGTTACAGTCCTCTGTCCTACAGCTTCTCCACGAAGGACATTGGGGTATAGTGCGAACGAAACAACTTGCTCGTCAGTACTGTACTTGGTTCGGAATCGATGCTGCGATTACGAATATGTGCTCTTCTTGCATGGCATGTGCCGAACAACAATCCGCACCACCGCAGAAATTCTTTGCATGGCCAAAAGCCACTTCCCCTTGGCAACGCCTGCACATCGATTTTGCTGGTACATTCTGGAATGCTCCATGGTTGGTTCTGGTCGATTCATTCAGTAATTTTCCTTTTGTTGTCCGGATGTCTTCCACGTCATCTGCCACCATCCAAGCGTTATCTGCTATCTTTTGCATTGAAGGTCTTCCACAGATTATTGTTTCCGACAATGGCCCACAATTCATGTCCGCAGAATTTCAGTCATTCTGCAAGGCCAATGGTATTCAACATCTGACGTCCGCGCCGTTTTCGCCGCAGTCAAACGGTGCCGCTGAACGATTGGTCAGGACTTTCAAGTCCCAGATGTTGAAGTTGAAAGAGTCGCATTCTCGTGAGGACGCGTTATTGCTCTTTTTGTCCTCGTATCGCTCTCAGCCTCGAGATGGTCGCTCGCCAACTGAGTTGCTCCATGGTCGTCCTCATCGAACCTTGATGTCTATGCTGCATCCGACGCAGCAGGTTCCTGTGCAGCGGCAGACGCCTGCTTTTGCTCCAGGTGACGTTGTCTACTATCGTCACTATCGAGGTTCACAGCGTTGGCTCGCAGGGCGCATTCTTCGCTGCCTCGGCCGCGCTATGTATCTGGTTTTGGGGGCCTCTGGTGAGGTGCGTCGGCATCTCAATCAGCTGCGCCTCTGTCGTCGCACGGGTTCTGCCGCTCCCTGTCTGCTTTCAGCGACGGTGCCGTCCGGTCAGCGCCCTGGGGACCCATCTACTGGCTCGCCTCATCCCCAGGTGTTACCGACGATGCCTTCCATTTTTCCCCATGGCGACGCGCCGCCTCGGCCGCCACCGCGTGTTCTCCCGCCGGCGACGCCCGCAGTGGACGCGTCCCTGCAACCGCCGGGCGCCTCCCTGGGTCACGCGAAACCGATCGCTTCCCGTGAGCAGTTGTCCTCCGCCATGGACTTCTTGCCCGCTCCGGACCACATGGCTTCTTCTCCCGTCGGGTGCCCCGACCCGATGGAGGTCGACCCTTCGGCCCCTCCTGTCTCTCTACGGGCGCATACATCGCATGTTGGCGTGCACCCTGGAGTAGGTTTTCAGGCGTTTCCTAGCTCCCCTCGGACCGAATGGCAGGGTGCAGGTGGCACACCCTCGCCTGTTGTTAGGCTCCCCACCTCGTCACATACGTCAACATGGGGTCCTCCCCACGGCGGGCGGAAGCATTATAACACAACCGTACGCCGATTTGCGGGGGAGGAATGTGGTGTCACCGCCAGACACCACACTTGCTAGGTGGTAGCCTTTAAATCGGCCGCGGTCCGTTAATATATGTCGGACCCGCGTGTCGCCACTGTCAGTGATTGCAGACCAAGCGCCGTCACACGGCAGGTCTAGAGAGACTTCCTAGCACTCGCCCCAGTTGTACAGACGACTTTGCTAGTGATGGTTCACTGACAAATTACGCTCTCATTTGCCGAGACGATAGTTAGCATAGCCTTCAGCTACGTCATTTGCTACGACCTAGCAAGGCGCCATTACCTGTGACGATTGATTGTAATACAATTTATATTGTGATGCATGTACCGTCCGACCGATGTTCACCAATTATGGATTAAAGTTAAGTATTCCAGAAGCTACGTACTATTTTTGCTACTATAAAGACCTTGTCCTGTTCCAGACCTTACGCCATCCTGCGTGAGCTTAAACGCGTGCCTTTCGGCCTCCTCTAGCAACACGGTGTTGGCTCTTCTGCCAACACTACATGTTTCAATATGGAGGTTTCTGTAAGCGCCAAACTAATATTTTGCAATTATTAATCTGGTACTTAAAATCATTTTTGTTACCATTGAGTATTTGATACTATTGTTTCTGTTTGTTGTAGATCTTTTGGCCCTTCCTGTGATTAGTGAATGTGGCCTGTAACTAAAGTCTTGTGTGCTTCGCCTTAAAGTACGGACATGTGGGTGATATGTGCATGTGCCTCTTTGTATTTGCACACTCTCCTGCTCCGTGTTGAGAAGCGCTTTGGGTTATTGGTGTACATTTTAGCCGGCCATCTACCATTCGGTGCGTATCCAAATAACAGTGTCTATTAGGCCGTAAGAGGCTCCAGTGAAGGTATACATTGACGTATTGAATCTTGTTTTAATTATTATGTAATCTCTTTAAAATGAATTTGTACATTGTTTCTTGTTATTGCTAGGAAGGTTAACTTGCAATGTTTATGAGCGGGGCGCTCCTATACTGACGTTTTAATACTTGGTTCCCTTGAAAATAATCTATAATTGGCCGTTTAAGTATTGCTGTGTATGTTAATTTCTATCAAACTCGTCAACCGTTTTTTGTTTGGTATATGTTGACAGCCTTGTATCGGCAGCGGTTGACGCGTTGTCGGTATGCTAGTCAGAGGTAGGGATCCGTTTTCCTTCTGCTTCGGCGGTTTTCCCGTCATCGCACGAGGCATAGTTGTTTGTAGGTCACACGTACTTCTGCGGAGCTCCCGTTCCAGGCTCAAGTTTGCGTATCGTGTCGCGGTGGGGGCATCACTTGTTTAGGAATACTCAGTGTTTCTATTATTGTAAGCTCCTTACGGACTTGTGTGGAAAGCCTTTCGGCAAACTGAGCACAGAGTTTCTTGATTTCTTAAAAAAAGGGGATTTAATTGTCATTATCACTTAATAGTATTTTAGGGGCCTGGCAGTTCATCTAAGTGCTTAACCTGATTTATGTGTCATAGGCTTGTGACCCGTCAGTGAAGTACTACTGTTTGCTTCGGTTTTTACACATGGGTAGCTTTCGGCTAGCTTGGCCGTATCTTGTCTTTACGAGAGCAGAATAACCAGTGGAGAAGTATGCATTTTAATGTATATTCTTTGATGTTAGTTGAGCTTCTTTTCACGTCCTGTTGTGGGATCAGCCCACAGTTGTGATGCTAGTCGCGCAATCGGAGTGCCGCTGCAGGTTTGTTTAGTCAGTTAACTGTGAGTACTAAGGCCACCACTGTATTGCACAGTTGACATGTTCTTCGAACAACATTTGTAGTTTTTTGTATAATGGAAATGTCCTCATGCAGTGTGCTTTTAATTTAAAAACCTTAACTGTTTGTATGTGTTTGGCAAAAATCTTGGTAACTGTTAGTTGGCTCATGATAGAATTGTTATTAAATAAAACTGTTTGGGAATGATAAATTGACTGGGTGTTGTGTGATGTCCTTAGGTTAGTTAAGTTTAAGTAGTTCTAAGTTCTAGGGGACTGATGACCATAGATGTTAAGTCCCATAGTGCTCAGAGCCATTTGAACCATTTTTGAATGATAAATGACGCATCAAATTGGGTCAACCTTCAAAGTGTTTACTTAAATTAATACCGGTCCTTGTCCAGTGCCCGCAGCTCTTGGTCTCACGGTAGCGTTCTCGCTTCCCGAGCACGGGGTCCTGGGTTCGATTCCCGACGGGATAAAGGGTTTTCATCTGCTTCGAGATGACTGGGCATTATTGTGTCGTCTTCATCATCATCATTCATCCCTATTACGGTCGGAGGAAGGCAACGGCAAACCACCTCCCTTAGGACCGTGCCTAGTACGGCAGGGCGGGTCTCCCACATCGTTCCCCTACGCTCTGTCAAGGAGTATGGGACTTCATCAAAGTCACTGCTTGTCCAGTAAAGGTTGCGTGTTAGGTAGTTGTAAACGCGAATGGGTCGCTAGCATATTGTGACTCGGCTCTGGGACAGGGCTGCTCGTAGCGCACTGACAGATTATTGGTGCGGCCTCACAGCTGTGTGATGTCACTGGCCGAGGGTCAGTGGATCGGTGCGACGCGGCGTATCCAATCTGCGGTCCATCGCCCGCTGGCGGCACCAGAGTTTTTGCTGTTGGCTTGTCGCCGTGGCGATGTGTGCCGCGAGTCTCCCGGCCGCGCACGGCGCTATTGACCCTGATGTCGACAGCACGCGGCCGCTGCTACCGCCCCCGCCGCCCCCGGCCGGCGCCCTGGCCGCAGCCAGCGTGGAGACGCTCAAGCGCCGATGTCGACTGCGCCCCACGTACGGCGCCACCGTGAGTAGACACCGTTCTGGCCGTGCATTCCTGTTGCAGGCGTTTACTGCAGAGAATCTGCAAGGTGTTTCCGTAAGAGCGTTCAAAAATTGAATGGTAACATAGAGAATGCTTCAGTGAACTATTTGAGGCAGGGAACCTGGCGTCGGAGAAGCCAGCTTAAGGAGATAATAGAAATAAAAGCACATTACTGTGTACTTTTATAATTTACATTAGTTACAGGTAACTGCAAATACCGTCACTGACACAATGAACGTACCATTTGCACTGTATATTACAAAATGTGCTGAAAATGACGTGCGTCAACGCAAGCAAGCATGACATCGGCGAACATCTTCAAAATCGGGTGGTCGAGTAGTCCTCATTTTGGCAGGTCCCTCGTTCCTTCTTTCCGGTGAACCAGTCTGCCGCATTCGTCTATAGAGAGAAATAGACTCGTCGTGACGGATGATGTCTGCTAGGAAATCGTTCCCTGTACAGCCTTTCAGTAGCGAGAGCACTGCAACGTTCTTCTTCATATACAAGGTGCATGTCAGTGCCGGTATTGCTCCATCGTGCTGTACTGTGCGTCTCTGAATAGCATTGAGTAATGAATGGGTCTGTCGTTGATTCATAGCACGTTCTGTCATGGGACAGTGAAAATATGATACAACAGAGCGACATTATGGACAAGTAAAGTAAACAAAATCGGCAACATGACTTCCTAGTAATCAGGCTCTCCCTCCTTGTTTCCTTGAAGCCGGCCGGGGTGCGGCCGAGCGGTCCTAGGCGCTTCAGTCTGGAACCGCGCGACCGCTACGGTCGCAGGTTCGAATGCTGCCTCGGGCATGGATGTGTGTGATGTCCTTAGGTTAGGTAGATTTAAGTAGTTCTAAGTTCTAGGGGACTGATGACCTCAGACGTTATGTCCCATAGTGCTCAGATCTATTTGAACCATTTGTTTCCTTGAAGGATATAAAGAATGTACATGTAAATAAACAGCACAGTACTTGTAAACTTCCAACTTCCTGGTAGATTAAAACTGTGTGGAAACATCCCCCAGGTTGTGGCTACACCATGTCTGCGCAGTATCCTTTCCTCCAGAGGTGCTAATTCTGCAAGGTTCACAGGAGAGCTGTGAAGTTTAGAAGGTAGGAGACGAGGTACTGGTAGAAGTAAAGCTGTGAGGACGGGGTGTGAGTCGTGCTTGGGTAGTTCAGATGGTAGAGCACTTGCCCATGAAAGGCAAAGGTCCCGAGTTCCAGTCTCGGTCTGGCACACAGTTTTAATCTGCCAGGAAGTTTCATATCAGCGCACACTCCGCTGCAGAGTGAAAGTCTCATTCTGGACTTGTAAACTTGTACGCAAGTTAGTTGTGAATAAGCTGGAAAACAGTAGTGCTAGACAAAGTGGTAGACAAGTTTACTTCCATGTCTCCTTAAGCTGGCTCCACCGACTCTAGGTTCCCCATCACAAATTGTTCAGTGGAGCATCGTCTATGTCCCGTTACATTTTTGCTCGCTCTTACGGAAGCACCCTGTATAGGGGCAGAGTGGCCGACCCTGACTGATTGAGAGCTCAGAGCGCCATGTTTTGCCAGAAATGTGCTTTTTTCTTTTTTTTGTACGTTTCTCATTTATTGATGCTCCATTACCTAACTAAATGGACCGATTTTTTTACGTTATATTTTAAGACAAATTGTATATTTTGTTGTTATTTCTTAAAGTACACAGTATAAAATGATGACATTGCCATCTGCCGGTTGACAACCATTCCAGTAGCATGTGTTCCTTAGCGTTATGTTTCTTCAAAGAAAAAGCACTAGCTGTAACATACATACACTGTCCGTCCAAAAAGTTCCGAGACTAATCTTATGCGTACATTCGGTTCAAAAAGTAACGAGACTGGTTTTATTCGTTGCAGTTAAGGACGTTAGCACAATAACTACGGTGTCAACTTGATCAACAGTAATCAACAGAAATGCATTTGTGCACATTGTGACAAAAGTTTGCTGATGCACCATCATGCAGGGACCATGTTTGTATTCGTTACTGCAGTGGCACAGCCTCAAGAAAGGTAGGCAATATCTTAATATCCATTAATAAGAAAGTCCATACAATGCATCTCAGTTAACCTTTGTGGTAGCACATATGCCCCTATTAATCTATTGCCATGTGTGCCTGCCCGTGTGTTGCTTGAGAATCAGCATTGATGCCCTCTTTCCTCAATTGCTTGGGGATTTACATTGTCCATACGTGCTGGTTATGAACATTCACAACACCACCTCTTGTGAACCCTGCCTCATCGGTGAATAAAATATTGGATGTGAACAGTGGACCTGCTGCACACTTCTGCAACAGCTGTTGACAGAACCGCCATTTGCCATGATGATCTTGTAGCCTTAGGGCCTAATGTGGTGTAGATGATACGGGTACAGCAATTGTTCATGAAGTATCCTCCAAATGACTTCTGGTGCTCTTAATCATCTCACACTGGTCCTAGGGTTTTCTTCCACCAACATAGCACACAGTCCTCTATATCAGGTGTGCGGACTATGCTGGTCCTTCAACTGTCAGTCTTCCAAGGTACAAGGGTACCTGAGACTCTCAGACGTTGGAAAAGTCTGCCGAAAACCTTATCAGAGGGCACTCTGCCCTGTGGATGTTTTTCAGCTTTCAGCATAGAGGTTGCAGGCTTGCAGGCTATGTCCATTTGCTGAATGATAGCATTCTTTTCACCTGTGGAGTGATAGGCTTCCATTACTAACAAGTGGTGGAAGAGATAAAATGTAAATGTACTACACCATTTGTTTATACAAACTGCACAGTAACAGTAAACACATAAATAAATTCACATTTAGAAGAAAATAAAACAATATGATACGTATCTAGGGTTGACAGTACTGTACAATAACGCCCTCAAAAATGATGAAAACTAATGTAGCCTACAACACAACCAGAACTGCAGAACTGATTGCACACCACCTAATGGTAGGTAGAGTACTGTGAGTAAGACATAGTACCCTGTCAATACATTTAATGGAGCGCCAATGCAACGGATGTGCTAATGTCCACAACCGAGCATTGCGCAGCACTTCCTAAAAACGTGTGTTTATCTCAGAAAGTATGTGTTACCAGACCCATGTTTATTGGACTAATGTTTCTTGTTTCGATGAGTACTATCACCTCTCAGAGTATTCAACACTTTTTTTTGAAAACCGTGTACGAAGTAATAGGCACTCTTGACATAATAAATTATTGTGTGAACATTTATAAGGTCACATGCTTTAATTTGACGATGTATCAGTTCTTCAAAAAAAGTTTTAATCCTTTTTGTAAGAAGGAACTGACCTTGTTTGTCCTTTATTTCATACTATCTTGTTGCTAGAACTTGTTCGTGCTGGTGTTGATTTATATCAAGTGGACTTCTCTCTGTTGGATGAATAGCCTTTAATTGTTTTAGGTGTGACCCAACAGGAAATCAAATATTTAGAGTTGCTTATGTGCTCTAAAATAGTGCCAAAAAGATAGTAAAGATTATTTTACTGTAATGATGAAAAATTAGAGACACCTTTGAAGAAAAGAGAAGTACCTCTACAAATAAGAGCTCAGATGGGAAGCCATTATGAAGCAAAGAAGGGAACACACGAAGGTGGAAGGAATATCTGGAATAACAATACAAGGGAAGCTAACTTGAAGATAATATTGTAGAAATAGAAGAGGAATTAAATGGAGATGAGATATGATACTGCAAGAAGAATATGATGCAGCAGTGAAAGATCTATGTAAATAAAAAAATTGAAGATTCTTTTGGGAGTGAGCCATGCCATTCCACCTAGTGTACAAGATACACGAGATGGGGGAAACACCCACAGACTTCAAGAAGGAAGTAATAATACCAGTTTCAAAAAGGGCAGGAACTAACAACTATTAGTTTGATGAGTCATGGTTGCAAAATACTGAGATAAATTATTTACAGAAGAATGGAAAAACTGATAGAGACTCACCTCAGGGAACATCAGTTTTGGTTCTGGAGAAATACAGAAAGATGCCAGCCAATGCTGATCTTATGACTTGTGTTAGAGGGTGGGTTGGAGAAGGTAAGCTTATTTTTATAGCATTTATAGATTTAGAGAAACCTTATGATCTTATTAAATTGATTACACTCTTTGGAGTTGGAAGGAAGGAGTTTATGGGCACTCAGTGTGACTTTGGAGTGAGTTTCCAGCTGCTGTGTTATTTCACTCACACATTGTGATCCATGCATTATCTGTACCACATCAGAATTGTATCTGCAGGAAAGCCAGAACATGTACTCTCCTGACAATGCACCATTCTTGTTGTGTAGTGGTCTTAGCATGGGATGACACATGTAACTTTACTTTTTGATGTTCCTATTTAACTGCAGTGTGGTTTCTATACAAGTTGAAGGCAACTATTTACTCTCTATACGTTATTCCTACCACCTTTAGAACTGCAATAAGAATGGTGCATTGTCAGAAGAGAGTACATGATCTGGCTTTCCTGTAGACACAATTCTGATGTGGTACATATAAACACATGCATCACCATGTGTGAGTGAAATGACACAGCAGCTGGAAACTCACTCCAAAGTTGAAATATATGGGACAGTATGATTCTTCTGTGTAAAATATCTAATTTGCACACATTCACCAAGAAATTCTGGTGGTATATGCACCAAATGCAATATTGTATGCAGCCATATTGATATGGTGCCAACAATTTGACCAATGTCACACACATGTAGGTGATGCTGATTGGGAAGGAGCACCATTGACATCGAACGTAGGTGACAATTACCAGATGTACAAGAAGGAGCAATTGAGGAAAAGAGATTTTCCAATGCTGAGGATGTTCACACAGTGGTACTCGAATGGCTCCATGACCAAGGAGTTGATTTCTGTCATTAAGGAATTGAACTATTGGTAGAATGTTCCAAATGTTGTTTACAGAGACTTTTTGATATTTGAAAAATAGTGTCATGTATGAGATCACTTTGAACTGTAGTGCAGCATTCAATAAAAGATGCTAGGCCTACTGTAATAAAGTTTAACTTATTCTTGAAGTCTGTTCATATAATAGACAAAGGACATGAAACAGAAGCAGTAGTTGAGAAGGGAGTAAGACTGGATTTTAGCCTTTACTCATGGTAACTAATCTTTGTGCAAAGCAAGCAGTAAAGGAACAAAGGGAAGTAATGAAAAATTTTGAAGAGGGTATTGAAGTTCAGGGAGAAGAAATAAACACTTTGAGGTTTGCAGATGACATTGTAATTCTCTGTGAAGTGGAAGGACTTGGAAGAGCAGTTGAATGATAGTGTCCTGAAAAGAGGCTATGAAATAAACACCAACAAAAGTAAAAAGGCAATGGAATGAAGTTGAATTAAATTAGACAATACTGAAGGAATTACATTAAGAATGAGGCACTAAAAGTACTAGACGAGTTTTGCTATTTAGACAGTAAAATAACAAATGATGACTGAAGTAGAGAAGATATAAAATGCAGACTGGCCGTTGCAAGAAAGACAATTTTGAGTAAGAGAATTTTTTTAACATAAAATACAAATTTAAATATCAGAAATATTTTCTATAGTTACTCTCAACAGCAAAACAAATTTGGGCACTGTACACACAACTGCAGGAAATTTGGAGCTTTTGGCAATAGCAGCAGAAAACCAGTCCATGGTACAATATCAGGCAGAGGAAGTGGGACTCGATGCAAGAAATACAAGTTATCTTGCACTCACTCTGTAACCATCTATGACCCATGTGCTAAGAATTGCTTATTTCACTGGCTGGCAGGGTGCTCAAGATCTAGTGGCTGTGAAGCAGATTATGGACCAGACTGCATGTTAGAATCACAACAACAGCAACTGGATACCAACAAATGCTAGGTGTGGAGGCTATAAAACTGTCAAGAATGCATTTCTAACGGCCTACTATTTATCATTCAGGCTTCACTAATGGGAGGTAATTAAGAGTGAAAGACCAATTATACCTAAAAGTTATTTTCTTCTAAAATTCCTTATGTTTGTCTTTTACAGCTTAAAATTATCAGTTTATGTTTTCAGAAGATGGCAGTCACAAAACTGCCTTCCATGAGAATATGAACTCACATGTTTAAGGAGACTACTCTTGCTTCTTTTTTAGTGGCATAATGGTTTTTAGTGTGGAGTGGTAATATGAAAATGCAATGTTTGTAGCTACATTGTTTTTTGTCAATGAACAAATTCATTAGAAAGAAAAAGGTGGTGAAATTTCATGCAGTGTTTACCAAATTATGAAACTGAGTGTGAAAGTAATGGAATTGCTAGTCTTACTTCATATCAGCATCACTGCAATTTAAATATGTTTCTTGAAGTATCTAAAATAGCTCTTAAAAGATAGAACTGAACATAAGACATGTAAATTAGTATGGCCACAGCTAATAGTTATTCCCAAGTGTTTAGGTGCTGTTATTACATTTTCTTAATAAATTAACAACAGAAGTTTTTAACCAACAGCAAATGAGTGAGGATGTAATGTGTACTTGCATCTACAAACAGCCAGCAAAGCTATCATGAATGTGTGGTATTATCTAATTATTAACATAACGTTACTGGATCACCTACTTGTTAGGAAATATTAACTGCAATATATGAAATTGCTTACAGTCTTCTAGAAATAAATTATTCTCAAAATTCAAAGCTTTTCAGAGGAGTTAGAACTCAGACATTTGCATTTCAAGTAATTAGGCAAGCGAAAGTAATTGGTTTTTGGTTCAGTAGAGTTCATCAGATACAAACCTAACACCATAGTAAAATGATGGAATCAGAAGAAATTGTGATTCGTTTTATCTTCCTGTTGCAATTCTAGTTTTGCAAAATGTTATATCACAATGCACAATTGTATACCTTCAAATATTGCTTGTTACATGTTACAGACTTACTTACTTACTTACTGTATCGGCCACACAAACTGTAGTTGGTCTTTGGCCTCCCCAATCAGCCTCCTCCAGTGTCCTTGGTCCATGTATTCTTATTCAGACAGCCCCAGCATACTCATATCCTCTCTAACCTGATCAATCCATCAGAGTCGTAGTCTTCCCTGTGGTCTTTTGCCTCTAATATGGGGTATGTCCACAAAGTAAGTTCTGTTTGGTTATATAAAACAAACATGTACAGATACAGAAAAAATATTTATTCTACAAAAATCTACAACTGTTAAACTACTTTTCTACATAGCTTCCGAAATTTTGTAGGTACTTGTCATAATGTGGCACAAGTTTTTGTATGCCTTCTTCATAGAAGGTTGCCACCTGTGTATTCAACCATGTGGTAACATGTTATTTCAGCTCATCATCATTGTTGAAGTGTTGACCATCAAGGACAGATTTTAGCTGTAAGAAGAGATGAAAGTCGCTAGGAGTGAGGTTCGGGCTGTATGGAGGAACATGTCACAGTGAAATTCCCGTAAGAGTTGTTTGGTCACATTCACCGTGGGTACCGAACGTGAGCAAAGTTTTCGAAATTTCACTTTTTCAGTAACAATTTCATGAATTAGCAAGGGCACTAACTGTAAACTTACAGTTGTGCTTAATCTTCTCTTCAATTGTGTGAACCAGTTCATCAGTAACTAGAGATGAGGGGTCCACTTCGTTCTTCATCATGCACTTGATCATGTGCTTCATTGAACAATCTGACCCATCTTCTAACCATTGAACCATTCGTAGCATTTTGTCCATAAACCTTGCAGATTTGCCGGTGAATTTCCTTTGGTTTAACTTTCTTTGCATTTAGAAAATTAATCACAGATTTGATTTCACACGCAGCAGCATTTTCAATTACGGCTGACATTATAAAGAAGCACTACAAAGTACACATCGGCAGCAGCGATATGAAAATGACGTACATGTCTTCTCCTTGAGTCAAAGTAATTGCTGCACTTGCTCAGAACTGTGATCGTAGCACTTCTGCGAATAGAAATAGAATGGAACTTACTTTTTGGATGACCCTCGTAGTTTGCTCCACTGCCTGCCTGATGATCTGGTCTTCTCAACGCATACCACTTCAGTCTTCTTTCTTTGATCACAGCCACGATGTCCACCCACTTGTATAGCTGCTGCAATTCACAGTTCTTTCTTTTCCTCCATTCATCTCCATCCTTCACTGGCCCAAAAATCTGTCTGAAGATTGCATTCTCAAATGTCAGGAGTTTTCTTTCCATCTTTTGGGTAATGGTCTAGGTCTCTGCTTCTTATAATACTGCAGGTTGTATTGTTGTCTTGTAGATCTTGGTCTCTGAAGATCTTGATAGAAACCGGGACTTTAACAGCTTTCCCGGAGCAAACCTTTATGTTTCCTGCTTGTATTCGTGCAGTAATTTCCTGGTCTATCTCATTCCTTTCATTGAGTATAGCCCCAAGATATTTAAAGTCTTTTTGCCCTTTCAAAGACTTAGTCCTCCACCTTCAGGGGTCTGTCATCATTTTCTCTGCTAACTATGAGGTATTTTTTCTTATCCATATTCAACTTCAGGCCTGCTCACATTGCCTCTTCTATTAATGTTCTTGTCATCTGAACTAGATCTTGCTCTTTCTCTGCTATTAAAACTACATCATTTGCATAGGCCAGGGTGTTGATCCTTCTTTCCAGCTGTATTCCTGTCTCTAGGCTTGCTACCTTTCTCAGGGCTCTCTCCAGTATCAGGTTAAACAGAAGAGGGGAGAGGCAGTCTCCATGTCGCACTCCAGTCCTCACCTTGAACTTCTTTGATTGTTTCCATTTACTTTCACCGTACGTGTTGTCTCCTGGGTGCATATCCATGTCAGTTTTATGAGATTTCTGGGAACTTGACCCTTTCGAATTCTTGCCATATTGCTTGTCTATTCACACTATCATATGCTTTTTGGAAGTCCACAAAAAGACAGTGAACATTTTTGCAGAATTCCCAGCTCTTTGCTAGTACTTGCCATATTGTATGCAAATAGTCTACAGTTGCCTTTCCATTTCTGAAACCTGCTTGTTGGAATCCCAGTACTTTCTCAACACGTGGTGTTAGTCGCTTCAGTAGCAACATGCTCAAGATCTTAGAAGCTGTACATAGTAATGTGATTCCTCAATAGTTGCTACATCTCATTAGGTCTCCTTTATTTAATATAGGGCAGATGCCAGACTCCTTCCATTCTTCTGGGATCCTTTCCTTCTTCCAAATTAAGCAGATTAAGTGGTATAGTCTCACTTGTAGAGTAGCTCTTCCCTCCATGAGTATCTTTGCAGGTATGCCATCTATTACTATTGCCTTCCACCTCTTCAGCAGTTTTATGGTCACTCTTACCTCTTCCATGGTTGGTAGTTCATACTCCCCATGTTTATATCCACATTCAGGAGGTTATCAAAGTAGTTTGTTCATTCCTCCATAGCTTTCATTTCATCTGTGATTATCTGTCCTTCTTGACCTCTGATCATATCAATCCTTAGATTGTATCCTTTCTTGAAGAAACTGACTGTCCTGTAAAAGTCTCTTGTATTTCCTACTGTCCAGTCTTCTTCTGCCAGTTTTATTTTACTGTTTATGAACTCTCACTTTTCTGTTTGAAGGACTTGTCTTGCCTCTCTAGCTGTTTCCATATATCCCAACCTTGTTCTTTCATCCTGTTCATTTGTCAGCCATAACAGTTTTGCTGCTTTTCTCTTGGTGACTGCATCTCTATGCCTATCATTAAACCATCCTCTGCTCTTCCTCCACTTCTCTATTGGCACCTCACTTGTAGCATCTTTTAAACCTGTCTTGATTTGCAACCAAAACTTTTCAATATCATCTTCATCTTCTTCTTCTATGGAAGCAAACCTGTTTCCAATTCCAAGTGCATATCTTTCCTTAATGCGGTCCTCTTTCAGTAGGTCTGCATTTATTTTCTGGTCTGCTTCTCTTCTCCTGCTCTTACGGCTTTCTATCCTCTCCTGTATGGTTGTCACCACAAGATAATGGTCCGATCCTATTTCTGCACCTCTTTAAGATTTTGCGTTCTGGATAGCATTTCTGTGTTTGGCATCCATAAGTATGTGGTCTATTTGGTTCTGAGTTTCTTGGTCAGATGACTTCCATGTTATCTTATGGATGTCTTTGCGAGGAAAGTAGGTACTCATAATTATTAATTTTTTTGAAGCTGCCAGATTGACTAATTTCATTCAATTATTGTTAGAGGAATCATGGACTGTGAAGGCCAGCATAAGGTCTCAAAATATCTTCTCTTCCTTCTATAGCATTGGTATCACCAAGTAAAACCTTCACATTGTATGATGGTGCATCTTCATACACTGATTCTAGGTCTTCATAGAAACAGTCTTTTTCACTGTCGTCTTTATATTCTGCAGGTGCATGGAATGAAACCAGAGTTACATTGTAGAATTTTCCTTTTATTCTTATCCAGTATATTCTTTCATTAACAGCCTTGAAGTCCATGATATTTCCCCTTACTCTGTCGGCTACTGCAAAGCCTACTCCAAACTGATGTTTACCTTCTTTATTTCCTCTGTAGAAGTAGCTATACCACTTTTCCTTACGTATTCCTTCTCCAGGCCATCTCATTTCTTGCAGTGCCACTATGACTAGCCTGTACCTATTCAGTTCTTTATCCAGGACCTTCACCTTTCCAGGTGAGAATAGTGTTTTTACATTCCAAGAGCCATACTTCACTCTATGTTTGTCCTGTGATCTCCTGGCATTAACCTTTGACTTTCTGGGGTTGTTTCCATTGTTCCATACCAAATGCAAGGCTATTTCTTGGTGTTTCATAACACTCATCTTTTTTACAGTGTGGGGGTGTTGGCCCCATGTCCAACCCCCAACCTGGAGGATCAGGGTGTCCCATTTAGTCTGGATCATCACGACAAGGTAAGGACACCATGGGGGGATATGTTACATACATCAAACTATTCTTTCATTTCCATTCCTATGACAGTTTCTTCATGGGGTTTGTAATATTATTCAGATTTTCATAATACAATGTTTATGTCTTGGATGTGAATTCTGTGAAACAGTATACCACAAGGATGCACCTGCAATTATTTGCAAACAGATTAACACCAGACTAACTGCCTCTAAAAGGAAAAGCAAGAAGGGGAAGATGAGTAAGAAGATGGTGAGGTGAGCTGTAATCATATGGTGAACATAATGGCAACAATAGCACAAGACACAGAGCAGTGGAACCAGTCAGAAACAATAGCAGTCACTAATTGCTAGTTACAAAATTAAAAAATAAACATAGACAAACAAATGAATACACCACTGAATGTCTACTCATGACTTGGATTCAATTCAAACCATTGACCTCTGGTTATGCCTGATCTAAATATGCTCATGGTGCAGATTGTGGATGAATGACAGTAACTGAGGTGTCATCAAAAAGTATGTCAGATGTAGAATATTATATCTGGTGTTGATTTATCTTTTTTGTCATGCTGATGATGATGAAGATTTTCAAAGGAATTTTCTTCAACTGCATGGCCTGTCCTCCAGTGTGGGCCTGCAGCTTAATGGGATTCGGCAAACACTTGCAGTATGTAGATAAAGTGACTTGCCATCCACATGTCTCGCATCTCTGGCACATTAATGAGGTTTTAGGTATCTTTTAGCTACACAGCAGCAATAAGCAGCAGTAAAATTTATTGTCAAAGGCTATACAAATTCACTCCAAGGATGACTATGGGAACAGAAGTTGCTCTGTATTGGGAACTGTGGATTAAATATCATTGCATGCAATGGCTGGACCTCGGAAAGTCAAGGGTCTACTCCTACACTTGAGCTCTGGACCGAATAAATACACGGTAGTCAGAAAACAGATGCGTAGTAATTGTGAATATTACCAAACTATCAGTTTAATACGTTGCAAAATACTGAAACAAATTATTTACAAAAGAATGGAAAAACTGATAGGAGCCAACCTCGGGGGAACATCTATTTGGGTTCTGAAGAAATGTTGGAAGAGGTGAGACTGTACTGACTCTACAACTTATCTTATAAGATAGATTGAAGAAAAGCAAACTGAAGTTTATAACATTTTTAAACTTAGTGAAAGTTTTCAATAATTTTGACTGGAATACACTCTTTGAAATTCAGAAGGTAGCAGGGGTAAAATACAAGGAGCAAAAGGCTATTTATAATCTGTACAGAAACCAGATGACAGCTACATGAGTCTAGGGGCATGAAAGACAGCAGTGGTTGAGAAGGGAATGAAACAGGCCTGTAATGTATCCATGATGTCATTCAGTCCATGCAGTGGGTGAGCAGTAAAGTAAGACAAAGAAAAATTTGGAGAAGGAATTAAAGTTTGTGGAGAAGAAGAAAAAACTTTGAGTTTTGTCAATGACATTGCAATTCTGTCACAGACAGCAAACGACTTGGCAGAGTACTTGAACACAATGGACACTGTCTCGAAAGGAGGATGTTGGGTGAAGATAAACTTCTGTGTTCTGGCCAATCAGACCTGGCTGACTGCCATGGCATCTTCTACCAATAGCATCATCGGGTGCAATATGGAGGAGCATGTTGTCAGCAGACTGCTCTCCCAGTCATTGTCACATTTCTTGACCTGGGAACCACTACTAAACGACTGAGTAGCTCCTCAGTTGGCTTCACAGGGCTGAGTGCAGCTTTTGAAATATAATACTACAGATGAATGCTGAAGATTACCAAGGCCATTCAATAAGTAGTGCAACACTTTTCTTTCTCGGCCAATTTCAGAATCTGTTGTGGAACATTGTGGGGTATTCCTGCTTCAGACCCTATAGTTTCATGAAGTTCCAGAAGGTGGTGGCACTATATGCAGCCTTCAAACTGGCATCTGTAACATAGGCGCATTTCAAGTAGAGAGTTCTCATTGAGTTTCTTTTGGTAGAAAACCAGTGAATTGCAAATATTCATAGGTGCTTTTAGAATGATGACAGAGACCTGGCAATGAACAAAAGCATGGTGAGTCATTGGGTGAGGCATCTGCCATCACCGCAACGACGTCACGCAAACCTGTCTGATCTTCCACATGATGGTCAGCCGCACACAGCTGTGATTTCTGCAATGCTGGGATGTGCGGACACTCTCATTCAAGGCGATCAATGGATCACAATCAAACACCTTGCTGCTCAACTGAGTGCCTCTGTTGGTAGTCCTGACAGGCCTGTACATCAGTTTGGGGCACTCAAAGGTGTGTGCCTGCTGGATTCCCCGCTGCCAAACAGAAGAGCACAAAGAGGAACAATGAACCATCTGTGTGGAATTTCTTGCATGTTACAAGGCCGATCATGACAATTTTTTATCAGGCATCATCACAGGCACTGAAATGTGGTTTCATCACTTAGAACCAGAAACAAAATGGCAATCCATGGAGTAATGCCACACCACCTCTCCTGCAAGGAGAAAATTCAAAACCACACCCTCAGCTTGTAAAGCATTGCGTCAGTATTCTGGGACTCAGGAGGTGTTATTCTGTTTGATGTCCTCCCTCATGGTGCAACATTCAACTCTGAAGTGTATTGTGCTACCCCCAGGAAATTGAAGAAATGACTTTAGTGGTTCATTGCCACCAAAATTCTAATGAACTTCTCTTTCTCCATGACAACACAAGGTCTCACACAAGTCCACACACCTGATGGAATCTCACAAGACTTTGTTGGTCTGTTCTTCCTCATCTGCCCTACAGCCTGAATTTTGCACTTTCTGACTTCTATCTGTTTGGCCCAATGGAGGATGTAATCCATGGGAAGCAGTATGTGGATGATGGGGAGGTTGTTGATGGAGCACGATGTTGGCTCTGATGTCGATGGTAGAGTGGTACCATGCAGACAGATAGTCCCTCCCAGTAAGGTGGCATAAGGCCTTTGTATTGAATGGACATTATGTTGAAAAATAGGATTTTGTAGCGAGAACAGTGGGGCTAATATGGTGTATTGGACTGCTGAATAAAAAGAAAAAAGTGTTGCATTACTTACTGAATGCCCCTCATAGGTGGGTAGATTATGTAATTTATGAGGATGTATTGAGTAGAATTGCAAAGAAAAGAAAACTGTAGCATAATTTGACTAAAAGAGGGATTAATTGATACGATACATTATGACTCATTAAGGAATGAAACTTCCTGGCAGATTAAGACTGTGTGCCGGGCTAAGACTCGAACTCGGGACCTTTGCCTTTAGTGCTCTCCATCTGAGCCACCCAAGCACAACTCACACCCCATCCTCACAGCTTTACTTCTACCAGTACCTCATCTCCTACCTTCCAAACTTTACAGAAGCTCTCCTGCGAACCTTGCAGAACTAGCACTCCTGAAAGAGAGGATATTGCAGAGACCTGGCTTAGCCACAGCCTGGGGGATGTTTCCAGAATGAGATTTTGACCCTGCAGTGGAGTGTGCGCTGATATGAAACTTCCTGGCAGATTAAAACTGTTTGCCGGGCCGAGACTTGAACTCGAGACCTTGACCTTTCACGGGCAAGTGCTCTCCATCTGAGCTACCCAAGCACAACTCATGCCGCATCCTCACAGCTTTACTTCTGCCAGGACCTCATTTCATATCAGCGCACACTCCACTGCAGAGTGAAAATCTCATTCTGGAAACATCCCCCACGCTGTGGCTAAGCCAGGTCTCCGCAATAACCTTTCTTTCAGGAGTGCTAGTTCTGCAAGGTTCACAGGAGAACTTCTGTAAAGTTTGGAAGGTAGGAAATGAGGTACTGGCAGAAGTAAAGCTGTAAGGACGGGGTTCGAGTCTCGGCCCGACACACAATTTTAATCTGCCAGGAAGTTTCATATCATTGCACTCTGCTGCAGAGTGTAAATTCTCGTTCTGGAAACATTAAGATATCATCAATTTAGTATTGTAGGGAAGTGAGTTGGGTAAAAATTGCACAGGTTGACCAAGAGATGAGTGCAGTAAGGCAGTTCAAATGTATGTGGGATGCAGTAATTATTCACGGATGAAGAGGCTCGCACAGCACATAGTAGCATGGAGAGCTGCATCAAACCAGTCTTCAGACTGAATACCACAACAATAAATTCAGGGTAAACTAATAATAGCCTGATGTACAATACATTTATATCTGCTTTAGCTATATCCAGTACATGACTCTTTTTCCCTTTTGTTTAACAATTAGGCATTAGACATAACATGTTAAAATGTTTCATATTCTTGAAATTGGCTTTTGACAATTAGGTGAAACAGGCATTGTTTTGGCGTATCATTATTAGTCACAAAGTTCACAAAACAACAACAGAAATACTATATGAAAATCACCATGCCTTGGACCAAATCTGAACTGGTGAATGACATACATATTTTAAAGAAACCAGCCATGGATACATGCCTACTATAGACATCCATCCCTTTGCTAACTACTAGCATTCAGAAACTTTACAGTGCGGTAATCAACTATTTGTTCAAATAAAAGCAAATTTCTTCAGAAATAGTTGACAACATTTTATTCAGGGACAACAAAAAATGCATGGATGGTACCTAACACAAGACAAAAGTGTCCTTGTCATGGGCAGGATTTATATCCCATCTCAAAAAAGCATGTTAGTGTCTTGGCCCATTCAGCCAGAGCCACACAGGTGTATGGGATTATTTAAACTGGCAAGAATTTCAGACTTGTATTCCTTCAGACTGTCACCACTACTGCTCCTTTTGACAGAAATATATTTACTTCATCCTTAGACATCAGTGTACGAATGGCAAGCATAAAGAGATAAAAGATAGAAACATAACTATCTACTACAATTAGAGATTAAAAACTAAGGACAGGAAATTTTCTGTTCACATTCACGTTTTGCCGCAGCAAATCTATAGAATTTCATTTAGTTGTTCTTTGCTCTCTCCAGCAGTTTAACTGTAGTGTACCTCTTCATTATTTAACTAGCATTTCCAGAAAGTAGCGTAAAGTTTACATTGTTATTTCAGAAACTTTGCACTCTTGTTTTTGTTTACACACAGTTGCGTATAGGCCAAATTTGTGGAACCATATTTTCGTGTTGATCTGTAATTTAACTGACTTATTCTTCATAAACTAGTACGTTTATCATGAGTAAAAATTGCTTGACTTGCCATAGAATTGTTAGATCGTGGCTTTGGTTTGATGGGTGCTGTAATTTTTTCCATCTGGGCGACTGTAGTGGCATGGGAATAGGGGAAGTAAATGAGACTCATCAGTGGTTTTGTAGGATTTGTAGCAGAGATAGGAAGATACTAGAACAGGAGTGGAAAATTGCCACCCTTCAGGCTGAGTTAGACAAGGCCAGGGGAGATCTTGACAGGTTAAGGAGGGAGAAGGGTAAAGAGAGGTGGGAAGTGACAACAGGCAACAGGAGGAACAGGCCAAGAACTTTGTCAGACAGTTTAGTGGTGAATGTGGAAAATAGATTTGACCTGTTGCTTCAGTTAGAGCTGGCGAGCCTCAAGCAGTTGCAGGTGTAGACAGGGCACAACAAACTTTCAGCAGCAAATTGAAAAGTAAGAATGTAGGGAAATCAGTAAATAGAAAGAAAAAGGAAGTGTTGTTGTTAGGTAGTTCCCATGGAAGAGGTGTTGAACAACTTTTGCAGGATGAACTAGGGTCAGAATACCAGGTCATCAATTTTTTAAATCCTAGTGCTGGTCTGGAGCAGCTAACAGAGGATTTAGGATCATTTTACAAAGATTTCACTAAGGAAGACACCATAGTTATAGTGGCAGGTAATAGTACTGACAGAGATTCTGGGTACAGTATAGAGTGTGACCTGGCAAAGATTGCATCAGTATCGAAGCATACTAGTGTTGAGTTTGTATCTGTTCTTGGGTGCCATGATCGACCTCATTTGAAGTCTTCTGTGAAGAGAGTTAATTTGGAGTTGGAATGGCTGCTTATGTCAGATTCAGGGTCACACATTGGTGTGGTTCCTGTTGATTCTCTCAATAGGTGGGATTATACTAAGCATGGCCTTCACCTCAACAGAAAGGGGAAGGGTAAACAGGCTGGGAAAATAGCAGGAAAGTTAAAGGGGGGAGGCACTGTCATGAGTGATAAAATACCAGTGGTTATAGGGGTCAGAAAAGACCCTTTTTTAGGGTAGTGAGGACAGAAAGAAACCAAATTTTAAGAGAAGTTAGGACTGACACAAACCTTCAGTTTGAGAAAGAAACCAAAAAACATAATTCTAGCTTATTACATCAGCATAAACTGCTATTGGTTAATAATTTTCAACAGTCAGCAGATATTTTAACTCTACCCAATTTTAACTCAGTTAATGTGAAATGTCAGCTATCTTTATTGCATCAAAATATTCGAGGACTGAGAAATAAAATTAATTAATTAATTATCTGCACAGATGAATTAGAGTCTTCAAACCCTACTGACATAATCTGCCTCTCTGAACATCATGTGACCACTGGTATAGAACTTTTAAGTGTTACAGGATTTAGGTTAGCATCTCACTTTTGTAGATCAGAAATGGAGAAAGGAGGAGTCGCCACATTCATCAGGAACTGTCATAAATTTAAGAACATAGGCATTCATAAATTTTGCCTTGAACAGCATATGGAAGCATGTGCAACAGAAGTAGAATTTCACAAAAAATCTTTCATAATATTAAGTGTATATCGAGCACCTGCAGGTAACTTTAATCTGTTCGTAAACCACCTTGAAGCTGTACTGGCCCATTTAACAACCAAAAACAAAGAAATAGTGGTTGCTGGTGATTTCAATGTAGGTTTCCTTAAAGACTCTCCCAATAAGAACTTGTTTGAGTTAGTAACACTATCATTCAACTTAATTCCCACTGTAAAGTTCCCCACTAGGGTAGCCAATTGCTCACAAACAGCTACTGATAATATCTTTATACAAAAGTCCAATGAACAAAATTACATTACAAAACCAATAGTCAATGGCCTCTCAGACAATGACATGCAGTTCCTTCTGTTGTTAATAGTGAACAGGATATAAAATCTGTGAAATCTGAGCTCAAGACGGTAATCAATAAGCCAAAAATTGATTATTTTAGGACACTACTCAGAGACATTCACTGGACTGATGTTTACAGTGCTCATGGCATGAATGAAATTTATAATACTTTTGCTAATAACGTGCTTACCTTATTCAAACACTGTTTTCCCCCAAAACTTACCAAGATTAGAGAAAAGTCTACAAAGAAGCCATGGATTACTCAAGGAATAGGGGTATCTTGTAAAACAAAAAGAAAGCTGTATCTGTCAATCCGAAACAGTTCCGATGTTGATGCTATAGCACATTACAAGAAATACTGCAAAATATTAAAGGCTGTAATATGGACATAAAAGCAAATATATTACAAGGAAAAGATTGTCATGTCGGATAACAAAATAAAGACTATATGGGATCTAGTGAAGGAGGAGACTGGTAGAACCAGACATGAAGAGGGACAAGTAGCATTAAGAGTAAATGATACATTTGTGACAGATGTGTATAGTGTTGCAGAACTTTTTAACAAACATTTTACAACTGTTACTGACAAGATTGGGTTGTCAGGTTCTGTAAATGCTGCTATGGAATACCTCAGACCAGACATTTCAAGTAACTTCCATAATATGAATTTGACTGTCACTACCCCAGCAGAAATAATATCCATCATAAAATCTTTAAAATCAAAAACATCAAGTGGGTATGATGAAATATCAACAAAGTTAATTAAAGAATGTGATTCTGAGTTAAGTAACATATTAAGCTATCTGTGTAACCACTCATTTATCAGTGGAATATTTCCTGAATGGTTGAAATATGCTGAAGTTAAGCCACTGTTTAAGATGGGAGATAAAGAAATAGCATCAAATTCCTACCAGTTTCACTTTTGCCGGCATTCTCAAAAATTTTAGAAAAAGTAATGTACAATTGGCTTTATAACCATCTTATCTCAAATAACATACTGTCAAAGTCACAGTTCGGATTTCTAAAGGGTTCTGATATTGAGGAAGCTATCCACATTTACAGTGAAAATGTGCTTAATTCATTAGACAAAAAATTGCAGGCAACTGGTATATTTTGTGATCTATCAAAGGCATTTGACTGTGTAAATCACAATATCCTTTTAAGTAAATTAGAATATTACAGTGTAACAGGAAATGCTGCAAAATGGTTCAAATCTTATATCTCTGGCAGGAAACAAAGGGTGTTGTGAGGAAAGAGACATGTATCAAGCTATCAAGCATCATCCAATTGGGAACTAATTACATGTGGGGTCCCACAAGGTTCCATTTGAAGGCCCTTACTTTTTCTTGTGTATACCAATGAACTTTCATCAGTAACATTACCAGAAGCCAAGTTCATTTAGATTGCCAATGATACAAACATTGCAATAAATAGAAAATCAAGTGTAGCCTTAGAAAGGTCAGCTAATAAAATATTTTTGGACATTAATCACTGGTTCCTAGCCAATTCTTTGTCACTAAACTTTGAAAAAAAAAAAAAAAAAAAAAAAAAAAAACCACACTACATGCAGTTCTCTGTAAGGGGGTCCCACGAGTATATGCCTAACATATGATGAGAAGGAGATAGAAGAAGTGGACAGTGTTAAATTCTTGGGATTACAGCTTGATAATAAATTCAACTGGGAGGAGCACACCACAGAACTGCTGAAGCGTCTTAACAACTCTATTTGCAATGCAAATTGTGTCAGACATAGGGGATATAAAAATGAAAAAGCTGGCATACTATGCTTACTTTCATTCCATAATGTCACATGGGATTATTTTTTGGGGCAGTTCATCAAGCAGGGCTAAAGTTTTCTGGGCACAAAAACGTGCAGTAAGAGTTATATGTGGTCTGAACTCAAGAACATCCTGCAGAAGCCTGTTTAGGGAACTAGGGATACTAACTACTGCTTCCCAGTATATTTATTCCTTAATGAAATTTGTCATTAAAAATATATCACTTTTTCAAACCAACAGCTCAATTCATGGAATCAATACTAGAAATAAGAATAATCTTCACAAGTATTTAAAGTCACTTAGTCTTGTACAAAAAGGTGTGCATTATTCAGGAACACACATTTTCAATAACTTGCCAGCAGCCATAAAAAGCTTAGCAACCAATGAAATTCGGTTTAAGAGAAGCCTAAAGGATTTATTAGTGGCCAACTTCTTCTACTCCATTGAAGAATTTCTCAGTAGAACCAACTGATTTCTTATAACTTCTGCACAATTTCAGTGCAGTAATGTGTTCATTGTAAATAAGTGTGTGTGTGTGTGTGTAAGTACAATCTAACTTCTGCAACAGTTCAGTGCAGTAATGTGTTCATTGTAAATAAATTTTTAGTAGTTGTATTACATGTTTATTACATTATAAATAAATAAAAAACTTTTTTATTCTAAATTCAGTGCATTAGTATTTGTGAAATGATTCTTTCACATAGCGTTCATTAAAAAATGATGACCATGTCACTTGGGACCTATGGAATGGTACATTAGGTTATTTGTTTGAGTTGTAAATATTTGTCATGTATTGTTGTTTTTCTGACATGCTCTACATCCTGGAGGACCTCCTCACTACGGGTCAATTGGAATGAAAGTAAATCTAATCTAATCTAATCTACGATACAAATGCAATTTACCTCTCATTCTGCTACACTGCAACAAGTCACAACTAATGTAAATATAATATGAGTCAAAACTGCCATGCATGCATTACCTAAAACTAGCATTGCAGATATTGTGGAAATGGAAAGTATTATTGATATACGGTTTTCACAGAATGGATTATTATTAGTCCGGGGCTCATATTATTAACCAGTAAACAGATGGTTATATCACTTAGAAAGTGTATTTTTTGTGCAAATATATACTTTTTTAAATGGAACAATGTCTGTTGACATGAAAAAAACTAAATGTAAGGTAAATTCAAATTTCAGTGGTGTCTGCTGTAGAATTCTAGTGTGGACCATTTACAATATATCATATTTTGAAAAATTTCCACACCAACACTTGTTTCTCTCATACAACCTGTGTAGTTGCTAGTTATGATGTTGTTATGTTTGCTTATGGTGCGCTTGTGGGTTCCTTGAATGCATTGGAACTTCCTAGTCTAAGCGGTAGGTTGTGAGTGGACAATGTGATTTACCGATGCAGAAAAAAACAACATGCTCATGGTGTATGGAGAATTTAGGAAAAATGCAGTTCATTCTTGTACATTGTATGTGGCAAGGTATCCCAATAGACATCAACCATCTCAGCAATTTTTTATCAACCTTTTCAACCAGTTACCTGAAAGTGGTAGTGTATCACCTAGACAACATAACAGTAGGAGACAAGTGATGACAGAAGAAGCAGAAATTAATGTTCTTGCTGCTGTTGCAGCTGATCAGCAAGTTAGTTCCCACACACTCCTATGAGGAAGTGACATAAGTCAGGCAAGTGTCCTACACATTCTCCATTGACTTAGATTCCATCCCTATCACATCTCTCTCCATCAAGAGCAACATGGAAATGATTATGAGAACTGTGTTAACTGTTGTATGTGGGCATTAAGACAGTTTACTCCAGATGTGTCATGTATCTTGTTTAGCGATGAAGCCACAGTTACCAATCATGGCCAGGTAAACTGATGAAACATGCACTATTGGTCTGTTGACAATCCCCGTTGGCTTCGTCAGGTGGAACATCAGCATCCGTGGAGTGTAAACATGTGGTGGTGAGTAGTGAACCATCGGCTCATAGGCCCACTTTTCCCAGACAGAACACTGAATGTTTACAAGTACCATAGCCTCCTAACAGACCATTTTCTGTGGATGCTAGAAGATGTTCCTATGTAGATTAGGAGGAACGTGTGGTACCAACATGATGGTTGTCCAGCTCATAGGGCTTGAAGTATTACAGTATGTCTTCATTAATTGTTTCCAAATCGTTGGATTGGATGCAGAGAACCTGTACCTTGGCCAGCCCATTCCCTGAACTTGATGCCTGTAGATTTTTTTCTGTGGGGAAAGGTGAAAGGTGCTGTCTACAGGGACATACCAACTACACCAAAAGATATACAATAATGTAGTACTGCAGCCTGCTCAGACATCTCTGCTGAAATGCTAGCACATGTGCTGCAGTCGTTCCATACCAGAATGGAAGCTTGTGTTGCCACTGTTGGTGGTCATGTTGAACACAACCTGTTATGGCCACTTCTCTCGTTACTGGACAGAATCCACATAACTAGTGTATGCACTTGTGTTATGCTTTAGTGGTGGTGGTGGTGATGGTGGTTAGTGTTTAACGTCCCGTTGACAACGAGGTCATTAGAGATGGAGTGCTAGCTCAGGTTAGGGAAGGATTGGGAAGGAAATCGGCCATGCCCTTTCAAAGGAACCATCTAGGCATTCGCTTGAAACGATTTAGGGAAATCACGGAAAACCTAAATCAGGATGGCCGGAGACGGGATTGAACCGTCGTCCTCCCGAATGCGAGTCCAGTGTGCTAACCACTGCGCCACCTCTCTCGGTTTATGCTTTAGTGTGTGCTACCACAGGTATTGTACAAATGTCAGTGTGGGAACTTTTCAAAATATGATATCTAATAAATGACTCGGACTAGAATCCTGCAGCAAACACCAATGACATTTTAATTTACATTACTTTTAGTTTCTTAATGTCAACAGGCATTGTTCCATTTAAAAAATAATATGTTTGCAGAAAAAATACACTTTCTAAGTATTATTAAAATCTGTTTACTGGCTAACAATATGAACCCCTGAGTACCAATCCATTCTGCAAAAATTACACATCAATAGCGCGTTCCATTTACTCAGTGTCTGTGGTGCAAGTTTTAGGTGAGTTGCACTGTATATAGAATGCAAAACTATCCTATAGATCATTGGTGCATGCATAACATACAGATAATTATGCAAAGTAATTGAAAGAAGGTTAATTTAAAATCACAATTTGTTAAAGCATTCTCACTTATGTTTAAGTAAGCATTTTTTTCTATTTAACTATCCAAAAATTTTGCCCACTGGTCCCAGTAGAAGATACCTCATTATTTTGGAAGAACTTGAAATTTTTGACAGTAACAAACAACACCCTGAGCATGTTCTTAACATGCAAACTGATTTAAACCAAAAATTTTATTTCAAAATCTTTAAAACACTTGTTAGAGTTCCTAGTGTGGAGTGTCACCATGCACCATTGAAAGTTTGCAGAGGTCAACAGTATCGCCTTCATCTACAGATCTTTATGGTCACACAGCACATGGGGCAGCATACTAGTCCATACAGGAATGTCTGCTGCCTTGAATAACACCTGAAGAACTGCAACCAAGATAATCTAAGATGAAACTGTGAGTAGCCTGTGCCATCTAGTGACACTGCTGCATTTCACTACCTTCCCACTACAAATTGTGTTATTTCTCATTTTTTTATATCAGTGTTCTTATATTTGCTCCTTTCTCGCTACTTCGTGTTAATTTTCTTTCCATTTTCGTTTTTATTATTTCTATAACCCTGTACATAATACTTGTGTATGTGCTGTGGCAACAGTCCACTGGCAGCCTACACTTAGAATATTCCACCACTGGCAACTGCACAAGCCGGCCACCAGAGGCTGCCTGCAGTGGGTCACATGACTTGTGCACACAGTATGGCATCTGTTGCACCATCTAGCAGAGCCCTATTCTTTATAAGTCCAGTGCAGCAGCCACTAGCCCGTATATTGTGTCCATACTTATTCTCAGCAAGGGCTTGTATGAGCACTTGGGTAGTTTCTATGTTTGTATCTATGTTCTTAACTGTTGTTTGCTTGTATATTGAAGAAGAGTATACTTTGATTCATTGTGGCCATACTGTTGGTTGTGTTTAACAGCATCATACAACTGGAGACAGGTGTGGTGTTTACTTCCACGTGCTCAGTCTATTTGGTTGTTCCCTCAGTTCTTCTGTCTATGGAGGCAGTGCTCCAATCACTCCTCAAGCAGCAGCAGGCACTTATGGTTGTTACCATGAACTTGTCAGCCACAGTGACTATGCAGGCTTCCACAACATTGGCATACATGCCACTCTTCCCCTCTTACAATGATGCGGCCAAAGACTGGGAGGCTTACGAGAAGCAGCTATGGCAACATTTCCTTGCTTTTGGTGTCACTGATACAAACAGGTGTAAGGCTGTTTTCTTTTCTTGGACTTCTCCTCAGATCTACCACGTGTGGCAGTTAGCCCTGCTTCAGGAAGCTGCCTCACTTTCGTTTTGCAATATGGGTAAGTTGTCCAGTTATCACTGTAAATGCTTGTTACAGAGGGATGTTGACTCAGTTTATCAAGCTAGCAAACAGGAAGTTGTGGTATACAAAATGGTTCTGACATCACCTGATAGTGTGTTTAGTGTTATGAAACAATGTGTGGGGTATAGTGTCTGCAATGATGGGAGTGAGAATTGAATGAACAATGTATCATTAGTCTTTTATCATTACTAAATATCTTATGCTTAAAACAATATTGTGCACTAGGAGTAAACCATATGAGATAGCACTGTTTTAACCAGAGAGGTCTTGCATTTGGGAGCTTGGAGGTTCCAATCTTCATCCAGCCATCCCCATTTAAATTTTCCATAGTTTCCCTAAATTATTTTGGGCAGATACCAGGATGGGCCAATGGCCTTGCCACAGTGGTAACAGATCACCAAAGTTAAGTGCAGTAGGGCTGGGCTAGGCCGGCCGGAGTGGCCGAGTGGCTCTAGGCGCTTCAGTCTGGAACTGCGCTACTGCTACGGTCGCAGGTTCGAATCCTGCCTTGGGCGTGGATGTGTGTGATGTCCTTAGGTTAGTTAGGTTTAAGTAGTTATAAGTTCTAGGGGACTGATGACCTCAGATGTTAAGTCCCATAGTGCTCAGAGCCATTTGAACCATTTTTTTGTAGGGCTGGGCTAGCACTTGGATGGGTGATCACCTGGTTTGCCAAGCACTGTCGGCAAGTGAAGTGCACTCAGCCCTTGTGAGGCAAACTGAGTAGCTACTTGATTGAGAAGTAGCAGCTCTGGTCTTGTAAACTGACATACGGCTGAGAGGGTGGTGCGCTGACTACGTGCCCTTTTATATCTGCATCCGGAGATGCCTGTGGGCGGAGGATGATGTGGCAGTTGGTTGGTACAGTTGGGCCTTCATGGCCTGTGTGGGCGGAGTTTAGTTTTTTAGATACCAGGATGGTTCCCACCATAAGGCCACAGCTGACTACCTGTTTCATCCTTGTCATTCTAGACCTGTAAGTTTGAAAATGTCTCTGTATGTGAATTACTTTGTTTTTATTGTTCTTGATTTTAATATCAAGATACTCCAATAATGTTGTAAAAGCAATCTACGCATAAACAAAACTGCTACTGCTACTACTACTACTACTACTACTACTACTACTGCTACATATCACACATACACTAATATTTAGCACACCATATAGGTGTCAGGTGGTGATAAATGATCACAAAGGGCACACACATTATTTAAGCTCTCAAAGTGCAATAGAAAGCATCCAGTGTTTTCAGCACTTGTCAGACCTTTCAGATCCTGTTATTTAAATGAATGAGGATGTAATGATGTTTTTGTTGTGTGCTTAATTTATAAAATAGAAAGGCATAATTAGTAATCTGCAATTATTGCTCAATGGAGTATGGCAGACACTCATAATCATGTTCCCCTAATTCTTTTGAGTAGAGTATTATTTTTACACAGTTATGACTTGTTGCAGAGCAGCAGGATGATAGGAATATTGTGTTTTTTTGTAGTACTAAATGTAAGTAAACTGGAAACATAAGTAAATTGGATTGAAATTAGAATATAAATGAGAATACGTTGTAGAACTAAGAAGTAAAAACGTTGAATATTTATTATCTAAAGAGAAATTGTGAATATTATGAATAGCCAGAGACTACCATCCTCTACAATCACCACTTTTCAAAACAGTCACTGCAAACCATTTCTGCATGTGCCAAGCATAACCACATCTTGCAAAATTTGCAAAAGTGTTTAATTTTGTTGTCCTTTCATTTGCAGCATCTTCCACTTTTCCCTGGTTGTGGATCTTCAACTATTCTTTGCTCCTGGGGCTGGAGAGGTTAAAGGCAAGCCTGTAGATTTTGTATGGGACGTTGGGCTGGGTTGTTCGCATTGTCAGATATAGTATTATGAGAGACATTCTTAGGGTTCTGAGGTATTCACTTCTAGCTGAAACACTCTGGTTTGCTTTGAACACAATGCAGCCATTGAGAGCTGCAGTGTTCCCGAACTGCCTTGTCCCTCTGGCTTGTTTCTTATAAGTCAGTTGGCAAAAATAGTGTCAATCCAAACACTAAAAATTGTTTACTATGGAACAGCTTATCCATTTCTCAACTATGGTATTGAACTGTGGGATTGTGCAGCAGACCTGCACTTGAATGAAATATTTGTGTTACAGAAAAAAGCCATTGGGTTAATGCATGGACTAAAGTCTAGAGAGTCCTGTCATGAAACCTGTGTTCAACAAAAATATCTAACAGTATATTCCTTGTATTTGTATAAACTTATTGTATATTTTCTGAATAGTAAACACAAACTAAATAAGTGCAGTGATATACATATTTATGTTACTAGAAATAAGGGAACTCCTTCAGGCAATGGACAAAATTAAAAATAACTGACAATACTTCCTATATTAATGGGCAGATATGGTTCAACAAGGTGCCACAAGCTTTGAAAACTTGTGAACCAAAGCTGTTCCAAAGGGAGATAAAAGCCTTTGTGGCATCGATCCACGGATCGATAGGCTAGAACATCATGTGCGTATTATGTCTTCGAGTTGACCTTTGTTTGGGTTACTTCCGGGACCTCAGTTCCCGCCTAGTCTTCAACCGGTACATTTGTTGTGTAATAAAAGTATTGATGATTAGAAGAGAGAACTGTGATCATTACCTTATCACCTTGTTATCTCCTTCAGTGGTGACCCAGAAGTTCGAATAATCTGTCGAAAGGAGTACAAAGAGACTACCGTGACGGCTTCTGCGTTCCTCGTGGACCTTTGTCCACTACGCAATGGCCTTCTACAGCACGCTGCAGCCACCTGGTTTTCACCAGCAACAGCAACTAAATTCAAGCACGCCAGCTGTAGTCAGTGCCCAACGAGAATTTCCGCAGTCCTATAGCCTCGAGAACCCAAGGACGTCGTTAGGTGCTGTGGTTTTGAACATGATGCCAGCGGTCTCTGCCTCCGGATTTGTTAACCCCAAAGTGCTTCAATTTTCGCCACACAGCAGTACAAGAAACCGCTACACACTGATACCGAACTTTAATGCAAGTACTGTAAATAGTGGGCAGCATAGTTTTCATAATGTGCTACAACAGGACTCCTTTTTGAATGTGCAAGCTCCACGTGTGTATCACTCTGCACCGGTTGCACACTATGTGAATGACACTCGCCAGCCTGTTACTTCGAATGTTCATCAGTGCAGTAATTTGAGCGTGTCAGGTTCCACCAAGCTCATCAGTGACTCTGTGATGCACATTTTCACTGCAGATGTGGAGGACCAATTGCATAATAATCTATCGAGCAACCGCCGTGACCACTTTGAACTTCTGCCGCAACAACCGGTCCCGCTTCTCTCCATGCTGGGCTTCCTGCTAACGGATTTCGCTTCCCCTCCAGCTACTATGAACACAGCCGGCACGTGTGCTTCCTCTGTATCGCCCTCACAACGCAGAGTTAACTTTGACTTGCCTACTCCTGCGTCCGCTAGCAGCTGCCCGCATTCTCCCACCGCCAGTTCGTCGAATCTACCGAAACTTCCGGCATTCAAACCTGCTCACCCAGAATTCTGGTTCAACTTGGTCGAGAAAACTTTCAGTGTCTGTGCACTTGATGACAACGCCTGTTTCACATGCCTCGTGAACCACCTCCACGACTGTGTCGACTTAATTTATCACCTGGTTAAGTCACCTCCTCCGAACGAGAAGTATGCTATGGCTAAACAAGCAGTACCGGAACGTGTCTCCAAAACAAGAAGAGAAAACGTTCGACAGCTCGTCTACGAAGAACGCTTCGGCGAAAGATCTCTGTCCCAGCTGTGGCGATACCTTCGACTTCTCGTCGATGAATGCGATATGCCAGAAGCCACGCTCACCGACATTTGGACGGAAAAGCTGCCTCTGTCTGCCCAAACGGCCATCTCCACCTACAAGGATAGACCACATAGCGAACGCTTGCATGCCGCAGGCCGAGCTTACTCTGCTCTATTACGTGAACGCCGTGCCCAGCAGTCCGGCAGCTGCAGCAGTTTCCAACCACAACCAGGACCCCAACGTGGACGCCCCACTAAACCTAAGTCGGTCAAGCTCGCAGTACTACCGGCACCTTCACGTCTGCACAACAACAGCACATCTGACTCTGCAGAAGATTCTGGGCCGCCGCCGTCTGACAACTCACAGGAGCAGACGTCCTCCCATAAATACTGTTTCTTCCACGCAAAATTCGGGGAACAAGCACTAATTGCAAACCACCGAGCTCCTACCCAAACTTCAACTTGTAAGGGGTCCGTAGGCCCTTACTATAAGTTTTGCGACAGCACAGGTCGACAGGACAAACAATCGATAGTGGGCGTCGGTTTGCGAGAGCGAGAGCGAGTGTTGAGATAGGAGTAGAGTGTGGTACGCGCTGCGGGCCAAGCCGGGTGGAGGTCTGTTGCTGGAATGCAAGACCGTACCGACAAAGGGAGTGGCCATCGCCGCGGTTTAACCCCTTTGTGTTAGAAATATACTGGAAAGTGTAAAAGTATAATTAATAGCGTGATCAGTGAGATTTGTGTGCCAATATTTGTAATTACGCGTCTACCGCGCCGGCATCATCTGGATTGCAGTGTTGGATTGCAGTGTTGGATTACAGTGATTGAAATTACGTGTGACGATAATAAATAACGAAAAGGCCTGTGCTGTGATTAGCCGTTATTAATTCTGTACGACGAAGGCAGTGGCTGTCTCCTTACGTTGTGTTTTTGGTGATAAATATAGGTTGTTGATTAATGAAGCTGTGTTGCTGTTCTTCTTAGCACCAGACATTCATTATTGCAGCATTCGAGAAGGACAAAATGGAATGTAACAACTCCGTAGCAGTCCAATCCGATTGCCAGCCCCATTAGGTACACGGTCACATTAATTAATATCTATTTAGGCTGCTATCAGATCCCGATCGAGCGGGATAAGTCAGTAGATTAAACCGGAGTGTTACAAACTGCAGCTAGGCAGTGGCGCCACCTACTGCGACGTAAACAACAGGCGCCGTCCCACGCTCCATTCTGTGTCCAACACTAATGCTTCAAATTGACGAGTCTACGTCCACGACTTGAACTCTGGCACAAACTTTCTCATCGACACGGGTGCAGATGTTTCCTTACTTCCATCTCGTCTTGCTACCGAAGAGATCCGACTACACAAAACTGTCATACGTGCTGTAAACTCGTCTAGTTTGTCGTGCTTAGGTTCTACTTCATATGCAGTGTCCCTTTCGCCTGAGTGCAACCTGAAGTGGTCCTTCCTGGTGGGTGACATCGACGATCCCATTTTGGGCATCGACTTTCTACGACACCACAAACTGTGCCCTGACCTCGTAGAATACAGTGTTCTACCAGCCTACGCAGGAACACATCCCGTGTGCTTTGTCGAGTGTCAATAGTACTGCTAAACAGGTCCACCTGGCTAGGAAGTGTAATAACCCCACCTCCGAGCTCTTGTCATGGACAAATAAGTGGTTCACGGAGCGTTTCGAGTCTACACGCCTGCGCTTGGAACAACTTGAGCGACGCCGTCGCCTCAACGGCTTAAGTAACGAGTTATCTTTGGCACGGCAGCAGCTTGCAGCAGACGATGCCTCGGCAACACACGAGGTTAGTCGGTGCCACTACAGTGTTCTCGCGCCCGAGTGCATTTGTGACCGTGTGCCACATAAATTGTACAGTGTCCACGCTCCCGCCAGCTCTAACTGTGTTAATTCGATCTCACATTCATCCCCCTCCTCGCTTGGGCAGCTAGCTTCCCAGGCGCAGGTTAATGTTTTTGATTTAGCGCCATCAGCTGTTCATTCATGCCCACTACCGCCAACAAGCTCGACTGCGGCGCCTTCGATTACCAATAAACAGTGTACCAACCTTGTTTCGCGTAGCTCACTTGTTTGTCACTCCCAGCCACCCAACAGTTGGCACTTATGCAAACTTTCGCCGTCTGCGCCACAACCCAGCCTAGCGGCCGCCGCGCTCAATATACCACAGTCACCTCATGTACCGCATCGCACGTTTCCGTAGTTACAGACGGCACTGCCCACAAACTTCGCTTGCAAGACGGACCCGCTTGTCTCTTGCCGACCACGCCGTCTCAAGCCAGAACTAATGAATGTGGCTTGTGAACAAATAGACGATCTCTTAACAGCCGGCGCAATAGAACCATCTGCCGGATTCAGGGCCTCGCCTATCCTCTTCGTCGCAAAAACCGACGGCACCTGGCGTGTGGTTGGCGACTATACTAAATTGAACTTTCGTACTATCATAGAAAAGTACCTGGTTCCTAACGTCGCGGATTTTAACCATGCTCTTGCAGGCGCTAAATATTTCTCGGTAGGGGACTGTAGGAGGGCCTGTTATCAAATTCCGATGGCACCAGAGGATACTGAAAAGACAGCTGTTACAATAACTTTCAGCCTTTTCCAGTACCGGTTCATGCCCTTTGGCCTCCGCAACGCTGCACAAACTTGGCGAGATTCATAAACAATGTGTTGTTTACCTGGATTCTTGTTTCGTTTACTTGGACGAAATTCTTATTTTCAGTCCTACTTTGCAAAAGAAGGCACTCTTAATGCTGCCGGTGTTGAACGGAATAATAAGAAGCTCCAGTTGCACCAGACTTCGGTAAGATTCTTAGGCTACATCGTGTCAGCTAAGGGCCTCACTCCACCCGAGGATAAAATCAAACCTGTTTTGGATTTCCCATGCCCTCACTCATTTAAGGAGCTGCGCAGGTTCATGGAACAGTTAACTATTATAGGAAGCACTTGCCTGCCGCAGCCAAGATTCAGGCTCCCCTAACAGACGCCCTTGCTGGCAAAAATACGACCGGTATCCGCTCGGTCCCCTGGACTCTTGCCATGGAACAAGCTTTTGACAAACTGAAGCACCTACTAGCAAACACAGTGACTGTTGCCCACACCCGCATCAGGACGCTACATTTTTTATTACCGTGGATGCCGTTGCTACTGCATTAGGTGCTATCCTCAGTCAAACCGTTGGAGATACTACCTCTCCTTTGCAGTTCTTTTCTAAGAAGCTCAACGGCGCTCAAAAAAAAGTTCTCAGCCTTTGATAGGGAGCTCTTGGCAGTTTACGAGGCTGTGAAACACTTTCGCGCTGAGTTTGAGGCTAGGGACTTCTACATTTTAACCCTCCATAAACCTTTGGTTGCTGCTGTAAAGAAACCCCTGACTGACCCTCCACCTAGAAGCTTCCGTCATTTGTACTTTATATTGCAATTTACCTCTGACGTACGATACATCAAGGGTGCAGATGATGTGGTCGCAGATTTTGTGTCTCGTGTCGGCGCTGTCACAACTCTGATAGACCTCTCCACCTTGCCTCAGCTGCAGTCTGCCGACACGGACACTATGGACCTTATTTCTGATCACAGCTCGTCACTCAAACCTGTGCGATCCACCTTTTCCGGTGTCACAGGCGAGGTTTAGTGTGACGAATTAACTGGTACGGTGCGTCCCTTCATACCCAAACCTCTACAGAGACAAGTGTTCGACAATTACACAACCTATCTCATCCAGGTGTGAGAGCCTCTACCAGACTTATTGCAGCACACATCGCCCCCACTAGGCAGCTTCACCGCTCTTCCCAGCTGCTTCCAGCACGTTCACATCGACATGGTGGGTCCCCTCACCCCCTCCGAGGGTTACAGATACGTGCTATCTATTATAGACAGAACCTGTCGTCGAGTGGAAGCTGCCCCGCTACCCACTATTACATCCGAATCAGTGGTATGATCCTTCATAGAAACTTGGATTTCACGCTTTGGCTGCCCTGTTTACTTGACGACCGACCAAGGCCATCAATTTGAGTCTGCCTTGTTTTCTGAACTATGTATGCTGTGCGGCATCAAGAAAATTCATTCAACAGCATACCACCCCCAGAGCAATGGCCTCGTGGAATGTTGGCATAGGATGCTTAAGATGGCCCTACGTTGCCACGGCCTCCTTTGGACGGAAACCCTGCCATTCGTCTTACTCGGTTTGCAGACTACTTTCAAGGAAGACCTTAAAGGCTCAGTGGCCGAGTTCGTCTGTTCGTCTACAGCCAGTCCCTTACACTGCCAGGCGAACTTGTTGCTCCTACTCCATTCGCCAAACCGTCCAAACTGCCGTCCTTGGTAGAATGGGAGAGGTTACACTGTAACAAGCTTCAACCCCCGCCCCCTTCCAGCTACACTCCACCGCACACATATGTTAGCAAAGCGCTCAACACTTGCGAATTTGTGTTCCTTCATGACAACACTGTAAAAGACCCGTTACAACTCCCTTACACAGGCCTGTACAGAGTTGTCAAACGAACCAGAAACACAATGGACATCATAATTAAGGGCTCAGTGACTACTGTCTCCCTCAACAGGGTTAAACCTTCTTGCATCGAGTTTTCCCATACCTCACCCACCGTTGAAGAGACCTCGCTCTCTGGCCACCCTCAGCCTTCTTCCTCTGCTCATGATTCGAATAAACTCACGCCTACACCGGCCCTGTCAACTAGCCTGCACTCATTCTGGGGTTTCCGCCTCCCGGCTCCCATAGCAGAGGGCCCAGCTCCCAGGGCTCTAATATAACAGTTCTATCTTCGTGCGACAGCACACCGCGCCGCTCCTCTAACCGGTGCAGCCCACAGGTTCCTGCCACGCCCACCCAGACCTCACTGTCTAACACTCACCCCTCTACTCACAGCACACCGCCCTCACCGTGCTAAGGTTTCCCCACTCCACCGGCTCAGAATATCTCTCCGTTAGCAGGCGCCACTTACGAGCTCTCTACCCATGTTCATCCTAATGAAATTTGTGGTTTATCTGTCGTCGTTAGTGGTGATACTGCATTACTGCTGCTTGCGTGTGACGATTCGTGTGACTCGTTAGGTGGTGTGTCACAACGTGTAGTGAAGTGTATCAAAATCTCTCGAAGTGCTACGTGTGGCAACCTGGATGCTTATGTTAGGCCAAGTGGAAAGGTGATCATTAGGTTCCCTACTGATGACACCCTTCCACACCAGTGCTCCCGCACTGGCTGACGACTACGACCGCCGCCGTCGTTTCAAGACTGCAGCATCAGCATTCCAGGATTTGCTCCACGCTCTCCTCCCACATGGCCCGTGCCGTCAGATGCGGAGGAGCTCACTGTAACCCACTTAAACTCTGGCCAACCTGCCCCTCCCCCACCTTCGGCTTGGGTACATACTCCATACTGCACGGGGGGGGGGGGAGGTGGGGGGGCTATGTGTCGTTGATTCACGGATCGATAGGCCAGAACATCATATGTGTATTATGTCTTCGAGTTGATCTTTGTTTTGTATACTTCCAGGACCTCAGTTCCAGCCTAGTCTTCAACCTGTCCATTTGTCATGTAATAAAAGTATTGATGATTAGAAGAGAGAATCGTGGTCATTACCTTACCACCTTGTCATCTCCTTCACATTCTTAGCAAATAAATGTTTATATTCAGTCAGTGAATTCTAATGTACTTGCCTCTCTGTTAACATGTAATGTAATTAGAATATTAAGACAAATGTATGTACCACTACTGTACCTAAGTGGTATCTATAGAATCTACTAAGCCAATGTATTTGCTTGATGGCGTACACTAAAAAAATGTAAATAAATAACAGTATATTCACCACACATAGCATCCATGACATCTACCCACCCTTAATTCCATTGTAGTACTTTATTATACTTGTTCTTTTCTTTTCGCCGCTGTCGCTGTCGGTTTCATCATCATGATGCACAGACGAAAAAAGCAGTACTGATCTGTTTTGTTTCGGTATGTATGAAAGTAATGTGACATCTTCCTGAAATCAAAACATGATTGAGTACTCTTTTTTCAATTTCTTTGTTAAAAACTCATCTGGAATTTAAGGCTTATGTTTTTAACCTTCCAGCAATAATAATATACTTGTGTGGCGCCGATGAGGTCGACACCAGCATCGATATGCGTTCGTCTTTGGACTCTGAGCATCGTCTTTGGACTCTGAGCATTGTCTTTGGGCGGTTCCGTCATGTTCAGTTTTTTGTGAGCCTTGTATTTGTTTAGGGGAGTAAATGAACTACTGCTAAATGGGTGTTGTCTGGTGTAACCAACCCGAACTTATCCCCTCACTGGTGACCTCGAGTTGTAGTGTCTTCCGTTTTCGTCGTTTTACTGTGTCCGCGGCCTCTGCGTCGGTTATTTTCGCGTGTATTACATCGACGCAGCATCTGAACAATGACTTTGGCCCAGCGCCTAACGCCAAATTTTGTGATCGACATGCATTATGTGGTGGGCGATGTACACCCAAAAGGACTGCAACACGATGCCTCTCACTCGACGATTCCGCCGAACGTTTTCGAGCCTGCAACAATAAGGGAGGTTAGGAGTGTGCACGACTCTGGCTATGAAACGCCTTTGTTCCCGCCACATGTGCCCTCCCTCATCGACTGTGCAGTTACCTCTTACGGATCTCCATGCAGTGCGGGACCAATGCCGATTTCTGCAAATGCTTCGTCGGACAACCTACTACCGCCAGGACAAATATTTGCGACGCCAAAATCCGTGAATCCATGCAGTACCACGCGGATACCTGCCACGTGGCCAGAACTGCTTCGTCCACAGGTCAACCTCCTCAGCATCTGACCACGCCCTCGCCTGCCTTGGTTCAGCATCTCCACATGCAATCCTACTTCGATACCTCGGCCTGCAACAGGAACAATTACTTGTTCTCTGTGCCTGACCCGAACCTCTGTCACACTGCTATGCCTCAGTGTTTTTTGCCACGAAATTCACCTTATCCGCACACCGTTTTGAGTAGATTGACTATGAGCAGTGAACATTCACACATTCCATCCCATGTTCGACATCATTTCCCACACTGTGCTTCTGGACAGCAGACACCTTCGCAGCCTCCCTGCAACACAGGTGGCCCTGGCTCTGATCAAACATCGAGCTTTCCATGGACTGACACACGTTATCAAACTTCGAACTTTTTCTCACCTGTCGCCCCTGCGCCGGCTCCAGTCGAGCTTCCGCTACTGTTCTCGGCACATCTTGGAGCTTCATCCGCATCAGTCTTCCACGATGTGTCAGTCTGAACACACCCGCAATGTGCTGAACAACTGCAATCAACAAATTACGGTGTCTCACCCCCATCGGCTTTTCTGCGTCGCAATGGATCACTCTCAACCTTAACATGTCACCTACACGCTGCCGCATAAACATCCATCATTGAGACATCCCCTGGAGGCACACTCTCCTGGAATATTACAGCTCGATTCAGGCAGTGCCCCGATGAACTCAACTCAACTTGTTCTTCCGAACATTCTACAATGCTTACCGACACTGCCACCGTTGAATACCGACAGAGCAACAACCTGGTTAAAAATTGTGGACGAAGTTTTCGACCATTACAAACTCGATGAGTCAACCAGGTTTCTGTGCCTCATCACCCACCTGCACGACCAAGAGGACTTGATTGCTGACCTGGTCGATGCCCTGGACTCATCTACCTGGTACACTCTAGTCACAAAGACAATTCTATGTCGGCTTGCACGCTCAACTGAGGCAGCAATATAGCAAGTGCTCCACGCCGAGCAACTAGGCAATGATAAACCTTCCTAGCTCTGGAGACGACTACATGCCCTGATCAGCGCCGACCTATTTTCTGAGACAGCTCTCCTCGCCATATGGTCAGATAAACTATCTCCTCACATCCGCTTTGGACTGGCTCAAAGGTATCCTGAACCTGTTGAGCAAAGAATGACAATTGCTGACAAGCTACACAATGAATCACTGCTCTATTTCGCGTCACTGCCTACTTGGCAACTCTCAGGTTCAGGCTCATCACCCTGCGGCCGGATGTGGCTGGGGCAATACTGTGCCGACCATTCCGCTCGCTTCTGGAAGCAGTAAACAAGCAACTGGGATGTCACCGGCTCCGCCCACGGTCACGCCCGCTCATGCAACCGAACCTGCTGTGGCCACCAAACCTCGACGCCACCACTGGCAACGAACTTTCCACAGGAAGTGCAAACGCACTACCCGTGCTGTTACTTCCACACATGGTTTGGTGAGGTGGCACGGAACTGCAGACCACCCTGCTACTTCCCAAAAGTCAATCGCAGGTAGGTCCGGGTGCCCCCTCCTGCGCACATCATGACAGGCACCCCCTAGTGCTCCATTCTGACCGGAAATGACCGGATAATTGCGGACCACTTTACATTAAAGACATTTCGTTGGGATACCTTTTCCTAGTGGACACAGGCGGCGATGTTTCACCGCTGCTTACGTCCTTAGCGTCGTCAAACATCCGCCCTCATCATACTTCACTGCAAGCCGTGAATTCAACTAACCTACAATGCTAGGGTTCAACTTCCTGCGCCATCTCACTCCCCATGAACTGCAAACTCAAGTGGACTTTTTTAGTGTGCGAAATTAACGAACCTATACTAGGCATTGACTTCTTGCGAAAACTTTCACCGGACCTAGCGTCAAACACCGTGTTTCATCATCCATCCAAGACTCACTTCCCCTGTGCTCCGTCGAGCTAACCCCCCCTGACACATTGGTCTGGGCTCATCTCATCCATACATGCTCTTCTCTGTCGACGACATTACAGGAAATCATGACAAGTGCCTTGTCAAGCTCGAACACGTCGCTCGCCTGTGCAAGAAAAACCATGAACACTCCCTCAGGCTCCACAAAACACAGCTCCAGCTCCCTGTTGCAGCAAAGGAATTACAGACACTACAGCAAGGACAAAGCAAGGTCAGTAAGTGCGCCAAATCTGCTTGCAGTCCCAGCAATCGAGCCTCCATGTGTTTACCTTCCGCTACCCCTCGCAACTGTGCTATCAAGACTGTCATAACCTGTACTGACAGTTCGGCAGGGCCACACCCTCCTAACATGGTGCAACGAGTGTCAAGTGTTCCTGAACTGACGGCTCCTACCCCACCCCTCATGGACAACACATCAGTCTATGCAACTTCGGCTCCTGCGCGCCACCGTGCGACCGCCACTGACAACACAAATAGTACATTCGCACCTAGCGTTTCGCCCACAACCGTGCTGCCACAGACCATGCCCTCAGACAATGGACTCACTAACAACCAACGAGCTCTACCGAGCTCACCTGACCACAGTGCCACTGCTTTGGGCCGGCGGCCATCTTGTCGCGTAGACTCCTGGGACACTTCACCGCCTTGGCTCCCAACGGATCCCCCGAGTGGCTCCAAACACCACGACCACGCCTCGCCTGCACCGCCCGCCCGCCACACTATGAACAAACTGCTTCCCGTGCTGCTGGAAACATATCCGTCATCATCAACAACACAGTTCACAAGTTTCGCCTCACGCCAGGTCCCCCAATCTACAGTAAGCCACGTCGACTTTGTCCCGAGAGCCTCTCCGAACTTAAAAATCAGATTTCTGAACTACTAAACTATGACGTCATTGAACCCTCTCCCAGTAGCTGGTCTTCACCCATACATATGACACCCAAGAAAGATGGGTTCTGGCGCATGTGCGGAGACTACCGTCAAGTAAACGCACAAACAATTATGGACACCTACCCCATACCCAACATTGCTGACATTACCAGTTCCCTAGCAGGTGCAACCGCGTTCTCTGTCATTGATTGCAAACGGGCCTACAGGCAGATCCCCATGGCACCTGAAGACATCGAGAAGACAGCAATCACCACCCCGATTAGGTTATTTCAGTTTCGATTCATGCCCTTCGGTCTAGAAAATGCAACCCAAACCTGGCAACGCTTCATCAACGAAGTACTATTCGGCCTAAAATTCTGCTTTGATTATCTTGATGACATTCTTGTGTGCAGCCCCTCCGTCGAGGACATCGTTCGACATGTGCAAACTGTTGAACACTCTTGCGGCAGCAGGCATCGAGACCAACCAGGACAAATTGCAGCTACATCAAACCGCTTCACTTTTCTTGGTTCTCGGGTCTCTGCCGACTGCACTTCACCACCCCCTGAGAAAGTACAAACAATACTAAACCTACCTAGACCTTCGTCATTCAGTGAGCTCCAGCGCTTTCTGAGGACGGTTAATTAATATCGCCGACATCTACCTCGGGCTGCAGAGATTCAGGCTCCACTGATGGACGCCTTGGCTGGTACCAACACTTCTGGATCTCGGCTCGTTCCATGGACCCCTGCTATGACTGACTCTTTCACTGCCCTCAAAAGTCGTCTTGCCAAGGCCTGCATCATCACGCATCCTCATCCCAATGCGCAGCTTTTCATCACCACATACACGAGCGATACTGCCATCGGCGCTGTCATTAGCCAGACAATCTATGCCCAAACTTCGCCTCTGCCGTTCTTCTCGTGCAAGGGCATCAAGCATTTTAAGACCAACGTTGAGGGACGACCTTTCTATGTTTTAATGGACCACAAACCCCTGGCTGCGGCCATTAGAAACCCGCCAGCTGACCTGCCTCCTCGCTGCTTCAGATACATGGACTTCATATCTCAGTTCACCACCGATGTCAGACACATAAAGGGTGCTGACAATATAGTTGCTGATTTCCATTCACGAGTCGATGCCGTCCATTCGCTGTTAGACCTCTCTGAACTGCCTAACCTCCAACCCGCCGACGAGGAAACACAAAACCTGATTTCAGACTCTACTTCTTCACTACACTTCGTCCACACCACCTTCCCTGGCATTTCTGGTGAGATCTGGTGCGACGACAGTACGGGCATGTTACGCCCCCTCATCCCAACTACGCTCCATCGAGCTGTCTTCAATGCATTGCATAATTTAGTGCAGCCATGACTCTCTATGGACAGAGGCCGTTCCCCTTGTGGTACTCGGCATTCGTGCGATCTATACGAAAGACCTCAAAGGCACAATAGCCGAGTTCATATACGACCAGGCTATTGCTCTCCCTGCCAAACTTGTGAGCCCTTCCACTTCTCTCCCTGAATCAGACTGACCTTCCTTCGTGGACCGCATCAGACGCCACTTCACCAACATCCATATCCGTCCGCCCTCCAGCCATTCCCGCCCTAAGGTTCACGTCCCGAAATCTCTGGACAATTGCGAGTACGTCATGCTCCGAGATGACACTGTCCGTGCTTCCGTCCAGCCTCCATATACCGACCCATATCGAGTTCTCCGGCGCTCAGCCTACACCTATGACATCCAGATGAAAGATTCAGCTGTTACAGTCTCTCTCAACAGACTTAGGCCCGCTCATGTCGAGCCTTCTTCTACCCCCCTTCAGGCCACAACCACGCCATTCTCTATCATGGCTCACGACGCTCCGACAACTCCCTCCACTTCGGACTTACACACTCGATCGAGTGACTTCCAGCTTTAATCGTCAAGCCCTCCTCCGACCTCTCCCTCTGCTCCGGTCTCACGCACTCTGTCGAGGGAGCACATACTCCCCACATCAAGCTTGCCTAAGATCTTGCCCTCGCCGCCGGGCACTTCGCCAGTCCCTTCGACCTCTCCACTGTCGCCTGCCTCTCCCTGTCGAGGTTTCTCATGCCCACCATCTTGAACGTGCCCTTGTTCAATGTGTTTGTGCTTGTCCCCCCGGACATAATCGTCGACATCTCATTAATACTGCGCGATTATACATTGTTCATCGTGTGTTTCTCTTCATCCAGTGCTCATGACACAACCTCCGCCATTCCCTGCCACCTGGCGAAATGTGTTTCCCTCCAGCCCGAAGTCGACCTGGAGATGCTTCGTGTGGTCGCCACGCCCACTGGAGACATCGTCGTCATCACACCGGTTCACCCACAAACTGCTGGCCTACCTGTCGCTGCACGACCAGCATTCCCAGTACGACGCCCGGCTTGCTTCAACGACTACCAGGTTCGGTGGTCGAACCTTCATTCACGACACCTACCCACACAGCTCACTGACGACGCTGTCAAGCTGGTCTTGGTCTGGCTCCTGCGGACCACTCCTGCTGACTGCCGACCCCATAGTCACCCCCACCCCCCCTCCGACCTCTAAAGAGTACTCCGTACTGGGGGGGGGGGGGGGGAGGGGGTTGCTATGTGGCGCCGATGAAATCGACACCAACATTGATATGCATCCATCTTTGGACTCTAAGCACTATCTTTGGGTCTTCCGCCTTGTTCATATCTGTTCTTTCTGATCCTTGTATGTGTTAAGGTTAATAAATGAACTACTGCTAAATGGGTGTCGTTTGGTGTAACCAACCCGAACACTCCCCTCAAGTTCATTTATTAACCTTAACACATACAAGGATCACAAAGAACTGAACTGAACATGGCGGAAGGTGTCGATTTCATCAGCGCCACATACAACCCCCCACAGTACGGAGTACTGTTGAGAGGCCGGGGGGTTGGGGTGACTATGGTGTTGGCAGTCAGCAGGAGTGGTCCGCGGGAGACAGACCAAGGCCAGCTTGACAGCGTCGTCAGTGAGCTGTGTGGGTAGGTGTCGTGAATGAAGGTTCGACCACCGAACCTGGTAGTCGTTGAAGCAAGCCGGGCGTCGTACTGGGAATGCTGGTCGTGCAGCGACAGGTAGGCCAGCAGTTTGTGGGTGAACCGGTGTGATGACGACGATGTCTCCAGTGGGCGTGGCGACCACACGAAGCATCTCCAGGTCGACTTCGGGCTGGAGGGAAACACATTTCCCCAGGTGGCAGGGAATGGCGGAGGTTGTGTCATGAGCGCTGGATGAATAGAGAAACACGACGAACAGCGTATAATCGTGCAGTATAGAGATTTCGTGGATAATGTCTGGGGGGGTCAGGCACAAACACCTCGAGTGAGGGCACGTTCGAGATGGGGGGCCATGAGAAACCTCGACAAGGCGAGGCAGGTGATGGTGGAGCAGTCGAAGGGATCAGCAAAGGAGCTGGTGGCGAGGGCAAGTTCATAGGTAAGCTCAATGTGGGGAGCACGTGGTCACTCGACGGAGTGCGTGAGACCAGAGTAGAGGGCAAGGTCGGAGGAGAGCTTGATGATAGGAGCTAGAAGTCCCTCGACGGAGTGTATGAGACCGGTGTGGAGGGCGAGGTCGGAGGAGAGCTCGATGACTGGAGCTGGAGGTCACTCGATCGAGTGTGTAAGTCCAACGTGGAGGGAGTGGTCGGAGTGTCACGAGCCACGACAGTGAGTGGCGTGGTCGTGGACTGAAGGGGGGTAGTAGCAGGCTCCACATAAGCAGGCTTAAGTGTGTTGAGAGAGACTCTAACAGATGAATCTTTCATTTGGATGCCATTGGTGTTGGCTGAGCGCTGGAGAACTCAGTGTGGCCGGTATATGGAGGTTGGAGGGGAGCACGGACAGTGTCATCTCATAGCATGACATACTCGCAATTGTCCTGAGATTTTGGGACGTGAACCTTAGGGCGGGAATGGCTGGAGGGCGGACGTATATGGATGTTGGTGAAGTGGCGTCTGATGCGGTCCACGAAGGAAGGTCAGTCTGATTCAGGGAGAGAAGCGGAAGGGCTCACAATTGTGGCAGGGAGAACAATGTTCTGGCCATATACGAACTCGGCTATTGTGCCTTTGAGGTCTTCCTTATAGATCGCACAAATGCCGAGTAGCACAAGGGGAAGGGCCTCTGTCCATAGAGAGCTGGAGGTTAGGCAGTTCAGAGAGGTCTAACAGTGAATGGACGGCGTCGACTCGTGAATGGAAATCAGCAACTATATTGTCAGCACCCTTTATGTGTCTGACATCGGTGGTGAACTGAGATATGAAGTCCATGTATCTGAAGCGGCGAGGAGGCAGGTCAGCTGGCGGTTTTCTAATGGCCGCAGCCAGGGGTTTGTGGTCCATTAAAACATAGAAAGTGCGTTCCTCAACGTTGGTCTTAAAATGCTTGATCGCTTCGTAGACCGTGAGCAACTCCCTGTCAAACGCAGAATATTTCTGTTGTGCATTGATGACCTTGCGCGAGAAGAACTGCAGAGGCGATGTTTGGCCATCGATTGTCTGGCTAAGGACAGCGCCGATGGCAGTATCACTCGCGTCTGTGGTGATGAAAAGCTGCGCATTGGGATGAGGATGCGCAATGATGTGGGCCTTGGCAAGAAGATTTTTGAGGGCAGTGAAAGAGTCAGTCATAGCAGGGGTCCATGGGAAGGGCTGAGATCCAGAAGTGTTCGTGCCTGCCAAAGCGTCCGTCCGTGGAGCCTGAATCTCCGCAGTCTGAGGTAGATGTTGGCGATAGTAATTAACCTTCCCCAGAAAGTGCCGGAGCTCTTTGAATGACGAAGGTCTGGGTAGGTTTGTACTTTCTCAGGGGGTGGTGAAATGCTGTCAGCAGCTGAACACAAGAATGTCATCAAGATATACAAAGCAGAATTTTAGGTCGAATAGCACTTTGTCGATGAAGCGTTGCCAGGTCTGGGGTGCGTTTTTCAGACCGAAGGGGATGAATCCTAATAGAAATTACGCGATTGGGCCAGGGTGATTGCTGTCTTCTCGATGTCTTCACGTGCCATGGGTATCGGGCGGTAGGCCTGTTTGCAATCAATGACAGAGTACGTGGTCGCACCTGCGAGGGAATTGGTAAAGTTGGCAGTGTTTGGTATGGGGTAGGTGTCCATATTTGTTTGTGTGTTTAGTCGACGGTAGTCTCCGCACATGCGCCAGGACCCGTCATATGTCTGGGCATAGACCAGATACTGGCAGAGGGTTCAATGACGCCAGAGCTCAGTAGTTCAGAAATCTGATTTTTAAGGTCGGAGAGGCTCTCGAGACAAAGTCGACGTGGTTTACTGAAGATTGGGGGACCTGGCGTGAGGCGAGGTTGGGGAACCGTGCTGTTGGTGACGACGGAAATGTTGCCCTCGGCACAGGAGGCGGTTTGTTTACTAAGTGTGGTGGGCGCAGCAGGCGAGGCGAGGTCATGGTGTTCGGAGCCACTCGGCGGATCTGACGGGAGCCGAGGCAGCAAAGTGTCACAGGAGTCAAAACGACAAGTTGGCTGACGGCCCAAAGCAGTGGCACAGTGGTCGGGTGAGATCGGTAGAGCTCGTTAGGTGTTAGTGAGTCCATTGTCTGAGGGCGCAGCCTGTGGCAGCACGGTTGTGGGCGAAACGCTAGGCATGAATGCACTGTTTGTGTTGTCAGTGGCGGTTGCACAGCGGCGCGCAGGAGCCGAAGTTGCATAGTTTGAGGTGTTGTCCATGAGGGGCGGGGTAGGAGCCGTCAGTTCAGGAACACTTGACGCCCGTCGCACCGTGTTAGGAGGGTGTGGCTCTGAAGAACTGTCAGTACAGGCTATGGCAGTCATGATAGCACAGTTGCGAGGGGTAGCGGAAGGTAAACACATGGAGGCTCGATTGCTGGGACTGCAAGCAGATTCTGCGCACTTACTGACCTTGCTTTGTCCTTGCTGTAGTGTCTGTAATTTCTTTGCTGCAACAGGGAGCTGGAGCTGTGTTTCGTGGAGCCTGAGGGAGTGCTCGTGGTTTTTCTTGCATAGGCGAGCGACGTGTTTAAGCTTGACAAGGCACTTGTGCATGGTTTCCTGTAATGTCGTCGACAGAGACGAGCATGTATGGATGAGATGAGCCCGGAGCAATGTGTCAGGGGGGGTTAGCTCGACGGAGCACAGGGGAAGTGAGTCTTGGACGGAAGATGAAACACGGTGTTTCACACTAGGTCTGGTGAAAGTCTGTGGTGTCGCAGGAAGTCAATGCCTAGTATAAGTTCGTCACTTTTGCACACTATAAAATTCCACTCGAGTTTGCAATTTGTGGAGAGTGAGACGACGTGGGAAGTTGAACCCGAGCATTGTAGTTTAGCTGAATTCACGGCTTGCAGTGAAGTATGATGAGGGCCTATGTTCGACGACGCCTAGGACGTAGGCAGCAGTGAAACATCGCCGCCTGGTTCACTAGGAAAAGGTATCCCGACGAATTGACTTTAATGTAAAGTCGTCCGCAGTTATTCGGTCGTTTCTGGACAGAATGGAGCACTGGGGGGTGCCTGTTGTGTTGTGCGCAGCAGGGGGCACCTGGACCTACCTTTGATTGGCGTTTGGGAAGTAGCAGGGTGGTCTGCAGTTCAGTGCCGCCTCACCAAACCGTATGTGGAAGTCACAGTACAGGTAGTGCGGTTGCATTTCCTGCAGAACGTTCGTTGCCAGTGGCAGTGGCCGAGGTTCAGTGACCGCAGCAGTCTCGGTTGCAGGAGGGGGCGTGACCGTGGGCTTAGCCGGTGATGTCTCAGTAGCTTGTTTACTGCTTCCCGGAGCGAGAGGAATGCACAGTGCTGCCCCAGGTGTGTCCGGCCACAGGGAAATGAGCCTGAACCTGAGACTTGTCAGGTAGGCAGTGACTGGCGAAATAGAGCAGTGATGCATTGTGAAGCTTGTCAGCAATTGTCATTCTTTGCTCGACAGGTTCTGGAGACCTCTGAGCCAGAGCAAAGCGGATGTGAGGAGTTAGTTTATCAGGCGTTTTTTATTCTGGAGATCGACCAGTGCCCCAGTAAAATAGTGCCTGAAATAAAAACCCAAAGCCCCATAATATCTCACAGAAGTAACAGTAGAGATGATAGTTATATGCCCATAGTTACAGCAGTTATTAATATAAAGTGTTTAAGAAACAAGGTGGACCTTCTATCATTCTTTGTAGAAGAAGTCTAACCAGATATTTTATGAAACTTCTTGGCAGATTAAAACTGTGTGCCCGACCGAGACTTTAACTCGGGACCTTTGCCTTTCGCGGGCAAGTGCTCTACCATCTGAGCTACCGAAGCACGACTCACGCCCAGTACTCACAGCTTTACTTCTGCCAGTATCTCGTCTCCTACCTTCCAAACCTTACAGAAGCTCTCCTGTGAACCTATGTTCTGTAAAGTTTGGAAGGTAGGAGACAAGATACTGGCAGAAGTAAAGCTGTGAGTACCGGATGTGATTCGTGCTTCGGTAGCTCAGATGGTAGAGCACTTGCCCGTGAAAGGCAATAGGTCCCGAGTTCGAGTCTTGGTCGGGCACACAGTTTTAATTTGCCAGGAAGTTTCATATCAGTGCACACCCCACTGCAGAGTGAAAATCTCATTCCAGATGTTTTATGTATCTGTGAACACTGGTTAGATGAAGCAGAAGGTGACTATTACAGAGCCACTGAATATTTGGACAGGGTAAAGTCATGGTATCGAACTACTACAATTCATGGTGGTGTATCTGTATATGCAAGCATGACTCTTAGTGTAAAAGAAATAGGCTTATGGAAGCACTAAAGAGAGAGTCTTCATGACTTTGATAAATAGCTGTGGGCTGTTTGTTGCAAACCGACAGCCAACAAGATGTGATGCCTGCCGAGACACAGTTATCACAAACCTCAATATCTGGGACTATAATGTCAGTGTAGTTGAACCAATGATTGCTGACCATAGTGCATTAGTAATGGAAATAAGTATGAAATGCTTTAGTCAACTGCAACCAACATCATGGCACTCCAGTTACACACTTAGTAAAAGTCACATGAGAAACATAACCAGTAGCACTTTTGAAAACTGGACGGAAGTGCGCCCTAAGGATATTGTAAAAATAGTTAAGTCATACAAGATCTCAGAGAAAGAAGATATCTATTGTATGTCTTGCACAATGCTGAAGAAAATTATTCTGGAGCTTGCTCAACCATCATCTATAGCAATCAACAAATGCTTACAGTTACAGAATTATTTTGAAGTAAATAAACTCTTCCAGGACACGCAGCATGGTTTTTGCAAGGGAAAGTCAACGTTTATGGCAACACTGGACTTAACCAGAAAAATAAGGCAAGGATTCAAAGACAGAGAAAGTGTGGCACTGACACTCTGTCATCTTAGCAAGGCATTTGACTGCATTTCCCACAAGATACTGTACAATAAATTGAAGTGTTACGGTGTCAGAGGTGTTGTTCTGGCAACTTTTCAGTCTTACCTGGAAAACTGGAGACAAGTGGTATCAATTCATGGAGCAACATCACAAGAACAAAAGCTGGAACAGTATATTATGCCCTATTCCATAGCCACATCAATTACAGCCTACTGTTATGGGGACATTCTGTAGGTTGTAAAGATGTGCTAATTCTATAGAAAAAAGCTCTCAGAATAATCACATCAAGTAAAAGACATGAGCACTGCAGGCCTATATTCAAGCAGTTACGAATTATGACGGTCTTCAGCCAGTATGTGTTTTTATGTCTCATCAGCGTGAAAGAAAACCATGGAGTCTTCATCATGAGGCAAGATATACACAATCACAATACCCGTAACAAGAGGAGGATCGAAATACCCAGGTGTCGACTGACGGGAACGCAAGACAGCTTTCCAGTGGTTGCCCTAAAGATGTTCAACTCACTGACTCAAGGAGTGCCCTGCCACTAGGAACATTCAGAAGGAGAGTAGCACAGGACCTGAATGAACGCCCATTGTACTCCATTGGTGAATTCTTTAATAGTGACCAAAGTGAATGGGCAAACAAATATTTTTTCTATTAAGTATAAATGTCTAAATTTTGTGAATATTTTTTAAAATGTATTTATGTAATTAATCTTGACGCAGTCTGTCCAGTCATGACTGGTAAACGACTCAGATCTAGTAATAAAGTAATATCTGACCAGATGGCAAGGAGAGCTGTGTCAGAGAGTAGATCGGTGCTGACCAGGGCACGTAGCCCTCTCCAGAGCTGGGAAGGTTTGTCATCGCCTAGTTGCTTGACGTGGCGGCTTCCCATATTGTGCCTCAGTTGAGAGTGCAAGCCGACGTAGAACTGTCTTTTTGGCTACAGTGTACTGGTTAGAAGAGTCCGGGTCGTCGACTAGGTCAGCAATCAAGTCCTCCTGGTCGTGCAGGTGAGTGATGAGTCACAGAAACCTGGTTGACTCGTCGAGTTTGTAATGGTCAAACACTTTGTCCACAATTTTGAACCAGGTTGTTGCTCTGTCGGGATTACGAGGCGGAGTGTTGGTAAGCGTTGTAGAATATTCGGAAGAACAAGTTGAGTTGAGTTCGTCGGGGCACTGCCTGAATCGAGCTGTTGTTGCTGTAGTGTTCCAGGAGAGTGTGCCTCCAGGGGATGTGGCAACGATGGCTGTTCGGGTGGCAGCGTGAAGGTGACACATTGTGGTTGACCGCGATCTGTCGCGACACGCAAGGCCGACACAGGTGAGACACCGTAATGTGTCGATTGCGGTTGCGGAAGCTCAACATGTTGCAGACGTGTTCGGACTGATGTGTCACGGAAGACCGACACGGATGAAGCACTGAGATTTGCCGAGAGCAGTAGCGGAAGCACAACTGGAGTCGGCGCAGGGGCGACAGGTGAGAAAAAGTTCAAAGTTTGAGAACGCGTGTTAGTCCACGGGAAGCTCGACGTATGCTCAGAGCTGGGGCCACCTGTGTTGCAGGGAGGCTGCGAAGGTGTGGGCTGTCCAGAAGCACAGTGTGGGAAATGATGTCGAACGTGGGATGGAATGTGTGAATGTTCACTGTTCATAGTCACTCCACTCAAAACAGTGTGCAGATAAGCTGAATGTCATGGCACAAGACACTGAGGCATAGTAGTGGGACGTAGGTGGAGATCAGGCACAGATAACAAGTTATTGTTCCTGTTGCAGGCCGAGGTATCGAAGTAGGAAGGCATGTGCTGATACTGAACCGAGGCAGGCACAGGTGTGGTCGGATGCTGAGCAGGTTGACCTGTGAATGAAGCAGTTCCGGCCACATGGCAGGTATTCGCGTGGTACTGCATGGATTTCGGCATGGCAAACCATTGTCCTGGCGGTAGTAGGTTGCTCGACAGAGCATTTGCAGAAATCAACACTGGTCCCGCACTGCATGGAGATCCGTAATATGTAACTGCACAGTCGATGAGGGAGGGCAAATGTGGCGGGAACAAAGGCATTTGATAGCTGGAGTCATGTGCAATCCTAACCTCACTTATTGTTTGCAGGCTCGAAAACGTCTGGCGAAATCGGCGGAATCATCGAGTGAGAGGCATTGTGTTGCAGTCCTGGCAGGTGTTCATTGCCCGCAACACGATGCGAGTTGATCACAACATTTGGCGTTAGGCACTGGGCTGAAGTCATTGTTCAAATGCTGTGTCAATGTAATACACGCAAAAATATCCGATGCGGAGGTCATGGACACAGTAAAACGGTAAAAATGGAAGACGTTACAACTGGGGGTCACCAGTGATAGGAGTGTTCGGGTTGGGTACACCAAACTACACCCATTTAGCAGTAGTTCATTTATTAACCTTAAGACATACAAGGATCACAAAGAACTGATCTGAACATGGCGGAAGAGCCAAAGATTATGCTTAGAGTCCAAAGGTGGATGCATATCGATGTTGGTGTCGATTTCATCAGCGCCACAAATTACTGCTAAAAGCGTGTGATTATTGGTGCAACGTCATCGACGCCGCAGCCTAATGGTAAGGCGACCATTCGTGATAAGCAGGAACCCATGTTTGAGTCCCAGTCCGGCACAAATTTTCATTGTCCTCACTCTGTTATACAGCTGATGGTTGTCCCTATTATCAACTGCGAATACATTTCATGTAATTCAGAAAAAGTTATGAGACCAAAATCTGTGGTTCATACATCAAATTATTCCCACAAGATCTGTTAAAAGTTGGTAACCATTGCACTGGCTTAAACTCTTATTCTTTGAGCTACATATTTCGAAAACTGACAAATTTTTCAAGATTTCCCCTTGTCTTCCCTCTTCATGAACCAGTCCCCTTAAAGAAATAGCAAAATGAAGACACAGCATACTAGTTCTCCAGCCAGATTGGAACCAGCAACTAATTAAGCCTTTGTTTCAGACAGCAGCCACATGGCCACTGGGATAGTAAGCCATGACTCTGTTCTCTTCTCTGACACTGCCATAGTGATGGCTACATTAGGTAATTAATAGTTAAAGGGCGGGAATAGATGAACTTTATGCATGGAACTACCTTCATGGGCTCAACACCATTAATTTGATAACTACATGTCATTCATGTTAAGTGGATGTCATTCAGTTTATTTAATGGAATTTAGAAGAACATATCAAGTGAATTTAGCAAGATAACTTTGTGCCATTCTATGGTGTCATCCTAGGACTGCAGAGTTGCCATAAATATTATATAATGTTGCCATCTGTATTAGTCATAGGAAGGATATATTTCCATTGTCGATGGATTTCTTGAATGGGCCAGGAAGTGAGGAGTGCAGCTCATGTTTCAGAGATGTGGCCATGTAACCCAGGCCATAAAAACAAAAGTTAAAGCTGATGACTCTTTCTCTCATTCCTGTAACTAGGTGTAAGTGTAATCATAGTTACTAATAATACCCAGATGCACTGAATGCTATCTGAGCATCATAAATCAATAGCTGTCACAATTACTACTGATTTTCATTCCTAAGTGTACTGCAAATTAAAAATCTCATTCACCTGATGCAGTTAATGTTTTTTAGCTTCTTCAGTGGCTCTAGTGAAAGCACTATACATAACACATCTTTTGATACTTATAGACTTAAGGAGACTTGTACATGAAGAACTGTCAAAAACTCGATTTTTAAATTTTTGTCTTAAAAAGCTCTGTTGTCTGAACGCCTGAAGATGGCAAGAAGTCGGCTTGCCAAAATATCGCACCTTTTAGATGACGCTACCTGGCTGAATACCCAAGAAATTTTCAAGATAGTGTAAGTCACTCTTTTTTCTGGTATTATAATCAGGAATGTCACTGTTGTTTTTAAACTGGTCCATGTTGTTCAGAACAAATTTCATTAGTGAGTAAATGTAGTGTGAGGCTGTTGTAAGAATTCCCAATGTTTTAAAAAGATGCCTACGAGATGTGCGACTATGAACCCCACGCTTTATTCCAACCACTTTCTTTTGAGCAGTGAATAATTTTTCTCTAAATGTTGAGTTACCCCAAAATATTATTCCGTATGACATCAGAGAGTGAAAGTATGTAAAGTATGCTAGCTTACTAATTTCTATATCCTCAAAATTGGCAATTATTCTGATTGCAAAAGTTGCTGAACCTAGTTGCTTTAGAAGATCCAAAATATGAATTTTCAAATTAAGATTCTCGTCTATGTGTACACCCAAAAACTTAGTCTTTTCCAAAGACCTTATTTGTATCATTTTCAATTGGAGTTTCTTTTACCAGATTAATAATGATGCTTGTATCATCAGCAATCAGTGTCAGTTCAGCTTCCTGTTTCAGATAGGAACGGAATTCGTTCACATATATCAAGAACAGAAGGGGACCCATGATTGAACCCTGTGGAACACCTAAGGTAATTCCACCCCAGTTAGATGTAGTGGCAAACTTTTTTAAATCACTTGACCCATAAGGAAACTTTTTGCTTCCTGTTCTGTAGGTATGACTTAAACCACTCATATGCTATTCCATTTATACCATAGAACTGTAATTTCTGTAACATAATGTCATGGTTCACACAGTCAAATGCTTTGGACAAATCACAGAAAATTCCAATTGGTGACATTTACTATTTAATGATTCTATTATGTGGACAGTGAAATTGTATATGCTGTCTCAGTGGAACAGCATTTTTGAAATCTGAACTGTGATTTACTAAGTATCCCATTACTGTTGAAATGGCTAACAACTCTTGAGTACATTACTTTCTCGAAGATTTTTGAAAATGCTGTAAGTAAGGATACAGGCTGATAATTATTAGCAGCATTAGCCGATTTAGGAAAAAAAACTTTTTTCCAAGTAATAATGATTAATTTTGCACTCTATTTCAAAATGTATTCATAGAACTATAATTTTTATCACAGATTTATTTTTTCATTTTTGTAAACATAAATGCAGGACATCATAAACTTTAATCTTGAAAAACCGTAAATAATGAGCCAAAGTTGGCCCAGTTTATGGTTCTACCTGAATAATTACCATGTCCTGCAGCCATGTGGCTACTAGGACCTCTCTGCTATCTTTGACAAGAGAAAGCAACTGACTCGTCATTTCCACTAGTTGTCAGTGGTCACTGAACTATTTTAAGATCTATGCAATTTAATTATTTGGCTCTGAACCTACAGTTTGTCTGTAATCTTGCTGCACCCACTGGCCTTTGTGATATTCTAGCCTCCTATGCCATCAAAAGGACTATTCTATAATGGTTGTATGTATGTATTGAACCGAGTACAAAGAAACGAAGAAGAGTCTTCATCCCGCTGTAGCCTCCAGTGGTTCACAACCCCACAATAGGCCACAGCAGTCCACCCACCCACCTCACCACTGCCCCACACAAAACCCAGGGTTATTGTGTGGTTCGGCCCCCAGTAGACCACCTTGGGAATGTCTCTTACCAGACGCGTGTAACCCCAAATGTTTGCGTGGTAGAGTAATTGTTGTGTACGCATATGTGGAGACAGTGGTTGCACAGCAATTGCCGACATAGTGTAACTGAGGTGGAATAAGGGGAATTAGCCTGCATTTGCCAAGGTAGATAGAAAACTGCCTTAAAAACCATCCACAGGCTGGCCGGCTCACTGGACCTCGACACTAATCTGCCGGGTGGATTCATGCTGTGGACCGGCACAACTTCCCACTTGGGAAGCAGTATGTTATGTTAGACCGCATGACTAGCAGTGTGGGTTTCTATAATGTACTGCATTCTGATTTAAACTCAACTAACTTTTTCACCATATACATCAGAAAAGTTCTCATGATGCCATAGACACCTTCACATCAAGTCCAGAACAGCTGATAAAAGTGGGGTTCCATCATTAATGGCTGTATACAAATGGAGACATCCAGCTTCAATACCATCCTCAGGCCCACAGATCGTTCCATTGTTAAAATCAGAAACTGATTGCGACAAATTACTCTTCTACCTATTCATTTCTATAGGCCAGTAAATTACATTTTGCAAAATAAGTCTGTAGCATCCAACTATGCCTACTTCCAGAAGATAAAGAATCAAGGTCGCCAGGGTACTTATGAGTAGTCATATATGCCACAAGAGAAAAACAGTCTGTAGCTCTGGGAGTGTGACCCAAAAGGAAGAAATGACCTGTATTTTGAACTTTTCATACTGGTACCTTATAAGTTAAGCACCAGATTCACAATGTCATGAAATATTATCTACCATATTCAGTTAATTCAGTGGAGCCAGCAGTTGAAATAACAGTAAACCATCCTAGTCTGTTTAAGACAACACATTCATGGCTTTCTGGTAATGTGTATTACTCATTCAATAGTAGGGTAACATACTCTAAGGTGAATTCCTGTGTCATCATTGTGATAAATAATCTGAAATGGTTGCATATTTGTATGTATGTAAACAACATCCTGTATCAGCTATTCTGATTGGGTGTTCTCTATTTTCTCTGACGATTAAATGAACAGCTAAGGTAAATGCGTATACTGGGTGTGGAAAACATGCTTCCTTTCTTCCAGACCCAGGATTTTAAAAAAATTCTGTGTGTGCAGTTTGAGTCTGCATGATAAATTTTTCACAAAAATGTCAGGATAAAATCATAACAAGTGTTTTGTATTAATATATAATTTAATTATCAATCCCTCGAATATAATGGTTATATAGTGTAGTATAATGGTTACAGAATAGATAAACCACAAGTGGGGACTGTTGCTGACCACCTTATGCCTGATGGACTGACTACATGATCGATTTGCGATGTTTTTCCATTTCCTTTTCAGTGCTGCCATAGCTCTTGCATTTGCTTGTGAGTGTACTTGTTAGGCTTTTTTGATTTTTTTGACACAAGCTTTCCTCGGATGTGTGTATGCTATAATTCTGAACATATTTACAAATCATATGAGATGACATCTTTCATTTTTTACAATTTTTGGTTTAATACCAATTTTCACTCATATTTTGGCGAATATTTTTATAGTCCCACTTTGGGTGCTTTTAGTATTCTGAAAGCTCTTCATAGTGACACCTGAATCAATGTCTCAGTTAAATGTTTTTCCATGTTACATCAATTTATAGTTTTATGTAAAACTAGTAATTTGTGATTCCAAACTATCATTGTTTTTAACAATGGTGCATACTGATAGATATGAGCTGCAGTTTTGCTTGGAATCAATAATCATTGTAAACTATACTACTCAGTTATTTGTTCACAGTAGATTTTCTGTCACTTATTTTCACTACTTTTGACATGAAAATGTCTTTTCACACATCAACTGAACATTCTTGAGTGACAAAAGACCATCGCTAATAACTATGAGACTGCAATGAGATTTTCACTCTGCAGTGGAGTGTGCACTGATATGAAACTCCCTAGCAGATTAAAACTGTATGCTGGGCCGAGACTCGAACTCAGGACCTTTACCTTTCGTCGACAAGTGCTCTACCAACTGAGCTACCCAAGCATGACTCACGCCCCATCCCTCCTACTTTCCAAACTTTACAGAAGCTCTCCTGCGAGGTACTGGCAGAAGTAAAGCTGTGGGGACGGGGCGTGAGTCGTGCTTGGGTAGCTCAGTTGGTAGAGCACTTGCCCATGAAAGACAAAGGTCCCAAGTTTGGTAGTTAGGTTTAATTAGTTCTAAGTTCTAGGGGACTGATGACCTCAGAAGTTAAGTCCCATAGTGCGCAGAGCCATTTGAACCAATTTTATTATTACCATAATCAATTGGATGTATTCATTAATTGAACTTTCCTAGTTTATTCACACCATTTCTTTGCCTGCCTCTTGTGAGTGGTGTCTGGAGCATTTCTCTGTAGCATCTAGCAGAAATGATCCAACATAGCAGTCATGCACCATCCTGTGTACCGCTGTTTCATGAGAGAAATGTTCTGGCGGAACCATTCACCATGCACATCACAATCTGAACCAAATGCACACATCAAGGAAGTGCATTTTCAGGGTCATGTTGCAGCCAGTGACATTTTAAGCATGAATGAGTTCATCCACAAGGTCCCTGTAATTTTCGCCTCTCCTGTTTCCGAAGAGCACTGTTGTCACATTATGAAAATAATGTCATACGTGCAGCTAACCAGAAGTTACAGTGGGCTCAAAGTATATATCCTCCAACAGTTGACATATTTGTGGACTAATGAATATCCCATACGTGATCTTCTCTGTGCTGAGTCATGGAAACGTCTGACACAAATACTGAAATCCTGTTTCATCTCTGTGCATAGCCTTAACAAAACCTGTAATGAGTCCCAACTTAATGTGCACAGATGGGAGAACAATTTAACTACAGGTTCTTTGGCACTATTTCTACACCCAGAGCTGTTTTTGGAGTCCATTTTCTCTGTGGGTAGCATTTTTCTCTTATGTGACTGTCCCACTCACACAGGTTGCAACAATAATGAATGTAATCCTCTTACAAATCCAACTGCATTGAATGAGTTTGAAATCTCCATGTACCAGCCACTCATGCTTACTGTAATTAACAAAGTGCTTAATAGATTTCATTATGGTATAATTTTCTTTAACTAAGGCAGCATATATGACAGGGATGGATGGCATTTCATTACTACATTGCAGCAGTACTATGTTCAGGCTTGTTTTTGAACCATCTATAAAGAGACTTCACCTGTCCGATTTGTATGTAATGTTCAGGTCGTCCAACAAACCATCAAAGTAATGGCACCTTCCATACTGAAATGACACTCAATTTTTTTCTGGCTCTTCCAAAACACAAATACACATATTGTGTCATCAAGGAGATTCCACTGCTGCAGCCATGGGGCCAAAAGTATAGCTTTACACTTTGGTAGAACTAAATTCTTAATCACATAGCTGAGTTCACACTGTGTGATTGTGCCTGTCTCTCTAGATGACAAAGTTGGTGAAAATGTAGCGCCAGTGTCACTGGTGGACAACTACACTTTATTGGTTGTATGTGTTGGTTCAGTGTCATTGCTATCAATACTTGAGGGTGTTACATCTGGTGGAACAGGAACTAACAATTCTTTGCCATGAGCCACAGGAAAATAGCAGATATGATATCAGGGAATGGAAAATTCCTTTTCCTCTTGGTATTAACTCTTTTCCTCAAGGGATATACATACAAAACTAGCAATCCAATGCATTGTTAATGGGTTCACACCTAATAGCAGGCACACCATACTTCATGGAAGTGTTTTTACCATGCATCCAAGCATTCAGTGCAGATGAACATAAGGTATATACATGCATGGAGCCTAAAATTTATCTTGACCTCTAACTCAACACTGAAACACAAGGCATATGGTTGTTTCACTGCTTCAGTCAATTTTCACCTTCTTGAACCACAAATAACATCTGCACTTATGTAACAAAAGTTACTTGGTTTGTTACTGCAAGTGTGGGGCATTTTTGTGCAAGCATAAATGTGCACAATGACACAATTCTTCAATTGCAACACTTCACGTCACATACATTCACTGCTAACTGCCATGGCACTTGTTCCGGTAACAGCAAAAGACAAGCGACAATAACAATCACATCTGTTTCCTATATTTGATAATTCTCATGCAACTTTATGGTGCACACATGAGTCATGATGTAAAGCAGTGTTGCCATATGGTACTGAAGCACTCATCTCACTCACTTATGGCAGAGTGTCCCTTGACACAATGCCTTTGCGTGTAGCTCTCATAATGTCCCATAAGTGTGACTGTGAAACATAAACATCTTATTTAATATAATCCTAGGAGACAATTTTAACCTTGATATTCTTGTTTATCACATCTAAATCTATAAATTACAGCTACTTTCATTTCTGTAAAAGGAAAGAGTGATAATTTTTGGACCAGTGTTAGCAGCAGCTGGTTAGCCTCCCCACATTGCAACACCAACAGCCCATTGGCACCTTTTCCCATCTGTGCATCATATAACGAGGCCTAAAGCTGTATTTCACTGAGACCTCTACACATTACAGTCAGTCTCAAAGAGGATGCGAGAGGATGCGAGAGGATGCGAGTGACATGTATTAGGAGTAATTTCATCATCCAGGATCAAATCAAAGTGGAAAACTTAATGCAGCAATACATTTTGTTTACATACTGAAATATTTATTTTGTTCCTTTCCCATATCATCAAAATCTGTAGCTTTACCATTTTTCAATTTCTTAATGAATTTTTAGGTTTTCAGAGTGATATCAGTAGGATATCAGGGCCTGTTAAAATCCTGACAGTGGTCTTTCCCGAAGTCACTCATGTGCAATTGTGTATGATACATTCAAGGTCAAGATATAACCTGATACCTGTCACATGTTCTTCAAACATCACCCATGCCTGTAGGACAATGTTGTGACATAAAAATAATAGGACAATTAAGGTCACATATTCACTGTACCAATTCTGGCTCAGAAAATGATCTAAAACAAGGTCACTCTCCCTCAATTGATCTAGACCAATGGGAATACTTAAGAAAGGTGGGAAATCAAGTCCTCCTCCCCTTTTATTTCTGTAGATCAGCTGTGTGAGCCTTGTGATTCTTGGTCAGCTAACCACAGTGAAAGGAATGGCTACCAGGTTTCTTAAAAGTAACTTTTCTTTGCCAACAACTTTTTGCAATGCATATAATTTTTATTAACAGTTTTTCAGTACAGAGAGATGCTTTAATATAAAACTTAAATTTATATATACACACAAATTATTGTTGTGGGGTTTCAATGTAAATTTTCTGAAAGAGTCTGGTAGATAGAATGACCTTGAAGTATTAATTGCTTCTTTCAATTTGACATCAGTTATTGATTTTGTTTTTACTACTTGGGTAGAAGAGGAAAGCAGCACACTGATAGATAATGTTTTTATATAACAAGGTAATTTTAACCAAATAAAATATTTTCCTGTTAAGAATAGTCTTTCTGATCATGATGCACAGCTAGTTACAGTATCTGATATAGCTCCATACTGTAATGCAAAACAGTTCTTGAAAATAGTGCATTCAATTAATGATTTAACAGATGCAAATTTTAGGGAAAGCATGCAACAGTTAGACTGGGATGAGGTTACAGAAATCTGATGCTAATTTAAAATTTAACGTGTTTCATGATATGGTTGTGAGTATATTTGAAAACAGTTTCCCCCAGATAAGCCATGGCTTACTAAAGGGGTAGAAAAAATTGTAAATAGGAAAGGGAACTTTATCTTATAGCTAGAAGGAATAATTATTCAGAAAGACTCAAACATTTTAAAAACTACTGCACTGTATTAAGAAAAGTTATTAAAAAGACCAGAAGTATGTGCATTATGTCTGAGATTAGCTTGTTTGATGGTAAAATTAAAACAGTTTGAAATATTCTTAAAAGGTGAACAGGGCAACAAGAGCATTGGAAGACTGTATTTCGATCAAACTCAATGAAAAGTTTGTTAATAAATGTCAGAAGCAGAAAATATTTTAATTATCTTTTTTAAATGCTGTAGAGAAAATAGAATCCAGCTTTTCATAAGAAATTGCTAGGCTGTATTGGAAGAGGCAATACCTATACAATTTGATAAAACTGAAATTCAACCTACCTATCCTAGTGAAATTACAAACGTAATAGAGTCACTCAAAAGTAAATGCTCACATGGAGTTAGTGGCATTTCTAATAGAGTACTTAAAGCTTGTTCCCAACAGGTAATTAGGATTCTCAGCTACAGTAGCTAACTGAAACAGGGCACTTTTCTGGATAGACTGAAATATACCACTGTTAAACCATTGCATAAAAAGGACAGGTCTGATGCTAACAGTTACCACCCAATCTCACTTCTCACAGCTTTATCAAAAATTCTTTAAAATAATGTATTCAAGACTAGCTTCACATATTTGTGAAAATGAAGTACTAACAAATAATGTCAGTTTAGTCTCACAAAGGCTCTTGACAGAAAATGCTATATATGCTTTCACTGGTCAAATATTAAATGCTCTGAATCCAAATGGGATTTTTTGTGGTTTCTCAAAGGTTTTTCACTGTGTGTGTCATGAGATTCTTCTAGATAAGTTCAAGTATTGTGGAATGAGTGGGACAGTGCACAAATGGTTAAATTCATATTTAACTGGAAGAATCTAGAAGGTTGAAATTAACAGTACAGTTACTCTACAAAAATCAGCAGCATTCTCTAACTTGGGAGGTATGAACAATTGTTCTTAATATACAGTGAAGAGGCAAAGAAACTGGTACATCTGCCTAATATCGTGTAGGGCCCCCATGAGCATGCAGAAGCGCCCCACCATGATGTGGTATGGAATCGACTAATGTCTGAAGTAGTGCTGGAGAAAATTGACACCATGAATACTGCAGGGTTGTCCATAACTTCCTAAGTGTACGAGGGGGTGGAGATCTCTTCTGAGCAGCATGTTGCAAGGCATCTCAGATATGCTCAATAATGTTGATGTTGGGGGAGTCTGGTGGCCAGCTGAAGTGTTTAAACTCAGAAGAGTGTTCCTGGACATGTGGGGTGTAGCATTGTCCCCCTGGAATTGCCCAAGTCTGCCGGAATACACAATAGACATAAATGGATGCAGGTGATCAGAGAGGATGCTTTGTACATGTCACCTGCCAGAGCTGTATCTAGACGTATCAGGGGTCCCATATCACTCCAACTACATATGCCCCACACCATTACAGATCCTCCACCAGCTTTAACAGTCCCCTGCCAATATGTAGGGTCCATGGATTCATGAGGTTGTGTACATGCCCGTACACATCCATCCCCTCAATACAATTTGAAATAAGACTCGTCTGATCAGGCAACATGTTTCCAGTCATCAACAGCCCAGTGTCGGTGTTGATGGGCCCAGGTGAGGTGTAAAGCTTTGGGTTGTGCAGTCATCAATGGTACACAAATGGGCCTTTGGCTCTGAAAGCTCATATCGATGATGTTCCATTTAATGGTTCACATGCTGATATTTATTGATCACCCAGCATTGAAATCTGCAGCAATTGGTGGAAGGGTAGCACACCTGTGATGTCAAATGATTCTCTTCAGTCATCATTGTTACTGTTCTTCCAGGATTTTTTTCCAGCCACAATGATGATTATAGAGCAGGTGAAGGTCTGTTGTGTTTTCTGATGAAACCTGGTTCTGTCTCGGTGTCAGTGATATCCTTGTGTTGTTTGGAAGGAGGCCAGCTAAGGACCTGCAACCAACCTGTCTGCATGCGAGACACACTGAATCTACACCTGAAGCTATGGTCTGGGCTATGATTTTGCATGGCAACAGGTGCACTCTATTAGTTATCCTATGCATCCTGACTACAAATTTGTACGTCAGTCTGGTGGTTCAACCATTTATGCTGCCATTCATGAATAGCATACTAAGCTGTGTTTTACAACAGGATAATGCTCGTCCACATACCGTTGTTGTAACCCAATATGATCCACAGTGTACTGACATGTTGCCTTGTTATGCTAAATCACTAGATCTGTCTCTAATTGAGCACATATGGGACATCATTGAACAACAAATCCACCATAATCCGCGACTGGCACTAAGTGACCCTGTATTGACCAAACAAGTGCCACAGGCATGGAACTCCATCCCACAAGCTGACATGTGGCATCTGTGCAACACAATGCACGTACACTTGAATTCTTGCATTTAACCTTCTGGTGGTTACACTGGTTTTAATGTATCAGTATGTCACATTTTCAGTGATTTATCTCGCACTTACATTAACCTGTGATCTTGTAATGTTAATCACTTCAATATGTTAGCTAGACAAATATATTCCAGAAATATCATTACTTACATTAATTATTTCTTGATGTCGCAATTTCTTTTTTGTCACAGTATATACAGTTCACTTCTGTACATACACGTACATCCACAAAGCTATGACAGACATTATCATGACACAACAGACTGACTTGCTGTTGCAATGCAGTATGCAACTCATGGCCCTCTGACCAAAAGATTAATTGCTGCACCGTATGAGGATGTTCATCATCAGGACACAAACACTACTTACTATCAGTGATCGTTAGCCACCATGAGGCTGCACGATGAACACCCTCAGCCCTTCTCTGGGTGGCATCAGCATCTACACAGTATGAGTGCATCCTCAATCTGAGCCCTACAAACTCCACACTCTGCGAGTCATTTGCCTCATGTTTCAGCATTCTGATAACTCTCTTCTTCTGAGGTATTATTCTGTAAGGATTATCAGTCGCAAATCCAGATGTGTCGAACTCCTCAGCATTGCACCTAAATTCTTCATATGGATCATAGTCTGTTAGCCAGTAGATCAAACTGTCTGTAAGTTGACACTAGCAAAGACTACAAAGAAGCCAAGGAAATGGGGTATCTTGTAAAACAAAAAGAAAACTGTATCTGTCAATCCGAAACAGTTCCGATGTTGATGCTATAGCACAAAACAAGAAATACTGCAAAATATTGAAGACTGTAATACGGACATCAAAGCAAATATATTATAAGGAAAAGATAGTCATATCAGATAACAAAATAAAGACAATATGGGATATAGTGAAGGATGAGACTAGTAGAACCAGACATGAAGAGGGACAAATAGCATTAAGAGTAAATGATACATTGATGACAGATATGTATAGTGTTACAGAACTTTAAAAAAATTTATAACTGTTACTGACAATATGGGGTTATCAGGGTGTGTAGATGCTGCTATGGAATACCTCAGACCAGACATTTCAAGTAACTTCCATAATATGAATTTGACCCTCACTACCCCAGCAGAAATTATATCCGTCATAAAATCTTTAAAATCAAAAAAATCTAGTGGGTATGATGAAACATCAACAAAGTTAATTAAAGAACGTGATTCTGATTTAAGTAACATATTAAGCTATCTGTGTAACCAGTCATTTATCAGTGGAATATTTCCTGAATGGTGGAAATACGCTGAAGTTCAGCCACTTTCTAAGAAGGGAGATAAAGAAATAGCATCAAATTTCCATCTAATTTCACTTTTTCCAGAATTCTCAAAAATTTCAGAAAAAGTAATGTACAATCGGCTTTATAACCATCTTATCTCAAATAACATACTGTCAAAGTCACAGTTCGGATTTCTAAAGGGTTCTGATATTGAGAAGGCTATGTACACTTACAGTGAGAATGAGCTTAATTCATTAGATAAAAAATTGCAGGCAGCTGGTATTTTCGTGATCTGTCAAAGGCATTTGAGTGTGTAAATCACAATATCCTTGTAAGTGAATTAGAATATTACAGTGTAAGAGGAAATGCTGCAAAATGGTTCAAATCTTATATCTCTGGCAGGAAACAAAGGGTGTTATTAGGAAAGAAACATGTATCAAGCTATCAAGCATCATACAACTGGGATCTAATTACATGTGGGGTCCCACAAGGTTCCATTTTAGGGCCCTTACTTTTTCTTGTGTATACCAATGACCTTTTATCAGTAACATTACCAGAAGCCAAGTTCATTTTGTTTGCCAATGCTAGAAACATTGGAATAAATAGCAAATCGAGTGTAGTTTTAGAAAGGCTAGGTACTAAAATATTTATCGACATTAATCACTGGTTTCTAGTTAATTCTTTGTCACTAAACTTTGAAAAACCACACTACATGCAGTTCAGAACTTGTAAGGGGTGTCCTGCGAGTATATGCCTAACATACGACGACAAGCAGATAGAAGAAGTGGACAGTGTTAAATTCTTGGGATTACAGCTTGATAATAAATTAAACTGGGAGGAGCACACCACAGAACTGCTGAAGCGTCTTAACAAATTTCTATTTGCAATGCGAATTGTGTCAGACATAGGGGATATAAAAATGAAAAAGCTGGCATACTATGCTTACTTTCATTCCATAATGTCATATGGGACTATTTTTTGGGGCAGTTCATTAAGCAGGGCTAAAGTTTTCTGGGCACAAAAACGTGCAGTAAGAGTTATATGTGGTGTGAATTCAAGAACGTCCTGCAGAAGCCTGTTTAGGGAACTAGGGATACTAACTACTGCTTCCCAATATATTTATTCCTTACTGAAATTTGTCATTAAACATATATCACTTTTTCAAATCAACAGCTCAATACATGGAATCAGTACTAGAAATAAGAATAATCTTCTCAAGGATTTAAAGTCACTTAGTCTTGTACAAAAAGGTGTGCATTATTCAGGAACACACATTTTCAATAACTTGCCAGCAGCCATAAAAAGCTTAACAACCAATGAAATTCAGTTTAAAAGAAGCCTGAAGGATTTATTGGTGGCCAACTCCTTCTACTCCATTGATGAATTTCTCAGTAGAACCAACTGATATATATATATATGTTTAGTATAACTTCTACACAATTTCAGTGCAATAATGTGTTCATTGTAAATAAGTGTGTGTGTGTGTGTGTGTGTGTGTGTGTGTGTGTGTGTGTGTGTGTTAATGTGTTCATTGTAAATAAGTATTTAGTAGTTGTATTACAAGTGTATTACCTTATAAATAAATAAAAAACTTTTTTTTTATTTTAAATTCAGTGCATTAGTATTTGTAAAATGATTCTTTCATACTGCGTTCATTAAAAAATGACGTCCATGCCACTTGGGACCTGTAGAATGGTACATTAGCTTATTTGTTCGAGTTGTAAATATTGTCATGTATTGTAGTTTTTCTGACATGTTCTACATCCTGGAGGACCTCCTCACTGTGAATCAATTGGAATGAAAGTAAATCTAACTTAGTCTAATCTAATCTGGTTTCACAGACATGTAATAGAATCAGAACAGGTGACGTTTGGAGAGGTCAAGAACACACACAGTGGTACAGACAGTCTTCATGAACTCTACCGAAACCTTAGCCATCTCCACAGTGATTAGACCTTCACTGAAGATTGCGACCCACTTAAAATTTTGCCTGGGAAAGTAATCTCGTGCACCATAACGCCCATACCACCGGTAAACTAAATCAATATCGCGACAGTTTCTAACATTCTCTATGCTTTTGCCGAAAGCTGAATTATATATTTCTAAAGCCTTTTTCGAAATAACATGTCATGACAGTCCTCTGATCAGTGTTTAAATCAATATATTCCTTCAACCAGGGACACTGTTAGAAGGAAATGCTGTGGGTGATTCTAAGAAGTTGCATTCCTAATATGAGACACTGGTGAAATCTTAGGTACTGCAGAATGTATCAGTCGTTTTGAAAGTAATGCCTCCTATTTTTATTCACGGAAACCACAGGAGATACATAAATCACAACAGCACAGCTAAACAGAGTAATATTTCAGCTGCAGACTGTCATTTTTGCACACAGTCACCAACTTTTGTTATGCACTTTTGGCAACAATGAACCAATGTCTGCATGCCGCATTTGTAAAAATTGGAACCAGCTGAGGCTAACCATTTCCTTACAGCTCTGAGAAGAGCATCTGAGCATTGAAAATGTTGTTCAGGTAGTCCATCTTTCAGAAGTCCAAAGGGATGGAAGTCTCAATGTGCTAAATCAGGACTGTACAGTGGATGTGGTAAGACAGTCCAGTCGAATTTTGCAATGAGTTGCATGGTCGCAAAACAGGTGTGAGGCTTGGCGTTATCATGTTGCAGGTGAAAGTGGGCCTTCTTCTCTGGTTTTACCCTGGAAATTCGGGCTTTCAGCTTAGTCAGTGTTGTCTTTTAGCGTGCTGAATTGACAGTTGCTCCAGTTTCCAGGAAATTCAAAAGAACCATACCCTGGATATTCCAGAAGACTGTGCACATCACATTGCCTGCGGACAGCTGTGTCTTAAGTTTCTCCTTTGACAGAGAATTCGCATGTCGCCATTCCTTGGACTGTCTTTTGGATTCCGGCTCATAGTGGTGACACTATGTCTCATCTCCGGTGACGGTGCCATTCAGAAAATTGTCACCTTCAGCTTCATATTGGTCCAGAATGGCCCGACAAATTTCCATTTGATGAGTTTTTTGTTCTTCTGTAACCATCTGCAGGACCCATCTCCCACAGACTTTGCGAGAACCAAGACGTTACAACATTGTTTCCAAGGCATTACAGCCGACATTCAGCTTTGCACACAAGTCTGTGGGTGTTATCCTCCGATCAGCAAGGATGAGTTGATCAAGACGCTCTTCATTGCGAGGGATGACAGCGGTGCAGGGTCGACGGGGCTGTGACTTGTCATACATACTCTTTTTACTACATTGAAAGTGCCATATCCAATGCCTCACACTGCTCGACCTGTAGTATCATCTCCATCCACCTTTAGCACGCGTCGATGGATTTCAATCGGAGCAGTTTCTTCAACAGTGAGGAATTCAGTCACACATCGCTCTTTTACACGCGCGTCCATATCAGACTCCAGTTTGGAACATTCATCTGCTAGCGTCAACCATCGCAGAACAACGGAACTACCTGCAAATGAAAGAGGAAGGTTCAACCATTAGCACTACACCAACGACATCGGGCGCGGACATCCAAAGTCATCACAAAAAATAGGAGGCATTACTTTCGGAATGACCCTTGTATGATCCATGTGGTGGAGTGTATAGATAGCTTAACTGCACAGGTATAGGAGACTGTCTGGTATACTTTGGTGCATATGTCCAACAATTAATCCGAATGGACGTGCTACACAGTCATTTATCTATCAGTCTACGCTTGCATATAGCAGTGACGTCTTAGTCGAGAAATTCGTATAATCTGCGAAAGTTGTGCGAGTAAATATACGTTGGAAACGTGTAGCATAAGGCTTGAATGTACTAACACAAATTCAACTGACAAGCTCAAAATTGACCATCCGGAAAAGAACACTGTGGAAGTATGAAAGAGACGAAGAAATGGTCGGCCCCGCCCAGTCGTTAAGTGTGACAGGTTTGTTAAATAGAAGTCTGTCCTCGATTCTGATTGACTGGAAGACTTATATGTTAAATCATTTCATGGAAGTGGCGAAGTCGAGAAACCTCGGGCGGGAGGGGGGGGGGGGGGGGGAGGGTAAGATATCTGAGGGTGAGGTGATGTTTTCATAGAAGTTAGCTAGACCCTCCAAGATACTGCTTCTACAAAAAGCGTGTTAGTTCCTCCTGATCTGGCATACGCCGATTATCGTGCAGAAATGTGCGTAACATAAATAAAAGACATGAGGGGTTTTTAATTGTAATTAAACCCTTTATTCCTCAATAAATATGTGATAACATCGATGTGGCGGGTGAGTTTTGCTACTGGGCCGTGTGAAACGATAGTCAGCTGTTGTGAGTATGGACGTACCATAATTTTTCTGATACTATACACCTGTTGTTGTTGTTGTTGTGGTCTTCAGTCCTGAGACTAGTTTGATGCAGCTCTCCATGCTACTCTATTCTGTGCAAGCTTCTTCATCTCAAAGTACCTACTGCAACCTACATCCTGCTCAATCTTTTTAGTGTATTCATCTCTTGGTCTCCCTCTACGATTTTTACCCTCCACACTGCCCTCCAAAACTAAATTGGTGACCCCTTGATGCCTCAACACATGTCCTACCAATCGATTCCTACTTCTAGTTAACTTGTGCCACAGACTTCTCTTCTCCCCAATCCTATTCAATACTTCCTCATTTGTTATGTGATCTACCCATCTAATCTTCAGCATTCTTCTGTCGCACCACACTTCAAAAGCTTCTATTCTCTTCTTGTCCAAACTATTTATCGTCCATGTTTCACTTCCATACATGGCTACACTCGATACAAATACTTTCAGAAACGACTTCCTGACACTTAAATCTATACTCGATGTTAACAAATTTCTCTTCTTCAGAAACGCTTTCCTTGCCATTGCCAGGCTACATTTTATATCCTCTCTACTTCAACCATCTTCAGTTATTTTGCTCCCCAATTAGCAAGATTCCTTTACTACTTTAAGTGTCTCATTTCCTAATCTAATTCCCTCAGCATCACCCGATTTAATTCGACTACATTCCATTATCCTCGTTAAATGGTAATTGGAAATCTTATGCTGTTGGAGTGTAACGTTACCGTGGTTAGTGTTCCGTCGGCCGGAGTGGCCGTGCGGTTCTAGGCGCTACAGTCTGGAACCGAGCAACCGCTACGGTCGCAGGTTCGAATCCTGCCTCGGGCATGGATGTGTGTGATTTCCTTAGGTTAGTTAGGTTTAATTAGTTCTAAGTTATAGGCGGACGTGGGTGGAACTATGTCTGGTCGTAAGGGACACAGTTGTGTGTTTTAATAGGTCACTTATAAAGGGAAGCTGACATTAAATACAACTGCTTCAATGAATTTTCTATCGCAGAACAGCGAACCCAAGCGGAGGCTTCTATAGTGGGTAGCAGGAGACGCAGGACTTGCAGGAGCCCATTTTAGAAAAAAGGAAATAAAACTCCACGTGTGTCTCTTCTTTGTTCTGTAGAGTGAGCCGCTGCAGCATCTTAATCGAGGTTCTTGGGCACCTGGGTGTTTGAGAAGTGTTTGCATTGCTGCATTTCCTTCTGACATTGTTGCTAGGTTGAGAAATTCAGTGGTAGTGTGGTCGATTTTGGTGTATTTGCTGCTACTTTTATATCTACATTTACTGCAATTAGCAGCGGTCTGTTTGGAATCATTGATTGCTGAAGTGCGGTTTTTTAATTAATATATATAGATGGAGCAGTCGGAGTATATTTGATAGATAGAGTGGGATAGTTAGAGATATGCATACATTTCTATATAGTTATATTAGGTGTGAGCTATTGGGATGAAACTTAAGAGCTAGTGATGATGATGACGCTTTTCCTAACGACAATTTTGCGCTGTGGAAGGCTGGTGGACACCTGGTGTTGATGGGGATGAGTTATCGATATGTTGATGGTGCATCATGACTTACATACTATGGTGCTGTGGGAGTGTTCTTAATTCTAGTGATGATGGGGATGAGTGATGCCCTTTACAATTTTGCTTCTGAGACAGACGTGTGGGCGTTCGACCGTCCGGTTTGTGGGGCGTGGACTGTATTATTTGCATGTGCGTTCTTATTTACTAAGTTGGTATGGGTGCGTCCTTAAATCTAGGGATGTGATTGGGGGGGGGGGGGGGGGGTGAGGTTGCTTAGATGCTAGTCTGTGGGGCCTGGGTCTTATCGCTAGTTGGAGGGAACTGGGTTGGTGGCTTGTTACACTGGGGGTGAGCAGCTATGTTGATCGGCAGCATGGTAGCTAATCCTAAGGGAGGGGTGTTGTTGGTATCTGATGTGATTCCAGGGCTTATGAGTTAGTGGAGGAATTTGTGGTGTGATCGGATGCGTTTGTGGGTGGGCAGCCGGTTGGCTGGCTGCTTAGTATTTAATTCTAAGGGGGGTTGGTTGTTTGGACAGGGTTGAGCTAATTAAGTCTGGGTTATCTGCATTACCACATTATACACTCATTCATACGGTGACTTGATGCCTCGTTTTTCATTCACGCAGGAGGTCCGGCCATCTGGTCGTGGCCAGTCGGTTGACCTGCTGTCCTAGTTGCTGGATGAGCGGGTTTGGCGAGTCCCTCGTTTTCTCGTAGAATATGGTTGCGGTCTGCCGAATCCTGGTGGTGAGTAGCTGCACGTCTGCCATCCGGTGTACCTCTGCTGTGGAAAATCGGTGTGGGAGGTGCAGCTCTCTCTTCAGGGCGCGGCTCTGCACAGTCTGTAGTTTCTTGAGGTGTGTGGGAGCAGCGTTACCCCACACAACCGCGGCATACTCCAGTATAGGCCGCACCTGTGCGAGGTAGATGATGACTCCCAGTCGTGGTGGTAGCGTCGAGGTCTCGTTCAATATTGGGTAGAGGGCTTGTAGTCGTCCATAGGCTTTCTTCCGAGTGTCCACTACGTGCGGTTTCCAAGTGAGGTACCGATCCAACGTTACCCCCAGATATTTCGCCGTCCTGGACCATGGTACTGGTGTGCCCCTTACTTCTACTTGTTGGTAATTTCTGGGGATATGCTTGCGGCATATTGTGATGGCCTGTGTTTTTGCCGCATTGAACGAGAGGCGCCATTTTGTGGCCCATGATGTCAGTTCGTCACAGGCATTCTGTAGTCTTTTTTGTAGGTGCCCTGCATTGGTGCTGCGTGAGTACAGGGCAGTGACGTCTGCATTCAAGGCTAGGTGGACTCGGTCTATCGTTGGGGTGTCGGCTGTGTATAGTATGTATAGCAGAGGCCCCAGGACTCTGCCCTGCGGTACTCCAGCGTTGATGGGTCGTACGGTGGAGGTCCCCTCCTGCGCCCTTACGTGGAAGGTTCTTCCCTCGATGTAGCTCTTCAGCAGTGTGACGTGTGACACGGGTACCCCCTGCGTGAGCAGCTTGTACAAGAGGCCCTCGTGCCACACTGTGTCGAAGGCTGCAGCGACATCGAGGAATATCGCTGCGAAGTATTCACGTCTCTCCCTGGCATCGAGGGCTTCCTCGACAGGTCGTAATAATTGTTGGGTGGTGGAGTGACCGCTTCTAAACCCGAACTGGACGTCTGGCCGGATTCTCTCATCCTGTACATGTTTTAGCAGTTTTTTAGCATATATTCTTTCGAATATTTTGGACAGTGCGGGCAACAGGCTGATTGGCCTGTAGATTTCTGGCTGCTTGTGGTCTTTCCCTGGTTTTGGGATCACTATGATCTCAGCGTGCTTCCAGCCCTTGGGGTAGCTGCCTGTGTTTATTATGTTGTTGAAGGCTGCTGTCAATAGTGGAATGGCTGTCGGTGGCATTTGCTTGATTAGCATATTTGTGAGTAGGTCGGGTCCACTTGCTTTCTTTTTGTTGATACAGCGTATTTGTGCTGCGACTTCCTCTTCCGATATGCCCTCTATGTGGTCTAGTTCGTCTCGGTGGGCTAGGAAGGCCGGCAGTCGTTGGGCTACTGTATCTATGTGTGCCTGGTCGACTGGTTGGTCGATGGGCCGGAATTTGCTTGCGAACATGTCCGCTAGTGCGTTCGCCTTAGCGTCCGGTTCGCAGATTGTATCGTTCCCGACTGTGATGGGTGGTAAGAGGCTCGTGTGGTTTAGGATGTGTTTCACTGTCTTCCAGGCTGACTGGTCCTGGAGGTTTAGCGTTGCTACTTTGTCTGTCCACTCTTTGTTTCTGTGGTGTTGTACTGCTGCCTTGATTTCTCTTTGGAGTCTATTCACTTCCCGCTTGGTGGCGGGGAGTCTTGTTGCATGCCATTCCCTGTTCAGCCTGTTTTTCCTTGTGATTAGTAGAAGCACTTCCTGTGGTAACTGCCTGTGGTTGTCTCTTGGTCGCTGCTGTCTTTGTGGGACTGCTGCTGCTGCTGCTTCTAGTGCGTGCGTCGTGATGTGCATTAGTGTGGCCTCCGTTCCTGCCGTTTCTGGGTCTGGGACTGTACTTAGAGTCTCTTCCAGGGTCTCTCGGTATGTTTGCCAGTTAATCCCGCTGATGTTTACACCCCTGTGCTGCTTTTCTGTTCCGTGCAGGTCAATGTCAAACACGACGGGAACATGGTCGGAGGACAGTGCGCAGAGTGGAGTGGCTGATGCGTCTAACTGTAGACCCTTCACTACAGCGAAGTCTATGACATCTGGTTGCCCTCTGCTTCTTGGGTAGATAGTGGGCTCAAAGGGGGCTATCACGTTGGCATTGTTTCGGATCACAGTTCTGTGCAGTCTTCTTCCACTCACATTTGTTAGGCGACTGTTCCAGCTGACATGCTTCGCGTTAAAATCTCCCGCGAGGAACACATTCCCCGGGATCGTGAGGAGCTCGTCGAAGTCCTGCGGGTCAAGGTTTCCTGCGGGTGGTCTGTATAGTGATATAAAGTTTATTGTCCCTTGAGTTGTCTCGACAGCTACTCCGGTGGCTTCTGTTGTTGTCAGTTGCGGAAGGTTGATGGGGTGTTGTTGTAGTGATGTTCTCACATACACTGCGGTTCCCCCTCCAGCAGTCTGCCTGTCGGTGCGATAGCAATTGAAGTTTGCCGCCTTAACGTTGATTCCAGGTTTCAGGCTGGTTTCCTGCACTAGGCAGATGTCCACTCTCTCCTTGTGCAGGAATTGCCTGAATTCCCCCTGCTGGTCAAACAGCTTGCGCCCAGCATTCCAGGTGACGACGGTTAGTCCTTGGTGTTGTGCAGCCATTATATTCTGTTGGGAGCATTGGTCATTGCCCCTAGGGCGGCTTGAACTGCGGTGTTCACCTGGCTGGCTATGTTCCTGGTCATAACCTCCATGGCGGATGCAACTGCGGCTGCGACTGCTTCTATGAGCATGCGCATGGTGACTGGGCTGTTGTCTTCTGGCGGTGTCGGTTGAACTGTTGTCTGCATGTGGGTTGCCTTGGTTGTCGTCGGGGGAGGTGGCGCAGGTTGGTGCGGGATGTTTCGTTGCCGGGTGTCTCTCGTTGTTGCGTTCGTGTATGTGACTCCTGGTCTCCGGTTTGCTGGTGGGCACCGTTGCCTGACAATTTGAGCCTTTACGACTTCACACCCCATGTAGTTTGCGGGGTGTTGCTTGTGACAGCAGGCACATGTGGGCGGCGCGTCTTTTTCCTTTTGGCATTCTGTGGCTGGGTGGTTTCATCTGTGGCTGGGTTTAGAGTGAGCACCAGGTACCTCGCTTTGTTCTATGATCCACGTGCTCCTGGCGAGGGATCAGGGCTTTCGGCTGATTGCGACTGCTACGGTTGCAGGTTCGAATCCTGCCTCGGGCATGGATGTGTATGATGTCCTTAGGTTAGTTAGGTTTAAGTTGTTCTAAGTTCTAGGGGACTGATGACCACGGCAGTTAAGTCCCATAGTGCTCAGAGCCATTTGGCTTCGGCTGCTGTGTGGCTGGCACGTCTGCTTGCATCAGGCTACGCCAGTGGCCGGTTCTTCCAGACAGTTTTTTTTGCGTTTCGTAAACGCCACCATGATATACAATTGCTTTGGTAAAGTGGGATCTGCCATAGTGTACAGACAATATCCTCTTGAATTATAGATTGTTGTGCAACCGAAAAATGATAGAGTTTTTTCCGACATGTGAATAGATTGCGTGAAACAGGCTGTTCTGTGATGACTAAACTGCTTACAAAACTACAACGTAGTAATCTGCTGCTATTGCAAATTATGGTCTGCTGGGTATGGTCTTATTCTTCAAGTACAGATGACAAAAACTTTATGCACAAGTCGGTAGAGGCGAGTTATGGAGCAAATGTGTCGGAAGTCAGAACACAGACGGTATTTGTTTTCCATGTATCGGTGAAATCTTGTAGGGCTCTGCTAGGAGATGTTAGGAAGTTCTATTATAAAGCATGCTCAGACGACTTGTTTTTTGTGTGTGGTAAACGCCACCATGATATACCACTGTATTTGTAAAACAGGATCTGCCAGAGTGTAAAAACAAATCCTTTTGAATTATAGCTTGTTGTTGCCAAACGTAAAATGATAGTGTCTTTTCCGACATGTGGACAGATAGCGTGAAAGGCTGTATTCTGTAAAGTTACTTCATGCGTCTCAAATTTTTGTAATAACCACGTGTACGACAATTTATTTACATATACTGACCTGAATGTCAGAGACGCTCTAAAACCATGCTGTAATTTTGTCTATCAACCTGAAAGAAATCGGTTAACACGGATGTTTCATTAGACAGTGCTATTTTTCTTAGGTGTTTAATGTTCTAACTTTTTCTGTACTCTGATGAAAATTTCGAAATAAAGAGTACGTTCTGCAGTGATTGATAGTTTTCAGAGCAACACAGTGGAAGTTTTTTATATGGAAGATGTGAGATAAGTTAATACATCTGTCAGATGTATAACTATAGAGTTCCAGCCTCTGCAGTTTGCTCATATGTATTCGACAGCAATGCTGTAGTTTATTCACTTTGTTGGACGTCACAAAATAACAGGAGGTGGGGAGAGGAAGAGAGATGTGAATTGTATTCTGGAGTCGAACGTAAAGACGACTGTATAGATCCTGTTCTATACTGATAATTCAGTTGTCTGAAATGAGTGTAATACCCTCGTGCATGAGGAATGCTAGTAATATATCTACGAGGCTTATGCAAAAAAAAAAAAAAAAAAAAAAAAAAAAAAAAAAAAAAAAAAAAAAAAAAAAAAAAAAAAAAAAAAAACCATTTTTTAAAAACTCTCTAATATAAAACAAAAATTTTAGTTATATTTTTTCCTCCATCTAAAAATTTATCTATATCGAAGAACGAAATTTTCATTTAATAAAAAAAAATGAATTTATTTAAAACACTAAATTTAAAAATACAAATTTTCCAAAATTTAATCAAACGCTACAACATGAACTGATTTATACTTACTTTCGTTTTTGCCTCAATAAATAAAATGTGATCCAATAATTTTCTGTGATTTATCATTGTCTTCTGAAAATATGTTAGTATAATGATACGGATGAGTATATATATATATTGAGACAAAATCTCACTACCCTCCGCGCTGCCCTCCAATACTATATTGGTGATCCCTTGATGCCTCAGAATGTGGCCTACCAACCGATCCATTCTTCTAGTCAAGTTGTGCCACAAATTTCTCTTCTCCCCAATTTTAGTCAATACCTCCTCATTAGTTATGTCATCTACCCATCTAATCTTCAGCATTCTTCTGTAGCACCACATTTTGAAAGCTTCTATTCTCTTTTCGTCTAAAATATTTATCGTTGACGTTTCACTTCCGTACATGGCTACACTCCATACAAATACTTTCACAAAAGACTTCAAAAAAATGGCTCTGAGCACTATGGGACTTAACATCTGAGGTCATCATTCCCCTAGAGCTTAGAACTACTTAAATTGAACTAACCTAAGGACATCAAACACATCCATGCCCGAGGCAGGATTCGAACCTGCGACTGTAGCAGTCATGTGGTTCCGGACTGAGGCGCCTAGAATCGCTCGGCCACCGCGGCAGGCAGGGCAGAAAAGACTTCCTGACACTTAAATCTACACTCGATGTTAACAAATTTCTCTTCCTCATAAACGCTTTCCTTGCCATTGACAGTCTACATTTTATATCCTCTCTACTTTGACCATCATCAGTAATTTTGCTCCCCAAATAGCAAAACTCATTTACTACTTTAAGTGTCTCATTTCCTAATCTAATTCCCACAGCATCACCCAATTTAATTCGACTACATTCCATTATCCTTGTTTTGCTTTTGTTGGTGTTCATCTTTTGTCCTCCTTTCAAGACACCATCCATTCCGTTCAACTGCTCTTCCAAGTCCTTTGCTGTCTCTGACAGAATTACGATGACATCAGCAAACCTCAAAGTTTTTATTTCTTCTCTATGGATTTTAATTCCTACTTCGAATTTTTATTTTGTTTCCTTTACTGCTTGCTCAGTATACAGATTGAATAACATCGCGATAGGCTACAACCATGTCTCACTCCCTTCCCAACCACTGATTCCCTTTCATGCCCCTCGACTCTTATAACTGCCATCTGGTTTCTGTAAGAAATGTAAATAGCCTTTCGCCCCCTGTATTTTACCCCTACCATCTTCAGAATTTGAAAGAGAGTATTCCAGTCAACATTGTCAAAAGCTTTCTCTAAGTCTACAAATGCTAGAAACGTAGGTTTGACTTTCCTTAACCCTGCTGTTCTGTTCGGGTCTATATGACCCGAAACGAATATGAACGTTATTTTACATTATGTAAATACCAATATATATTTATGAAACTTTGTGACTTTGTCTGAAAATGGATGAGCAGCATGTGTTTTAAAAGGTTTTAAAAAAGTTTAAGAAGTTTGGGCTTCAACTGTAATAGTTGCATATGTAATGTTCGGGTCATAATGACCCGACACAAATATGTTTAGTGTAACTCGTATTTATTTCTAAAATCTGGAAATGGCGAAAATTATTTTTGTTGTGTTGTGTGGGAATAGTGACTGCATCATTCCAACTTACTCTCAACAATCACCTAAAGCTCCATGCGTTCACAACAATGGGCTTGTTTGTTGCTTTCCCCAGGAAATAATAATTGGCAGTTCTCAATAATTGGAATGCTTTGTTTCTGCCCAGTTTGACTTGTGACACCATGGCGATGAGACCATTGAATGATCGTGAGTTGGAAGAAATAGTAAATGCCTCACCAGATGAAGGATCACTTTCTGAGTTTGAAGATCACATCAGCAATGCATCTGAAAGCGAGTGTTCCGATGACAGTTACGACAGTCCACAGCCCATACAAAATAGTGTAGAGACTTTTCTTTCTAAAAATGGGAATATAGAATGGCAGTTGCATCCACCAGCACAACATGGTCGCCTACCAGCTTCGAACATCATCAAGAGTACCCCAGGAGTTACCAGGTATGCAGTCAGCAGAATATCTGATGTAAAATGTTCATTTGAAGCAGTATTTCACACAGCGCTTCAAAATGAAATAATAGAGATGACAAATATTGAAGGGCAGCGAGTTTATGGTGAACAGTGGACAGATATTGATGGTTCTGTTTTCCATGCATACTTAGGACTCTTACTCCTAGCGGGTGTATATCGATCTCATGGGGAGTCTACAAAAAGTTTGTGGGATAAAGATACTGGGCGAAACATATTTCGAGCAACCATGTCTCATGAAACATTCTGTAAGATATCACGTGTCCTGCGATTTGACAAGAAATCTACTAGAGAGGAAAGACGACGTACTGACAAACTTGCCGCAATTCGTAGTATTTGGGAGAAGTGGGTAGAGGTCCTTCCTAAACTGTATAATCCAGGAGAAAATGTTACTGTTGACGAGCAGTTAGTAGCATTTAGAGGTCGCTGTCCATTCAAGCAGTATATCCCAAGTAAACCGGCAAAATATGGGATCAAAATATGGACCATGTGTGACAGCAAAACTTCATACGTACTGAAAGCCCAAATTTATACAGGAAAGGTGAGTGGAGCGGCACCAGAAAGAAATCAGGGAATGAGGGTGGTATCTGATCTCACTTCTGAGTTACGTGGTCAGAATATCACGTGTGACAACTTTTTTACGTCGTACAATTTGGGGCAGCTGCTTCTGAAAAGGAAATTGACTATGTTGGGAACTATACGGAAAAATAAGCCGGAGCTTCCACACAAAATGACCAACAAGGAGGTACACAGCTCTTCATTTTACTTCACAAATGACACTACTGTGGTTAATTATATTCCTAAGAGACACAAGAATGTTGTACTTATGAGCACTCTCCACCATGATGCGGAAATCAGTGACAGGGCTGATAAGAAGCCAAAAATGATTTTGGACTATAATTCAACCAAAGGTGCTGTAGACACGCTTGATCAGTTATTAGGTACATATACATGCAAACGAAAAAGTAATAGGTGGCCAATGATAGATTTCTACAATATTCTTGATGTTTCTGCTTATAATGCATACGTTTTGTGGATTTCGGTTGACCCTAATTGGAATGCAAGCAAATTGACTAGAAGGAGAATATTCTTGGAGGAACTTGGAAAGTCACTGATAAAAGAACATATTGCATCAAGAACGCATTTCCCAAGAACAGAAGATTCTTTGAGAATGGTCACAAGCATCCAAAACCCGAATGATGTGGGTGGTGTGTCAGAATCGGTAACAACAAGAAAATCTACAAAACGTGCACGCTGTAAGTTCTGTCCATCAAGTAATGACAATAAAACAAACATGGTGTGTGGAAAATGTAGTAAACATATTTGCAAGAAACATGTAACCTACTTGTGTCCACAGTGCAAGCAGTAAGAAAAGAACTGTAGTATTTTATAAGATGATTGTATTGAAAATTCTGTTGTTTCAAATTTATGTGAATACTTGTGCCTAAACTACAATCAGTAAGAAGAGAGGATTCTAAAGTTGTAGTGCTTTCTATGTTGGAATGTAATAAAAAAACTGTAGTGTGTTCTGTACTGTAGTGTGCTCTAAGATGAATATCTGTAATGACAACTGTCTGTTGTTAGAAAATGTCAATACTTACGTCTAAACTGTCAACAATAAGAATAGAAGTATGGAAAAACTGTAGTGCTTTCTAAGTTGAATGCCTGTAATGGAAACTGTCTGTTGTTTCAAATTTATGTGCATATTTAAATGAAAAATATCCCTCAATAAAGTTGTATGCATTGTTATTATTATTATTATTACCATTATTATTATTATTATTATTATTATTATTATTACTAACAAGGTACTGGAATAGAACAACAATGTCGATAGCTAAAACTGTACCAAAATTTATGTTTCTAAAGCATTTTGATATGTCGGGTCATATTGACCCGAACAGTATATATGTCAAGTAAAAGTGAACAGAACAGCAGGGTTAATCTATTTTCTAAGAGAAGTCATTGTATTGCCTCACGTGTTCCAACATTTCTACGGAATCCAAACTGATCTTCCCCAAGGTCAGCTTCTACCAGTTTTTCCAATCGTCTGTAAAGAATTCATGTTAGTATTTTGCAGCTGTGGCTTATTAAACTGATAGTTCGGTAATTTTCACATCTGTCAACACCTGCTTTCTTTGGGATTGGAATTATTGTATTCTTCTTGAAGCCTGAGGGTATTTCGCCTGTGTCATACATCTTGCTCACCAGATGGTATAGTTTTGTCAGTGCTGACTCTCCCAAGGCTGTCAGTAGTTCTAATGGCATGTTGTTTACTCCTGGGGCCTTGTTTCGACTTAGGTCTTCCAGTGCTCTGTCAAACTCTTCACGCAGTATCATATCTCCCATTTCATCTTCATCTACATCCTCTTCTATTTCCATAATATTGTCCACAAAAATATCGTAATTGTATAGACTCTCTATATACTCTTTCCATCTTTCTACTTACCCCTCTTTGCTTAGAACTGGTTTTCCATCTGAGCTTTTGATATTCATGCAAATGGTTCTCTTTTCTCCAAAGGCCTCTTTAATTTTCCTGTAGGAAGTAGCTATCTTACCCCCTAGTGATATACGCTTCTACATCCTTACATTTGTCCTCTAGCCATCCCTGCTTAGCCATTCTGCACGTCTTGTCGATCTCATTTTTGAGACGTTTGTATTCCTTTTTGCCTGCTTCATTTACTGCATTTTTGTGTTTTCTCCTTTCATCAATTAAATTCAGTCTCTTTTCTGTTACTCAAGGATTTTTATTAGCCCTCGGCTTTTTACCTACTAGATCCTCTGCTGCCTTCACTATTTCATCTCTCAAAGCTACCCATTCTTTTTTTACTGTATTTCTTTCCCCCATTCTTGTCAATCGTTCCCTAATGCTTTCCCTGAAACTCTGTACAACCTCTGGTTCTGTCAGTTTGTCCAGGTCCAATCTCCTTAAATTCCCACCTTTTTGCAGTTTCTTCAGCGCCAGAGTCCACATCTGCCCCTCGAAATGTCTTACAATCTAAAACTTGGTTCCTGAATCTCTGTCTTACCATTATATAACCTATCTGAAACCTGTCAGTATTTCCAGACTTCTTCCATGTATACAACCTTCTTTTATGATTCTTGAACTTCCATGTATACAACCTTCTTTCATGATTCTTGAACCAAGTGTTAGCTATGATTAAGTTCTGCTGTGTGCAAAATTCTACCAGGCGACTTCCTCTTTCATTCCTTACCCCCATTCCATATTCACCTAGTACGTTTCCTTCTCTTCCTTTTCATACTATCGAATTCCAGCCACCCATGACTATTAAATTTTCGTCTTCCTTCACTATCTGAATAATTTCTTTTATCTCATCGCACATTTCATCAATCTCTTCGTCACCTGCGAAGCTAGTTGGCGTATAAACTTGTGTTCCTTTGGTAGGCGTGGGCTTCGTGTCTCTTGGCCACAATAATGCATTCATTATGCTGTTTGTAGTAGCTTACCTGCATTCCTATTTTTTTAAATTCATTATTAAACCCACTCCTGCATTATCCCTATTTGATTTTGTATTTATAACCTTGTATTCACCTGACCAGAAGTCTTGTTCCTCCTGCCACCGAACTTCACTAATTCCCACTATATCTAACTTTAACCTATCCATTTCCCTTTTCAAATTTTCTAACCTACTTGCCCGATTAAGGGATCTGACATTCCACGCTCCCACCCATAGGACGCCAGTTTTCTTTCTTCTGATAGCAACGTCCTCCTGAGTAGTCCCCACCGGAGATCCGAATGGGGGACTATTTTTCCTCCGGAATATTTTACCCAAGAGGACGCCATCATCATTTAACCATACAATAAAGCTGCACGCCCTCGGGAAAAATTACTGCTGTAGTTTCCCCTTGCAGCACAGTAAGGCTGTTTTGGTTAGTGTTACTAGGCCAGATCAGTCAATCATCCAGACTGTTGCCCCTGAAACTACTGAATAGGCTGCTGCTCCTCTTCAGGAACCACACGTTTGCCTGGCCTCTCAACGGATACCCCTCTGTTGTGGTTGCACCTACGGTACGTCTATCTGTGTCGTTGAGGCACGTAAGCCTCCCCACCAACGGCAAGGTCCATGGTTCATGGGGTGGGGGGGTACGTCTGTATGGTTTAATTTAGTATAAAATTTTGTGAATGCAGTGATATTATTTAATCTTGTGTTTCATTCATGTTGCAAGCTATTGTTCCAATTAAACAGCGTCTTGGCAAGGCTGAAGTTCCGTGTTACAAATTATATTAAGATCCAGTACAAAATATTAAGTGTATATCGAGCACCTGCAGGTAACTTTAATCTGTTTGTAAACCACCTTGAAGCTGTACTGGCCCATTTAACAACCAAAAACAAAGAAATAGTGGTTGCTGGTGATTTCAATGTAGATTTCCTTAAAGACTCTCCCAATAAGAACCTATTTGAGTTAGTAACACTATCATTCAACTTAATTCCCACAGTAAAGTTCCCCACTAGGATAACCACTTGCTCACAAACAGCCATTGATAATATCTTTATAGAAAAGTCAAATGAACAAAATTATATTACAAAACCAATAGTCAATGGCCTCTCAGACCATGACATGCAGTTCCTTCTGTTAAATGTTAATACTGAACAGGATATAAAATCTGTTAAATCTGAGCTCAAGAGGGTAATCAGTAAGCCAAAAATTGATTATTTTAGGACACTCCTCAGAGACATTCACTGGACTGATGTTTACAGTGCTCATGGCATGAATGAAAAATATAACATTTTTGCTAATAAAGTGCTTACCTTATTTGAACACTGCTTTCCCCCAAAACTTACCAAGGTTAGAGCAAAGTCTACAAAGAAGCCATGGATTACTCGAGGAATAGGGGTATCTTGTAAAACAAAAAGAAAACTGTATCTGTCAATCCGAAACATTTCCAATGTTGATGCTATAGCACATTATAAGAAATACTGCAAAATATTAAAGACTGTAATACGGATGTCAAAGCAAATATATTACAAGGAAAAGATAGTCATATCAGATAACAAAATAAAGACAATATGGGATATAGTGAAGGAGGAGACCGGTAGAACCAGACATGAAGAGGAACAAATAGCATTAAGAGTAAATGATGCATTGGTGACAGATGTGTATAGTGTTGCAGAACTTTTTAACAAACATTTTATAACTGTTACTGAAAAGATGGGGTTGTCAGGTTCGGTAGATGCTGCTATGGATTACCTTAGACCAGACATTTCAAGTAACTTCCATAATATGAATTTGACCCTCACTACCCCAACAGAAATAATGTCCATCATAAAATCTTTAAAATCAAAAACATCTAGTGGGTATGATGAAATATCAACAAAGTTAATTAAAGAATGTGATTCTGAGCTATGTAACATATTAAGCTATCTGTGTAACCAGTCGTTTATCAGTGGAATATTTCCCGAATGGCTGAAATATGCTGAAGTTAAGCCACTGTTTAAGAAGGGAGATAAAGAAATAGCATCAAATTTCCGTCCAATTTCACTGTTGCCAGCATTCTCAAAAATTTTCGAAAAAGTAATGTACAGTCGTCTTTATAACCATCTTATCTCAAATAACATACTGTCAAAGTCACAGTTTGGATTTCTAAAAGGTTCTGATATTGAGAAGGCTATCTACACTTACAGTGAAAATGTACTTAATTCATTAGACAAAAAATTGCAGGCAACTGGTATATTTTGTGATCTGTCAAAGGCATTTGACTGTGTAAATCACAATATCCTTTTAAGTAAACTAGAATATTATAGTGTAACAGGAAATGCTGCAAAATGGTTCAAATCTTATATCTCTGGCAGGAAACAAAGGGTGTTATTAGGAAAGAGACATGTATCAAGCTATCAGGCATCATCCAACTGGGAACTAATTACATGTGGGGTCCCACAAGGTTCCATTTTGGGGCCCTTACTTTTTCTTGTGTATATCAATGACCTTTCATCAGTAACATTACCAGATGCCAAGTTTGTTTTGTTTGCTGATGATACAAACATTGCAATAAATAGCAAATCAAGTGTAGTCTTGGAAAGATCAGCCAATAAAATATTTGTAGACATTAATCACTGGTTCCTAGCCAATTCTTTGTCACTAAACTTTGAAAAAACACACTACATGCAGTTCAGAACTTGTAAGGGGTGTCCCAAGAGTATATGTCTAACATATGATGACAAGAAGATAGAAGAAGTGGACGGAGTTAAATTCTTGGGATTACAGCTTGATAATAAATTCAACTGGGAGGAGCACACCACAGAACTGCTGAAGCGTCTTAACAAATCTCTGTTTGCAATGCGAATTTTGTCAGACATAGGGGATATAAAAATGAAAAAGCTGGCATACTATGCTTACTTTCATTCCATAATGTCATATGGGATTATTTTCTGGGGTAATTCATCAAGCCAAGCTAAAGTTTTCCGGGCACAAAAACGTGCAGTAAGAATTATATGTGGTGTGAACTCAAGAACATCCTGCAGAAGCCTGTTTAGGGAACTAGGGATACTAACTACAGCTTCCCAATATATTTATTCCTTAATGAAATTTGTCATTAAAAATATATCACTTTTTCAAACCAACAGCTCAATTCATGGAATCAATACTAGAAATAAGAATAATCTTCACAAGGATTTAAAGTCACTTAGTCTTGCACAAAAAGGTGTGCATTATTCAGGAACACACATTTTCAATAACTTGCCAGCAGCCATAAAAAGCTTAACAACCAATGAAATTCAGTTTAAGAGAAGCCTAAAGGATTTATTGGTGGCCAACTCCTTCTACTCCATTGATGAATTTCTGAGGAAAACCAACTGATTTGTATATAAGTACAACATAACTTCTGCACAATTTCAGTGCAGTAATGTGTTCACTGAAAATTTGTGTGTGTGTGTGTGTGTGTGTGTGTGTGTGTGTAAGTATAATCTAACTTCTGCACCATTTCAGTGCAGTAATGTGTTCATTGTAAATAAGTATTACAGTAGTTGTATTACATGTTTCTTACCTTATAAATAAATATAAAACTTTTTTATTTTAAATTCAGTGCAATAGTATTTGTAAAATGACTCTTAGTGTTCATTAAAAAATGACGATCATTCCACTTGGGACCTGTGGAATGGTACAGTAGCTTATTTGTTTTAGTTTAAATATTTGTCATGTATTGTTGTTTTTCTGACATGTTCCACATCCTGGAGGACCTCCTCACTACGGATCAATTGGAATGAAAGTAAATCTAATCTAATCTAATCTAATCTAAAAAAAAGCTCTGGAATTATTCAAACTACGAATTCCGATATTTTCAGAAAAGTCATGGTCAATTAACAATGAATGGACCTTATGCAAAAAGCCTTTGTCAAGCGCAAAAAAATTGTAGAAACTGACCACATACTATTATTATTAATTATTATTATTTGCTTGTTCTTCAATATACTTAAACCAGATAGGAAAAGCTGCCATAAATCAAACTGGTATCTTCGTGTCTGGACCTTTTACTGTACTTGCTACATTGTTTTTCTTTGTTGCGTGGATAATAGGATCATATCTGACGAGCCATTGCCACTGAATATTTGTAAAAACCAAACAAAAAGACGAACCAGTGAAATTGTTGATGAAATCTGGAATCCACACTGCATATTTGGATTCTAGGTAAGACATCACATTTTTACATCAGCACCCTAGTCCAAGCACTTTCAGTAATTGTAGCTTGTTAGTAGTTTTGACAAAATTTTCCATAACCGTAGCAGTCATTTTTGCGCAAGGCTCCGTATTTCAAATTATTTTTGTCGTATAGTTTCTTACAACAACACAGTCATACCATTCCACAAAATGGCCAACTTGTGTCATGTGCGACGCAAAATGGCATGCAGCAATGAATGTTAATTTGTTCACCATTAATTGTAATTCTTGCTCAGTTAAGCCAACATTGTTGCCATACTAAATTAATTTCATGAATTAATTCTCAAACGTGTTTAAGGATTTTTCTTGCAATATACATTACGTGTAGCATGGTGGTAATGCGTGAACAGTTATCAGAAATGGAAAATGTCAGAAAACAGATGCAAACCGAATCCAACTCGGAGATTGGACAAAACATTGACAATGACTCAGCAGGTAACATGCCTAGGGACGGAAATTTCGTAAATAGACCGACCACCAGTCAAATAGCTAAATTCAGTTCAGAGCCCATTCTTGTACGTGACGTCATGCCAAACAACGTAGCGGGGGCAGAGCAGTCTCAGTTTACAAATATGGCCAGCATGTCTAACACTGTTATCAAGCAAATGACTGAAAACAAAAATCAAATGACTCAAAACAAAAAAGACATTGACGAACACATGACATTTTTAAAAACGTGACATAACGAGATTAAGCTGAATTAAGAGCACTAAAAAGCTGTGGTGACGCTTTGTGTGAAAGAGTAGACAAGATTAACATAAGACTAAGTGGCCAAGTGTCCAAACTTGACTCAAAATTTTCCGAATTGAACTTACAACAGGAAAAAACCAGAAAATAGGTAAAAGATATTAATATTGTTGTCAAACATTTAAACGCTACATGCAAAGCTGTTCCCACTCAAGTGAGATCTTATCCATCGGTTCATGACTCAATAAAAACACGTATTACTGTAATTGAAGGCAAAGTTAACACTATGGATAAACAAGTTACAGACAAACTGCAATTGCACACTGACAATCATTTTGCCAACACTAATAAAGAATTTTATGACTGGGTTGATCAGAAACATAAATATTTTGACCAATGTGTAGAGGAAAAATTACCATCAGTTGTGCATGACACCGTAGCCTAATTTGTTAAAAATTATAAAGATGTCATAGCTGAGGCAGCTCAATCCAACGCAGCACGACAGAAACAACTAAGCGATGACATATGATCGGAGTGTAGTAATACTAATAAACACAGTGCTCGCTTTGGTACTGAAAACATATGTATGACACCTATTCCCCGTACAAAACACACACCTCACAGCAACGACTGTAGACACCCGTACACATGGCACCTAATTATGATAGCGACATTTATCGGCAGTACATTCCTTTCCATTAACCAGCCGATCACTACAATAATTAGAGTGAAAGCAATCGACATTACAGTGTGAAAGAAGAAGAAAGTCTGATTAAACATCGGTAATTTCAACCTTCCATCCCAGAAAAACGTAGTGTACATCCTGCAATTTTGTGAAAGCATTTAGAAATGCGTTCCCAAGAGCATGGAGTGACCGAAAGTGAATGTCTTACATTGTAGGTTACGTCCAGGGTGACGCAGCTGTCTGGGCATATAATGTAGCTGAGAGATGCGTGACATATCAACAATTTGAAATAGCTCTCTTGGCCAAATTTTGGTCGCAGTCGGTACAAGAACGTCTACGGAAACACATTGTGGAACCAGAGCCCTACAATGCTAAACATGGCAATTTTCGGCGGTATTTTGAGAAATATTTGAATATGGACCACTTTCTCGATGAACCTGTAGCTACGCGCAATATATTCCGCGGACTGATAGCCAGATTACCTTCAAACATCCCCTTAGAAAAATTAAGAGTAACAATGCAGGTAAACCTCTTACGTTATCTGATTTTCAAACAGCTGAGCAAAACTGAACATACTCAGACATTTCTCTCTTTACTTCTTCTGATCAACAGTAAACTGACACACTTTTTTAGCGCAACGCAATCTGACTTTCAATAATCCCTACAAAAGAATGGCCCTGACTAGCAATAACCTATACCTTTCATGAATCACTTACCTCACAAAAATCTTCGTTACTCCAACTACTGCAATACAGCGTGCACCAATACTGCCAGCTAAATAAAAGATGCTAACTACTGAACGCACTAACTACTGACAGGCATAGTTAGCAAATGAAAGATTTTGATGCAGAACAAACAATGTATTTACCTTAATAGTGTTCAAAAGTAATTTTATATATATATATATATATATATATATATATATATATATATATATATATATATATATATATATATATATATATATATATATATATATATAATGACATCCAGTCTTACAAATTTCCTTTTTCTGATGGACACACGACCAGATCATCTGCTCTCAGAACTCTGTCATCTCTCTCCCCACATCCACTACTGCTGGCGACCCACCTCCAGCTGCACAATGCTACACGCTGTTCACATCCAACTCCCCATCACTACAATAGCGAATATTCCAACAATGCCAACCATCCACAGACTGCACACAGCACAACCAGTGAGTTTCATACAGAGCGCTATGTGGTGTTACCAACATAAAAATCTAAACAGCCTACTTACATAGCTCCCATGCTCCCCACCAAAAATTTTACAAATTGTTTTGGGCAGTGCCCAATAGTTATTTGCTAAAAATTTTTATATCAACGCTAACAAGTATATCAAATGCACACACTTATCGATACAATGTTGGTCAAAAGCAAAAACGTTCTCACAGTCCATAAAGACAGTCCTGATCATTCATCACAGTAGTAATTGCAGTTTTTTTCTCAAATTCTGAGCAGTAAAAGAAATTGCACACGGAAGTAGTGGATTTCCATGCAGTCTTTAAGAAGTAGTGTTGTCCTTCCAATGGAAGGACAGTGCTGACTCTTGACATGCAGACAGGTAATGGGTCACAACACAGCAAACCCACAGCAGAGTCAGTCGAAGTTTTGAAGAATATTGGTAAGTAGATTATCACAGAGCAGACCCACTGTAGTCCTGGTAGAGATTATGGTATTGGTGAGCCACCAGAGGTGCAGACCCACTGCAGTCCTTGTAGAGGTAATGGTATTTGTGGGCCATTAAAGGTGCAGACCCGATGTAGTCCTTGTAGAGATAATGGTATTGGTGGGCCATTGAAAGTACAGACCCCCAGCAGCCATCTGTTGCGACTGTGTGGGTGCACAATCACCATTGAAGAGTCTTGCGGACAATATAGCAAGTCCATGAACCACCAATTGTGCAATCACAAAAAAAATTTTTGAAATGTTCTTAAAACCAGCAATGCTGGTAAGCAGTCCCTTGTTGAATTATCAACACATGTGCAATCACCAAGAGTCCCTTTTTTCACATATTGTGCATATACTATGACCAACAGAAATGTGTTCAGTGAAATGAAACTTAATTTGAAGAACTGGTGTCTATACAATTACAAATTTACGACATGAAAATACAATTACAAAGGTACAAAATACATCATTAAAGAACATAGTAATACAGATAACATTTGTAGTAATGTGGGCTTTACAAAAGAATAGAATTAAACATATACATCAGTGATGTAGGAATTATGACATAAGTAAATAAATAAAAAAAATGAGAAGAGCTTTTGAATGATTAACTTCACACATGACATTAAAACAGAACAGAATAAATAATGTTTAAACATCTTTACAAAGTAAATAACATAGAATTAGAAAAATTCTCCAATGTATCTCTTATCAGATAAACACATAAAGACAGGAAGAACACAAATACACAAGGGCACACAAACACATAGCGGGATAACAGAAAAGGAAAGGACAGGGTTCGTTTTCAGTATGACATTTGGTACTGCAGTATTTATCATATATGATTTGCAAACAAAACTTTCTTTACTTCTTGGAGATCTCCCTGAGTTCATCATTATTCCCAAAAAGTTCTCTCTATACCTGCTTTCTGCATTCTATTCATATCCTCTTTCAAAATAATTATTCTTCATTGTGCACTAATTTTTTCTCCCAAACCCTTTTTTTATATAACTTCTCAATGAATTTCTTCCAATTCATCGCAACTCATTCTCTTATATAGCCTACCCCCTCTTAAGCTAACTACTGAGCTTACACAAACAGCAATGACAAAAAATGCAAATTGGCAAAGCAAGCAGCAGTCTATCTAGATTAGCAAAGGAAATGCAACATTACAACTAATTTAGGCCAATGTGCAGCAACAAGCAAAAATAAATCTGTAGTAAAATTGGGATAATACAATGTAAAATTCAGTGGAACTATGCCTGGCAAACAGCAGCAGCAAATGCAATAACTTATACCTAAACATGATAAAGCTCAACCAGAAAGAATATTACAGTAAAGATAGGAAATGTCTAATACCGATGTCAGATCTTAACACTACAGTGATACATCACCTTAACTTACTCTACCAAAAAGTTACCAAATCGAAAAAATTATGTATGCAATTCCTGTGACAGGAAATGTCTATTTGTCCTTCCTTTTTTTAAGAAAGTAGATCATAAAATTATTATTTAATGGATCTGTAGGCATAAAATAGTGATATTAGTACATCTATTAAATTTTATTTTAATCAGTGCTGCAGTGCAACTAGAAACTAGATATTAAACAAAATGAGCAAATATATACATAAAGTAAGGCGTGAAACGCCATTCACTAGCCATTTGGCATTTCATAAGGCAGTAAAAAATCTCTCAACTAGCAAGAAAACAGACATAAAATTTTTTTCATCATTTTATTAGGCATTTCAGTAAAAATCAGAAATTACAAGCTCCAAAGTGTAATGATGTGTTTCCAAGTATGAGCGTGTCGTATTTGCGATGCTTACTACAAAGGAATATCAATATCGAGGTTAATGGCCTCTTTCTTCTCCACCTAATAGCTTTTTACCTGGGTGACTGTTGAGCAGCTGGGCGCCTACAGTGCATTGCGACAAGGTCACTTACCTTCCTTATCGAAATATTTACGCCAGCAGTCTCTGCTACAGTGACAGTCTGATATATAATTTCACACGTTGAGAATTTTCTTTACAAATGTGTAGAAACGAAATCTCATGAATAGCATCGTTGTGATACTCACATTCATGCATGTCTGACAGTAGAATTCTTGGTTTCCAACATCTTTTTTACAAATCAGAGTCCCTAACCACTACTCATCATTCATATACATATAAACATGTAATCACATTTCTCATATAGTATCATCTTATTGATCATAAACATATCTCAACAGCATAATACACATAGTTGTTGCAATAATAACATCATAACACCTCATTCAAATCTCAAAAATGTCGTAGCTTTCTTCAGTACTCTCACAACCTTTAAAAAATGGTCTCTGCTCGTTTCAATAAAGTCATCTACCTCAAAAGTACTTCAAAAATCATTATCCCATACCAAAGACATCATTCAAAACTCTCATAGTATCACAATGGTTCAAAAAAAATGAAGAGTTCACAAAGTACAGGCAAAATACAATTTCGTAAGTGTGAAGTTATCCAACTGTATAATTGCGTAAACATGTGTCACTGATGTAGTAAAAAAATGATTATCTCTCTGAGTTAAATGATCAGATAGCTGTGTAATTCTGTGTTAGAGAAATATGGTACCGATGTGTAAAGTTGTATAAGCAAATACCATATTAGCTAGGGCTCCTAGTGCTTGCCACACGCTTAGTACACAAAGTAGGCGTTTACCCCCTGAGGATTAATGTAATTATACCCTCAGGTGTTACAGATTACAGCAATGGAATGAAATGCATCATGGAAAACCTTTGTATCTTTGTAATTCAAAAATCTTTAAAAATAAATGTTTTAAGTACAAAATTAATCACTCAAATACGTGAACTGTAGCGCTAAACTGTGTGTCTTGTTGAAAGATAATCTCTGTCATTAATGAATGGTAAAAATGTGCCAAGTGCCGTAATTATCATTGTACTTAAGCAAAGTTCTGTAGAAGTCAATGTACTTACCTGATAATGAACAAAAGTGAAGTGCTATGCATATAGATATCGTAGTTATCACGTACATTACCATGATCAAGAAAGTACTATACTATAACGTATTGTTGTGCTACCAGAAAGACTGCATCATTGTAGCTATATGATAAAAGTTACTACTAAAACATGTTTTACTTTCCAGAAGAATTCAAAAAATCTGTGTAGATATAAAACAGATCTAGCGCAAAAGCAATAATATAAATTCTGTCACTTATCAGTAGCATCGCGATATAATGATGTAGCTGTCAAACAAACCAAATACTAAGTCATCTGTAATCTCTCAGAAACTACTTTAAATCCAGAATGTTTTTTCAAGTAAACCAAAATGTTGCATCAAAATCTCATTAGCAGTACTAGTATATGTTCTAATTATGTAGGCCTTATAGTCATAATGTAATCTTGCAACTAACAAGCAAGAATGTACACACACTATAACACTGTGTCGCCTGTTCACAATAACAATGCATTCGTAATTACTGTCTAAATATGTTCCCTAGGTTCTAGACTGGATAGTTAACTTCAAACCATTGTTGCATATTAGCGATTTCTAAGTGTGACAAAGCGTACTAGCAACGTGAAGTAAAAAATTTTATGGCAAAGACTAAGTTAAAAAGCAGATTATCTCTCAATAAACGGTTTTACATGTGAAATGTGGTGCAATCCTTTACTCTTCCTAGTACGCAGAGTTTCAACTTCAACACAATTATCATGTGGTATACATCGGTAAAGAATGCTCAGATCTTTCTCAAGGATAGCATCTATGTTATTTTTTTCTGAGCCAGTCGGCGCACGTGGCTATCTGCGGTGCGAGTCATTGTCTGTTACCTTTGCTGTCATGCATCACTACTGGTATTTGGAATCTAACTTCTACAAATTCACCTTGTCGAGAGGGCCCTACCCTGTTTGAATCCCGCCAGTTCTGATGACATTCAGGCTGTCGTTATGATTATATCGTCTGTCGTCATGTCGGTAGTTTCCGTAGTTTCTTTTTGTCGGTCATGTGTGGAGGATTTCTCCCAGAATCGTAACTGCGCGGTGGACCGTTACGTCTGAAGTTATTCTGTCTCCCTTGGTAATAATTATGTTGGTGCCCATATTGTCTGTTTCTCTGATTGTATCTGTCATAGTCATTACCGCTGACAGGTGAACTTTCCCTGTAATTATTATTAATCTGCCAACAGTTGTCATATGCGTGGTGTCTGTTTTGGTCACAATTTGCGTTGTAAGAATAGCTTTGTCGTGCCCAGTTGTTATTTCTGTCATCGCAGAATTGTGATGGATGTGACCTGTAATTGTTGTGTTCCTGTTTTTGCATCCCGCGATTGTCAGTGTAAATTCCCAATTCTTGTAACAGTCCCTGAAAAGCTTCGATGTCGTTTTTGCAACGTCCTGCCAAAATAATATGTCTTAAATGTTCAGGCAGTTTGATTCAGCAAATGTGAATAAGTTCTGAGGGGCTGTATGGGTTTGACAGATACTGATTCCTGTGCAACATGTCTTCAAAATATTTGACGAGACTGAAAAATTCAGATTGTTCGAAATGTTTCATGATTCTGATGCTATGTTTCACGCGATCTTGAATAGCTTGAGACCAATATGCTGAGAGGAAGGCATGATAAAATTCTCCTTCACTGTGACAATCATGAAATACCGATCGCGTTCTTACAGCTGGTATTCAAATCTGTGCTATAATCTGTGCCCCAATGACTAGTTGGGATGAAAACAATGAGAGAATTGATGAAGCCATGCTTGTGGATGAATGTCGTTGCCAGAATTCTTAAATGTTTTGAATTTACGTGTAGTAATGAATAGCTTATATTCAAAGTCATCATGTCGGCGAGTCACATATCGGTCATTGTTACGTCGTATCGTTGGTTCCATCTCAAAATTTGGCGCACCTTGCCAATCATGAAAGAAGGTTGTATACATGGAAGAACACTGGAGATACTAGAAGATATCAGATAGATTATATAATGGTAAGACAGAGATTTAGGAACCAGGTTTTAAATTGTAAGACATTTCCAGGGGCAGATGTGGACTCTGACCACAATCAATTGGTTATGAACTGTAGATTAAAACTGAAGAAACTGCAAAAAGGTGGGAATTTAAGGATATGGGACCTGGATAAACTGATTCAACCAGAGGTTGTACAGAGTTTGAGGAGGAGCATAAGGGAACAATTGACAGGAATGGGGGAAAGAAATACAGTAGAAGAAGAATGGGTAGCTCTGAGGGATGAAGCAGTGAAGGCAGCAGAGGATCACGTAGGTAAAAAGACGAGGGCTAGTAGAAACCCATGGGTAACAGAAGAAATACTGAATTTAATTGATGAAAGGCGAAAATTTAAAAATGCAGTAAATGATGCAGGCAAAAAAGAATACAAATTTCTCAAAAATAAGATAGACAGGAAGTGCAAAATGGCTAAGTATCAATGGCTAGAGGACAAATGTAAGGATGTAGAGGCTTATCTCACTAGGGGTAAGATAGCTACTTCCTACAGGAAAATTAAAGAGACCTTTGGAGAAAGGAGAACCACTTGCATGAATATCAAGAGCTTTGATGAAAACCCAGTTCTAAGCAAAGAAGGGAAAGCAGAAAGGTGGAAGGAGTATATAGAGGGTCTATACAAGGGCGATGTACTTGAAGATAATATTATGGAAATGGAAGTGGATGTAGATGAAGATGAAATGGGAGATATGATAGTGCATGAAGAGTTTGACAGAGAACTGAAAGACCTGAGTCGAAACAAGGCCCCCAGAGTAGACAACATTCCATTAGAACTACTGACAGCCTTGGGAGAGCCAGTCCTGACAAAACTCTACCATCTGGTGAGCAAGATGTATGAAACAGTCAAAATAGCCTCAGACTTCAAGAAAAATAAAATATTTCCAATCCCAAAGAAAGCAGGTGTCGACAGATGTGAAAATTACCGAACTATCAGTTTAAGAAGTCACAGATGCAAAATGCTAACGCGAATTCTTTACAGACGAATGGAAAAACTAATAGAAGCCGACCTCAAGGAAGATCAGTTTGGATTCCGTAGAAATGTTGGAACATGTGAGGCAATACTGAGCCTACGACTTAGCTTAGAAGAAAGATCAAGGAAAGGCAAACCCACGTTTCTAGCATTTGTAGACTTAGAGAAAGCTTTTGACAATGTTGATTGGAATGCTCTCTTTCAAATTCTGAAGGTAGCAGGGGTAAAATACAGGGAAGCGAAAGGCTATTTACAATTTGTTCAGAAACCACATGGCAGGTATAAGAGTTGAGGGGTATAAAAGAGAAGCAGTGGTTGGGAAGGCAGTGAGACAGTGTTGTAGCCTATCCCCGATGTTATTCGATCTGTATATTGAGCATGCAGTAAAGGAAACAAAAGAAAAGTTCGGAGTAGGTATTAAAATCCATGGAAAAGAAATAAAAACTGTAGTTGGTCTTTGGCCTCCCCAATCAGCCTCCTCCAGTGTCCTTGGTCCGTGTATTCTTATTCAGACAGCCCCAGCATACTCATATCCTCTCTAACCTGATCAATCCATCAGAGTCGTAGTCTTCCCTGTGGTCTTTTGCCTCTAATATGGGGTATGTCCACAAAGTAAGTTCTGTTTGGTTATATAAAACAAACATGTACAGCTACAGGAAAAATATTTATTGTACAAAAATCTACAACTGTTAAACTACTTTTCTACATAGCTTCTGAAATTTTGTAGGCACTTGTCATAGTGTGGCACAAGTTTTTGTATGCCTTCTTCATAGAAGGTTGCCACCTGTGTATTCAACCATGTGGTAAAATGTTATTTCAGCTCATCATCATTGTTGAAGTGTTGACCACCAAGGACAGATTTTAGCTGTAAGAAGAGATGAAAGTCGCTAGGAGTGAGGTTCGGGCAGTACGGAGGAACATGTCCCAGTGAAATTCCCGTAAGAGTTGTTTGGTCACATTCACCGTGGGTACCCAACGTGAGCAAAGTTTTCGAAATTTCAGTTTTTCAGTAACAATTTCATGAATTAGCAAGGGCACTAACTGTAAACTTACAGTTGTGCTTAATCTTCTCTTCAATTGTGTGAACCAGTTCATCAGTAACTACAGATGAGGGGTCCACTTCGTTCTTCATCATGCACTTGATCACGTGCTTCATTGAACAGTCTGACCCATCTTCTAACCATTGAACCATTCATAGCATTTTGTCCATAAACCTTGCAGATTTGCCGGTGAATTTCCTTTGGTTTAACTTTCTTTGCATTTAGAAAATGAATCACAGATTTGATTTCACACGCAGCAGCATTTTCAATTACGGCTGACATTATAAAGAAGCACTACAAAGTACACATCGGCAGCAGTGATATGAAAATGACGTACATGTCTTCTCCTTGAGTCAAAGTAATTGCTGCACTTGCTCAGAACTGTGATCGTAGCACTTCTGCAAATAGAAATAGAATGGAACTTACTTTTTGGATGACCCTCGTAGTTTGCTCCACTGCCTGCCTGATGATCTGGTCTTCTCAACGCATACCACTTCAGTCTTCTTTCTTTGATCACAGCCACGATGTCCACCCACTTGTATAGCTGCTGCAATTCACAGTTCTTTCTTTTCCTCCATTCATCTCCATCCTTCACTGGCCCAAAAATCTGTCTGAAGATTGCATTCTCAAATGTCAGGAGTTTTCTTTCCATCTTTTGGGTAATGGTCTAGGTCTCTGCTTCTTATAATACTGCAGGTTGTATTATTGTCTTGTAGATCTTGGTCTCTGAAGATCTTGATAGAAACCGGGACTTTAACAGCTTTCCCGGAGCAAACCTTTACATGTTTCCTGCTTGTATTCGTGCAGTAATTTCCTGGTCTATCTCATTCCTTTCATTGAGTATAGCCCCAAGATATTTAAAGTCTTTTTGCCCTTTCAAAGACTTAGTCCTCCACCTTCAGGGGTCTGTCATCATTTTCTCTGCTAACTATGAGGTATTTTTTCTTATCCATATTCAACTTCAGGCCTGCTCACATTGCCTCTTCTATTAATGTTCTTGTCATCTGAACCAGATCTTGCTCTTTCTCTGCTATTAAAAGTACATCATTTGCATAGGCCAGGGTGTTGATCCTTCTTTCCAACTGTATTCCTGTCTCTAGGCTTGCTATCTTTCTCAGGGCTCTCTCCAGTATCAGGTTAAACAGAAGAGGGGAGAGGCAGTCTCCATGTCGCACTCCAGTCCTCACCTTGAACTTCTTTGATTGCTTCCATTTACTTTCACCATACGTGTTGTCTCCTGGGTACATATCCATGTCAGTTTTATGAGATTTCTGGGAACTTGAGCCCTTTCGAATTCTTGCCATATTACTTGTCTATTCACACTATCATATGCTTTTTGGAAGTCCACAAAAAGACAGTGAACATTTTTGCAGAATTCCCAGCTCTTTGCTAGTACTTGCCATATTGTATGCAAATGGTCTACAGTTGCCTTTCCATTTCTGAAACCTGCTTATTGGAATCCCAGTACTTTCTCAACACGTGGTGTTAGTCGCTTCAGTAGCAACATGCTCAAGATCTTAGAAGCTGTACATAGTAATGTGATTCCTCAATAGTTGCTACATATCATTAGGTCTCCTTTATTTAATATAGGGCAGATGCCAGACTCCTTCCATTCTTCTGGGATCCTTTCCTTCTTCCAAATTAAGCAGAGTAAGTGGTATAGTCTCACTTGTAGAGTAGCTCTTCCCTCCATGAGTATCTTTGCAGGTATGCCATCTATTACTGGTGCCTTCCACCTCTTCAGCAGTTTTATGGTCACTCTTACCTCTTCCATGGTTGGTAGTTCATACTCCCCATGTTTATATCCACATTCAGGAGGTTATCAAAGTAGTTTGTTCATTCCTCCATAGCTTTCATTTCATCTGTGATTATCTGTCCTTCTTGACCTCTGATCATATCAATCCTTAGATTGTATCCTTTCTTGAAGAAACTGACTGTCCTGTAAAAGTCTCTTGTATTTCCTACTGTCCAGTCTTCTTCTGCCAGTTTTATTTTACTGTTTATGAACTCTCACTTTTCTGTTTGAAGGACTTGTCTTGCCTCTCTAGCTGTTACCATATATCCCAACCTTGTTCTTTCATCCTGTTCATTTGTCAGCCATAACAGTTTTGCTGCTTTTCTCTTGGTGACTGCATCTCTATGCCTATCATTAAACCATCCTCTGCTCTTCCTCCACTTCTCCATTGGCACCTCACTTGTAGCATCTTTTAAACCTGTCTTGATTTGCAACCAAAACTTTTCAATATCATCTTCATCTTCTTCTTCTATGGAAGCAAACCTGTTTCCAATTCCAAGTGCATATCTTTCCTTAATGCGGTCCTCTTTCAGTAGGTCTGCATTTATTTTCTGGTCTGCTTCTCTTCTCCTGCTCTTATGGCTTTCTATCCTCTCCTGTATGGTTGTCACCACAAGATAATGGTCCGATCCTATTTCTGCACCTCTTTAAGATTTTACGTTCTGGATAGCATTTCTGTGTCTGACATCCATAACTATGTGGTCTATTTGGTTCTGAGTTTCTTGGTCAGATGACTTCCATGTTATCTTATGGATGTCTTTGCGAGGAAAGTAGGTACTCATAATTATTAATTTTTTTGAAGCTGCCAGATTGACTAATTTCATTCAATTATTGTTAGAGGAATCATGGACTGTGAAGGCCAGCATAAGGTCTCAAAATATCTTCTCTTCCTTCTATAGCATTGGTATCACCAAGTAAAACCTTCACATTGTATGATGGTGCATCTTCATACACTGATTCTAGGTCTTCATAGAAACAGTCTTTTTCACTGTCATCTTTATATTCTGCAGGTGCATGGAATGAAACCAGAGTTACGTTGCAGAATTTTCCTTTTATTCTTATCGAGCATATTCTTTCATTAACAGCCTTAAAGTCCATGATATTTCCCCTTACTCTGTCGGCTACTGCAAAGCCTACTCCAAACTGATGTTTACCTTCTTTATTTCCTCTGCAGAAGTAGCTATACCACTTATCTTCATGTATTCCTTCTCCAGGCCATCTCATTTCTTGCAGTGCCACTATGACTAGCCTGTACCTATTCAGTTCTTCATCCAGGACCTTCACCTTTCCAGGTGAGAATAGTGTTTTTACATTCCAAGTGCCATACTTCACTCTATGTTTGTCCTGTGATCTCCTGGCATTAACCATTGACTTTCTGGGGTTGTTTCCATTGTTCCATACCAAATGCGAGGCTATTTCCTGGTGTTTCATAACACTCATCTTTTTTACAGTGTGGGGGTGTTGGCCCCATGTCCAACCCCCAACCTGGAGGATCAGGGTGTCCCATTCAGTCTGGATCATCACGACAAGGTAAGGACACCATAGGGGGATATGTTACATACATCAAACTATTCTTTCATTTCCATTCCTATGACAGTTTCTTCATGGGGTTTGTAATATTATTCAGATTTTCATAATACAATGTTTATGTCTTGGATGTGAATTCTGTGAAACAGTATACCACAAGGATGCACCTGCAATTATTTGCAAACAGATTAACACCAGACTAACTGCCTCTAAAAGGAAAAGCAAGAAGGGGAAGATGAGTAAGAAGATGGTGAGGTGAGCTGTAATCATATGGTGAACATAATGGCAACAATAGCACAAGACACAGAGCAGTGGAACCAGTCAGAAACAATAGCAGTCACTAATTGCTAGTTACAAAATTAAAAAATAAACATAGACAAACAAACGAATACACCACTGAATGTCTACTCATGACTTGGATTCAATTCAAACCATTGACCTCTAGTTATGCCTGATCTAAATATGCTCATGGTGCAGATTGTGGATGAATGACAGTAACTGAGGTGTCATCAAAAAGTATGTCAGATGTAGAATATTATATCTGGTGTTGATTTATCTTTTTTGTCATGGTGATGATGATGAAGATTTTCAAAGGAATTTTCTTCAACTGCATGGCCTGTCCTCCAGTGTGGGCCTGCAGCTTAATGGGATTCGGCAAACACTTGCAGTATGCAGATAAAGTGACTTGCCATCCTCATGTCTAGCATCTCTGGCACATTAATGAGTTTTTAGGTATCCTTTAGCCACACAGCAGCAATAAGCAGTAGTAAAATTTATTGTCAAAGGCTATACAAATTCACTCCAAGGATGACTATGGGAACAGAAGTTGCTCTGTATTGGGAACTGTGGATTAAATATCATTGCATGCAATGGCTGGACCTCGGAATGTCAAGGGTCTACTCCTACACTTGAGTTTTGGACCGAATAAATACACGGTAGTCAGAAAACAGATGCGTAGTAATTGTGAATATTACCAAACTATCAGTTTAATACGTTGCAAAATACTGAAACAAATTATTTACAAAAGAATGGAAAAACTGATAGGAGCCAACCTCGGAGGAACATCTATTTGGGTTCTGAAGAAATGTTGGAAGAGGTGAGACTGTACTGACTCTACAACTTATCTTATAAGATAGATTGAAGAAAAGCAAACTGAAGTTTATAACATTTTTAAACTTAGTGAAAGTTTTCAATAATTTTGACTGGAATACACTCTTTGAAATTCAGAAGGTAGCAGGGGTAAAATACAAGGAGCAAAAGGCTATTTATAATCTGTACAGAAACCAGATGACAGCTACATGAGTCTAGGGGCATGAAAGACAGCAGTGGTTGAGAAGGGAATGAAACAGGCCTGTAATGTATCCATGATGTCATTCAGTCCATGCAGTGGGTGAGCAGTAAAGCAAGACAAAGAAAAATTTGGAGAAGGAATTAAAGTTTGTGGAGAAGAAGAAAAAACTTTGAGTTTTGTCAATGACATTGCAATTCTGTCACAGACAGCAAACGACTTGGCAGAGTACTTGAACACAATGGACACTGTCTCAAAAGGAGGATGTTGGGTGAAGATAAACTTCTGTGTTCTGGCCAATCAGACCTGGCTGACTGCCATGGCATCTTCTACCAATAGCATCATCGGGTGCAATATGGAGGAGCATGTTGTCAGCAGACTGCTCTCCCAGTCATTGTCACATTTCTTGACCTGGGAACCACTACTAAACGACTGAGTAGCTCCTCAGTTGGCTTCACAGGGCTGTTTGCAGCTTTTGAAATATAATACTACAGATGAATGCTGAAGATTACCAAGGCCATTCAATAAGTAGTGCAACACTTTTCTTTCTCGGCCAATTTCAGAATCTGTTGTGGGACATTGTGGAATATTCCTGCTTCAGACCCTATAGTTCCATGAAGTTCCAGTAGGTGGTGGTACTATATGCAGCCTTCAAAATGGCATCTGTAACATAGGCGCATTTCAAGTAGAGAGTTCTCATTGAGTTTCTTTTGGTAGAAAACCAGTGAATTGCAAATATTCATAGGTGCTTTTAGAATGATGACAGAGACCTGGCAATGTACAAAAGCATGGTGAGTCATTGGGTGAGGCATCTGCCATCACCGCAACGACGTCACGCAAACCTGTCTGATCTTCCACATGATGGTCAGCCGCACGGAGCTGTGATTTCTGCAATGCTGGGATGTGCAGACACTCTCATTCAAGGTGATCAATGGATCACAATCAAACACCTTGCTGCTCAACTGAGTGCCTCTGTTGGTAGTCCTGGCAGGCCTGTACATCAGTTTGGGGCACTCAAAGGTGTGTGCCTGCTGGATTCCCCGCTGCCAAACAGAAGAGCACAAAGACTAACAATGAACCATCCGTGTGGAATTTCTTGCATGTTACAAGGCCGATCATGACAGTTTTTTATCAGGCATCATCACAGGCACTGAAATGTGGTTTCACCACTTTGAACCAGAAACAAAACGGCAATCCATGGAGTAGTGCCACACCACCTCTCCTGCAAAGAGAAAATTCAAAACCACACCCTCAGCTTGTAAAGCATTGCGTCAGTATTCTGGGACTCTGGAGGGGTTAATCTGTTTGATGTCCTCCCTCATGGTGCAACATTCAACTCTGAAGTGTATTGTGCTACCCCCAGGAAATTGAAGAAATGACTTTAGTGGTTCATTGCCACCAAAATTCTAATGAACTTCTCTTTCTCCATGACAACATAAGGTCTCACACAAGTCCACACACCTGATGGAATCTCACAAGACTTTGTTGGTCTGTTCTTCCTCATCTGCCCTACAGCCTGAATTTTGCACTTTCTGACTTCTATCTGTTTGGCCCAATGAAGGATGTAATCCATGGGAAGCAGTATGTGGATGATGGGGAGGTTGTTGATGGTGCACGATGTTGGCTCTGATGTCGATGGTAGAGTGGTATCATGCAGACAGATAGTCCCTCCAAGTAAGGTGGCATAAGGCCTTTGTATTGAATGGACATTATGTTGAAAAATAGGATTTTGTAGCGAGAACAGTGGGGCTAATATGGTGTATTGGACTGCTGAATAAAAAGAAAAAAGTGTTGCATTACTTACTGAATGCCCCTCATAGGTGGGTAGATTATGTAATTTATGAGGATGTATTGAGTAGAATTGCAAAGAAAAGAAAACTGTACCTCGTCTCCTACCTTCCAAACTTTACAGAAGCTCTCCTGCGAACCTTGCAGAACTAGCACTCCTGAAAGAAAGGATATTGCAGAGACCTGGCTTAGCCACAGCCTGGGGGATGTTTCCAGAATGAGATTTTAACTCTGCAGTGGAGTGTGCGCTGATATGAAACTTCCTGGCAGATTAAAACTGTTTGCTGGGCTGAGACTTGAACTTGGGACCTTTCACGGGAGAGTGCTCTCCATCTGAGCTACCCAAGCACAACTCATGCCACATCCTCACAGCTTTACTTCTGCCAGGACCTCATTTCATATCAGCGCACACTCCACTGCAGAGTGAAAATCTCATTCTGGAAACATCCCCCACGCTGTGGCTAAGCCAGGTCTCCGCAATAACCTTTCTTTCAGGAGTGCTAGTTCTGCAAGTTTCACAGGAGAACTTCTGTAAAGTTTGGAAGGTAGGAGACGAGGTACTGGCAGAAGTAAAGCTGTAAGGACGGGGTGTGAGTCGTGCTTGGGTAGCTCAGATGGAGAGCACTTGCCCGCAAAAGGCAAATGTCCTGAGTTCGAGTCTCGGCCCGACACACAATTTTAATCTGCCAGGAAGTTTCATATCAGTGCACACTCTGCTGCAGAGTGGAAATTCTCGTTCTGGAAACATTAAGATATCATCAATTTAGTATTGTAGGGAAGTGAGTTGGGTAAAAATTGCACAGGTTGACCAAGAGATGAGTGCAGTAAGGGAGTTCAAATGGATGTGGGATGCAGTAATTATTCAGGGATGAAGAGGCTCGCACAGCACAGGACATAGTAGCATGGAGAGCTGCATCAAACCAGTCTTCAGACTGAAGACCACAACAATAAATTCAGGGTAAACTAATAATAGCCTGATGTACAATACATTTATATCTGCTTTAGCTATATCCAGTACATGACTCTTTTTCCCTTTTGTTTAACAATTAGGCATTAGACATAACATGTTAAAATGTTTCATATTCTTGAAATTGGCATTTGACAATTAGGTGAAACAGGCATTGTTTTGGCGTATCATTATTAGTCACAAAGTTCACAAAACAACAACAGAAATACTATATGAAAATCACCATGCCTTGGACCAAATCTGAACTGGTGAATGACATACATATTTTAAAGAAACCAGCCATGGATACATGCCTACTATAGACATCCATCCCTTTGCTATCTACTAGCATTCAGAAACTTTACAGTGCGGTAATCAACTATTTGTTCAAATAAAAGCAACTTTCTTCAGAAATAGTTGACAACATTTTATTCAGGGACAACAAAAAATGCATGGATGGTACCTAACACAAGACAAAAGTGTCCTTGTCATGGGCAGGATTTATATCCCATCTCAAAAAAGCATGTTAGTGTCTTGGCCCATTCAGCCAGAGCCACACAGGTGTATGGGATGATTTAAACTGGCAAGAATTTCAGACTTGTATTCCTTCAGACTGTCACCACTACTGCTCCTTTTGACAGAAATATATTTACTTCATCCTTAGGCATCAGTGTACGAATGGCAAGCATAAAGAGATAAAAGATAGAAACATAACTGTCTACTACAATTAGAGATTAAAACCTAAGGATAGGAAATTTTCTGTTCACGTTCACGTTTTGCCGCAGCAAATCTATAGAATTTCATTTAGTGGTTCTTTGGTCTCTCCAGCAGTTTAACTGTAGTGTACCTCTTCATTATTTAACTAGCATTTCCAGAAAGTAGCGAAAAGTTTACATTGTTATTTCAGAAACTTTGCACTCTTGTTTTTGTTTACACATAGTTGCGTATAGGCCAAATTTGTGGAACCATATTTTCGTGTTTATCTGTAATTTAACTGACTTATTCTTAATAAACTATTACGTTTATCATGAGTAAAAATTGCTTGACTTGCCATAGAATTGTTAGATCAGGGCTTTGGTTTGATGGGTGCTGTAATTTTTTCCATGTGGGCGACTGTAGTGGCATGGGAATAGGGGAAGTAAATGAGACTCATCAGTGGTTTTGTAGGATTTGTAGCAGAGATAGGAAGATACTAGAACAGGAGTGGAAAATTGCCACCCTTCAGGCTGAGTTAGACAAGGCCAGGGGAGATCCTGACAGGTTAAGGAGGGAAAAGGGTAAAGAGAGGTGGGAAGTGACAACAGGCAACAGGAGGATCAGGCCAAGAACTTTGTCAGACAGTTTCGTGGTGAATGTGGAAAATAGATTTGACCTGTTGCTTCAGTTAGAAGCTGGTGAGCCTCAAGCAGTTGCAGGTATAGACAGGGCACAACAAACTTTCAGCAGCAAATTGGAAAGAAAGAATGTAGGGAAATCAGTAAAGAGAAATAAAAAGAAAGTGTTGTTGTTAGGTAGTTCCCATGGAAGAGGTGTTGAACAACTTTTGCAGGATGAACTAGGGTCAGAATACCAGGTCATCAATTTTTTAAATCCTAGTGCTGGTCTGGAGCAGCTAACAGAGGATTTAGGATCACTTTACAAAGATTTCACTAAGGAAGACACCATAGTTATAGTGGCAGGTAATAGTACTGACAGAGATTCTGGGTACAGTATAGAGTGTGACCTGGCAAAGATTGCATCAGTATTGAAGCGTACTAGTGTTGAGTTTGTATCTGTTCTTGTGTGCTATGATCGACCTCATTTGAAGTCTTCTGTGAAGAGAGTTAATTTGGAGTTGGAATGGCTGCTTATGTCGGGTTCAGGGTCACACATTGGTGTGGTTCCTGTTGATTCTCTCAATAGGTGGGATTATACTAAGCATGGCCTTCACCTCAACAGGAAGGGGAAGGGTAAACAGGCTGGGAAAATAGCAGGAAAGTTAAAGGGGGGAGGCACTGTCATGAGTGATAAAATACGTGGTTATAGGGGTCAGAAAAGACCCTTTTTTAGGGTAGTGAGGACAGAAAGAAACCAAATTTTAAGAGAAGTTAGGACTGACACAAACCTTCAGTTTGAGAAAGAAACCAAAAAACATAATTCTAGCTTATTACATCAGCATAAACAGCTATTGGTTAATAATTTTCAACAGTCAGCAGATATTTTAACTCTACCCAATTTTAACTCAGTTAATGTGAAATGTCAGCTATCTTTATTGCATCAAAATATTCGAGGACTGAGAAATAAAATTAATTAATTAATTATCTGCACAGATGAATTAGAGTCTTCAAACCCTGCTGACATAATCTGCCTCTCTGAACATCATGTGACCACTGGTATAGAACTTTTAAGTGTTACAGGATTTAGGTTAGCATCTGACTTTTGTAGATCAGAAATGGAGAAAGGAGGAGTCGCCACATTCATCAGGAACTCTCATAAATTTAAGAACGTAGGCATTCATAAATTTTGCCAACAGCATATGGAAGCATGTGCAACAGAAGTAGAATTTCACAAAAAATCTTTCATAATATTAAGTGTATATCGAGCACCTGCAGGTAACTTTAATCTGTTCGTAAACCACCTTGAAGCTGTACTGGCCCATTTAACAACCAAAAACAAAGAAATAGTGGTTGCTGGTGATTTCAATGTAGATTTCCTTAAAGACTCTCCCAATAAGAACTTGTTTGAGTTAGTAACACTATCATTCAACTTAATTCCCACTGTAAAGTTCCCCACTAGGGTAGCCAATTGCTCACAAACAGCTACTGATAATATCTTTATACAAAAGTCCAATGAACAAAATTACATTACAAAACCAATAGTCAATGGCCTCTCAGACAATGACATGCAGTTCCTTCTGTTAATTGTTAATAGTGAACAGGATATAAAATCTGTGAAATCTGAGCTCAAGACGGTAATCAATAAGCCAAAAATTGATTATTTTAGGACACTACTCAGAGACATTCACTGAACTGATGTTTACAGTGCTCATGGCATGAATGAAAAATATAACACTTTTGCTAATAACATGCTTACCTTATTCAAACACTGTTTTCCCCCAAAACTTACCAAGATTAGAGAAAAGTCTACAAAGAAGCCATGGATTACTCAAGGAATAGGGGTATCTTGTAAAACAAAAAGAAAGCTGTATCTGTCAATCCGAAACAGTTCCGATGTTGATGCTATAGCACATTACAAGAAATACTGCAAAATATTAAAGGCTGTAATATGGACATAAAAGCAAATATATTACAAGGAAAAGATTGTCATGTCGGATAACAAAATAAAGACTATATGGGATCTAGTGAAGGAGGAGACTGGTAGAACCAGACATGAAGAGGGACAAGTAGCATTAAGAGTAAATGATACATTTGTGACAGATGTGTATAGTGTTGCAGAACTTTTTAACAAACATTTTACAACTGTTACTGACAAGATTGGGTTGTCAGGTTCTGTAAATGCTGCTATGGAATACCTCAGACCAGACATTTCAAGTAACTTCCATAATATGAATTTGACTGTCACTACCCCAGCAGAAATAATATCCATCATAAAATCTTTAAAATCAAAAACATCAAGTGGGTATGATGAAATATCAACAAAGTTAATTAAAGAATGTGATTCTGAGTTAAGTAACATATTAAGCTATCTGTGTAACCACTCATTTATCAGTGGAATATTTCCTGAATGGTTGAAATATGCTGAAGTTAAGCCACTGTTTAAGATGGGAGATAAAGAAATAGCATCAAATTCCTACCAGTTTCACTTTTGCCGGCATTCTCAAAAATTTTAGAAAAAGTAATGTACAATTGGCTTTATAACCATCTTATCTCAAATAACATACTGTCAAAGTCACAGTTCGGATTTCTAAAGGGTTCTGATATTGAGGAAGCTATCCACATTTACAGTGAAAATGTGCTTAATTCATTAGACAAAAAATTGCAGGCAACTGGTATATTTTGTGATCTATCAAAGGCATTTGACTGTGTAAATCACAATATCCTTTTAAGTAAATTAGAATATTACAGTGTAACAGGAAATGCTGCAAAATGGTTCAAATCTTATATCTCTGGCAGGAAACAAAGGGTGTTGTGAGGAAAGAGACATGTATCAAGCTATCAAGCATCATCCAATTGGGAACTAATTACATGTGGGGTCCCACAAGGTTCCATTTGAAGGCCCTTACTTTTTCTTGTGTATACCAATGAACTTTCATCAGTAACATTACCAGAAGCCAAGTTCATTTAGATTGCCAATGATACAAACATTGCAATAAATAGAAAATCAAGTGTAGCCTTAGAAAGGTCAGCTAATAAAATATTTTTGGACATTAATCACTGGTTCCTAGCCAATTCTTTGTCACTAAACTTTGAAAAAAAAGAAAAACCACACTACATGCAGTTCTCTGTATGGGGGTCCCACGAGTATATGCCTAACATATGATGAGAAGCAGATAGAAGAAGTGGACAGTGTTAAATTCTTGGGATTACAGCTTGATAATAAATTCAACTGGGAGGAGCACACCACAGAACTGCTGAAGCGTCTTAACAACTCTATTTGCAATGCAAATTGTGTCAGACATAGGGGATATAAAAATGAAAAAGCTGGCATACTATGCTTACTTTCATTCCATAATGTCACATGGGATTATTTTTTGGGGCAATTCATCAAGCAGGGCTAAAGTTTTCTGGGCACAAAAACGTGCAGTAAGAGTTATATGTGGTGTGAACTCAAGAACATCCTGTAGAAGCCTGTTTAGGGAACTAGGGATACTAACTACTGCTTCCCAGTATATTTATTCCTTAATGAAATTTGTCATTAAAAATATATCAATTTTTCAAACCAACAGCTCAATTCATGGAATCAATACTAGAAATAAGAATAATCTTCACAAGGATTTAAAGTCCCTTAGTCTTGTACAAGAAGGTGTGCGTTATTCAGGAACACACATTTTCAATAACTTGCCAGCAGCCATAAAAAGCTTAACAACCAATGAAATTCGGTTTAAGAGAAGCCTAAAGGATTTATTGGTGGCCAACTTCTTCTACTCCATTGAAGAATTTCTCAGTAGAACCAACTGATTTTTTATAACTTCTGCACAATTTCAGTGCAGTAATGTGTTCATTGTAAATAAGTGTGTGTGTGTGTGTGTAAGTACAATCTAACTTCTGCAACAGTTCAGTGCAGTAATGTGTTCATTGTAAATAAATTTTTAGTAGTTGTATTACATGTTTATTACCTTATAAATAAATAAAAAACTTTTTTATTTTAAATTCAGTGCATTAGTATTTGTGAAATGGTTCTTTCACATAGCGTTCATTAAAAAATGATGACCATGTCACTTGGGACCTATAGAATGGTACATTAGGTTATTTGTTTGAGTTGTAAATATTTGTCATGTATTGTTGTTTTTCTGACATGCTCTACATCCTGGAGGACCTCCTCACTACGGGTCAATTGGAATGAAAGTAAATCTAATCTAATCTAATCTACGATACAAATGCAATTTACCTCTCATTCTGCTACACTGCAACAAGTCACAACTAATGTAAATATAATATGAGTCAAAACTGCCATGCATGCATTACCTAAAACTTGCATTGCAGATATTGTGGAAATGGAAAGTATTATTGATATACGGTTTTCACAGAATGGATTATTATTAGCCCGTGGCTCATATTGTTAACCAGTAAACAGATGGTTATATCACTTACAAAGTGTATTTTTTGTGCAAATATATACTTTTTTAAATGGAACAATGTCTGTTGACATGAACAAACTAAACGTAAGGTAAATTCAAATTTCAGTGGTGTCTGCTGTAGAATTCTAGTGTGGACCATTTACAATATATCATATTTTGAAAAATTTCCACACCGACACTTGTTTCTCTCATACAACCTGTGTAGTTGCTAGTTATGATGTTGTTATGTTTGCTTATGGTGCGCTTGTGGGTTCCTTGAATGCATTGGAACTTCCTAGTCTAAGCAGTAGGTTGTGAGTGGACAATGTGATTTACCGATGCAGAAAAAAACCAACATGCTCATGGTGTATGGAGAATTTAGGAAAAATGCAGTCCATTCCTGTACATTGTATGTGGCAAGGTATCCCAATAGACATCAAACATCTCAGCAATTTTTTATCAAACTTTTCAACCAGTTACCTGAAAGTGGTAGTGTATCACCTAGACAACATAACAGTAGGAGACAAGTGATGACAGAAGAAGCAGAAATTAATGTTCTTGCTGCTGTTGCAGCTGATCAGCAAGTTAGTTCCCACACACTCCTATGAGGAAGTGACATAAGTCAGGCAAGTGTCCTACACATTCTCCATTGACTTAGATTCCATCCCTATCACATCTCTCTCCATCAAGAGCAACATGGAAATGATTATGAGAACTGTGTTAACTGTTGTATGTGGGCATTAAGACAGTTTACTCCAGATGTGTCATGTATCTTGTTTAGCGATGAAGCCACAGTTACCAATCATGGCCAGGTAAACTGATGAAACATGCACTATTGGTCTGTTGACAATCCCCGTTGGCTTCGTCAGGTGGAACATCAGCATCCGTGGAGTGTAAACATGTGGTGGTGAGTAGTGAACCATTGGCTCATAGGCCCACTTTTCCCAGACAGAACACTGAATGTTTACAAGTACCATAGCCTCCTAACAGACCATTTTCTGTGGATGCTAGAAGATGTTCCTATGTAGATTAGGAGGAACCTGTGGTACCAACATGATGGTTGTCCAGCTCATAGGGCTTGAAGTATTACAGCATGTCTTCATTAATTGTTTCCAAATCGTTGGATTGGATGCAGAGAACCTGTACCTTGGCCAGCCCATTCCCTGAATTTGATGCCTGTAGAATTTTTTCTGTGGGGATAGCTGAAAGGTGCTGTCTACAGGGACATACCAACTACACCAAAAGATATACAATAATGTAGTACTGCAGCCTGCTCAGACATCTCTGCTGAAATGCTAGCACATGTGCTGCAGTCGTTCCATACCAGAATGGAAGCTTGTGTTGCCACTGTTGGTGGTCATGTTGAACACAACCTGTTATGGCCACTTGTCTCGTTACTGGACAGAATCCACATAACTAGTGTATGCACTTGTGTTATGCTTTAGTGGTGGTGGTGGTGATGGTGGTTAGTGTTTAACGTCCCGTCGACAACGAGGTCATTAGAGACGGAGTGCTAGCTCGGGTTAGGGAAGGATTGGGAAGGAAATCGGCCATGCCCTTTCAAAGGAACCATCTCGGCATTCGCCTGAAACGATTTAGGGAAAGCACGGAAAACCTAAATCAGGATGGCCGGAGACGGGATTGAACCGTCGTCCTCCCGAATGCGAGTCCAGTGTGCTAACCACTGCGCCACCTCGCTCGGTTTATGCTTTAGTGTGTGCTACCACAGGTATTGTACAAATGTCAGTGTGGGAACTTTTCAAAATATGATATCTAATAAATGACTCGGACTAGAATCCTGCAGCAAACACCAATGACATTTTAATTTACATTACTTTTAGTTTCTTAATGTCAACAGGCATTGTTCCATTTAAAAAATAATATGTTTGCAGAAAAAATACACTTTCTAAGTATTATTAAAATCTGTTTACTGGCTAACAATATGAGCCCCTGAGTACCAATCCATTCTGCAAAAATTACACATCAGTAGCGCGTTCCATTTACTCAGTGTCTGTGGTGCAAGTTTTGGGTGAGTTGCACTGTATATAGAATGCAAAACTATCCTATAGATCATTGGTGCATGCATAACATACAGATAATTATGCAAAGTAATTGAAAGAAGGTTAATTTAAAATCACAATTTGTTAAAGCATTCTCACTTATGTTTAAGTAAGCATTTTTTTCTATTTAACTATCCAAAAATTTTGCCCACTGCTCCCAGTAGAAGATACCTCAGTATTTTGGAAGAACTTGAAATTTTTGACAGTAACAAACAACACCCTGAGCATGTTCTTAACATGCAAATTGATTTAAACCAAAAATTTTATTTCAAAATCTTTAAAACACTTGTTAGAGTTCCTAGTGTTGAGTGTCACCATGCACCATTGAAAGTTTGCAGAGGTCAACAGTATCGCCTTCATCTACAGATCTTTATGGTCACACAGGACATGGGGCAGCATACTACTCCATACAGGAATGTCTGCTGCCTTGAATAACACCTGAAGAACTGCAACCAAGATAATCTAAGATGAAACTGTGAGTAGCCTGTGCCATCTAGTGACACTGCTGCATTTCACTACCTTCCTACTACAAATTGTGCTATTTCTCATTTTTTTATATCAGTGTTATTATATTTGCTTCTTTCTCACTACTTCGTGTTAATTTTCTTTCCATTTTCGTTTTTATTATTTCTATAACCCTGTACATAATACTTGTGTATGTGCTGTGGCAACAGTCCACTGGCAGCCTACACTTAGAATATTCCACCACTGGCAACTGCACAAGCCGGCCACCAGAGGCTGCCTGCAGTGGGTCACATTGTGGCATCTGTTGCACCATCTAGCAGAACCCTATTCTTTATAAGTCCAGTGCAGCAGCCACTAGCCCATATACTGTGTCCATACTTATTCTCAGCAATGGCTTGTATGAGCACTTGGGTAGTTTCTATGTTTGTATCTATGTTCTTAACTGTTGTTTGCTTGTATGTTGAAGAAGAGTATACTTTGATTCATTGTGGCCATACTGTTGGTTGTGTTTAACAGCATCATACAACTGGAGACAGGTGTGGTGTTTACATCCACGTGCTCAGTCTATTTGGTTGTTCCCTCAGTTCTTCTGTCTATGGAGGCAGTGCTCCAATCACTCCTCAAGCAACAGCAGGCACTTATGGTTGCTACCATGAACTTGTCAGCCACAGTGACTATGCTGGCTTCCACAACATTGGCATACAAGCCACTCTTCCCCTCTTACAATGATGCCGCCAAAGACTGGGAGGCTTACGAGAAGCAGCTATGGCAACATTTCCTTGCTTTTGGTGTCACTGATACAAACAGGTGTAAGGCTGTTTTCTTTTCTTGGACTTCTCCTCAGATCTACCAGGTGTGGCAGTTAGCCCTGCTTCAGGAAGCTGCCTTACTTTTGTTTGGCAATATGGGTAAGTTGTCCAGTTATCACTGTAAATGCAAGCTTGTCATTGCAGCACATGTAGAGTTGTGTTGATGTTATTACTATTCCCACCAGTCCTACCAGAGTTGGGTGGCTGAACTCCATGGCCCTAGTCACAAATGTCAGTTTGTCACCAATGCTCATCAGGATTCCTGTGCTGGTTCTATGATCTGTGATGCCATCCTTCAGATGGCTCCTGAGAGGGAGGTGCAACAATGTGCACTATGGTGTGAGAATCCATCTTTGGCTGAAGCATAAATATTGCTCAATCTTTTGAGATGTATCATATGTATCATACTGCTAGGAATTAGATCAAGGCTCGGTGTGACATCACTGTGAATAACAGGGTTTGATAACACCAAGTAATTTATCATTTTGAGTCTATTGATTTCTCAGTGGATGTGTGGACACTTGTTTCAATAAATTGACAGAAGTTCTAGACAAAATCTCAAGTAAAAAAGTCAACATAATTTAGTATCAAGACATAAATATTAACACAAATATCATGAATGAAACTAGTAGCAAGCTCATAAATATCCTTCAGGGTTTTGGCATGTCCCTGTTGGTCAGTAGTGTAATAGGGGTTAGTACAGTGACTGTATCAGTAATTGATGGTGTTGCTACAAATACGAGGGCTATGCTGAAAGTTTTTAGCAGCCTGTAAACCGTAAGGCGAGGACAATGGGGTTGTTTTCATTCGAAAGAGTGATGTTTTTCAACCTTGGGATGTGCTCGAGCAGCCCCTGGCTAGTGGCGATCTCCCCACAGTGTGGTAAGAATGCACAGGCAGTGCTGAGTCAGAGACGGTGCAGGATGGAGCTGTCGCGCCGCGACTTTCGTGCCATGATTTTGTACAATTATAAAAAGGGCTTAAGTGCTGAAGAATGCCATTCTTCTTTGCTGCATGTTTTTGGTGAAGCTTTCCCTTCTAGGGCCACAGTTGGAAATTGGTTTCGCGAGTTTTCGAGGGGTCGGCAGTCGATTCAAGATGAACCTCGTCCCGGTCGGCCAGCGACAGCTGTGACTCCTGAAAACATTGATGCTGTGAGGAAAATGATCAAAGAAGATCCACATCTTACTTTTGTGACACTGAAGAGACCCTAAATATTGGATCAACAGCAGCACAGACCATCGTTCATAGTCACTTAGGCCTTACTAAGAGATGTGACCATTGGGTGCCACATTCCGTGACAGAATGCCAAAAGGAGGCGAGAATAGACTGGTGTCATTTCATGCTCGAAAAATTCAATGGAGGGAAGTCCCAAGACACCTACAATATCGTCACAGGTGATGAAACGTGGGTCTACCATTATGACCCTGAAACGAAGAGACAATCTTCTGTGTGGTGCTTTCCAGGGGAGGAACCACCCACAAAAGTTTGATGAAGTCGGAACTCTCGAAAAAAGATGGTGGCAACTTTTTTCACAAAGATCGGGCATCTGACTCTGTGACTTTGGACACACGTTTACAGTCCATGCTGAATGGTACGTGAATGATTGTCTTCCAAAAGTCATCACCACATGGAAGTCACAGCATTCAAAGTCCGAGAGTGGGCACCTTCTGCTGCATCGCAACAGTGCATCTGCGCACAGGGCTGCCAGAACGATGGACTTTCTGGAGAAGGAAAAAGTGCGAGTGTTACCCCATCCCCACTATTCACCTGACCTGTCTCCCTTTGACTTCTTTCTCTTCCCTAAGGAAAAAATTCGAGGGCAGCGCTTCTCATCAGATGAAGAGGCCATTGTAGTGTACAAGAGTGCACTAAGTGACTTCCCAAAAGAAGCTTGTACTGACACATTTTCTAAGTGGTTTCAGAGAATGGAAAAATGTGTACATGCTAATGGAGAGTATTTTGAAAAGTTGTAAACGTTTTTTTGCAAATAAATTTTTTCCACACATTCTGCTAAAAACTTTCGGCATAGCCCTCATATGTACAGGGAATAGTGTGATGTGGCTGTAAAAGGTCTTGGACTACCAAACCATTTCCACAAAATGATAACAGAAAAACTGGGCATGGAAAAATTCCCTAAACTGTAAGCTTACAAAAGACATTTATCAGAAACCAAAACACAAGATTATTTATTTTTTTTTTAAAAAAAAACTAAGAAACGAAAGCTGGGGATGAATTCTGTACATTATTTAAATTTAATTTTAAAAAGGCATTTCCAAAAGTACCCACATCAGTATCAACGTCTCCCAAAAATACACCCCTGAGTGCCTCAGTTCCATGAAAAAGAGTAATAATGAGCCAGAGTTCTTGAATTTCTGTCATAGATACAAAAGTATTTACAGGAAGGTGCTGCAAGAAAGTCATTTAATGACAAAATGATGTACAACACAGAGAATAAAAGCAAAGCAGCCTGGGATCTCATAAAAAAGGAAACAGGTAGTGAGGAAGGCAAACCAACATACTGATAAGGGAGGGGGCTGAAGTATTAAATGATCCACATGACCTTACAAACTATGTGAATGAGCATTTTTCGAGTATCAGGGAGAAGTAACAGCAAAAATTTCCCAAAACAAATGTAACACTTGTAAATAATCATGCACTAAGTACAATAATGTTGCTACCAACCAAAGAGCATGAAGTCAGTAAACCAGTACGAAAAATAAAAATTAAAAACTATATTAGGTCCCAATTTATCAACTAAAACAATGCATAGGGAGTATACAAACTGTCTTAACAAACATAATAAATGATCCTTCACATCAGGGTAATTTCTAGAATACTGAAAATAGTCAAGAGTAGTACCTCTGCTAAAGATAGGTAATACAGAAAATAGAAAATTACTCGCCCGTTTCCCTAATGTCACCATTCTCAAAATAATAGAATCAATTATGAAAGACAGGTTAGTGAGTTTCTTGAATAAATATAACCCTTTAAGTGACTCAGTTTCATTTCTGAAGTGGTGGACAGTACGGAATCAACCATAACAGAATTTGCAAAAGTGGTACCTGATGCTCTTGACAAAGCTGAATGTGTCACAGGCATATTTTTAGATCTTTCCAAGGTTTGTGATATGCTGACAATAAGATTCTACTATATAAGCTAGAAGAATTAGGAATAAGAGGGGAGCTAATAACTGGTTCCAATCACACCTAGCAGATAGGGCGCAAAGGGGAGAGATAACACATATCTCAAATAAGTCTAAAGTTTTAATAGAACACTTAGCAGAGCCAAACTACACTTAGGATTTCCTCAGAGTAGCATTTTAGGACCAATTCTGTTCCTGATATACATCAATGACTTTCCCACAAGCGTGAGTCATGGGGAAAAATTCCCTTTGCTGATAACAGCAGAATTATAGTCACTGAGAAAATGAGAACTCCATGCAGAGAAAGCCACTGAAACCCTCAAGGATGTTTACAACTGGTTGATTAGAATAAAGTGACAGTGAACGTAAACAAAACAAATGCAATGAATTTCAGTTTGAAGAGGGGAAATGACACTATTAAATTAAACATAGATGGCACCTCTATAGTAAGGGAAACAAATGTAAAATTTCTAGGAATGAACACTGATACTCAGTTGACTCAGTTGAAGGGGTGTGAATGCAAAGATACTTGCAAATAGAATGTCATCAGCATGAGTTCTGTCATCAGTGTGTAACAACCAGTGTCTTTTAACTACATGCTATTCATATGTACACTCAGTTCTTAGCTATAGCATTCTTTTATGGAGATCAAATGTACAAAATATTAACACAATTTTTGAAGTGCAGTAGAGGACCATAAGAACAATAACTTTCAAAAAACTGGCGATTTTAACTGCACCATATGAGTACATTTACTAAACAGTTGACCACATCAAAAATAACATTGATAATTACTGCAAAAATAGCTCTTTCATGACCATGGAACAAAATCTTGACTGGACTTACATTTACCAAAAAAAAAAACACCTCAAAATAGCATTTTCTAACAAGGAAAAAAACTGTACAATAAATTATCAAAGGATACTACTAACAAAATTGTCAAAACAAACTTATTTAAAAAGGCAGTTAAAAAGTACCTGCTACCCCAAACACTTTATACATTGAAGGATTACTTAGAGTATCAGTTTTGTGAAAAAATTTAACACAAATAATAATAATGATTATAAAACATTTAACATTCCACATAACACTTTCACACTCTGTATTTTCCTTCTTTTTGTCCTTTTCTGGAAAAATTTCTCCCAAAGCTGTGCACTGTATAGTACTAACACATTTTCCTCTTTCTGAGCTCAACCTCTCACTTGTTACAGAGGGATGTTGACTCAGTTTATCAAGCTAGCAAACAGGAAGTTGTGGTTTACAAAATGGTTCTGACATCACCTGATAGTGTGTTTAGTGTTATGAAACAATGTGTGGGGTATAGTGTGTGCAATGATGGGAGTGAGAAATGAATGAACAATGTATCATTAGTCTTTTATCATTACTAAATATCTTATGCTTAAAACAATATTGTGCACTAGGAGTAAACCATATGAGATAGCACTGTTTTAACCAGAGAGGTCTTGTATTTGGGAGCTTGGAGGTTCCAATCTTCATCCAGCCATCCCGATTTAGATTTTCCATAATTTCCCTAAATTATTTTGGGCAGATACCAGGATGGGCCAATGGCCTTGCCACAGTGGTAACAGATCACCAAAGTTAAGTGCAGTAGGGCTGGGCTAGGCCGGCCGGAGTGGCCGAGTGGCTCTAGGCGCTTCAGTCTGGAACTGCGCAACCGTTACGGTCGCAGGTTCGAATCCTGCCTTGGGCGTGGATGTGTGTGATGTCCTTAGGTTAGTTAGGTTTAAGTAGTTCTAAGTTTTAGGGGACTGATGACCTCAGATGTTAAGTCCCATATTGCTCAGAGCCATTTGAACCATTTTTTTGTAGGGCTGGGCTAGCACTTGGATGGGTGATCACCTGGTTTGCCAAGCACTGTCGGCAAGTGAAGTGCACTCAGCCCTTGTGAGGCAAACTGAGTAGCTACTTGATTGAGAAGTAGCAGCTCTGGTCTTGTAAACTAACATACGGCTGAGAGGGTGGTGCGCTGACCACGTGCCCTTTTATATCTGCATCCGGAGATGCCTGTGGGAGGAGGATGATGTGGCAGTTGGTTGGTACAGTTGGGCCTTCATGGCCTGTGTGGGCGGAGTTTAGTTTTTTTAGATACCAGGATGGTTCCCACCATAAGGCCACAGCTGACTACCTGTTTCATCCTTGTCATTCTAGACCTGCAAGTTTGAAAATGTCTCTATATGTGAATTACTTTGTTTTTATTGTTCTTGATTTTAAAATCAAGATACTCCAATAATGTTGTAAAAGCAATCTACACATAAATAAAACTGCTACTGCTACTACTACTACTACTACTACTACTGCTACATATCACACATACACTTATATTTAGCACACCATATAGGTGTCAGGTGGTGATAAATGATCACAAAGGGCACACACATTATTTAAGCTCTCGAAGTGCAATAGAAAGCACCCAGTGTTTTCAGCACTTGTCAGACCTTTCAGATCCTGTTATTTAAATGAATGAGGATGTAATTATGTTTTTGGTGTGTGCTTAATTTATAAAATAGAAAGACATAATTAGTAATCTGCAATTATTTGTCAATGGAGTATGGCAGACACTCATAATCATGTTCCCCTAATTCTTTTGAGTAGAGTATTATTTTTACACAGTTATGACTTGTTGCAGAGCACCAGGATGATAGGAATATTGTGTTTATATTATATGTTGCTACTACATGCCACCACATGCTACTACATGCCACAGATAGCTAAATGCTATAGTGACATTATTTTAACTTTTTGAATTATACAATAATTGTAAAAAAATTGAAAAACATTTTTTGTAGTACTAAATGTAAGTAAACTGGAAACATAAGTAAATTGGATTGAAATTAGAATATAAATGAGAATACGTTGTAGAACTAAGAAGTGAAAACGTTGAATTTTTATTATGTAAATAGAAATTGTGAATATTATGAATAGCCAGAGACTATTGAACTGTGGGATTGTGCAGCAGACCTGCACTTGAATGAAATATTTGTGTTACAGAAAAAAGCCATTGGGTTAATGCATGGACTAAAGTCCAGAGAGTCCTGTCATGAAACCTTTGTTCAACAAAAATATCTAACAGTATATTCCTTGTATTTGTATAAACTTATTATACATTTTCTGAATAGTAAACACAAACTAAATAAGTGCAGTGATATACATATTTATGTTACTAGAAATAACGGAACTCCTTCAGGCAATGGACAAAATTAAAAATAACTGACAGTACTTCTTATATTAATGGGCAGATATGGTTCAACAAGGTCCCACAAGCTTTGAAAACTTGTGAACCAAAGCTGTTCCAAAGGGAGATAAAAGCCTTTGTGGCATCGATCCACAGATCGATAGGCTAGAACATCATGTGTGTATTATGTCTTCGAGTTGACCTTTGTTTGGGTTACTTCCGGGACCTCAGTTCCTGCCTTGTCTTCAACCGGTACATTTGTCGTGTAATAAAAGTATTGATGATTAGAAGAGAGAACTGTGATCATTACCTTATCACCTCGTTATCTCCTTCAGTGGTGACCCCGAAGTTCGAATAATCCGTCGAAAGGAGTACAAAGAGACTACCGTGATGGCTTCTGCGTTCCTCGTGGACCTTTGTCCACTACGCAATGGCCTTCTACAGCAACAGCAACAGCAACTAAATTCAAGCACACCAGCTGTAGTCAGCGCCCAACGGGAATTTCCGCAGTCCTATAGCCTCGAGAACCCAAGGACCTCGTCAGGTGCTGTGGTTTTGAACATGATGCCAGCGGTCTCTGCCTCCGGAATTGTTAACCCCAAAGTGCTTCAGTTTTCGCCACACAGCAGTACAAGAAACCGCTACACACTGATACCGAACTTTAATGCAAGTACTGTAAATAGTGGGGAGCATAGTTTTCATAATGTGCTACAACAGGACTCCTTTTTGAATGTGCAAGCTCCACGTGTGTATCACTCTGCACCGGTTGCACACTACGTGAATGACACTCGCCAGCCTGTTACTTCGAATGTTCATCAGTGCAGTAATTTGAGCGTGTCAGGTTCCACCAAGCTCATCAGTGACTCTGTGGTGCACATTTTCACTGCAGATGTGGAGGACCAATTGCATAATAATCTATCGAGCAACCGCCGTGACCACTTTGAACTTCTGCCGCAACAACCGGTCCCGCTTCTCTCCATGCTGGGCTTCCTGCTAACGGATTTCGCTTCCTCTCCAGCTACTATGAACACAGCCAGCACTTCTGCTTCCTCTGTATCGCCCTCACAACGCAGAGTTAACTTTGACTTGCCTACTCCTGCGTCCGCTAGCAGCTGCCCGCATTCTCCCACCGCCAGTTCGTCGAATCTACCGAAACTTCCGGCATTCAAACCTACTCACCCAGAATTCTGGTTCAACTTGGTCGAGAAAACTTTCAGTGTCTGTGCACTTGATGACAACGCCTGTTTCACATGCCTCGTGAACCACCTCCACGACTGTGTCGACTTAATTTATCACCTGGTTAAGTAACCTCCTCCGAACGAGAAGTATGCTATGGCTAAACAAGCAATACCGGAACGTGTCTCCAAAACAAGAAGAGAAAACGTTCGACAGCTCGTCTGCGAAGAACGCTTCTGCGACAGATCTCTGTCCCAGCTGTGGCAATACCTTCGACTTCTCGTTGATGAATGCGTTATGCCAGAAGCCACGCTCACCGATATTTGAACGGAAAAGCTGCCTCTGTCTTCCCAAATGGCCATCTCCGCCTACAAGGATAGACCACATAGTGAACGCTTGCATGCCGCAGGCCGAGCTTACTCTGCTCTATTACGTGAACGCCGTGCCCAGCAGTCCGGCAGCTACACCAGTTTCCAACCACAACCAGGACCCCAACGTGGACGCCCCACTAAACCTAAGTCCGTCAAGCTCGCAGTACTCCCGGCACCTTCACGTCTGCACAACAACAGCACATCTGACTCTGCGGAAGATTCTGGGCCGCCGCCGTCTGACCAGTCACAGGAGCAGACGTCCTCCCATAAATACTGTTTCTTCCACGCAAAATTCGGGGAACAAGCACTAATTGCAAACCGCCGTGCTCCTACTCAAACTTCAACTGCAGGTAGGCAGTGGCGCCACCTACTGCGACGTAAACAACAGGCGCCGTCCCACGCTCCATTCTGTGTCCAACACTAATGCTTCAAATTGACGAGTCTACGTCCACGACTTGAACTCTGGCACAAACTTTCTCATCGACACGGGTGCAGATGTTTCCCTACTTCCATCTCGTCTTGCTACCGAAGAGATCTGACTACACAAAACTGTCATACGTGCTGTAAACTCGTCTAGTTTGTCGTGCTTAGGTTCTACTTCATATGCAGTGTCCCTTTCGCCTGAGTGCAACCTGAAGTAGTCCTTCCTGGTGGGTGACATCGACGATCCCATTTTGGGCATCGACTTTCTACGACACCACAAACTGTGCCCTGACCTCGTCAAGAATACAGTGTTCTACCAGCCTACGCAGGAACACATCCCGTGTGCTTCGTCGAGTGTCAATAGTACTGCTAAACAGGTCCACCTTGCTATGAAGTGTAATAACCCCACCTCCGAGCTCTTGTCATGGACAAATAAGTGGCTCACGGAGCGTGTCGAGTCTACACGCCTTTGCTTGGAACAACTTGAGCGACGCCGTCGCCTCAACGGCTTAAGTAACGAGTTATCTTTGGCACGGCAGCAGCTTGCAGCAGACGACGCCTCGGCAACACACGAGGTTAGTCGGTGCCACTACAGTGTTCTCGCGCCCGAGTGCATTTGTGACCGTGTGCCACATAAATTGTACAGTGTCCGCGCTCCCGCCAGCTCTAACTGTGTTAATTAGAGCGCACATTCATCACCCTCCTCGCTTGGGCAGCTAGCTTCCCAGGCGCAAGTTAATGTTTTTGATTTAGCGCCATCAGCTGTTCATTTGTGCCCGCCACCGCGAACAAGCTCGACTGCGGTGCCTTCGATTACTAATAAACAGTGTACCAACCTTGTTTCGCGTAGCTCACTTGTTTGTCACCCCCATCCACCCAACAGTTAGCACTTATGCAAACTTTCGCCATCCGCGCCACAACCCAGCCTAGCGGCCGCCGCGCTCAATATACCACAGTCACCTCATGTACCGCGTCGCACGTTTCCGTGGTTACAGACGGCACTGCCCGCAAACTTTGCTTGCAAGACGGACCCGCTTGTCTCTTGCCGACCACGCCATCTCAAGCCAGAACTAATGAATGTGGCTTGCGAACAAATAGACGATCTCTTAACAGCCGGCGCAATAGAACCATCTGCCGGATTCAGGGCCTCGTCTATCCTCTTCGTCGCAAAAACCGACGGCACCTGGCGTGTGGTTGGCGACTATACTAAATTGAACTCTCGTACTATCATAGAAAAGTACCTGGTTCCTAACGTCGCGGATTTTAACCATGCTCTTGCAGGCGCTATATATTTCTCGGTAGGGGACTGTAAGAGGGCCTGTTATCAAATTCCGATGGCACCAGAGGATATTGAAAAGACAGCTGTTACAATAACTTTCAGCCTTTTCCAGTACCGGTTCATGCCCTTTGGCCTCCGCAATGCTGCACAAACTTGGCGAGATTCAAAAACAATGTGTTGTTTACCTGGATTCTTGTTTCGTTTACTTGGACGAAATTCTTATTTTCAGTCCTACTTTGCAAAAGAAGACACTCTTAACACTGCCGGTGTTGAACTGAATAATAAGAAGCTCCAGTTGCACCAGACTTCGGTAAGATTCTTAGGCTACATCGTGTCAGCTAAGGGCCTCACTCCACCCGAGGATAAAATCAAACCTGTTTTGGATTTCCCACGCCCTCACTCATTTAAGGAGCTGCTCAGGTTCATGGAACAGTTAACTATTATAGGAAGCACTTGCCTGCCGCAGCTGAGGTTCAGGCTCCCCTAACAGATGCCCTTGCTGGCAAAAATACGACCGGTATCCGCTCGGTCCCCTGGACTCCTGCCATGGAACAAGCTTTTGACAAACTGAAGCACCTACTAGCAAACACAGTGACTGTTGCCCACACCCGCATCAGGACGCAACATTTTTTATTACCGTGGATGCCGTTGCTACTGCATTAGGTGCTATCCTCAGTCAAACCGTCGGAGATACTACCTCTCCTTTGCAGTTCTTTTCTAAGAAGCTCAACGGCGCTCAAAAAAAAGTTCTCAGCCTTTGATAGGGAGCTCTTGGCAGTTTACGAGTCTGTGAAACACTTTCGCGCTGAGTTTGAGGCTAGGGACTTCTACATTTTAACCGACCATAAACCTTTGGTTGCTGCTGTAAAGAAACCCCTGACTGACCCTCCACCTAGAAGCTTCCGTCATTTGTACTTTATATTGCAATTTACCTCTGACGTACGATACATCAAGGGTGCAGATGATGTGGTCGCAGATTTTGTGTCTCATGTCGGCGCTCTCATAACTCTGATAGACCTCCCCACCTTGCCTCAGCTGCAGTCTGCCGACACGGACACTATGGACCTTATTTCTGATCACAGCTCGTCACTCAAACCTGTGCGATCCACCTTTTCCGGTGTCACAGGCGAGGTTTAGTGTGACGAATTAACTGGTACGCTGCGTCCCTTCATACCCAAACCTCTACAGAGACAAGTGTTCGACAAATTACACAACCTATCTCATCCAGGTGTGAGAGCCTCTACCAGACTTATTGCAGCACACATCGCCCCCACTAGGCAGCTTCACCGCTCTTCCCAGCCGCTTCCAGCACGTTCACATCGACATGGTGGGTCCCCTCACCCCCTCCGAGGGTTACAGATACGTGCTATCTATTATAGACAGAACCTGTCGTCGGGTGGAAGCTGCCCCGCTACCCACTATTACATCCGAATCAGTGGTATGATCCTTCATAGAAACTTGGATTTCACGCTTTGGCTGCCCTGTTTACTTGACGACCGACCAAGGCCATCAATTTGAGTCTGCCTTGTTTTCTGAACTATGTATGCTGTGCGGCATCAAGAAAATTCATTCAACAGCATACCACCCCCAGAGCAATGGCCTCGTGGAACGTTGGCATAGGATGCTTAAGATGGCCCTACGTTGCCACGGTCTCCTTTGGACGGAAGCCCTGACATTCGTCTTACTCGGTTTGCAGACTACTTTCAAGGAAGACCTTAAAGGCTCAGTTGCCGAGTTCGTCTACAGCCAGTCCCTTACACTGCCAGGCGAACTTGTTGCTCCTACTCCATTCGCCAAACCGTCCAAACTGCCGTCCTCGGTAGAATGGGTGAGGTTACACTGTAACAAGCTTCAACCCCCGCCCCCTTCCAGCTACACTCCACCGCACACATATGTTAGCAAAGCGCTCAACACTTGCGAATTTGTGTTCCTTCATGACAACACTGTAAAAGACCCGTTACAACTCCCTTACACAGGCCTGTACAGAGTTGTCAAACGAACCAGAAACACAATGGACATCATAATTAAGGGCTCAGTGACTACTGTCTCCCTCAACAGGGTTAAACCTTCTCGCATCGAGTTTTCCCATACCTCACCCACCGCTGAAGAGACCTCGCTCTCTGGCCACCCTCAGCCTTCTTCCTCTGCTCATGATTCGAATAAACTCACGCCTACACCGGCCCTGTCAACTAGCCTGCACTCATACTGGGGTTTCCGCCTCCCGGCTCCCATAGCAGAGGCCCCAGCTCCCAGGGCTCTAATATAACAGTTCTATCTTCGTGCGACAGCACACCGCGCCGCTCCTCTAACCGGTGCAGCCCGCAGGTTCCTGCCACGCCCACCCAGACCTCACTGTCTAACACTCACCCCTCTACTCACAGCACACCGCCCTCACCGTGCTATGGTTTCCCCACTCCACCGGCTCAGAATATCTCTCCGTTAGCAGGCGCCACTTACGAGCTCTCAACCCATGTTCATCCTAATGAAATTTGTGGTTTATCTGTCGTCGTTAGTGGTGATACTGCACTACTGCTGCTTGCGTGTGACGATTCGTGTGACTCGTTAGGTGGTGTGTCACAATGTGTAGTGAAGTGTATCAAAATCTCTCGAAGTGCTACGTGTGGCAACCTGGATGCTTATGTTAGGCCAAGTGGAAAGGTGATCATTAGGTTCCCTACTGATGACACCCTTCCGCACCAGTGCTCCCGCACCGGCTGACGACTACGACCGCCACCGTCGTTTCAAGACTGCAGCATCAGCATTCCAGGATTTGCTCCACGCTCTCCTCCCACATGGCCCGTGCCGTCAGATGTGGAGGAGCTCACTGTAACCCACTTAAACTCTTAAACTCTGGCCAACCTGCCCCTCCCCCACCTTCGGCTTGGGTACATAATCCATACTGCACGGGGTGGGGGGGGAGGGGGCTATGTGTCGTTGATCCACGGATCGATAGGCCAGAACATCATATGTGTATTATGTCTTCGAGTTGATCTTTGTTTTGTATACTTCCAGGACCTCAGTTCCAGCCTAGTCTTCAACCTGTCCATTTGTCATGTAATAAAAGTGTTGATGATTAGAAGAGAGAATCGTGGTCATTACCTTACCACCTTGTTATCTCCTTCACATTCTTAGCAAATAAATGTTTATATTCAGTCAGTGAATTCTAATGTACTTGCCTCTCTGTTAACATGTAATGTAATTAGAATATTAAGACAAATGTATGTACCACTACTGTACCTAAGTGGCATCTATAGAATCTACTAAGCCAATGTATTTGCTTGATGGCGTACACTAAAAAAATGTAAATAAATAACAGTATATTCACCACACATAGCATCCATGACATCTGCCCACCCTTAATTCCATTGTAGTACTTTATTATACTTGTTCTTTTCTTTTCGCCGCTGTCGCTGTCGGTTTCATCATCATGATGCACAGACGAAAAAAGCAGTACTGATCTGTTTTGTTTCGGTATGTATGAAAGTAATGTGACATCTTCCTGAAATCAAAACATGATTGAGTACTCTTTTTTCAATTTCTTTGTTAAAAACTCATCTGGAATTTAAGGCTTATGTTTTTAACCTTCCAGCAATAATAATATACTTGTGTGGCGCCGATGAGGTCGACACCAGCATCGATATGCGTTCGTCTTTGGACTCTGAGCATCGTCTTTGGACTCTGAGCATTGTCTTTGGGCGGTTTTGTGAGCCTTGTGTTTGTTTAGGGGAGTAAATGAACTACTGCTAAATGGGTGTTGTCTGGTGTAACCAACCCGAACTTATCCCCTCACTGGTGACCTCGAGTTGTAGTGTCTTCCGTTTTCGTCGTTTTACTGTGTCCGCGGCCTCTGCGTCGGTTATTTTCGCGTGTATTACATCGACTCAGCATCTGAACAATGACTTTGGCCCAGCGCCTAACGCCAAATTTTGTGATCGACATGCATTGTTTGGCGGGCGATGTACACCCAAAAGGACTGCAACACGATGCCTCTCACTCGACGATTCTGCCGAACGTTTTCGAGCCTGCAACAATAAGGGAGGTTAGGAGTGTGCACGACTCTGGCTATGAAACGCCTTTGTTCCCGCCACATGTGCCCTCCCTCATCGACTGTGCAGTTACCTCTTGCGGATCTCCGTGCAGTGCGGGACCAATGCCGATTTCTGCAAATGCTTCGTCGGACAACCTACTACCGCCAGGACAAATATTTGCGACGCCAAAATCCGTGAATCCATGCAGTACCACGCGGATACCTGCC